>NW_027361824.1:3282500-3882500 GCF_039654945.1 Dendrobates tinctorius
TCTGGTGCATTCTCTCCACCACAGTGTCAACACCTGGGCAGGCAGAAGACTCCACCTGCCCTGAAGAAAATCGAGGATGAAACCCAAAGTTACAAAAAAAAGGTGACATCAAAGTGGCAGAACTAGCTCTATTATTTAAAGCAAATTCGGCCAAGGGCAAAAATGAAACCCAATCATCCTGATCAGCAGAAATAAAACATCTCAAATATGACTCCAAGGTCTGGTTTGTTCTCTCTGTCTGCCCATTGGTCTGAGGGTGAAAAGCAGAGGAGAAGGACAACTGAATTCCCAGCCTGGAACAGAAAGTTCTCCAAAATCTAGACACAAACTGCACTCCTCTGTCAGATACAATGTTCTCAGGAATCCCGTGCAAATGAACCACCTGTTGTAAAAACTGGGGCACCAACTTAGAGGAAGACGGCAACTTTGGGAGTGGTACAAGATGAACCATCTTAGAGAACCTATCACAAATCACCCAAATAACAGTCATCCTCTGAGAGACAGGCATATCAGAGATGAAATCCATTGAAATATGGGTCCATGGCCTCTTGGGGACAGGCAAAGGCATCAACAACCCACTAGAGCGAGAACACGATTTAGACCGGGAGCACGTCCCACAGGACTGCACAAAATTCCTGACATCACGAGACAAGGAGGGCCACCAAAAAAACCGACTCCCCAGATCTCTAGTACCAAAAATACCTGGATGACCAGCCAAAGCAGAGCAATGAACTTCAGACATCACTCTCTTCTTCCACTGGTCTGGAACATACAACTTTCCACTGGGACAACGCTCAGGTTTGTCCTCCTGGAACTCTTCCAGAGCACGTCTCAAATCGGGCGAGATGGCAGAAAGAACTACCCCTTCGCCTAAGATGGTAGCAGGCTTGGTCACCACAGGAGAATCAGCAAGGAAGCTCCTAGAGAGGGCGTCTGCCTTGACATTCTTTGTTCCAGGAAGAAAAGAAACCACAAAATCAAAACGTGTAAAAAACAAGGCCCACCTAGCCTGTCTAGGGTTCAAGCGCTTAGCCGACTCTAGGTAAATCAAATTCTTGTGGTCAGTGAGGACCACGACTTGATGCTTAGCTCCCTCCAACCAATGTCTCCACTCCTCAAATGCCCATTTCATGGCCAACAGTTCCCTATTCCCCACATCATAGTTACGTTCAGATGGAGAGAACTTTCGAGAAAAGAAAGCACAGGGATTCATTTTAGATGTTACAGGATCCTTTTGGGACAAAACAGCTCCTGCACCAATCTCAGAAGCATCCACCTCTACCTGGAATGGAAGTGAGACATCAGGTTGCCGCAAAACCGGGGCGGAGGTGAATCTTCGCTTCAACTCCTGAAAGGAAGAAACAGCCTCCGGAGACCAATTTAACACATCAGCACCCTTTTTAGTCAAATCAGTCAATGGCTTGGCAATACTAGAAAATTTTACTATAAATTTCCGATAAAAATTAGCAAAACCCAAAAACTTCTGGAGGGCCTTCAAAGAAGTGGGCTGAACCCAATCGTAAATGGCCTGTACCTTGGCCGGGTCCATTTCAATAGTTGACGGGGACAAAATAAATCCCAAAAAAGAAATCCTCTGTACTCCAAAAAGGCATTTAGATCCCTTGACATACAGGGAATTCTCCCTCAAGATCCGGAACACAGTCCGAATATGTTCCACATGAGAATCCCAATCCTTGGAGAAGATCAAAATATCATCCAGATAGATAATCAAAAATTTATCGACAAAGTCTCGGAAAATATCGTTCATGAAGCACTGGAAGACAGAAGGGGCATTAGTGAGCCCAAAAGGCATCACCAGGTACTCAAAATGTCCCTCCGGAGTATTAAACGCCGTCTTCCATTCATCCCCCTGCTTAATGCGGATAAGATTATACGCCCCCCTGAGGTCAAGCTTGGTAAACCAGCAAGCACCTTTAACTCTGGAGAATAGATCAGAAATCAGGGGTAACGGATACTGATATTTAACAGTAATTTTGTTGAGGGCACGATAATCAATACAAGGTCTTAATGATCCATCCTTTTTGGCTACAAAAAAAAAAACGGCACCTAAGGGTGAAGAGGATGGTGTAATATGACCCTTCTCCAACGCCTCCTTAATATAGGATCGCATAGCCTCGTGCTCGGGTACAGATAAATTGAAGAGCCGACCCTTGGGAAATTTACACCCCGGGCTCAGTTCAATTGCACAGTCATAACTCCTATGAGGAAGCAGAGACGCAGACTCATTCTCACTAAATACATCATAAAAGTCCGCCAAATAATCAGGAACATCATGCGACTGGGGAGAGGTGGAGAAAACAGGAGCCTCACTAAAGGTACACCGACAACCCCAACTCACCACAGACACGGATTTCCAATCCAAAACTGGATTATGAATCTGTAACCAGGGAAACCCCAGAACAACAGTATCATGCAGATTATGCAACACCAGAAATCTGCAATTTTCTTGATGGTCTGGGGCGACCCGCATTACCACCTGGGTCCAAAACTGAGGTTTATTTTTAGCCAAAGGAGTAGCATCAATTCCCCTCAAAGGGATAGGCATCTGCAGAGGTGTCATCGAAAATCCACAACGTTTAGCAAAATCCAAGTCCATTAGGTTTAGGGCTGCTCCCGAATCCACAAAATGTGGACAGGGAGCAGATCAGAGTAATAGCCAGAAGAAACTTAGGTTGAACACCCCCAACAGAAAACGTGTGTGCAAAGCGTTTCTCTCGTTTGGGACAGACAGAAATAATATGCGAGGCATCTCCACAGAAAAAACACAACTTATTACGCCTTCTGAACTCCTGACGCTGCTCTCTGGAAAAAACTCTATCACATTGCATAGGTTCAGACATTGGTTCAACAGGTGGCAACACCTCTCGTGCAGCTTTGCGTTCGCGCAAACGCCGATCAACCTGAATGGCTAATGACATAGAATCGTCAAGACCAGAGGGAACAGGAAATCCCACCATAGTATCTTTTACGGCTTCTGACAACCCCTTCCGAAAGAGAGCAGCCAAGGCATTATCATTCCAGGTAGTAAGGACCGCCCACTTTTGGAATTTTTGACAGTACAATTCTGCAGAATCTCGACCCTGGTTCAATGCCAGCAGGGTCTTTTCAGCCTGATCAATGGCATTAGGTTCGTCATACAACAACCCCAAAGCTTGAAAGAATGCGTTCACATTAGTCAGAATAGGATCATCTGGTTTCAAAGAAAGCGCCCAATCCTGGGGATCGCCACGCAGCAAAGAGATGACAATTTTAACCTGCTGCGCGGAGCTCCCTGACGAGTTAGGCTTCAAGGCAAAAAATTATTTACAATTATTTTTGAAATTCAAAAATTTAGACCGATCCCCAAAAAATACATCTGGTGTAGGAATCTTTGGTTCAGCATCATGTGAATGAGCAAGGTAGGCAGAAATTCCCCGCACTTCCGCAGCGAGCTGCTCCACATGATCAGACAATTGCTTTATCTCCATTGAGAGGAAAAAAAATTCCCCCTACGGCCTCAGAGATATAGAGGAAAAAATATACACTTTTTTTTTTTTTTTTTTTACAATTCTTTCCTGCTATTGAGTACCCTAGAATCTGCGGTACGGCGGGTGATTCTGTTATGAATGAGTGACCGTAGGAGGCAAAAGCAGAAATACAAGCTAAGTCCAGAAAACCAGAGAAGTTGGCAACAATCAGATTGCAGACCCCTGAACCTATCAACACAACTAGCAGTAGCCGTGGGGGGTTCCTACGATGCCCTAGACCCCTCGATCACAGCCGGAGAAATACATAGGCCTAAAGAAAGAAAGGGGAAATCTAAACTGCCCCAGAGCAGACCCCAAAGCAATAGGCAGCCCCCAACATATAATGACGGTGAAGCAAGATGAAAATATTAACACAGACAGAAAGATAGACTGAGCAAAGACGGGGCCCCAAAACTACCTAGATAGGAAAGGGACAGGAAGGCTGCTGTCTGCAATCTGCCAAAACCCTATCAAAGACATAAGCCAACCAGCTGATATGAAAAAGGCCCTGAAGCAGCTAGGCTTCAAAAACTGAATCAGCACTCAGGTATTTTCAGAAGACAGAGCTAAATGAATTCAGCACACCCCAGCAGGGAATGGCAGAAATCCAGAAAAACAAAGCAAAAACAAAGTCAAAGCACAAAAGCAAAAGGCCGAGCAGCAAACTTAGCTTTGGAGGAGCAGGAATTCAGACTGGTCTCCAAGGATCCCACAGAGAAATCACCCGCAGGGCAGAAGGGCGTCGGCAGCATTATATCCAGTCCGTAACTCCACTCAGCCAGTCACAATCATCAGCCTCAGGTGTTTGACAATCAGGCTCACTACCTTCTTTTACCAGAAGAGGGAGTTCCTCGGGCCTCAGTAATGAAGGGGAAAATGAACTCACAACAGGTGGGTGTGTACGAAGGTGACACTTTCCCCTTTGGGTTGAGATGGTTGCAGGGGGCAAGGTTCCAGGGCACGACGTGTTTCACTTTCAAGAAGTTTGATGGGATAATGCCTTGCTTTGAATTTGTTTGACATTTCATTGAGGCGAATGGGAGCCAGAGCAGGGTCTGTGACAATTCTAGTAACGCGTGTGAACTGAGAACGGGGGAGACTATCCTTGGTAGAGGCAGGGTGACAGCTTGTGTAATGAAGAAGGTAAGAAGGTTGTTGGAGTCGGTGGGTTTAACATATAGATCAGTAGAAAGTGTACCAGTGCAGGACTTGATTACCAGTGTATCCAGGAAAGAGATCTGGGAAGAATTCCAATTAAGGGTGAACTGTAATTCAGGTCTGATAGAATTAAGATGTTCCGTGAAGGAATGTAAGTCCTCGAGGGTACCCAGCCATAGACAAAAAATATCGATATATCGTAGCCAACATTGGCTGTATGTTTTGAAAAGGGTATTATTGTAGACATAGGAACATTCGAAATCATTCATGTAGGCATTAGCATAAGCAGGTGCTACGTTAGCGCCCATTGCGGTCCCGTGGCACTGTAGATAAAATTGGTCCCCAAAGAGAAAGAAATTTTCTTTCAAGATGATGGACAGGAGATCAATACAAAGCTGAATGGAGTTGTGGGAAAGGTCAGAGGACTCAAGGAGGGTTTTGGTAGCACTAATCCCTAGGTCGTGAACTATAGAAGTATATAAGCTTTTGACATCCAGGGTGACTAAGAGACATTCCTGAGGGATATTGTCAATTTGTCGAATAAAGGAGAGAAAGTGACCTGTATCTAGGACAAAGGACTTGGTAGTTTTGGTAAGAGGGGTCACGATTTTTTCTAAAAAGGTGGAGATTGGGGAGAAGATTGAATCCGTGGAGGCAACAATAGGGCGGCCAGGAGGTTTAAGTAGAGACTTGTGAATTTTGGGTAATGTATAGAATACAGGGATAACTGGGTTAGAATTTTTGAGAAACGTGACGGTTTTGGAATCAATGGTTTTTAGGGTCAGATACCTGTCAAGGACTTCGTCAATTAGGAGCTTAATGCGTGGTGTAGGATCACGGGAAATTTTCTGGTATGTGGAGGAATCCGAAAGTTGACGTGAAATTTCATCCATATAGTCGGAGAAATTTTGGATGACAATGGCTCCTCCCTTGTCGGCCGGTTTGATGATTATTGATTTATTATTCTTTAGGGAATCAATGGCTTGTCTAACTACAGGAGTAATGTTACTATGTGTAGGTAATAAACCTTTTTTGTGTTCAGCTAGAATGTACTCTGTCTTTTTGGACTACATCAATAAAAGCCTCAACAGCATGAAAGGTGTGCGGTGGAGAGAAGTTACTGGGGTTGCGTAGACCAAGGGAAGAGATGGATAAATCAAGAATGGGGTTCCCCCCAATTGGAGGGGCCCTGTTCCCTGGGGTGACTGGTTCCAGTCCAAAATACGTTTTAAGGCGAATATTCCGAAAAAAGTTCTGTAGCTCTTGTGATAGCTGGAATTTATCCCAAGAGGGGGTGGGGCAGAATGATAAGCCTTTTTGAAGAACAGACAGCTCTAACGGGCTAAGGGTGTAAGATGAGATGTTGAAGACCGAGTTGGTGGGCTTACCTGAGCTCTGGTCGTCATACGTTCTGCGTAGTTTGCGGCTTGCCCTCCGAGTCGGTCTCCTCCTGCCGTCTGTTGATGGTTGTTTCTTGAAGGTTGACGCCTGGCTAAAAAACGATTGTGGGATGAGCTTCCAGTGGAGCTGTCGCTGTCGGTGTGGTAAGCGCCTGTGAGTCTTTGATTGTAGTTCCTTCGCCCAGAGCCCGTGGAGGAGGAGTCGTGCCATCTGTAGACCCTGTCGTAGGTGTAGTCGTCTGCGTCCCTTTGGAATTTAGCTCGCTTTTTGTCTTGTAGGGTTTTACGGTGTTCGTCAAGGGACTTGTCCGTTTTGGTTTTAAGGTTTTGCCAATCGCTGTTAGAAAGAGTGGAGCTAAGTTGTTCCTCTATAGAAGCAATTTTCTTGGATGACTCTGTAATTGCTGTGTAGAGAAAATCAATTGTTAACAGAATAATATCAAGTGAACATTTGTTAAGTATTTGCTGGAATCTTTCACAGAACTCAGGTTTGTCTGAGAATAAGGTAGGTCGGAGATGGCTCCGCAGGCCACGTGGAATTCTGTCTAATTTCTGATACTCCGCCAGAGTGGTAGCATGTAGATCATAGGCCAGTAGTCGTCGTCGTTCCCTTTCGTAGTCTCTAGTGAGGGTTTCTAGAGCAGGGGTTTTCAAGAAGTCCCCTGAAGAGGTAACCTGGGACAGGATCCGAGTAGTTGTTGTGTCAAAGGCAAAGGTATTCCGAGACATTTAGGGTGCAGGTGCAAGCGTCAACAAAAGACAAGCAGAAGAAGAAAGACGCGCACCCTTTCTGTGGAGATAGGTGCTGACTGTACATGGAGGGTCCACAAACAATAGTCAGTGGATAAACAGTCGCACTCAAGTGTGGATTAATCTTGCCAAAAAATCTTGAAGATTTTGTGAAATCTTTGGATTTTTATTTTATTTCAAATACATCAAATAGTGTAACACCGCAGACAAAAGAAGTATCCAAAATGTGGGTATAATATCGTAATCCAGGATATGAGTATACTATGGTTACGTTTCGACCTACTAAGAGGCCTTTCCCAAACCATACTGCAAAATAAAATAAAAAGCACACACTTACAACACCGCAGGTCCAGGCTGCTCCCATGCCATCAGGTCAGCTCTGCATCACCATCTGGTGCATAACATCTCCTTCTGATCCATTTGTTTCTTCTCCACATTCATCTCTCATGTTTTCTCCTACAGCCCCTGTTTGGGACTTCTGAAAATGCTCTAATTAATCTTTTCCTTGACACTACTTGAGGTTAGTACTCAGTATATCTGCCTTATTTGCCTGCCTTGTGTTTCCACCACCCCTGTTATTTCATCATGTACAGAGACAATATTATAATATGTCTCATCTAGTTCTGCTGCTTATCCCCATTGTTACTCCTGATGCCTAGAATGTTAAAATTGACTTGTGGCCAATAGTCTCTCTAGCACTTGCTTCATTTAATTTTTTACTCTCTATATGACATTTTCCTAATTGCCTTAGGGACCTTTATGTTGTCGTGCTTAAATTTGTATAGATATATGTTTCGCCTTTAGGGTTTTTTTGCACTACTTTTCTGTTTTTGTTGTTTATTATTTCTTTTCCAGCTTTCCGTGAGTTTGTCGTCCATATTCATTGTTGTAATTGCTTTTTATTTTATTTTGCAGTATGGTTTGAGAAAGGCCTCTTAGTAGGTCGAAACGTAACCATAGTATACTCATATCCTGGATTACGATATTATACCCACATTTTGGATACTTCTTTTGTCTGCGGTGTTACACTATTTGATGTATTTGAAATAAAATAAAAATCCAAAAATTTCACAAAATCTTCAAGATTTTTTGGCAAGATTAATCCACACTTGAGTGCGACTGTTTATCTACAAACCCTGTAGATGCAGCGGAAAGTTATGGAGGTGTAATCAAAGCCATGGAAAATGGTTCATATTTTCCTGACACATCACTAGAGGGAGCTCACTACATACCGATTTATACAGCCACCACTAGAGGGTGCTCACTACATACAGATTTATACCATCACCACTAGGGGGAGATCACTACATATAGATTATACAGCCACCACTAAAGGGAGCTCACTGCATACAGATTTATACAGTCACCACTAGAGGGAGCTCACTACATACCGATTTATACAGTCACCATTAAGGGGAGCTCACTACATACAGATTTATACAGTCACCACTAGGGGGGATCACTACATATAGATTATACAGTCACCACTAGGGGGAGATCACTACATATAGATTATACAGTCACCACTAGGGGACATTACTACATACAGATTTATACAACCACCACTAGAGGGAGCTTACTACATACAGATTTATACAGCCACCACTAGAGGGAGCTCACTACATACAGATTATACAGCCACCACTAGGGGAGGTTACTACATACAGATTTATACAACCACCACTAGAGGGAGCTCACTACATACAGATTTATACAGTCACCACTAGGGGGAGATCACTACATACAGATTTATACAGTCACCACTAGGGGGAGATCACTACATATAGATTATACAGCCACCACTAAAGGGAGCTCACTATATACAGATTTATACAGCCACCACTAGAGGGAGCTCACTAGATACAGATTTATACAGTCACCACTAGGGGATGTTACTACATACAGATTTATACAACCACCACTAGAGGGAGGTCACTACATACAGATTTATACAGTCACCACTAGGGGGAGCTCACTATATACAGATCTATACAGCCACTGCTAGGGATAGCTCACTACATACAGATTTATACAGCCACCGCTAGCAGGAGCTCACTATATACAGTTTTATACAACCACCACTAGGGGGAGCTCACTACATATGTATCTATACAGCCATCACTAGGGGGAGCTCACTACATACTGATTTAGACAGCCACCACTAGAGGGAGCTCACTACATACAGATTTATACAGTCACCACTAGAGGGAGCTCACTACATACAGATTTATACAGCCACCACTAGGAGGAGCTAACTACATACAGATTTATACAGTCACCACTAGGGAGTGCTCATTACACACAGATTTATACAGCCACCACTAGGGGGAGCTCACTACATACAGATTTATAGTCACCACTAGGGGGCGCTCATTACACACAGATTTATACAGTCACCACTAGAGGGCGTTACTACATACAGATTTATACAGTCACCACTAGAGGGCGTTACTACATACCCAGGCACCTGTTGGGTTCTAAAGATTCAATGCTACATAAATAAGCAAAAGCATTATAAATTGACCATGGTGCTGAGCGGCGGTCGGATGTGTTGTCACCACTTTGTGTCAGAATACTCCCACTCAAACAATGAAACTAAAGCAGAAGCGATGAGTGATTTCAACACAAAGGGTCAAATCCTTAACTTTACCTGATTTCTCGGAAACCATAAATGTAAAAGATCCTTCTGACACACGACCTAATGTTATCTCACATGGTGGAAAGTTAGGTCTAAACGAAACCAAAACTAAAGGCTTACTGAAGAGCAAATGTATCTATGAGGATACGTTCCCCGTTGTTCAAGCTCTCAGCTGAATTTCTGCAGGAATCCCGCACCGCCGCTCACTCGACGTTTTATGTGTTTCTGTATTAAAGTTAGTTGAAACACAGACAGCAGAGCAAGCCGGAAGTAAATAGATACTGTAGATTGGATAGATAGATGGCCTGCGGATATTTAAATTCACAAGCCCCCTTCATATAATAAACTTTCACCCTTCGGTGTCTTTCATGCGGCATTAAAGGTTGTTTAGCTTTGTTTAACCTAATGGATAAATAATTTTAAAATAATGACATGGGCTTCCCACACATTTTTTGATAACCAGCATAGGTAAAGCAGACAGCAGGGGGCTTATATCATCAGGCTGGGAAGGTGCCTGGTTAATGGCCCAGCCTAAAAATACCAGTCCACAGTCACCCCAGAATTAGAGCATCACATTGTTAGTGACCCCTCCATGGATGAGAAGCCCCCACACATTGTGAGAGACCCCCTCCATGGATGAGAAGTCTCCACACATTGTGAGAGACCCCCTCCATGGATGAGAAGCCCCTGCACATTGTGAGTGATCCCCCTCCATGGATGAGAAATCTCCACACATTGTGAGTGACCTCCTCCATGGATGAGAAGCCCCCACACATTGTGAGTGATCTCCTCCATGGATGAGAAGCCCCCACACATTGTGAGTGATCCCCCTCCATGGATGAGAAGCCCCTGCACATTGTTAATGACCCCCTCCATGGATGAGAAGCCCCCACACATTGTGAGTGACCCCCTCCATGGATGAGAAGCCTCCGCACATTGTGAGTGATCCCTTCCATGGATGAGAAGCCCCCGCACATTGTGAGTGACCCCCTCCATGGATGAGAAGCCCCCACACATTGTGAGTGACCACTCCATGGATGAGAAGCCACCGGCACATTGTGAGTGACCTCCTCCATAGATGAGAAGCCCCCACACATTGTAAGTGATTCCCTCCATGGATGAGAAGCCCCCGCACATTGTTAGTGATCCCCCTCCAAGGATGAGAAGCCCCCACACATTGTGAGTGATCTCCTCCATGGATGAGAAGCCCCCACACATTGTTAGTGATCCCTCCGTGAATGAGAAGCCCCCACACATTGTGAGTGACGCCCTCCATGGATGAGAAGCACCCGCTCATTGTAAGTGATTCCCTCCATGGATGAGAAGCCCCCTCACATTGTTAGTGATCCCCCTCCAAGGATGAGAAGCCCCCACACAATGTGAGTGATCCCCTCCATGGATGAGAAGCCCCCACACATTGTTAGTGATCCCTCCGTGAATGAGAAGCCCCCACACATTGTGAGTGACCCCCTCCATGGATGAGAAGCCCCCACACATTGTGAGTGATCCCCTCCATGGATGAGAAGCCCCCACACATTGTTAGTGATCCCTCCGTGAATGAGAAGCCACCACACATTGTTAGTGATCCCTCCGTGAATGAGAAGCCCCCACACTTTGTGAGTGACTCCCTCCATGGATGAGAAGCCCCCACACATTGTGAGTGATCCCTCCGTGAATGAGAAGGCCCCCACACATCGTGAGTGACCCCCTCCATGGATGAGAAGCCCCCTCACATTGTTAGTGATCCCCCTCCATAGATGAGAAGCCCCCACACATTGTGAGTGACCCCCTCCATGGATGAGAAGCCCCCACACATTGTGAGTGACCCCCTCCATAGATGAGAAGCCCCCACACATTGTGAGTGATCCCCTCCATGGATGAGAAGCCCCCACACATTGTTAGTGATCCCTCCGTGAATGAGAAGCCCCCACACATTGTGAGTGACCCCCTCCATGGATGAGAAGCCCCCATACATTGTGAGTGATTCCCTCCATGGATGAGAAGCCCCCTCACATTGTTAGTGATCCCCCTCCATGAATGAGAAGCCCCCACACATTGTGAGTGATCCCTCCGTGAATGAGAAGCCCCCACACATTGTGAGTGATCCCTCCGTGAATGAGAAGCCCCCACACATTGTGAGTGACCCCCTCCATGGATGAGAAGCCCCCACACATTGTGAGTGACCCCCTCCATGGAAGAGAAGCCCCCGCACATTGTTACTGATCCCTCCGTGAATGAGAAGCCCCCACACATTGTGAGTGATCTCTCCGTGAATGAGAAGGCCCCCACACATGTGAGTGACCCCCTCCATGGATGAGAAGCCCCCACACATTGTGAGTGACCCCCTCCATGGATGAGAAGCCCCCACACATTGTTAGTGATCCCTCCGTGAATGAGAAGCCCCCACACATTGTGAGTGACCCCCTCCATGGATGAGAAGCCCCCACACATTGTGAGTGATTCCCTCCATGGATGAGAAGGCCCCCACACATTGTTAGTGATCCTCCTCCATGGATGAGAAGGCCCCCACACATTGTTAGTGATCCCCCTCCATGGATGAGAAGCCCCCACACATTGTTAGTGATCCCCCCGTGAATGAGAAGCCCCCACACATTGTGAGTGACCCCCTCCATGGATGAGAAGCCCCCTCACATTGTTAGTGATCCCCCTCCATGGATGAGAAGCCCCCACACATTGTTAGTGATCCCTCTGTGAATGAGAAGCCCCCACACATTGTGAGTGACCCCCTCCATGGATGAGAAGCCCCCTCACATTGTTAGTGATCCCCCTCCATGAATGAGTAGCCCCCGCACATTGTTAGTGATCCCTCCGTGAATGAGAAGCCCCCACACATTGTGAGTGATCCCTCCGTGAATGAGAAGCCCCCACACATTGTGAGTGACCCCCTCCATGGATGAGAAGCCCCCACACATTGTGAGTGACCCCCTCCATGGAAGAGAAGCCCCCGCACATTGTTAGTGATCCCTCCGTGAATGGAAGCCCCCACACATTGTGAGTGATCCCTCCGTGAATGAGAAGGCCCCCACACATTGTGAGTGACCCCCTCCATGGATGAGAAGCCCCCACACATTGTGAGTGACCCCCTCCATGGAAGAGAAGCCCCCACACATTGTTAGTGATCCCCTCCGTGAATGAGAAGGCCCCCACACATTGTCAGTGTGTGAGTGACCCCCTCCATGGATGAGAAGCCCCCACACATTGTGATTGACCACCTCCATGGATGAGAAGCCCCCGCATATTGTGAGTGATCCCCTTGATGGATAAGAAGCCACCACACATTGTGAGTGATCCCCCTCCATAGAGGAGAAGGCCCCATATGAGTGGTCTCAGGAGGCCTTACTGTCGGCAGACACAGGACTCATGTTATGGCCTTCTCTTCTCCAGACAAGCATCTTCCAGACGTTTCTACAGTGTGAGGGGCTACATCAGATAATCACTGTCCTCGCTGTCACTATATAGGGCGACACACGTCCATTGAGTACCACCTGTAACCTAACGTATCCAGAGGACGATATTACCCCCATGGGGCAGATGCTGATTATGTGATTACAGGGGAAGGATGATCAGTAAACGAGTGACCATGACTCCGAGGAACATAAATAACATCAATGATCGAATCTGCAGTGTAGTTACATAATGATGAAAACCGCATTATGGTGCAATGTGTGGCTCTGCTGCTCAGTTGCTGAGAAAGAGGAAACTCTCGTAGTGGCGACCACGTGGGCAGCGCCCTGAAGAGTCTTCATGAGGGAACATCACCCCAGTCCTTCTCCCGGGATCATGGTGTTGGGGGTTATAAAGTCACTGGCAAAGTACTGGAGGGGAGATGTGAGATATGTAACACTATTAGGTTCAGTGATTTGAAACCTGGAAGTTTGCTCCGGAAGGGGGTTAATAGTCCATTTTATGGGCTAGGCTTTTAAAGGGGTTATCCCCTACCAGGACAACCCTTTCTTTATCAAAATGTTTGTTACCCCATAATATATTAAAACCTATACTCACCTCCCATGCCGGCTCTGTTCCCACGGTGTCGGCAGTCACTCTCCCTGGGGTTCTCGTGATGCCGGTGCCCACTCAGCGCTGGCGTCATTGTTCCCACCTTCGGAGAAATCGAACATGAAGAGGAAGTCCGGGCTGCCGCTGATTTCGGACGTCCTCTTCATGTTCGACTTGTCCGAAGACGTGGACAGTGATGCCAGCGCTGAGTGGGCACTGGTGTCACGTGTCACAATACCGCATGAGAATCCTGGGGAGAGCGAGTGCCTACAAGGCGGGAACAGCGCCGGCACGGCGACAGGTATGACAACTTCTTGCACAACTTCTTTAAGTGTGAACATCTGAAGAGCGGGAGGGAGGCCGTTCACCATAGCTCCTCCCAGGGTGGGGATGAGAAGGTAAATGGTCGGCCTTCTGAGTCACTCGGGTGTTCAGTGTGGCTGGAGCCAGTAGCTCCAGAGAAGTGTTTTGTGTTATCCCATACTGGACCCAGTTGTATCCTGAGCGGCGGATTGCCGCAGACATATGGCACAAGCTATACTTTATGTTTTGTTTTCCTGTTATGCCAGAAAACCGTGTTTATTTTGTTGAACCTGTGCTGGTTTAGTCTCAGGCCACATGTCCCTCTCACTCCTGCGTGGCCTCCACCTGCTCCCATGGCTGCAGTGTCTCCAGACTTGTCTCCATCGTGTGCAGGGAGGAGGACTTCTCCACTTCCATCTTCTCCCTACAGGCACTGATCTGTCAGTCATGCTGTTGTGGGCGTGATACCAGAGTGACGGCTCCCGCCTCGTCTGGGCACACACACGCCGACATCTTTATTGTCATACTTACTGTAGTTTGCACTGGAAAGGGAGATGTCTGCCTCAAACAGAATCCTCACAAATTGGTGCAAATTTTGACGCTTTGCCGATATGTCCTGTGTGGATAAACGCAAAGGGGTTTTCTGAGAAGGCACAAAAAATAGCAGTGAAGTGTGAGGCGTCTGCAGCTCCAGCACCGCCGCTCCGATCGCCTCTGCCAGTCGGGTTCGTGGCAGCGCTGTTCTTCTTGTACTTTCTTTATAGCAGCAAAGTGAATGATGAGCGGCAGTGATACGGGAGCCCTGGAGCTGGAGGGGCGCGAACAGGGGCGTCTGGGGAACGTGGACTTTGTGGTATCGCTTTCATTCTGTTCTTTGGTTTTATAGTAATTCTGACGATGTTTTCTGTTCTCTATATGGCGAACCTTGTGCGGGATCAATAACAGGGCACTAATAATAATAGCGGAGGTCACTGCAGTCATCTGGCCACTGCCCACGGCAAGCATCCGACCACTCAGTCATCTGACCACTCAGTCATCCGACCACTCAGTCATCCGCCCACAGAAATCATCCGCCCCCGCAGTCATCCGACCAGGGCAGTCATGTGACCACTGCCCACTGCAATCATCCGTCCATGGAAATCATCCGCCCACGGCAGTAATCCAACCACTGCAGTTATGCGCCCACGGCAGAATGAGACCATGGCAATCATCTGATCACTGCCCACGACAATCATCTGGCCATTTATTCACATGATTATATTGGGTTTAGAATACTGAATAGATTGTAACTGTATTGTAGGTGGAATCTCTCAGGATCGGGGCTCTACTTTACACTTCTCAATGGTCACAATGTGTCTAGAAGTCTCCACGTATATTTATATTTACTACACCTGCGCGCATTTAAAAAGAATACATCCTTACAGAGTGAATTATAATACAGATTTCCAACGAAGCCTTACACACGACAGATCCGCATGTGAGACGTGAGTGTGACAGAAGTGACAGGAAGTCAATGACTACACGAGAAGCAGAAACCCCACTGTTACGTGCTACAGAACCACACAGCACCCAGAATATGTTGTGCAGTTATATGTATGTATAATAGGTTCTATGTGAGATGCATGTCCCTAATGCATCAGCCCACAGGCTGCGCCCCTGGGCAGAGGGGACACAATATTCTCCTTTTGTCCGCCCTCCCCCCACCTTTGTAATTCCCACAGTAAACATCGGCAGGCTCCGGCCACCTGCGGCTTTTGTAATGCATGTCTGGCCTGCCGCTTTTCTATTGGCCTGCCCTCTGTATCTGTGTGATATATTCTGTGTCCTGTGAGTAAAGTGTTGTCAGACTGGAAATACGTGGAGAAGCAGTGATCTTTTATATGCGCCCATGTAACCAAGGAATTCCAGCCAGCGTCATTCATTCAGACTCCAGCCACCGCAGAGCGGACCTCCGAAAACACGGGGTGGTACTGAAAGAGGTACTCCAGCCTGGTAGACCCCGTTACACTGGTGGCAGCAGTGGGATATGATACCCCTTCTACAGGAGGAAAGGAATGAATGGAAAATAACTACCAGAAGTTAAAGAGGACTACATTAAAAGATCTGGTGGAAGCCCGAGGGTTGATCGCCAGCAACAAAACAAAAGCGGATTTGATAGCAGCCATCATGGAACACGACAGTGCAGCGCCCCCCAATGTGAATGTGGAGGAGACCGAATTCCAGA
The DNA here is from genome assembly GCF_039654945.1 of Dendrobates tinctorius. Lineage (NCBI taxonomy): Eukaryota > Metazoa > Chordata > Amphibia > Anura > Dendrobatidae > Dendrobates > Dendrobates tinctorius. The sequence continues at coordinate 3,298,518 of NW_027361824.1, forward strand.
GGGAGGTAAAGAACAGACTGGCGTTCTATGGCCCAAACCCAGCAGTAGAGATCATACGAGAGGTGATGGCTGATGTGCGCACTGATCTGAAGGAAAAGATGGCCGAGCTGACCAGGATAGAGCTAGCCAAGATGGAGATGGCAGAGCGGACCAAAGTGGAGCTGGCCAAGATGAAGATGGCAGAGCAGAGAGAGGAGAGTCAGCGAGCAGGGGGAGCTCTGGCCTTCGACCAGGTACTTTCAACAGTAAGCCACAAAAAGATCCAGTAAAGTGCCTTCCGACAGTTGGGGGAGGCAGAGGAAGACATTGATGGCTTTCTGCAGGACTTTGAGCGGCAGTGTGCCCTTCATCAAGTGAAGCCGGAGGAACGGGTTCAGATTCTGGCCAGCAAGCTGACAGACCGGGCAGCGGAGACCTATCGCACGGTACCTGATGAGGACTGTATGGACTATGAGCGGATCAAAGAAGTGATCTTGGCCCGCTATGCGCTGACACCAGAGGCATACCGCCAAAAGTTCCGCGGACTTATAAAATGCGTAACCGATACCCACGCTGAATGGGCCTGTAAATTACGGCGGTCACTGCTACAGTGGGTACAAGGGAGCCAAGCAACCACTAAGGAGGACGTCCTCCAGCTCTTCCTGTTAGAATGATTCTTTAATGGACTAAACCCCCGAGACACAGGAATGGCTTCGGGACAGGCGGCCAACGACTCTTGAGGAAGCCGCACGTCTGGCCGATGAACATCATGATGCCAGGAGGTCGCAGTTGTCCGGATCAAAGGTGGTCACTAGGGGCCCGCCCATGGACCTGGGGGGTCCCAAACCACCGAAGATTGTAGGGGGACCAGCTAGAAACCCGGCCTACCACAGTCCCCCTGGGGCGCGATGCCACACCTGTCGTCAGCTGGGCCACCTGCAAAGACAAAAAGACAATGTCCCAACCGGACTCAGCATACCCAGTGGCCAAAGGCGGGAACAGCTATCTTCAGCCGGGCTGCTGTACACTGCTACCAAGGCGAAACTGACCCGGCATTGGGGACTACGACTAACCAAGGGGTGGAAGAGATGGAGGAAGAGCTGCATGAAGTAGACCCCGTGCAGGCAGCCCGGGCAGATAATCGACAACAGCATCGACAGGTCGTGTGGGTTAATGGGAAACATATGCAGGGACTAAGAGATTCTGGGGCAACTTTGACCCTTGTGAAGCCTCATCTCGTCCGGGACCAAGAGAAGACGGACCGGACAGTGGCAGTCCGTGTAGCAGGGGGAGCTATACATCGACTACCCACTGCCAGGATTCACCTGAACTGGGGAGTCGGGGATGGCCTTGTTGAGGTCGGATTGATGGAGGATTTGCCTGCAGACGTTTTGCTGGGAAATGACTTGGGGCCCATGTTGTTTGCATTCTCGGTGGCCCCTCTGGCTGAGACCTATCCTGTGACCACCCGGAAATAAGCTCGAGCTGCGGAGGCGGAATCACACTCAGAGGAGGCTCAGGTAAGACATCCCAGCCCTACACGTATTCCCATAGCCAGACACATTTCTTGGGCCACCCCAGATGAATTTAAGAGGGAGTTACTTGAGGATCCTTCATTAGAGGGATATCGTGGGAAGGCACAGGAGGGGAGAGGAGTACTGGAAGGGGAACAGTTTGTATGGAAGCAGGGACTCCTCTACCGGATCACAGAGCAGCACCACACAGGGACGAGCCTCACTATAAAACAACAGCTGGTAGTTCCCAAGAAGTATAGGCAGGAGCTACTGTGAATCTCTCATGATATACCCTTGGCCGGGCACTTCGGCGTCAGTCGCACCAGGCATCGTCTGACACAAAACTTCTTTTGGCTGGGGGTAACCTATGATGTTCATCAGTACTGCCAGACCTGTGACAGTTGTCAGCGCATTGGCAAGAGGGGGAATCAATGCAAGGCCAAATTACGCCCCCTCCCCATTGTGGAGGAACCATTTAGCCGAGTAGCGGTCGATCTGATAGGGCTATTAGCCAAACCCAGTCCGTCCGGGAAAAAGTATATATTGACCGTGGCAGATTATGCCACACGGTATCCAGAGGCGGTTGCGTTACCTAACATACTGGCAGAGACGGTGGCGGCTGCCCTGCTCCAGGTTTTCTCACGGGTTGGATTTCCCCGGGAGATTATCTCGGACCAGGGTACCCAGTTTACAGCAGAGGTGACCAACCAACTGTGGAAGCTGTGCGGCGTAAAGTCCATAAGAAGCGCCCCGTACCACCCGCAAACCAGTGGGTTGTGTGAACGCTTTAATGGGACATTAAAACAGCTCATTGGGACTTTTACCAGGAGCTACAGGGACTGGGAGAAATTCTTGCCACACCTCCTGTTTGCCTATCGGGAGGTGCCCCAAGAATCCACGGGGTTCTCCCCGTTCGAGCTTGTATACGGGAGACGGGTAAGGGGACCCTTAGACTTAGTGCTGGAACACTGGGAAGGGGAGGGCCTCATAGAAGGGGTACCTATTGTACCCTATGTGTTGGAATTCCGGGACCGCCTACAGGAGCTGACCCAGGTTGTACGTGAGAACATGCAGGCGACCCAGCGGCGCCAGCGCGTATGGTACGATCGGAGGGCCAGAGAGCGCACTTTGGAAATAGGACAGAAGGTCCTGGTGTTAGAGCCCACTAAGCAGAATAAGTTTCAAGCTGCATGGCAGGGGCCCTACCAGGTAGTGGGGAAAATAGCCGACACAACCTATAATGTCGCCGATTGTGACGACCCCAGGGTTATCCGCATGTTCCACGTGAATATGCTGAAGCCCTACCAGGAGCGCCCTGAAGAGGTAGTGGCCATTTGTGCACCTGAAGCAGAGGATTTAGCCGGACTTCCCTTGCCGGATGTCTTAGGGGAAAGGACTCAGTTTAAAACATGGGACCAGGTACACTTGGGTGAAGACCTAGGCCCCTGGGAGAGACAGCAGGCGGAGGCGTTGTTTAGGCTGCGACAGAGGATGTTTTCAGAGAGACCGGGGTACACTCGCCTGGCACAACACAAGGTTGAGACCCAGGATCAGACCCCCCTACGACAAAACCCCTTCCGCGTCCCTGAGTCTGTACGAGAGGGGATGCGACAAGAGATACAAGAGATGCTGCATTTAGGGGTCATTGAAGAGTCAGATAGTCCCTGGGCATCCCCCGTAGTGTTAGTGCCCAAGAAGGATGGGACTACACAGTTTTGTGTAGACTATCGTAGGCTCAATGAGAAATACCCCATGCCGCGTGTGGATGAGTTGTTAGACTGGCTGGCGGGGGCAAAGTATTTGACCACCATCGATCTATGCAAAGGCTACTGGCAGATTCCCCTTAGTCCTGACGCTATTCCCAAGTCGGCATTTGTCACCCCGTTCGGCTTATTCCAGTTTCGAGTTATGCCATTCGGGATGAAGAATGCCCCGGCGACCTTCCAAAGGCTGGCTAACCGGCTTCTGGATGGTCTCCAGGACTATGCTTGTGCCTACCTGGACGACATCGCCATCTACAGTGCGACATGGGAAGAGCATCTAAATCACCTAGAGACAGTATTGGACAGGATCCACCAGGCCGGAATCACCCTGAACCCAAACAAGTGTCACGTGGGCAAAGCAGAGGTTCAGTATTTAGGGCATTGGGTGGGAAGTGGGAAACAGCGACCAGAACCAGCCAAGATTGAGGCCATAGCCAAATGGCCCATCCCACGCACTAAAACCCAGGTCATGGCGTTTATAGGGACAGCGGGGTATTACAGGAAATTCGTTCCCAATTACAGCAGTGTAGTCAAGCCCCTCACTGATCTGACCCGTAAGAACCAACCCCGCCAGGTAACCTGGACCTCAGAGTGTGAGGAAGCCTTCCGCCAACTAAAGGACGCCCTCACCAATACCCCTGTATTGGCCACACCCGATCCAACTAAACGCTTCCTGGTTCACACAGACGCTTCTATGTTTGGATTGGGGGCAGTACTGAGCCAAGTCGGGCCGGACGGCCAAGAACACCCGGTAGCTTACCTGAGTCGGAAACTACTGCCCCGTGAAGTAAGCTATGCAGCCATAGAGAAGGAGTGCCTGGCGGTAGTATGGGCACTCAAGAAGTTGCAACCATATTTGTATGGACGACAGTTTTCCCTCCTAACGGACTATAACCCCCTAGTCTGGCTTAATCGGGTCTCCGGAGACAACGCCAGATTGCTGCGGTGGAGTTTAGCCCTACAACCTCTGGACTTCACCATCCACCACAGACCCGGCAAGCAAAACGGTAACGCCGATGGACTAAGTCGACAAACGGAACTTGTACCAACCCCATAAACTTTGGTCATCCCCAAACCGATCCGTTGAGGATGAGACTGTGTATGCCGATCGCGTCGCTGAAAAGGGGGAGCCGTGTTACGTGTTACAGAACCACTCAGCACCCAGAATATGTTGTGCAGTTATATGTATGGATAATAGGTTCTATGTGAGATGCATGTCCCTAATGCATTAGTTCACAGGCTCCGCCCCTGGGCAGAGGGGACACGATATTCTCCTTTTGTCTGCCCTCCCCCACCTTTGTAATTCCCACAGTAAACATCGGCAGGCTCCGGCCACCTGTGGCTTTTGTAATGTATGTCTGGCCTGACGCTTGTCTATTGGCCTGCCCTCTGTATCTGTGTGATATATATTCTGTGTCCTGTGAGTAAAGTGTTGTCAGACTGGAAATACATGGAGAAGCAGTGATCTTTTATATGCGCCCATGTAACGAAGGAATTCCAACCAGCGTCATTCATTCAGACTCCAGCCAATGCAGAACGGACCTCCGAAAACACGGGGTGGTACTGAAAGAGGTACTCCAGCTTGGTAGACCCCGTTACACCCACCACACACAATGACAACATCAGCGAGTGCAAAACAAGGAGAAAAAAGCACCACTGTATAAAAGCGCACACTAAACCCATATAGTGATACTAGAAAATCCAACTAAATCCTGACGAAGCCGCACGGGTTGCGGCGATACGCGTGGGGTATGGTCCTGGGCTGGGCGCCCACTTGTCTGCTCCTTACTACAGCTCTTAACCTTTTGGGGTGACGTATACATTGTCTGGCTTGGTTATCTTTGGGTATTACCCTATTATAGGGTGTTCTATCTATTCTGGGGATTTGTCCCGGTGGCTTATTATGGCCTATGTATTCTCACCAGTCAGCAGGGATGGATGTACGTTGCATTTAATTATTGAATAGCGTTAGGGCCTTATGGTCCTCATGAGCCCAATAACAGGGAGGTTATGGATATATTGCTTTAGTTGGATTAGATTGTTATAGGCAATTATATTACATGCATTTTTGTGCGTTATATTCTATTGCCATGTATTGTGGGATGCCTGTCATGTTTTTATCATGATTTTATGTATAACTCTTTTGTATCAATAAACATTTTCTAGTATCACTATATGGGTTTCGTGTGCGCTTTTATACAGTGGTGCTTTTTTCTCCTTGTTTTGACTACTATTTCCACTGTTGCGGCACCTGTCCTCTATGTATAACATGTTACATTGCACAGTTAGTGCGCCCTATCTTGTTTCTTGTAAACATCAGCAAGTGCAGCTCTGGAGGATAACACAGGGATCAGAATATAATGTATGCACACAGTGACTGCACCAGCAGAATAGTGAGTGCAGCTCTGGGGTATAATACAGGAGGTAACTCAGGATCAGTAATGTATGTACACAGTGACTGCACCAGCAGAATAGTGAGTGCAGCTCTGGAGTGTAATACAGGATGTAACTCAGGATCAGTAATGTAATGTATGTACACAGTGACTGCACCAGCAGAATAGTGAGTGCAGCTCTGGGGTATAATACAGGAGGTAACTCAAGATCAGTAATGTAATGTATGTACACAGTGACTGCACCAGCAGAATAGTGAATGCAGCTCTGGAGTGTAATACAGGATGTAACTCAGGATCAGTAATGTAATGTATGTACACAGTGACTGCACCAGCAGAATAGTGAGTGCAGCTCTGGAGTATAATACAGGAGGTAACTCAAGATCAGTAATGTAATGTATGTACACAGTGACTGCACCAGCAGAATAGTGAGTGCAGCTCTGGGGTATAATACAGGATGTAACTCAGGATCAGTAATGTAATGTATGTACACAGTGACTGCACCAGCAGAATAGTGAGTGCAGCTCTGGGGTATAATACAGGAGGTAACTCAGGATCAGTAATGTAATGTATGTACACAGTGACTGCACCAGCAGAATAGTGAGTGCAGCTCTGGGGTATAATACAGGATGTAACTCAGCATCAGTAATGTAATGTATATACACAGTGACTGCAGTGGCGTAGCAACTGTTTGTGGCGCCCGGGGCGGTCGAAAAATTTGAGGCCCCTTTGGTCGTTGATAATCCGGAAGCATCCGAAGAGCCCACACTACACTCAGAGATCTAATTTTTAGTCTGCTACTAACTCTGCTGTTATTATTTCTAGACTTTCATCTTCTTGCAGTTCTATATATATATATATATATATATATATATATATATATATATATATGTATGTATTAGCTTGATGATGCTGGATGAAGACCTAATGGCTTTTTTAATAATATTTTTTAATAATGTGACAGACCTTACATATTGGATTATATAGAGCCCTGTTTTTTATTACATACCGTCCTGTCTTGTTAGCTGTATAATGCAATGATGGCTGATGGAGCATGGGAAAGCGTCCTTTCTAATGGAGGAGCTGATGGACTGGTAGTTTGGTCACCGGCTCCTCGATCAGCAGTCATTTTATATCTAAAAAGAGAGGGGACTATGTAATAAAAGAGGGCGCTGTAAATAACAAAATTAACAAGAATACACTATGTAAGAGACAGCACTATACATAACAGCAGAGGAAGCTATATAATAAGGGACGGCATCATATATAACTAGAGAGGATGGTACGTAATAAGGGATGGTGTTATACATAATAAAAGAGGAAACTATGTAACTAAGGATGGTGTTATACAGAATTAGTGAGTACACCATATACTAAGGGACTGTGTTAGACATAATAAATGATAATGTCTTCCTCCACCTCCCCCTGTTCCTAAGGCCATTATAAGTCCCCCTTCCTCCCATCCCAATCCCCCACACCCCTCATTGTCCTCCTCCCCTCACATCCCATTATTGTCCTCTCCCCCACCCCATCATTGCCCTCTTCACCACCTCCATCATTTTCTTCTCCCCCACCACTATCTTTGCTTTCTCTCCCACCACTCCCATCATTGCCCATTCCACCACCTCCATCATTTCCTCCTCCTCCACCCCCCCATTTATTACCCTTTCCACCACCACCGTCATTGCATTCTCCCCCACTACCCCATCATTGCCCTCTCCATCACCCCCATCATTGCCTTTCTCCCCATCACCCCCACCCTTGCCTTCTCACCATCATTGTCTTCTCCTTCACCCTATCACTGCCTTCTCCCCATCACTCCCATCATCGCCTGCTCCATCACCCCATCATTGTCTTCTCCCCATCACTCCCATCATTGTCTTCTCCCCATCACTCCCATCATTGCCTGCTTCATCACCCCATCATTGTCTTCTCCCCATCACTCCCATCATTGCCTGCTCCATCACCCCATCACTCCCATCAATGCCTGCTCCATCACTCCCATCATTGCCTTCTCCTTCTCCCCATCACTCCCATCATTGCCTGTTCCATCACCCCATCATTGTCTTCTCCCCATCACTCCCATCATTGCCTGCTCCATCACCCCATCATTGTCTTCTCCCCATCACTCCCATCATTGCCTTCTCCATCACCCCATCACTCCCTTCATTGTCTGCTCCATCACTCCATCACTCCCATCATTGTCTGCTCCATCAACCCCATCATTGCCTGCTCCATCACTCCCATCATTGCCTTCTCCTTCACCCCATCACTGCCTTCTCCCCATCACTCCCATCATTGCCTGCTCCATCACCCCATCACTGCCTTCTTCCCATCACTCCCATCATTGCCTGCTCCATCACCCCATCACTGCCTTCTCCCCATGACTCCCATTATTGCCTTCTCCATCACCCCATCACTGCCTTCTCCCCATTACTCCCATCATTGCCTGCTCCATCACCCCATCATTGTCTGCTCCATCACTCCCATCATTGCATTCTCCTTCACCCCATCACTGCCTTATCCCCATCACTCCCATCATTGCCTGCTCCATCACCCCATCATTGTCTGCTCCATCACTCCCATCATTGCATTCTCCTTCACCCCATCACTGCCTTATCCCCATCACTTCCATCATTGCTTGCTCCATCACCCCATCATTGTCTTCTCCCCATCATTGCCTGCTCCATCACCCCATCATTGTCTTCTCCCCATCACTCCCATCATTGCCTGCTCCATCACCCCATCATTGTCTTCTCCCCATCACTCCCATCATTGCCTGCTCCATCACCCCATCACTCCCATCAATGCCTGCTCCATCACTCCCATCTTTGCCTTCTCCTTCTCCCCATCACTCCCATCAATGCCTGTTCCATCACCCCATCATTGTCTTCTCCCCATCACTCCCATCATTGCCTGCTCCATCACCCCATCATTGTCTTCTCCCCATCACTCCCATCATTGCCTTCTCCATCACCCCATCACTCCCTTCATTGCCTGCTCCATCACTCCATCACTCCCATCATTGTCTGCTCCATCACCCCTATCATTGCCTGCTCCATCACTCCCATCATTGCCTTCTCCTTCACCCCATCACTGCCTTCTCCCCATCACTCCCATCATTGCCTGCTCCATCACCCCATCACTGCCTTCTCCCCATCACTCCCATCATTGCCTGCTCCATCACCCCATCACTGCCTTCACCCGATGACTCCCATCATTGCCTTCTCCATCACCCCATCACTGCCTTCTCCCCGTTACTCCCATCATTGCCTGCTCCATCACCCCATCATTGTCTGCTCCATCACTCCCATCATTGCATTCTCCTTCACCCCATCACTGCCTTATCCCCATCACTCCCATCATTGCCTGCTCCATCACCCCATCATTGTCTGCTCCATCACTCCCATCATTGCATTCTCCTTCACCCCATCACTGCCTTATCCCCATCACTTCCATCATTGCTTGCTCCATCACCCCATCATTGTCTTCTCCCCATCATTGCCTTCTCCATCACCCCATCACTCCCATCATAGTCTGCTCCATCACTCCCATTATTGCCTTCTCTGCATCACCCACATCATGGCCTTCTCACATCACCCCAGGCCCAGGCATTATGGCCTTCTCTCCCCATCACAGTCTTCTCATGTCCCCATCTCCTCCAGGGCCAGGCTAACCTACACACACACACACAGACACACACAGACACAGACAGACACCACCTCTCTCCTCTCACCTGTCTGCAGCATCGCCCGCGCTTCCTCGCTCACACAGCAGCGGCCGCTGAATGACGTCATCATTCAGCGGCGCTTCTGTGTCAAACAGGAAGCGCGGCCACCGGGCAGGAAGCAGGACGGACCCTTGCAGCTCCGCTCCTGCTATTCCCTCTTGCAGGCAGCGGAGCTGCTGTGATTGCTCCCTGCCCGCCGCTGCACTCCACTGTGCCTCACTGCCTCCGCGCTTCTCCCAAAGAGAGAAATTGCTGCTGCCGCGCCGCCCCCACACATGTGCTGCCTGGGGCGGACCGCCCCCCCCGCCCCACCCACGCTACTCCACTGAGTGACTGCACCAGCAGAATAGTGAGTGCAGCTCTGGAGTATAATACAGGATGTAACTCAGGATCAGTAATGTAATGTATGTACACAGTGACTGCACCAGCAGAATAGTGAGTGCAGCTCTGGGGTATAATACAGGATGTAACTCAGGATCAGTAATGTAATGTATGTACACAGTGATTGCACCAGCAGAATAGTGAGTGCAGCTCTGGAGTATAATACAGGATGTAACTCAGGATCAGTAATGTAATGTATGTACAGAGTGACTGCACCAGCAGAATAGTGAGTGCAGCTCTGGAGTATAATACAGGAGGTAACTCAGGATCAGTAATGTAATGTATGTACAGAGTGACTGCACCAGCAGAATAGTGAGTGCAGCTCTGGATTATAATACAGGATGTAACTCAGGATCAGTAATGTAATGTATGTACACAGTGACTGCACCAGCAGAATAGTGAGTGCAGCTCTGGAGTATAATACAGGATGTAACTCAGGATCAGTAATGTAATGTATGTACACAGTGACTGCACCAGCAGAATAGTGAGTGCAGCTCTGGGGTATAATACAGGATGTAACTCAGGATCAGTAATGTAATGTATGTACACAGTGACTGCACCAGCAGAATAGTGAGTGCAGCTCTGGGGTATAATACAGGATGTAACTCAGGATCAGTAATGTAATGTATGTACACAGTGACTGCACCAGCAGAATAGTGAGTGCAGCTCTGGAGTACAATACAGGATGTAACTCAGGATCAGTAATGTAACGTATGTACACAGTGACTGCACCAGCAGAATAGTGAGTGCAGCTCTGGAGTACAATACAGGATGTAACTCAGGATCAGTAATGTAACGTATGTACACAGTGACTGCACCAGCAGAATAGTGAGTGCAGCTCTGGAGTATAATACAGGATGTAACTCAGGATCAGTAATGTAATGTATGTACACAGTGACGGCACCAGCAGAATAGTGAGTGCAGCTCTGGAGTACAATACAGGATGTAACTCAGGATCAGTAATGTAACGTATGTACACAGTGACTGCACCAGCAGAATAGTGAGTGCAGCTCTGGAGTATAATACAGGATGTAACTCAGGATCAGTAATGTAATGTATGTACACAGTGACCGCACCAGCAGAATAGTGAGTGCAGCTCTGGAGTATAATACAGGATGTAACTCAGGATCAGTAATGTAATGTATGTACACAGTGACTGCACCAGCAGAATAGTGAGTGCAGCTCTGGAGTACAATACAGGATGTAACTCAGGATCAGTAATGTAACGTATGTACACAGTGACTGCACCAGCAGAATAGTGAGTGCAGCTCTGGAGTATAATACAGGATGTAACTCAGGGTCAGTAATGTAATGTATGTACACAGTGACTGCACCAGCAGAATAGTGAGTGCAGCTCTGGAGTACAATACAGGATGTAACTCAGGATCAGTAATGTAACGTATGTACACAGTGACTGCACCAGCAGAATAGTGAGTGCAGCTCTGGGGTATAATACAGGATGTAACTCAGGATCAGTAATGTAACGTATGTACACAGTGACTGCACCAGCAGAATAGTGAGTGCAGCTCTGGGGTATAATACAGGATGTAACTCAGGATCAGTAATGTAATGTATGTACACAGTGACTGCACCAGCAGAATAGTGAGTGCAGCTCTGGAGTATAATACAGGATGTAACTCAGGATCAGTAATGTAATGTATGTGCACAGTGACTGCACCAGCAGAATAGTGAGTGCAGCTCTGGAGTATAATACAGGATGTAACTCAGGATCAGTAATGTAATGTATGTGCACAGTGACTGCACCAGCAGAATAGTGAGTGCAGCTCTGGAGTATAATACAGGATGTAACTCAGGATCAGTAATGTAATGTATGTGCACAGTGACTGCACCAGCAGAATAGTGAGTGCAGCTCTGGAGTACAATACAGGATGTAACTCAGGATCAGTAATGTAACGTATGTACACAGTGACTGCACCAGCAGAATAGTGAGTGCAGCTCTGGGGTATAATACAGGATGTAACTCAGGATCAGTAATGTAACGTATGTACACAGTGACTGCACCAGCAGAATAGTGAATGCAGCTCTGGGGTATAATACAGGATGTAACTCAGGATCAGTAATGTAATGTATGTACACAGTGACTGCACCAGCAGAATAGTGAGTGCAGCTCTGGAGTATAATACAGGATGTAACTCAGGATCAGTAATGTAATGTATGTGCACAGTGACTGCACCAGCAGAATAGTGAGTGCAGCTCTGGAGTATAATACAGGATGTAACTCAGGATCAGTAATGTAATGTATGTGCACAGTGACTGCACCAGCAGAATAGTGAGTGCAGCTCTGGAGTACAATACAGGATGTAACTCAGGATCAGTAATGTAACGTATGTACACAGTGACTGCACCAGCAGAATAGTGAGTGCAGCTCTGGGGTATAATACAGGATGTAACTCAGGATCAGTAATGTAACGTATGTACACAGTGACTGCACCAGCAGAATAGTGAATGCAGCTCTGGGGTATAATACAGGATGTAACTCAGGATCAGTAATGTAATGTATGTACACAGTGACTGCACCGGCAGAATAGTGAGTGCAGCTCTGGAGTATAATACAGGATGTAACTCAGGATCAGTAATGTAATGTATGTACACAGTGACTGCTCCAGCAGAATAGTGAGTGCAGCTCTGGAGTATAATACAGGATGTAACTCAGGATCAGTAATGTAATGTATGTACACAGTGACTGTACCAGCAGAATAGTGAGTGCAGCTCTGGAGTATAATACAGGATGTAACTCAGGATCAGTAATGTAATGTATGTACACAGTGACTGCACCAGCAGAATAGTGAGTGCAGCTCTGGAGTATAATACAGGATGTAACTCAGGATCAGTAATGTAATGTATGTACACAGTGACTGCACCAGCAGAATAGTGAGTGCAGCTCTGGGGTATAATACAGGATGTAACTCAGGATCAGTAATGTAATGTATGTACACAGTGACTTCACCAGCAGAATAGTGAGTGCAGCTCTGGGGTATAATACAGGATGTAACTCAGGATCAGTAATGTAATGTATGTACACAGTGACTTCACCAGCAGAATAGTGAGTGCAGCTCTGGAGTATAATACAGGATGTAACTCAGGATCAGTAATGTAATGTATGTACACAGTGACTGCACCAGCAGAATAGTGAGTGCAGCTCTGGAGTATAATGCAGGATGTAACTCAGGATCAGTAATGTAATGTATGTACACAGTGACTGCACCAGCAGAATAGTGAGTGCAGCTCTGGAGTATAATACAGGATGTAACTCAGGATCAGTAATGTATGTACACAGTGACTGCACCAGCAGAATAGTGAGTGCAGCTCTGGGGTATAATACAGGATGTAACTCAGGATCAGTAATGTAATGTATGTACACAGTGACTGCACCAGCAGAATAGTGAGTGCAGCTCTGGAGTATAATGCAGGATGTAACTCAGGATCAGTAATGTAATGTATGTACACAGTGACTGCACCAGCAGAATAGTGAGTGCAGCTCTGGAGTATAATACAGGATGTAACTCAGGATCAGTAATGTAATGTATGTACACAGTGACTGCACCAGCAGAATAGTGAGTGCAGCTCTGGAGTATAATGCAGGATGTATGTCACTGTCAGTAATGTTTGCACTCGCTGTATGTGACATGTAACATGAGGATTAGTGCGGTGACTTCTGGGCCTCGGGTGTTAATACTTTGAATTATGTTGCAGTTTCACTTTCTCTTCATTCTTGGATGATGACTTCTCGTTAATGTCGGGGATTTCCTCCTTTTGTCCTGGACTTATTTCTACGTTTCCTTCTGGGTTTAGCACATGTCTCTATATCCTGACGGCTCCTGTAGTTCGGGATAAGTCACGTTTGTTTCCTCTATCGTTGATAGTAATCAATGTTTCGGTCGGGGACAGAATGTTCAGTTCTCGCCTCATTCTCCATTATTTTGTGACTTTCTTTGTTTTTTCTCCTTACTCCATTGCACAATATATGGCAGCCCCGACACTGCAGACTGGACGGGTTTTTGTAGCTTTTTCCTGGCAGGATTCTTCCCTCTTCCTTCTTCACCGGCTGCTCTCTGGCGAAAGGTCGATTTCCCAGCACCGTCTCATGACCATTATTACTCAGCACATGAGTCCAGTCACAACCACCTCAGTGAGCTGGTTGTGACTGGATGCAAACCCACCCCAAGATCCCGACTTGGGCAATCCCTGAGCACCAGAGGCCTCTGGAAATGGGTTAACAGAACCCTATTGTCAAGGAGTTTCCTTGGCAGAGTCCTGATCTCCCACATTCCCAGACCCCACCGGCGGATCACCTTCAGAACCAAGGTAGCGTAAGCCGGAAGATGTCCATGCGGTGTGCGAAGATCCTTCACTTGCCCTCCTGTCTCCCATTCCTGGAAGAAAGGCTGAAACCATCCCCTATAGCAGGGTTCCCCAACTCCAGTCCTCAAGGCCCACCAACAGGTCATGTTTTCAGGATTTCCTTAGTATTGCCCAGGTGATAATTGCATCACCTGGGCAATACTAAGGAAATCCTGAAAACATGACCTGCTGGTGGGCCTTGAGGACTGGAGTTGGGGACACCTGCCCTACAGGAGAATACCCACGGAGGAGCCTTCTCTTTCCAGAGGTTTGCAATATTAATCTTAATGAAGGTATCCACAAGGAATACCACAGGGTTGACCATACCCAACCCTCCTAGTCTCCTCGTACGGTAAGTACCCTCCCTCTTGACCAGGTTCAGTCTATTCCCTCATAACAGTTGGAAGAATAAACTGTAGACCCGAGTCTACAGAGACTCCGGCAAGATGCACACACTGCCCAGATAAATCAGTAAGGCTAGTTTCACATTAGCGTTTTTTAGCACTGCGCTTCGTGCGCAATAGAAACGCATGCAAAAAAAATGCTTCAAGCGTTTTGCACGCGTTTGCGTTTTTTAGGCGCATGCGTTTTAACCAGTTTGTAGCCATGTTAACTCTTAAAACGCAATGTGTTATTTTTGCGCATTCCGTATGCTAGCGTGCGCATGTGTTTTTTTACGCCGGTGGACGGACCGAAATACGCAACAGGTTGCGTCGGGCGCGCCTAGGGGCACACTACAAAAAACGCATGTGCACGAAAGTGCATTCTTCGCGTGCAAATGCTAGACCATGCGCCCGCTATGTTAAACATAGGGGCGCATGGCGCATGCGCATGGACGCACATGATGCCTGCTCTAAAAAACGCTAATGTGAAACCAGCCTAAAGGGAGCAGGTAAGTTTTGATCAGGTTTACCCTTTCCCTTAGGGTCAAAGACCAACCCTTCCATTGGTTCACCTTCTGTGTGGCGATCTCTAGCCTGCTGTCCCAATTTTATTTGGGGTAATCCCCCAGGCCAAATTCGATGCCAAGGACTTTTGCAGAGACTTTGGGTCCTGGAAGGGTGTCCGGGAGATCAAAACCAGGATCTCCTCCTCCCAGCCAGAGACTCTCACACTTATCCCGGCTGATTTTGGACCCGGATGCCTCCGAGCAGCGATCTACTTTTGACATTAGCCACCCTGCCTCCTCGTGAGAGGAAACAAAAACAGTGACATCATCGGCATATGCCACCACCCTCATGTTTCACAGTCTTTTACTAGGCATTGCTCCTACTGGCCAGTTTCCTACTCCACACTGATGAGGGGCAATACCCCGAAACAGTTGTCTTTTGCATATTTTTACATATTTCCCATAAGGGATGGGGGCATTGCTCTAGAATCACTGTGTTGAGAAACATGTGATGGTGTCTCCGCAGTGTTGGATGTTGATCTCCATGAGTTCATTCATCCTCATTTTTCACCACCCTCAGAGTGGCTTCTGGTGCTGCCCGGTCCATCCAGATCCCGGCCAACGGTCCACGCTCCACCCTCCTAAGAAGTGGGTCAATCGCAAACACGTACAGCAGCGGGCTCAAGGGACAACCCTGGCGAACACCAGATCCAACCTGAAAAGAGCTCCCAATCCAACCGTTCACAAGCGGGAAACTCTCTGCCCCACCGTACAAGGTTTTAAGCCAATCAACAAACCCCCCGGCAGGCCATATCTCAGAAGGACAAACCAGAGGTACTCGTGATTAACCCGATCAAACGTTTTTGCCTGGTTCAGTGACAGTATGTACCCCTTCCAGTGACCAGCCCTACCCTGCTCCACCGCCCCACAGACACAAAGCACAGCACTAAATCTGCAGTGGCCTGGAACAGAGCAATGTCTCTGTCAAAACATCAAGAGAAGGATCTACCCCTGGTTCGGGGACAGTTTCAGCAAGGAAAGCCAACATCTCATCGCAATCAAGATCCCTCTTCCCCAAGAGGTGCGAGTAGAAGGATCTGACAACCTCCAGGATCCCTATCTGGATCGCCTCAGGGACCCCGTAGTGTCAACCAGTCCTGTAACCACTTTACTATTTACTGACATCTTGCAGTTTCTGTAAGGGTCGGGTGAGCGGTACTTCCCGTAATCCCTCTCAAAAACCAAAGATGCGTGTCTATCGTATTGACACCTCATGAGCAAAGATTTCACTCTGGATATCTCCTCGTGGCTACCTCCAGTTGAGACAAGATGATCGAGTTTCCTCCTCAGACCCTGAAACAGGCGGTACCTGCTCAGACTCCTGAGGCCCGAGAGCTGGAGGAAGAATCTCGCCATCCTTTTCTTGAACATCTCCCACCACTCAGACTTACTACTACAAAGATCCAGTAAGGGTACCTGGCTCTGAAGAAAATCCTCAAAGGACTGTCTAATATCCGCTTCTTCCAAGAGAGACGAATTGAGCCTCCAAAAGCCTCTTCCCATCCGGAGGGTCTCTGTAACATTCAGAGAAAACAAAATTAAACAGTGGTCGGAGAACTCCACGTCAACAACAGACACTGCTGAAGAGACAGCTTCCTCCTTTAAATAAAACCTATCTATTCTGGACCTACAGTTACTTTTATGATAGGAGAACCCCTCGTGGCCTGGGGTGTGCCGAATGTGGACAACCACCAGAGGAGCCTCACTAGCTATATAATTAAGGGCGACGCTATCATAAGTCAGCTTGTCACTGGAACCTCCTCAATCTCGGGGCCTCATGACAGTATTGAAGCCACCTACAAAGACAACCTGTCGACTTGTAAAAATGCAGGGGTTAATCCTCATAAAGAGACACTTCTGGTCCCACTTAGATTGGGGGCCATAGATGTTAATGAGCCGGATCTCTTGTCCCTTCATGAGGACATCTAAGATCGGGCACCTCCCCATTTCTAACTCAATAACCCGTCGGCATTCCACCGGTGCGGTAAAAAGGACCGCCACTCCGCCATATGGCTCGGCCGCAAGAGACCAATAGGAGGGCCCGAGTCTCCACTCCCTCTTAACTTTAAACAAGTCTGCCATATTAGGCAGCCTGGTCTCTTGCAAAAAGAAAATGTCAGCTTCAACATGGCTGAGAAAATCAAAGGCCGCAAATCTAGCTGTATTTGACTTAATGTTGGCGAAATTAATGGACGCCAGCATCAACGGAGAGGGTACCGCCATCATTGGTGATTGAGTTAGATGGCTTTCTTCTTCCAACTCCCCTTATCCTCTGCCTCAGAGGAGGAATCCTTCCCCCTCTTTAATGACACAGAAGTGTCAATTCCCACAAGCTTTTTTTTTTTCGTCGTCGTCTCCGGACTCTGGGTCAGTCCCTCCCTCCAAGGATCTTACATTCCCAGAAGAAGACTCGGCACCCCCTGTAAGCCCCTGCCGAAGCTGGAACCTCACCCTCAGCTTCCTCCTCAGAGGAAGAGATGTTCTAAAGGGCTTGGATCAACCAGAGGGGAGTCAATTTTTCCTTCCTTAGGCACCTTGGTCAGAGCGGGAGAAGATGTTTTATCTCCCTTCTTTCTCTACTTTTTGGTGCCGAGCTTACGCTTGTCCTCTAGCCACTGCCTATTATACTCATCCATACTTTCATAATGGGAGGATTTGGAGGCAGTGGCGCTTTCATCACTGTGGATCCTCCTGACCTCTTCATCCAACTCATCCCTCGGGGCCTCAGCAGCAAGACTGGCATCCAGGACAGGGGCCACCTCAGTAGCCCGGGCTCGCCCAGCTCCCTCTCCTGTCTGCGCTTGTCTAGACACCTCAGCTGGGCAGGCATCTTTTTATTACTTTTGCTCCTTGGCCCCTCAGCTCCCTCACCCCTGCTAGTCCCTTCCCCAGCACAATCAGCCTCACGGCTTTCTCCCACCAGGGTTACGACTACATTAGCGAAGGAGCGAGGACAACGGCTGAATGGGTGACCTAAGTCACCACACAGGTGGCACGTCATCTCCATACAAGATGCAAGCAAGGTGGCCGATATCCCCACACAATGCACATTTCTGCACAGTGCAGTTTGTGGGATCGCCGCACCTGTGAGAAAGCTTCGGTTGCCCCTGATAGAAGACCTGGATATGATCACAACCCAGGAAGGCAGACGATGGAATGTGGGCAACCGTACCACCTGAACACTTAAGTTTTACTATAAACGTCCAGGCCCCTGACCAGGTACCAAACTCGTCACTGTTCTTCTTTGGCATCTCCACCACGTCTCCATATTGGCGTCATGATGTCATAACAAGAAAGCGACTCGTTACAAGTCATCATGGTCACTTTCTTGACTTGGTTTTGGCGAGACACTGCCTGAATGGCAAAGTCTCGACAGCCGGGCTCATTTTTTGCCAACTGATTATTCGATGAGAAGAGCTCAAGCCCCTCTGGCCGAACAAAGCTGACAATAAACTCAGGTGTGGAATAGGGATGTATCATGGTGTAGATGTCAATCACCTTGAAGCCCATCCTCAGCAGGAGCTCCACAACCTTAGACCTTGGAGGACACGCATCACTGCTCATCCACCAAAGATGGACCACATTCCTACGCACACTACCCGGCCCTGCTGTTGGGAGATCACATCTTTGCAGCAGATTTGCCCGTTGTCATCAATGGAGAAATATTTTGTGAAATCCTCAAGAATTATTTGTTTTGCTACTCTATTTCTGTGGCTCCAAAAATCCAAATTTCTAATGTTTGTATGAAGGTTGTGAAGATATAAGGGGCGCAGAGAATTCACCCCGATATTCTTGTGGCCGCACACTTGGCCCCCGGGACTCGGCTCCTTCTGTCCCGGGATTTTTTTTTCAGAAATGTTTCAGTTATTTTTCCGATAAATGACGACATTTTCCTTCCGGTGACTGAAGAAACCGCGGAGAATATTTATTTTTCTTGTTTACATTCCAGAAGAGCGCAGGCGGCGAAACGTCTTACGGGAAACAACCAGCGGGAGGGAGACCACGAAAACCGCGTCCAACACCTCAAAGCAAAGAGGGACCCATGACACGACCGCCGAGCAGACGCCACAGGAGAGTCTTGTCCTGCTCGCACAGCTGAGGGTTTGTTACAATGTGAGACCTCCCAGGATCGTGCACATCAATGGTCCCTAACTGTTACCAACTCCTGAAGACATGCTGGGAGTTTTGGTTCCACAGTAACTGGCAAAGCAAATGTTTGTTTTTTTTTAATCAGAAAATGAGATTATTCACTGTCAGGAAACGGATGACGGAAACCAAACTGTTACTGACCGAAGGAACAAAGACAAGACGTCAGATCCTCCCCCAATGATGCTCCGTGCGACCCCCAGTAATCCGGACTGACCCCCATCCTCCAATCACTGACAGTAAGCAGAGAGCCGCATATTTTTACAATTCTGACCACTGTCCCTTTATGAGGTAATAACTCTGGAGCTTCCATGGATCCCGGTGATTCTGACATTGTTTTCTCGTGACATATTGTACTTCATGTTAGTGGTAAAATTTCTTTGAAATGACTTGCGTTTATTTGTGAAAAAAAAGAAATTCGGCGAAAATTTTGCAATTTTCCAACTTTGAATTTTTATGCCCTTAAATCAGAGAGATATGGCACAAAAATACTTAATAGGTAACATTTCCCACATGTTTACTTTACATCAGCACAATTTTGGAACCTAATTTTTTTTTTGCTAGAAAGTTATAAGGGTTAAAAGTTAAACGTCGATTTCTCATTTTTACAACACCACCATTTTTTTTTAGGGACCACATCA
Source organism: Dendrobates tinctorius (assembly GCF_039654945.1). NCBI lineage: Eukaryota > Metazoa > Chordata > Amphibia > Anura > Dendrobatidae > Dendrobates > Dendrobates tinctorius. The sequence goes on from NW_027361824.1 coordinate 3,318,373, forward strand.
CATTTGAAGTCACTTTGAGGGGTCTATATGATAGAAAATACCCAAAAGTGACACCATTCTAAAAACTGCACCCCTCAAGGTGCTCAAAACCACATTCAAGAAGTTTATTAACCCTTCAGGTGTTTCACAGGAATTTTTGGAATGTTTAAAAAAAATGAACATTTTTTTTTCACAAAAAATTTACTTCAGATCCAATTTTCTTTTCATTTTTCCAAGGGTAACAGGAGAAATTGGACCCGAAAACTTATTGTGCAATTTCTCCTAAATACGCCGATACCCCATATGTGTGGGTAAACCAGTGTTTGGGCGCATGGCAGAGCTCGGAAGGGAAGGAGCGCCATATGACTTTTCAATGCAAAATTGGCTGCAATTGAGATCGGACGCCATGTCGCCATTGGAGAGCCCCTGATGTGCCTAAACAGTGGAAACCCCCCACAAGTGACCCCATTTTGCAAAGTAGACCCCTAAGGAACTTATCTAGATGTGTGGTTAGCACTTTGAACCCCCAAGTGCTTCACAGAAGTTTATAACGTAGAGTCGTAAAAATAAAAAATCATATTTTTTCCACAAAAATGATCTTTTCACCCCCAATTTTTTTATTTCCCTAAAGGTAACAAGAGAAATTGGACAACAAAAGTTGTTGTGCAATTTGTCCTGAGTACTCTGATACCCTATATGTGGAGGTAAACCACTGTTTGGGCGCATGGCAGAGCTCAGAAGGGAAGGAGCGCCGTTTTACTTTTTCAACGCAAAATTGGCTGGAATTAAGATCGGACACCATGTCACATTTGGAGAGCCCCTGATGCGCCTAAACAGTGGAAACTTCCCACATGTGACAACTGGGGGCTGATATTTTCAGGCTGGTAAGGGCCCATGGATATTGGCCCCCAGCCTTAAAATAGCTACCCGCAGTTGCCCAGAAAAGGCACATCTATTAGATGCACCAATTCTGGTGCTTTGCCCGGCTCTTCCTACTGCCCTGTAATGGTGGCAAGTGGGGTAATATTTGTGGGGTTGATGTCACATTTTAGGTGGCATCAAGCCCACAGCTTAGTAATAGCGAGGTCTAAAAGACACCCAGACATTACTAATCTTATAGTTGTATTTTGTTTATATTTATATTTTTCCAATTATTTAATAAAAATTTTTTTGTCCCACTATGAGATAATCATTTTTTTGCAGGCTGATCGCTTCTATAGCATGAAGATGAAGCAGCATCTGCATGCCATAGAAGCTGTCGGTGCTGCTCTGACACAGGGAGACTTGCTGATCATGCACTGTGCATGATCAACAACTTTCCCAGCTCTGGTGAGCCGGATTTCGTCATGACGTCATCCGCACACTATCTCAACGATCGGGACCCTGCGTCACGCTGAGGGGTGTCTGATCCAAAGGCAGAGGGGCTGTCAGCCCTGTGCCAGCTCCGGAACGCTGTGATCATGTTTGATTGCAGTATTCCGGGGGTTAAAGTGCCGGGAGCAGTCTGTGACCGCTCCTGTGTACCTAGTGCCAGGTGTCAGCTGTGAGAATCAGCTGACACCTGTCCACGATCGGCTGGCTGCGCATCCTCCGTGAGCGCGGCCGATCGCAATGACGTACTATTCCGTCCATGGTCGAATTGTGACAGGTCACATGGACGGAATAGTACGTCGGATGTCAGAAAGGGGTTAAGATCAGCTGTATGGGCTCAACATGTTAGATCATAGACTGAAGGTGATGACAGATTGGCTAGACTTAAGAACATTGGTGACACTGGAGAATTAGTCATCAGCATTAGACCACCTCTGTCCACAGTTTTGAAGATGAAGAGTCGGAGACACAGCGGAGGAAGTAGGTGACTGAGGGTCAGCTGTGGCGAGCGTGTGTGTCTCTCTGACACACGCTGCGCACCAATCCTAGCACATCAATAAAAGTGGGCAGCGGTGCCGCGTGGCTGCTCTTCACATCATTTGTTCTGTACAGCCTGCGCACCGGTGCCGGCTATAGAAGAAAGTGCGGATCGCTCGGTGCCAGGGCCAGATTTAGACAAAATGGGGCCCTGGACAAAACTCAAAGTGGGGCCCCCAATCCTGAAATATTCCACCAGCAACACTGTTAGGCCCCTTCACATGTCCATATAAAACACGTATGTGTTGCACCGATATCAGTGTCACCAGCGTTTTCAATCAGTGTGTCATCCATGTGCCATATGTGTTAAACACAGATGGCACACGGGCGGCACACGGGCGGCACACGGGCGGCACACGGGCGGCACACGGACCCATAGACTTGTATTGGCCCTTGTCATCTGTGCTGCCGGGAAAACACGGACATGAGTGCAGCACCGTAGATCAAATAGGGGGAGCGGCCCAATGTTGGGGGCAGCTCCGGTAGCCTCGGCGCCCCTGAATGCTGTTGCTGCTGATCACTTAGTTTAGAAATGGCAGTGTGAGGGGGTTACTGGGGCTGGTAGTCCGGTTCTCCCAAAGTCCTATTCTGTGTTGGCGCCACTGTTCAGCAAGATCCTGATATAAAGGATCAGCGGCGCCTGGTATCAACAGTTAGGTAATGAAAATTACCAACTGATGATGCGGAGAGCACCCGTAAGTCCAAGGGTGAGCTCTCCTCCAGTTCTGTGGAGGTGACTGAGCCACTTGTGCCTGATGATGCGGAGGTCAAAATGCCGCCCCCTGTTGTCACCGGTCCAGCAGGAGTGAATGTGGTGGGAGGTGTGGATGAGGAAATTTCTTTGTCTAGTGGTGTGGTTGCTGGTTTGGTGGAGGGTGAGGGGGTTATGGAGGTGGGTAATAGTGATACTGGGTGTTGATGTGGTCACTGGTCCGGTTGCCCCCCTGGTGGTGGCAGTACCCGTTAGTACTTATGCCGCTGTCACCTCCGGGGGAAGTAGGGCGTCCTCCTAGTCTTCGGGCTCTGGGGACGGCATGTTGCAGCCTGGAGGCTCTAAAGAAGGAGGACAGATCACTAATCGTAGAGGGTTGAGAGGTTAATCTATCCTTCTGGATAGAGAGGCAAGGCCTCGGGGCCATGTATCTAATCCTATCCTGTGTGATACTGACAGCTGAGCCGTGTATCTAATCCTATCCTGTGTGATACTGGAGGTGTTAAAATAGATGTTGCCTGGCTGAATGTCTTTGATCATCCCCAAAAAAACCCCAACAACCCTGGTGTGCTGAGCCCAGCTGCCAAATTATCCTCAACCAGTTCCCACAATCCATCTCTTCTGACCCAGCAGTCTGGACTATAAATGTGAACCATTCTTAGGGGTGCACGCATGTGGGGGTGCACGCATCAGAGAAGCAAAGCGTCACGAAGATAAGCGTCGGGATACAGCAGTTATTACATGGCAGTTAGTCAGGGCAGGAGTCAGGTAACCCACACTCTGCTGTCCCTTTTATCCATGTGCCTTATTCCTATCCTCCTATGTTCTCTTGCAATCCACTTTCACCGACCAATCCCCCCTCCATCACAACTCATATACATCGGCTCCTCTCTCTTTCCTTCTCCCATGTACAGCTCCCATGCACTTCTCACCTTCTTAAAAAGCCTCAGCCCATCTTGCCCAAACACACTGCACATAAAATCTTCATACAATTCCAAAAACTACTTGCTCTTTATCTTCCTGCTCCTACTGATTTCAGGGGACATCTCCCCCAACCCCGGTCCACCATCCCCCAACCTCAACCCCTACCCTACCTCACATCGAAACCTTAATAATCTTACTCATATTATTTGCACTCCTTCATCTCCTTCTTTCAATTGTGCCCTTTGGAATCCACGGTCTGTATGCAACAAGCTTCCTTTCCTACACAATTACTTTCTGAAAAACTCTCTGAATCTGTTGGCCCTCATGGAAACCTGGATTCAGGATTCTGACACTGTCTCTCCTGCTGCCATTTCCCATGGTGGCTTACAATTCTCCCATTCCCCGAGACCGACAAACAGACCTGGTGGTGGAGTCAGCATACTCCTGTCCCCACAATGCACTTTCCAGGTCATCCCCCCAGTTCCATCACTCTCATTCCCTTCTTTTGAAGTCCACACCATCAGGCTCTTTCGTCCCCTCTCCCTCAGAGTAGCGGTCATATACCGGCCCCCAGGCTCACCCACCCACTTCCTGGACCATTTCTCTGCCTGGCTGCCGCACTTCATGTCCTCAGAACTACCAACCCTTATCCTGGGAGACTTCAACATCCTCATTAACAGCCCCACTTCCACATCTGCATCCCAGCTTCTATCACTAACCACTTCTCTAGGCCTCTCTCAGCTCTCAACCTCTGAAACACACAAAGACGGTAACACCCTGGACCTGGTTTTCGCCCGGCTCTGCTCAATCTCCTACCTAGCTAACTCACCGCTTCCCCTCTCTGACCACAACATTCTCTCCTTTACACTCACAAATCCTCGCTCACCCCAGCACCCTCCTACCTACCATTCAGTCAGAAATCTACAAGCCATTAACCCTCATACACTTTCAGACTCCCTACACTCATCACTGTCCCCAATCTCTTCTTTGTCCTGTCCTGATCTGGCTGTACATCACTTCAATGACACTCTTAGAAGCACCCTTGACCAAGTAGCTCCCCTCACCCTCAGAACCTCCAAACACAGAGTGAAACAGCCCTGGCTCACATCGCAAACCCGATTTCTCCAGCGATGCTCTAGGTGTGCTGAACGCTTATGGAGGAAAACACGCACACCAGAAGACTTCATACACTTCAAATTTATGTTAAGGACATATAACTCTGCCCTTCACCTCGCCAAACAGACCTACTTCACCACCCTGATCTCCTCACTATCCAACAACCCCAAGAAACTTTTTGACACCTTTCACTCCCTCCTCAGGCCAAAAGCACAAGCCCCTATCACAGACATTTGCGCTGATGACCTGGCCTCCCACTTTATAGAGAAAATAGACAATATCCGTCAGGAAATCCGCTCCCAATCACCAAATTCAGTGACTCCCATCCCTCCCTGCATTTCCCCTGGCTCACTCTCCACATTCGATCCCATCACAGAAGAAGAAGTCTCCAGGCTCCTCTCCTCTTCTCGTCCGACTACATGCACAACCGACCCCATTCCCTCACATCTCCTCCAGTCTCTCTCCCCAGTCGTCACAACTCACCTAACTACAATCTTTAATCTCTCCCTGTCCTCTGGCATTTTCCCCTCCTCCTTCAAACACTCTATCATTACTCCATTACTAAAGAAACCCACCCTCGACCCATCCTGCACAAACAACTACAGACCAGTCTCCAATCTCCCCTTCATCTCTAAACTCTTGGAGCGCCTGATATACTCCCGCCTTACCCGTTACCTCTCCACTCACTCCCTCCTAGACCCTTCACAGTCCGGTTTCCGCCCCCTACATTCGACAGAAACTACACTCATCAAAGTGACCAATGACCTTCTGACAGCAAAATGTAATGGTGACCACTCTCTGCTCATTCTCCTTGACCTATCTGCAGCTTTCGACACTGTTGACCATCCTCTCCTACTCTCTAGGCTCCAGTCACTAGGCATTAAGGACACTGCTCTTTCCTGGTTCTCCTCCTATCTTTCCGACCGCTCCTTCAGTGTTCTGTTTTCTGGCTCCACTTCATCTCCTCTTCCTCTTGCTGTCGGAGTACCTCAGGGCTCAGTCCTTGGCCCCCTTCTCTTCTCTCTCTACACAGCCCCAATTGGACAGACCATCAGCAGATTTGGCTTTCAGTACCATCTTTATGCTGATGACACACAACTGTACACATCATCCCCTGACCTTACCTCCGCTGTACTACAGAACGCCACTGACTGTCTGTCTGCAGTCTCCAACATCTTGTCCACTCTCTATCTGAAACTCAACCTCTCCAAAACTGAACTTCTTCTGCTCCCACCATCTACTAACCTCCCTAAATCTGACATTTCCCTCTCTGTGGGTGGCACCATAATAACACCCCAACAGCAGGCGCGCTGTCTGGGTGTTATGTTCGACTCCGATCTCTCCTTCACCTCCCATATACAATCTCTTGCCCGCTCATGCCACTTACACCTAAAGAACATCTCTAGAATCCGCCCTTTTCTCACCATGGAAACAACAAAAACTCTCACTGTCGCCCTGATCCACTCCCGCCTGGACTACTGTAATGCTCTATTAATTGGCCTCCCTCTCACTCGACTCTCCCCTCTCCAGTCTATCCTTAATGCAGCAGCCAGGGTTGTCCATCTGGCTAATCGTTACTCAGACGCGTCCGCTCTTCGCCAGTCGTTACACTGGCTGCCTATTCATTACAGGGTACAATTCAAAGTACTTGTTCTCACCCACAAAGCTCTCCACAGTGCGGCAACCCCTTACATCTCCTCCCTCATTTCTGTCTTTCGGCCTAACCGACCGCTGCGCTCTGCAAATGACTTTCGACTAACCTCTGCCCTAATCCGTACCTCCCACTCCCGACTCCAAGACTTCTCCCGTGCTGCGCCAATCCTCTGGAATGCTCTACCCCAAGATATTAGGATCATCCACAATTTGCATAGTTTTAGGCGCTCGCTCAAAACACATTTGTTCAGAGCGGCCTATCACATTCAGTAATCAAAGTCATGTTTGTGTGTGTGTAGCCCATTCACTATCTCCTTCTAACCCCCACCCCCTGAAGATGGCTGGACCGTCACTGTAAATACATCATTGTAAATACAAACCTGTGCTTTGTATCTCCCCCACCTCATTGTAGATTGTAAGCTCCACGAGCAGGGTCGTCTTATTTCGCTTTAATTATTGTATTGTTAACGTTGTTACTTATGACTGTTGTGTTTGAAACTGTTCAACTGTAAAGCGCTGCGGAATATGTTGGCGCTATATAAATAAAGATTATTATTATTATTATTATTATTATTATTATTATTACTGACTGCTAAGCCGTGTATCTAATCCTATCCTGTGTGATACTGACTGCTGAGTCGTGTATCTAATCCTATCCTGTGTGATACTGACTGCTGAGCCGTGTATCTAATCCTCTCCTGTGTGATACTGACTGCTGAGTCGTGTATCTAATCCTATCCTGTGTGATACTGACTGCTGAGCCGTGTATCTAATCCTATCCTGTGTGATACTGACTGCTGAGTCGTGCATCTAATCCTATCCTGTGTTATACTGACTGCTGAGCCGTGTATCTAATCCTCTCCTGTGTGATACTGACTGCTGAGTCGTGTATCTAATCCTATCCTGTGTGATACTGACTGCTGAGCCTTGTATCTAATCCTATCCTGTGTGATACTGACTGCTGAGCCGTGTATCTAATCCTATCCTGTGTGATATTGTCTGCTGAGCCGTGTATCTAATCCTATCCTGTGTGATACTGACTGCTGAGCCGTGTATCTAATCCTATCATGTGTGTTACTGACTGCTGAGCCGTGTATCTAATCCTATCATGTGTGTTACTGACTGCTGAGCCGTGTATCTAATCCTATCCTGTGTGATACTGTCTGCTGAGCCGTGTATCTAATCCTATTCTGTGTGATACTGACTGCTGAGCCGCGTATCTAATCCTATCCTGTGTGATACTGACTGCTGAGCCGTGTATCTAATCCTATCCTGTGTGATACTGACTGCTGAGCCGTGTATCTAATCCTAGCCTGTGTGATACTGACTACTGAGCCGCGTATCTAACCTATCCTGTGTGATACTGTCTGCTTAGCCGCGTATCTAATTCTATCCTGTGTGATACTGACTGCTGAGCCGCGTATCTAATCCTCTCCTGTGTGATACTGACTGCTGAGTCGTGTACCTAATCCTATCCTGTGTGATACTGACTGCTGAGTCGTGTATCTAATCCTATCCTGTGTGATACTGACTGCTGAGTCGTGTATCTAATCCTATCCTGTGTGATACTGACTGCTGAGCCGTGTATCTCTCCTGTGTGTTACTGACTGCTGAGCCGTGTATCTAATCCTATCCTGTGTGATACTGTCTGCTGAGCCGTGTATCTGATCCTATCCTGTGTGATACTGTCTGCTGAGTCGTGTATCTAATCCTATCCTGTGTGATACTGACTGCTGAGTCGTGTATCTAATCCTATCCTGTGTGATACTGACTGCTGAGCCGTATATCTAATCCTATCCTGTGTGATACTGTCTGCTGAGCCGTGTATCTAATCCTATCCTGTGTGATACTGACTGCTGAGCCGCATATCTAATCCTATCCTGTGTGATACTGTCTGCTGAGCCGTGTATCTAATCCTATCCTGTGTGATACTGACTGCTGAGCCGTGTATCTAATCCTATCCTGTGTGATACTGACTACTGAGCCGCGTGTCTAACCTATCCTGTGTGATACTGTCTGCTTAGCCGCGTATCTAATTCTATCCTGTGTGATACTGACTGCTGAGCCGCGTATCTAATCCTATCCTGTGTGATACTGACTGCTGAGCCGTGTATCTAATCCTATCCTGTGTGATACTGACTGCTGAGCCGTGTATCTAATCCTATCCTGTGTGATACTGACTGCTGAGCCGTGTATCTAATCCTATCCTGTGTGATACTGACTGCTGAGTCGTGTATCTAATCCTATCCTGTGTGATACTGACTGCAGAGCCGTGTATCTAATCCTATCCTGTGTGATACTGACTGCTGAGTCATGCATCTAATCCTATCCTGTGTGATACTGACTGCAGAGCCGTGTATCTAATCCTATCCTGTGTGATACTGACTGCTGAGTCGTGCATCTAATCCTATCCTGTGATACTGACTGCTGAGCCGTGTATCTAATCCTATCCTGTGTGATACTGACTGCTGAGTCGTGTATCTAATCCTATCCTGTGTGATACTGACTGCTGAGCCGTGTATCTAATCCTATCCTGGGTGATACTAACTGCTGAGCCATGTATCTTATCCTATCCTGTGTGATATTGTCTGCTGAGCCGTGTATCTAATCCTATCCTGTGTGATACTGACTGCTGAGCCGCGTATCTAATCCTATCCTGTGTGATACTGACTGCTGAGCCGCGTATCTAATCCTATCATGTGTGTTACTGACTGCTGAGCCATGTATCTAATCCTATCATGTGTGTTACTGACTGCTGAGCCGTGTATCTAATCCTATCCTGTGTGATACTGTCTGCTGAGCCGTGTATCTAATCCTATCCTGTGTGATACTGTCTGCTGAGCCGTGTATCTAATCCTATCCTGTGTGATACTGACTGCTGAGCCGCGTATCTAATCCTCTCCTGTGTGATACTGTCTGCTGAGCCGTGTATCTAATCCTATCCTGTGTGATACTGTCTGCTGAGCCGTGTATCTAATCCTATCCTGTGTGATACTGTCTGCTGAGCCGTGTATCTAATCCTATCCTGTGTGATACTGACTGCTGAGCCGCGTATCTAATCCTCTCCTGTGTGATACTGTCTGCTGAGCCGTGTATCTAATCCTATCCTGTGTGATACTGACTGCTGAGCCGTGTATCTAATCCTATCCTGTGTGATACTGTCTGCTGAGCCGTGTATCTAATCCTATCCTGTGTGATACTGTCTGCTGAGCCGTGTATCTAATCCTATCATGTGTGTTACTGACTGCTGAGCCGTGTATCTAATCCTATCCTGTGTGATACTGTCTGCTGAGCCGTGTATCTAATCCTATCCTGTGTGATACTGTCTGCTGAGCCGTGTATCTAATCCTATACTGTGTGATACTGTCTGCTGAGCCGCGTATCTAATCCTCTCCTGTGTGATACTGTCTGCTGAGCCGTGTATCTAATCCTCTCCTGTGTGATACTGATTATGAAGTGTATCACGCTTTCACCCTCATGGTACAGTCCCCTGTGGGGGTGGGTTGGAGTTTCCCACGATCACGTGTCTCCGTGGTGCTCCTATAAGTCAGAGTCAGCGCTGCTGTCAGTCACTGTCATGCAGCTGCCGATGGGGATGACGGAGCGCGGCTCAGCACAAGGTGAGACGTCTGTACTTAGCTCTCGCTGTAGTGTCTGCTGTTGACTCTAGGAGGCGCCATTGCTGTAAAAAAGGCTAAAGAAACTGAACAAAAAAAACCTCGAGGAAATCAGTCGCTGTTGTAACAGAATTGTTTTTTGTTGTTGTGTTTTTTTTCTTTTTTGCTCCTGTTTTGATTCTCAGCTGCTGTTATCGGTCAGTCTGGAGCTGGAGTCCCAAAGACAAACTATAGGGTTCAGTGCGATCTGTGACCTTGAGCACCGACCACAACAAACAGCAACAAATGAGGCAGAGGATAGTCTGTGCTAATGACTGAATATCGGCTTCTGCCTCTTTATATTGCACAGACTTGTTTTATGTTCATTTACCCTTTGCCGTAAAACCTAGTAGAACAGACGACATGGAGTTACTAGCAGAATTATGAATGCAGCTCTGGAGTATAAGACATTAATGAAGATCCTATCACTCTGCTGTGCTGGTGTTTTACTAATTGGCCTTGTGTGCAAAATTTCCTTCATACATTGTCATTGGAGGCATCTAGTGAGGTCTGGGCACAGAGAGTTACTAAAGGGGCCACTGCACAGGTCCTAATATGATGCGGGGTCAGCTGAATGTATCCTTCTGTTACAGGTCTGCTGAGGATTCTTGGCTCGTCTCTATTCTCTACACTTCTGATCTACACTTTAATCAACATGACAGTAGGTAAGAATCACCTGAAATCTCGAAATGATAAGCTCCATTATACTGTGACCTGCAACATTCAGACACCCGAGAGGGCGATTTACAGGCAAAGCAGAATTACCTGCACAAACGGCAACCACTAGGGGGCGCTCCCAGTATAAAGAGATACATAATAAGACCCTGCCTGTAGATACCACTGCAGACAGGATCTTATCATGTATCTCTGTATACAGGGAGCTCCCCCAAGTGGTGGCCGCAGACAGGATCTTATCATGTATCTCTGTATACAGGGAGCTCCCCCTAGTGGTGGCTGCAGACAGGATCTTATCATGTATCTCTGTATACAGGGAGCTCCCCCTAGTGGTGGCTGCAGACAGTATCTTATCATGTATCTCTGTATACAGGGAGCTCCCCCTAGTGGTGACTGCAGACAGAATCTTTTCATGTATTTCTGTATACAGGGAGCTCCCCCTATTGGTGACTGCAGAGAGGATCTTATCCTGTATCTCTGTATACAGGGAGTTCCCTCTAGTGGTGGCTGCAGACAGGATCTTATCATGTATCTCTGTATACAGGGAGCTCCCTCTAGTGGTGGCTTCAGAGAGGATCTTATCATGTATCTCTGTATACAGGGAGCTCCCCCTAGTGGTGACTGCAGTCAGGATCTTATCATGTATCTCTGTATACAGGGAGCTCCCCCTAGTGGTGACTGCAGACAGGATCTTATCATGTATCTCTGTATACAGAGGGCTCCGCCTAGTGGGGACTGCAGAGAGGATCTTATCCTGTATCTCTGTATACAGGAAGCTCCCTCTAGTGGTGGCTGCAGACAAAATCTTATCATGTATCTCTGTATAGAGGGAGATCCCCTTAGTGGTGGCTGCAGACAGAATGTTATCATAGCTCCCAACCATCCCGGATTTGGCGGGACAGTCCCGTTTTTGGCCCGCCCACCCGCTGTCCTGCCCGGAACTCTATTTTTCCCGCACTGCAGGGAGATAAGCCGCACGCTCCCCCATGCACTGACCCCATCCTCGCCCTCCCAGAGACCCAACGCAGCCTCTCACAGCCAGCAATGATGTCGCTGGCTGTTCTCTTCTGTTCTGCGCACAGGACCTGTGATGAGGTCACAGAGGGGAGGAGTCAGGGGTCACATGATCAGGGGCCTCAGTGTCCTCAGGACTCTGCTGTGCTGGTTGTCACGGTGCTGGATGAGGTGAAGTTTATGTGGGGGGTCAGGAGGAGTTTAAAGGGTGGATGTAGCAGAGCCATGTGTGTATGGAGCGGAGCCTGTGTGTACGTAGCGGAGCTGCGTGTGTACGAGGTGTATGGAGTGGAGCCGTGTGTGTACGAGGCATACGGAGTGGAGCCGCGTGTGTACAAGGAGTACGGAGCGAAGCCGCGTGTGTACGAGGCGTACGGAGCAGAGCCGCGTGTGTACGATGCACACGGAGTGTGGCTGTGTGTGTGCAAAGTGTACGGAGCAGAGCCGCATGTGCACGAGGTTTACGGAGTGGAGCCATATGTGTGTGCGAGGTTTTCGGAGCAGAGCCGTGTGTGTACGAGGCATACAAAGCGGAACCGTGTGTGTATGAGGTGTGCGGAGCCATGCATGTAAAAGGTGTATGGTGGGGAGCATTCACACCTCCTAACTGTTCCTGAACCAGCAGGACAGTCCTGATTTTGAGTCTTCCCCACTGCCCCGGCCGGGAGGTTACTTTTCCCATGGACACAGGAGTACACGGCGGAGCCAAGAGGAGCACTTTAACCAAGCCAAGTGACGTGCTGGAAGCTGACCGGAAACTAGGTAAATTTCATGAGAAGATTGTGACGGAACCATGGAGGCACTTCAGGGAATGCTTCAGATCCATCACCGTGTCCTCCTCCGACAGCGCAGACAGCGGGATCGCCTTAGACTCGGGGATGGTCGGCCATGTGAGCGGATCATGCTATGTCCTGAATCAGGAGGCTCAGGTGGGCGCTACAATGGGAGCCGGGCTGCTATAGTATCTTTATAGAATCTTTATTTCTTTCTCTCTCTGTTTCTCTCTCTCTTCTTTCTTTCCCCTCTTCCTTTCTCTGTTCTTTCTTTCACTTTGTTCTTGCTTTCTTTCTCTATCCTCTCTTTCTTTCTCTCTCTAATCTTTTTCTTTCTCTCTGTTCTTCCTTTCTCTTTCTCTGTTCTTCCTTTCTATCTGTTTTTTCTTTCTCGCTGTCTCTGTTCTTTTTTTCTTGCTCTCTGTTCTTTGTTTCTCTCTCTGTTCTTCCTTTCTCTCTCTCTGTTCTTTCTTTCCCCTCTTTCTTTCCCCTCTTTCTTTCACTCTCTGTTCTTTTTCCTCTTTCTTTCTCTCTCTGTTCTTTCTTTCTTTCTTTCTTTCCTCTCTGTTCTTTCTTTCCCCTCTTTCTTTCTTTCTCTCTCTGTTCTTTCTTTCTTCCCCTCATTCTTTCTTTCGCTCTCTGTTCTTTCTTCCCCTTTTTCTTTCTCTCTCTGTTCTTTCTTTCTTTCCCCTCTTTCTTTCTTACTCTCTCTCTGTTCTTTCTTTCCCTTCTTTCTTTCTCTCTCTGTTCTTTCTTTACCCTCTTTCTTTCTCTCTCTGTTCTTTTTTTCTTTCTCTGTTCTTTCTTTCCCCTCTTTCTTTCTTTCTTTCTCTGTTCTTTCTATCCTTCCCCGTTCTTTCTTTCTCTGTTCTTTCTTTCCCCTCTTTCGTTCTCTCTCTCTCTGGTCTTTCTTTCCCCTCTTTCTTTCTCTCTCTCTGTTCTTTCGTTCCCCTCTTTCTTTCTCTTTCTCTCTTTTCTTTCTTTCCCCTCTTTCTTTCTCTCTCTGCTCTTTCTTTCCCCTTTCTTTTTCTCTCTCTGTTCATTATTTCCCCTCTTTCTTTCTTTCTCTCTGTTCTTTCTTTCCCCTCTTTCTTTCTCTTTCTCTCTCTGTTCTTTCTTTCTTACTCTCTCTCTGTTCTTTCTTTCCCCTCTTTCTCTCTCTGTTCTTTCTTTACCCTCTTTCTTTCTCTCTCTGTTCTTTTTTTCTTTCTCTGTTCTTTCTTTCCCCTCTTTCTTTCTCTGTTCTTTCTATCCTTCCCCTTTCTTTCTCTCTCTGTTCCTTCTTTCCCCTTTCTTTCTCTCTCTCTGCTCTTTCTTTCCCCTCTTTCTTTCTCTCTCTCTCTGTTCTTTATTTCCCCTCTTTCTTTCTTTCTTTCTTTCTCTGTTCTCTATTTCCCCTCTTTCGTTCTCTCTCTCTGTTCTTTCTTTCCCCTCTTTCTTTCTTTCTTTCTCTCTCTCTGTTCTTTCGTTCCCCTCTTTCTTTCTCTTTCTCTCCTTTCTTTCTTTCCCCTCTTTCTTTCTCTCTGTTCTTTCTTTCCCCTTTCTTTCTCTCTCTCTGCTCTTTCTTTCCCCTCTTTCTTTCTCTCTCTCTCTGTTCTTTATTTCCCCTCTTTCTTTCTTTCTTTCTCTCTGTTCTTTCTTTCCCCTCTTTCTTTCTCTTTCGCTCTCTGTTATTTCTTTCTTTCCCCTCTTTCTCTTTCTCTGTTCTTTCTATCTCTCTGTTTTTTTATTTCTCTCTGTTCTTTCTTTCTCCTCTTTTTTCTCTATCCCTTTCTGTTCTCTTTCTTTCTAATCTTTCTATTTTTCTGCCCCCTCTTTCTTTCTCTCTGTTCTTTCTTTCTCTCTGTTTCTTTCTTTCCCCTCTTTATTTCTTTCTCTCTGGTCTTTCTCTTTCTTTATCTCTCTAATCTTATTCTTTCTCTCTATTCTTTCTCTCTCTGTTCTTTCTTTCTCTCTGTTCTACCATTCTTTCTCTCTGTTCTTCCTTTCTTTCTCTCTGTTCTCTTTTTCTTTCTCACTCTCTGTTCTTTTTTCTGTCCCCTCTTTCTTTCTTCTTTCTTTCTCTCTTTTTCTCTTTTTCTGTTCTCTCTTTCTTTCCCATCTTTCTTTCTTTCTTTCTTTCTCTCTCTGTTTTGTTTTTTCTCTCTCCGTTCTTTCTTTTCTTCAGTACCAGTCAGAGTGCCAACAGTACCAGCCACTGTGCCCTCAGTACTAGTCAGTGTGATTAGCAGTGCTAAATGGGTGCGGTTGGGGCATGGAAATGGGTGTGGCTATTTGTGAAATGGGTGTGGTTTGGGGAGTGTCGTAAAATCCCTCTTTCCCTTCTTAAAAAGTTGGGAGGTATGATCATATGTATCTCTGCATACAGGGAACTCCCTCTAGTGGTGGCTGCAGACAGGATCTTATGTATCTCTGCATACAGTGAGCTCCCTCTATTGGTGGCTGCGGACACGATCTTATCATGTATCTCTGTATACAGGGAGCTCTCCCTAGTGGTGACTGCAGACAGGATCATATCATGTATCTCTGTATACAGGGAGCTCCCCCTAGTAGTGTCTGCAGACAGGATCTTATCGTGTGTTTCTGTTTACAGGGAGCTCCCCCTAGTGGTGACTGCAGACAGGATCTTATCGTGTATCTCTGTTTACAGGGAGCTCCCCCTAGTGGTGACTGCAGACAGGATATCATCATGTATCTCTGCATACAGGGAGCTCCCCCTAGTGGTGACTGCAGACAGGATCTTATCGTGTGTTTCTGTTTACAGGGAGCTCCCCCTAGTGGTGACTGCAGACAGGATCTTATCGTGTATCTCTGTTTACAGGGAGCTCCCCCTAGTGGTGACTGCAGACAGGATATCATCATGTATCTCTGCATACAGGGAGCTCCCCCTAGTAGTGTCTGCAGACAGGATCTTATCGTGTGTTTCTGTTTACAGGGAGCTCCCCCTAGTGGTGACTGCAGACAGGATCTTATCGTGTATCTCTGTTTACAGGGAGCTCCCCCTAGTGGTGACTGCAGACAGGATATCATCATGTATCTCTGCATACAGGGAGCTCCCCCTAGTGGTGACTGCAGACAGGATCTTATTGTGTATCTCTGTTTACAGGGAGCTCCCCCTAGTGGTGACTGCAAACAGGATATCATCATGTATCTCTGTATACAGGGAGCTCCCCCTAGTGGTGACTGCAGACAGGATCTTATCATGTATCTCTGTTTACAGGGAGCTCTCCCTAGTGGTGACTGCAGACAGGATCTTATCATGCATCTCTGTATACAGGGAGCTCCGCCTAATGGTGGCTGCAGACAGGATCATATCATGTATCTCTGTATACAGGGAGCTCCCCCTAGTGGTGACTGCAGACAGGATCTTATCGTGCAACTCTGTTTACAGGGAGCTCCCCCAGTGGTGACTGCAGACAGGATATCATCATGTATCTCTGTATACAGGGAGCTCCCCCTAGTGGTGACTGCAGACAGGATCTTATCATGTATCTCTGTTTACAGGGAGCTCCCCCTAGTGGTGACTGCAGACAGGATATCATCATGTATCTCTGTATACAGGGAGCTCCCCCTAGTGGTGACTGCAGACAGGATCTTATCATGTATTTCTGTTTACAGGGAGCTCTCCCTAGTGGTGACTGCAGGCAGGATCTTATCATGCATCTCTGTATACAGGGAGCTCCCCCTAGTAGTGGCTGCAGACAGGATCATATCATGTATCTCTGTATACAGGGAGCTCCCCCTAGTGGTGACTGCAGACAGGATCTTATCGTGTAT
Source organism: Dendrobates tinctorius (assembly GCF_039654945.1). Taxonomy (NCBI): domain Eukaryota; kingdom Metazoa; phylum Chordata; class Amphibia; order Anura; family Dendrobatidae; genus Dendrobates; species Dendrobates tinctorius. The sequence continues at coordinate 3,334,560 of NW_027361824.1, forward strand.
CTCTGTTTACAGGGAGCTCCCCCTAGTGGTGACTGCAGACAGGATATCATCATTTATCTCTGTATACAGGGAGCTCCCGCTAGTGGTGACTGCAGACAGGATCTTATCATGTATCTCTTTATACAGGGAGCTCCCCCTAGTGGTGACTGCAGACAGGATCTTATCATGTATCTCTGTATACAGGGAGCTCCCCCTAGTGGTGACTGCAGACAGGATCTTATCATGTATACAGTATCTGTATACAGGGAGCTCTACCTAGTGGTGACTGCAGACAGGATCTTATCATGTATCTCTGTATAGAGGGAGCTCCCCCTAGTGGTGACTGCAGACAGGATCTTATCATGTATCTCTGTATACAGGGAGCTCTCCCTAGTGGTGACTGCAGACAGGATCTTATCATGTATCTCTGTATACAGGGAGCTCTCCCTAGTGGTGACTGCAGACAGGATCTTATCATGCATCTCTGTATACAGGGAGCTCTCCCTAGTGGTGACTGCAGACAGGATCTTATCATGTATACAGTATCTGTATACAGGGAGCTCCCCCTAGTGGTGACTGCAGACAGGATATCATCATTTATCTCTGTATACAGGAAGCTCCCGCTAGTGGTGACTGCAGACAGGATCTTATCATGTATCTCTTTATACAGGGAGCTCCCCCTAGTGGTGACTGCAGACAGGATCTTATCATGTATCTCTGTATACAGGGAGCTCCCCCTAGTGGTGACTGCAGACAGGATCTTATCATGTATACAGTATCTGTATACAGGGAGCTCTACCTAGTGGTGACTGCAGACAGGATCTTATCATGTATCTCTGTATACAGGGATCTCCCCCTAGTGGTGACTGCAGACAGGATCTTATCGTGTATCTCTGTTTACAGGGAGCTCCCCCTAGTGGTGACTGCAGACAGGATATTATCATGTATCTCTGTATCCAGGGAGCTCCCCCTAGTGGTGACTGCAAAGAGGATCTTATCATGTATTATTATTATTATTATTTATTGTTATAGCGCCATTTATTCCATGGCGCTTTACATGTGAGGAGCGGTATACATAAAAACAAGTACAATAATCTTAAACAATACAAGTCATAACTGGTACAGGAGGAGAGAGGACCCTGCCCGCGAGGGCTCACAATCTACAAGGGATGGGTGATAATACAGTAGGCGAGGGTAGAGCTGGTCGTGCAGCGGTTTGGTCGATCGGTGGTTACTGCAGGTTATAGGCTTGTCGGAAGAGGTGGGTCTTCAGGCTCTTTTTGAAGGTTTCGATGGTAGGTGAGAGTCTGATATGTTGTGGTAGAGAGTTCCAGAGTAGGGGTGATGCGCGAGAGAAATCTTGTATGCGATTGTGGGAAGAGGAGATAAGAGGGGAGTAGAGAAGGAGATCTTGTGAGGATCGGAGGTTGCGTGCGGGAAAGTACCGGGAGACGAGGTCACAGATGTATGGAGGAGACAAGTTGTGGATGGCTTTGTATGTCATGGTTAGGGTTTTGTAATGGAGTCTCTGGGCAATTGGGAGCCATTGAAGGGATTGACAGAGGGGACAAGCTGGGGAATAGCGGGGGGACAGGTGGATTAGTCGGGCAGCGGAGTTTAGAATAGATTGGAGGGGTGCGAGAGTGTTTGAGGGGAGGCCACAGAGCATGAGGTTGCAGTAGTCAAGGCGAGAGATGATGAGGGCATGGACTAGGGTTTTTGCAGATTCTTGGGTGAGGAATGAACGGATTCGTGAAATATTTTTGAGTTGAAGTCGGCAGGAAGTGGAAAGGGTTTGGATATGTGGTTTGAAGGAGAGATCAGCGTCAAGGATTACTCCGAGGCAGCGAGCTTGTGGGACTGGGGAGAGTGGGCAGTCATTTACTGTAATTGATAGGTTCGTAGGGGGGGTCACGTGAGATGGGGGAAAGATGATGAATTCTGTTTTGTCCATGTTGAGTTTCAGAAATCTAGCGGAGAAGAAGGATGAAATAGTGGACAGACATTGAGGGATTCTGTTTAGTAGGGAGGTGATATCTGGTCCAGAGATGTAGATCTGTGTGTCATGAGCATAGAGGTGATACTGAAAGCCATGAGATTCTATGAGCTGTCCGAGGCCAAAGGTGTAAATAGAGAACAGCAGGGGCCCAAGGACTGAACCTTGTGGGACTCCGACAGATAGGGGGCGAGGTGAGGAGGTGGTGTGTGAGTGGGAGACGCTGAATGTCCGGTCTGTTAGCTATGATGAGATCCAGGAGAGGGCCAAGTCTGTGATGCCGAGGGATGAGAGGGTCTGTAATAATAGGGAATGGTCCACTGTGTCAAAGGCAGCCGACAGGTCCAGGAGGAGGAGGACAGAGTAGTGTCGCTTGCTCTTGGCAGTTAAGAGGTCATTGGTGACCTTAGTAAGGGCATCATGTATCTCTGTTTACAGGGAGCTCCCCCTAGTGGTGACTGCAGACAGGATCTTATCATGCATCTATGTATACAGGGAGCTGCCCCTAGTGGTAGCTGCAGACAGGATCATACTATGTATCTCTGTATACAGGGAGCTCCCCCTAGTGGTGACTGCAGACAGGATCTTGTCGTGTATCTCTGTTTACATGGAGCTCCCCCTAGTGGTGACTGCAGACAGGATATCATCATGTATCTCTGTATACAGGGAGCTACCCCTAGTGGTGACTGCAGACAGGATCTTATCATGTATCTCTGTATACAGGGAGCTCCCCCTAGTGGTGACTGCAGACAAGATCTTATCATGTATCTCTGTATACAGGGAGCTCCCCCTAGTGGTGGGTGCAGACAGGATCTTATCATGTATCTCTGTATACAGGGAGCTCCCCCTAGTGGTGGGTGCAGACAGGATCTTATCATGTATCTCTGTATACAGGGATTTCCCTCTAGTAGTGGCTGCACACAGGATCTTATCATGTATCTCTGTATACAGGGAGCTCCCCCTATTGGTGACTGCAGACAGGATCTTATCATGTATCTCTGTATACAGGGAGCTCCCCCTAGTGGTGGCTGCAGACAGAATCTTATCATGTATCTCTGTATACAGGACGCTCCCATTAGCGGTGACTGCAGACAGGATCTTATCATGTTTATCTGTATACAGGGAGCTCCCCCTAGTGGTGACTGCAGACAGGATCTTATCATGTATCTCTATATACAGGGAGCTCCCCCTAGTAGTGACTGCAGACAGAATCTTATCATGCATCTCTGTATAAGGGGAGCTCCCCCTAGTGGTGACTGCAGACAGGATCTTATCATGTATCTCTGTATACGGGGAGCTTCCCCTAGTGGTGACTGCAGACAGGATCTTATCATGTATCTCTGTATGCAAAGAGCTCCCCCTAGTGGTGACTGCAGACAGGATCTTATCATGCATCTCTGTATACAGGGAGCTCCCCCTAGTGGTGGCTACAGACAGGATCATATCATGTATCTCTGTATACAGGGAGCTCCCCCTAGTGGTGACTGCAGACAGGATATCATCATGTATCTCTGTATACAGGGAGCACCCCCTAGTGGTGACTGCAGACAGGATCATATCATGTATCTCTGTATACAGGGAGCTCCCCCTAGTGGTGACTGCAGACAGGATCTTATCGTGTATCTCTGTTTACAGGGAGCTCCCCCTAGTGGTGACTGCAGACAGGATATCATCATGTATCTCTGTATACAGGGAGCTCCACCTAGTGGTGACTGCAGACAGGATCTTATCGTGTATCTCTGTTTATAGGGAGCTCCCCCTAGTAGTGACTGCAGACAGGATATCATCATGTATCTCTGTATACAGGGAGCTCCCCCTAGTGGTGACCGCAGTCTGGATTTTATCATGTATCTCTGTTTACAGGGAGCTCTCCCTAGTGGTGACTGCAGACAGGATCTTATCATGCATCTCTATATACAGGGAGCTCCCCCTAGTGATGGCTGCAGACAGGATCATATCATGTATCTCTGTATACAGGGAGCTCCCCCTAGTGGTAACTGCAGACAGGATCTTATCGTGTATCTCTGTTTACAGGTAGCTCCCCCTAGCGGTGACTGCACACAGGATCTTATCGTGTATCTCTGTTTACAGGGAGCTCCCCCTAGTGGTGATTGCAGACAGGATATCATCATGTATCTCTGTATACAGGGAGCTCCCCCTAGTGGTGACTGCAGACAGGATCTTACCATGTATCTCTGTTTACAAGGAGCTCCCCCTAGTGGTGACTGCAAACAGGATATCATCATGTATCTCTGTATACAGGGAGCTCCCCCTAGTGGTGACTGCAGACAGGATCTTATCATGTATCTCTGTATACGGGGAGCTTCCCCTAGTGGTGACTGCAGACAGGATCTTATCGTGTATCTCTGTTTACAGGGAGCTCCCCCTAGTGGTGACTGCAGACAGGATATCATCATGTATCTCTGTATACAGGGAGCTCACCCTAGTGGTGACTGCAGACAGGATCTTATCATGTATCTCTGTTTACAGGGAGCTCCCCCTAGTGGTGACTGCAGACAGGATATCATCATGTATCTCTGTATACAGGGAGCTCCCCCTAGTGGTGACTGCAGGCAGGATCTTATCATATATCTCTGTATACAGGGAGCTCCCCCTAGTGGTGACTGCAGACAGGATCTTATCATGTATCTCTGTATACAGGGAGCTCTCCCTAGTGGTGACTGCAGACAGGATCTTATCATGTATCTCTGTATACATGGAGCTCTTCCTAGTGGTGACTGCAAACAGGATCTTATCATGCATCTCTGTATACAGGGAGCTCCCCCTAGTGGTGGCTGCAGACAGGATCATATCATGTATCTCTGTATAAAGGGAGCTCCCCCTAGTGGTGACTGCAGACAGGATCTTATCATGTATCTCTGTATACAGGGCGCTCTCCCTAGTGGTGACTGCAGACAGGATCTTATCATTTATCTCTGTATACAGGGCGCTCTCCCTAGTGGTGACTGCAGACAGGATCTTATCATGCATCTCTGTATACAGGGAGCTCCCCCTAGTGGTGGCTGCAGACAGGATCATATCATGTATCTCTGTATACAGGGAGCTCCCTCTAGTGGTGACTGCAGACAGGATCTTATCGTGTATCTCTGTTTACAGGGAGCTCCCCCTAGTGGTGACTGCAGACAGGATATCATCATATATCTCTGTATACAGGGAGCACCCCCTAGTGGTGACTGCAGACAGGATCTTATCATGTATCTCTGTTTACAGGGAGCTCCCCCTAGTGGTGGCTGCAGACAGAATCTTATCATGTATCTCTGTATACAGGGAGCTCCCCCTCGTGGTGACTGCAGACAGGATCTTATCGTGTATATCTGTCTACAGGGAGCTCCCCCTAGTGGTGACTGCAAACAGGATCATATCATGTATCTCTGTAAACAGGGAGCTCCCCCTCGTGGTGACTGCAGACAGGATCTTATCGTGTATATCTGTCTACAGGGAGCTCCCCTAGTGATGGCTGCAGACAGGATCTTATCATGTATCTCTGTATACAGGGAGCTCCCCCTAGTGGTGGGTGCAGACAGGATCTTATCGTGTTTCTGTTTATACAGGGAGCTCCCCCTAGTGGTGGCTGCACACAGGATCTTATCATGTATCTCTGTATACTGGGAGCTCCCCCTAGTGGTGGCTTCAGACAGAATCTTATCATGTATCTCTGTACACAGGACGCTCCCATTAGTGGTGACTGCAGACAGGATCTTATCATGTTTCTCTGTATACAGGGAGCTCCCCCTAGTGGTGACTGCAGACAGGATCTTATCATGTATCTCTATATACAGGGAGCTCCCCCTAGTGGTGACTGCAGACAGAATCTTATCATGCATCTCTGTATAAGGGGAGCTCCCCCTAGTGGTGACTGCAGACAGGATCTTATCATGTATATTTGTATACAGGTAGCTCCCCCTAGTGGTGACTGCAGACAGAATCCTATCATACATCTCTGTATACAGGGAGCTCCCCCTAGTGGTGGCTGTAGACAGGATCTTATCATGTATATCTGTATTCAGGTAGCTCCCCCTAGTGGTGACTGCAGACAGAATCCTATCATATATCTCTGTATACAGGGAGCTCCACCTAGTGGTGGCTGCAGACAGGATCTTATCATGTATCTCTCTATACAGGGAACTCCCCCTAGTGGTGACTGCAGACAGGATCTTATCATGTATCTCTGTATGCAGGGAGCTCCCTCTAGTGGTGACTGTATATATAATCTTATCATGTATCTCTGTATACAGGGAGCTCCCCCTAGTGGTGGCTGCAGACAGAATCTTATCATGTATTTCTGTATACAGAAAGCTCCGTCTAGTGGTGGCTGCAGACAGGATCTTATCATGTTTTTCTGTATACAGGAAGCTCCCCCTAGTGGTGGCTGCAGACAGAATCTTATCATGTATATATAATCTATAAAATTGTCCACACCCCCTAGGCCAAAACATCAAAAACCCCTGTATACAGAGATACATAATAAGATCCTGTGTGCAGTCACCACTAGGGGGAGCTCCCTGTATACAGAGATACATGATGATATCCTGTCTGCAGTCACCACTAGGGGGAGCTCCCTGTATACAGAGATACATGATATGATCCTGTCTGCAGTCACCACTAGGGGGAGCTCCCTGTAAACAGAGATACACGATAAGATCCTGTCTGCAGTCACCACTAGGGGGAGCTCCCTGTAAACAGAAACACACGATAAGATCCTGTCTGCAGTCACCACTAGGGGGAGCTCTATGTATACAGAGATACATGATATGATCCTGTCTGCAGCCACCACTAGGGGGAGCTCCCTGTATACAGAGATGCATGATAAGATCCTGTCTGCAGTTACCACTAGGGAGAGCTCCCTGTATAAAGAGATACATGATAAGATCCTGTCTGCAGTCACCACTAGGGGGAGCTCCCTGTATACAGAGATACATGATATGATCCTGTCTGCAGTCACCACTAGGGGGTACTCCCTGTTTACAGAGATAAATTATGATATCCTGTCTGCAGTCACCACTAGGGGGGGCTCCCTGTAAGCAGAGATACACGATAAGATCCTGTCTGCAGTCACCACTAGGGGGAGCTCCCTGTATACAGAGATACATGATATGATCCTGTCTGCAGCCACCACTAGGAGGTGCTCCCTGTATACAGAGATACATGATATGATCCTGTCTGCAGCCACCACTAGGCTCCCTGTATACAGAGATACATGATAAGATCCTGTCTGCAGTCACCACTAGGGGGAGCTCCCTGTATACAGAGATACAAGATAAGATCCTGTCTGCAGTCACCACTAGCGGGAGCTCCCTGTATGCAGAGATAAATGATGATATCCTGTCTGCAGTCACCACTAGGGCGAGCTCCCTGTAAAGAGAGATACACGATAAGATCCTGTCTGCAGTCACCACTAGGGGGAGTTCCCTGTATACAGAGATACATGATATGATCCTGTCTGCAGCCACTACTAGGGGGAGCTCCCTGTATACAGAGATGCATGATAAGATCCTGTCTGCAGTCACCACTAGGGGGAGCTCCCTGTATACAGAGATACATGATGATATCCTGTCTGCAGTCCCCACTAGGGGGAGCTCCCTGTAAACAGAGATACATGATAAGATCCTGTCTGTAGTCACCACTAGGGGGAGCTCCCTGTATACAGAGATACATGATATGATCCTGTCTGCAGCCACCACTAGGGGGAGCTCCCTGTATACAGAGATGCATGATAAGATCCTGTTTGCAGTCACCACTAGGAAGAGCTCCATGTATACAGAGATACATGATAAGATCCTGTCTGCAGTCACCACTAGGGAGAGCTCCCTGTATACAGAGATACATGATAAGATCCTGTCTGCAGTCACCACTAGGGGGAGCTCCCTGTATACAGAGAAATATGATAAGATCCTGTCTGCAGTCACCACTAGGGGGAGCTCCCTGTATACAGAGATACATGATGATATCCTGTCTGCAGTCACCACTAGGGGGAGCTCCCTGTAAACAGAGATACATGATAAGATCCTGTCTGCAGTCACCACTAGGGTGAGCTCCCTGTATACAGAGATACATGATGATATCCTGTCTGCAGTTACCACTAGGGGGAGCTCCCTGTAAACAGAGATACACGATAAGATCCTGTCTGCAGTCACCACTAGGGGAAGCTCCCCGTATACAGAGATACATGATAAGATCCTGTCTGCAGTCACCACTAGGGGGAGCTCCCTGTATACAGAGATACAAGATGATATCCTGTTTGCAGTCACCACTAGGGGGAGCTCCCTGTAAACAGAGATACATGGTAAGATCCTGTCTGCAGTCACCACTAGGGGGAGCTCCCTGTATACAGAGATACATGATGATATCCTGTCTGCAATCACCACTAGGGGGAGCTCCCTGTAAGCAGAGATACACGATAAGATCCTGTCTGCAGTCACCACTAGGGGGAGCTCCCTGTATACAGAGATACATGATATGATCCTGTCTGCAGCCACCACTAGGAGGAGCTCCCTGTATACAGAGATACATGATATGATCCTGTCTGCAGCCACCACTAGGCTCCCTGTATACAGAGATACATGATAAGATCCTGTCTGCAGTCACCACTAGGGGGAGCTCCCTGTATACAGAGATACAAGATAAGATCCTGTCTGCAGTCACCACTAGCGGGAGCTCCCTGTATGCCGAGATAAATGATGATATCCTGTCTGCAGTCACCACTAGGGGGAGCTCCCTGTAAACAGAGATACACGATAAGATCCTGTCTGCAGTCACCACTAGGGGGAGCTCCCTGTATACAGAGATACATGATATGATCCTGTCTGCAGCCACTACTAGGGGGAGCTCCCTGTATACAGAGATGCATGATAAGATCCTGTCTGCAGTCACCACTAGGGGGAGCTCCCTGTATACAGAGATACATGATGATATCCTGTCTGCAGTCCCCACTAGGGGGAGCTCCCTGTATACAGAGATACATGATAAGATCCTGTCTGCAGTCACCACTAGGGGGAGCTCCCTGTATACAGAGATACATGGTAAGATCCTGTCTGCAGTCACCACTAGGGGGAGCTCCCTGTATACAGAGATACATGATGATATCCTGTCTGCAATCACCACTAGGGGGAGCTCCCTGTAAACAGAGATACACGATAAGATCCTGTGTGCAGTCACCGCTAGGGGGAGCTACCTGTAAACAGAGATACACGATAAGATCCTGTCTGCAGTTACCACTAGGGGGAGCTCCCTGTATACAGAGATACATGATATGATCCTGTCTGGAGCCACCACTAGGGGGAGCTCCCTGTATACAGAGATGCATGATAAGATCCTGTCTGCAGTCACCGCTAGGGAGAGCGCCCTGTATACAGAGATACATGATAAAATCCAGACTGCGGTCACCACTAGGAGGGCCTCCCTGTAAGCAGAGATACACGATAAGATCCTGTCTGCAGTCACCACTAGGGGGAGCTCCCTGTATACAGAGATACATGATATGATCCTGTCTGCAGCCACCACTAGGGGGAGCTCCCTGTATACAGAGATACATGATATGATCCTGTCTGCTGCCACCACTAGGGGGAGCTCCCTGTATACAGAGATACATGATAAGATCCTGTCTGCAGTCACCACTAGGGGGAGCTCCCTGTATACAGAGATACATGATAAGATCCTGTCTGCAGTCACCACGAGGGGGAGCTCCCTGTATACAGAGATACAAGATAAGATCCTGTCTGCAGTCACCACTAGGGGGAGCTCCCTGTAAGCAGAGATACACGATAAGATCCTGTCTGCAGTCACCACTAGGGGGAGCTCCCTGTATACAGAGATACATGATATGATCCTGTCTGCAGCCACCACTAGGAGGAGCTCCCTGTATACAGAGATACATGATATGATCCTGTCTGCAGCCACCACTAGGCTCCCTGTATACAGAGATACATGGTAAGATCCTGTCTGCAGTCACCACTAGGGGGAGCTCCCTGTATACAGAGATACAAGATTAGATCCTGTCTGCAGTCACCACTAGCGGGAGCTCCCTGTATGCAGAGATAAATGATGATATCCTGTCTGCAGTCACCACTAGGGGGAGCTCCCTGTAAACAGAGATACACGATAAGATCCTCTCTGCAGTCACCACTAGGGGGAGCTCCCTGTATACAGAGATACATGATATGATCCAGTCTGCAGCCACTACTAGGGGGAGCTCCCTGTATACAGAGATACATGATATGATCCTGTCTGCAGTCACCACTAGGGGGAGCTCCCTGTATACAGAGATACATGATATGATCCTGTCTGCAGTCACCACTAGGGGGGGCTCCCTGTAAGCAGAGATACACGATAAGATCCTGTCTGCATTCACCACTAGGGGGAGCTCCCTGTATACAGAGATACATGATATGATCCTGTCTGCAGCCACCACTAGGGGGAGCTCCCTGTATACAGAGATACATGATATGATCCTGTCTGCTGCCACCACTAGGTGGAGCTCCCTGTAAACAGAAACACACGATAAGATCCTGTCTGCAGTCACCACTAGGGGGAGCTCTATGTATACAGAGATACATGATATGATCCTGTCTGCAGCCACCACTAGGGGGAGCTCCCTGTATACAGAGATGCATGATAAGATCCTGTCTGCAGTCACCACTAGGGAGAGCTCCCTGTATACAGAGATACATGATAAGATCCTGTCTGCAGTCACCACTAGGGGGAGCTCCCTGTATACAGAGATACATGATATGATCCTGTCTGCAGTCACCACTAGGGGGTACTCCCTGTTTACAGAGATAAATGATGATATCCTGTCTGCAGTCACCACTAGGGGGGGCTCCCTGTAAGCAGAGATACACGATAAGATCCTGTCTGCAGTCACCACTAGGGGGAGCTCCCTGTATACAGAGATACATGATATGATCCTGTCTGCAGCCACCACTAGGAGGAGCTCCCTGTATACAGAGATACATGATATGATCCTGTCTGCAGCCACCACTAGGCTCCCTGTATACAGAGATACATGATAAGATCCTGTCTGCAGTCACCACTAGGGGAACTCCCTGTATACAGAGATACAAGATAAGATCCTGTCTGCAGTCACCACTAGCGGGAGCTCCCTGTATGCAGAGATAAATGATGATATCCTGTCTGCAGTCACCATTAGGGGGAGCTCCCTGTAAACAGAGATACACGATAAGATCCTGTCTGCAGTCACCACTAGGGGGAGCTCCCTGTATACAGAAATACATGATATGATCCTGTCTGCAGCCACTACTAGGGGGAGCTCCCTGTATACAGAGATGCATGATAAGATCCTGTCTGCAGTCACCACTAGGGGGAGCTCCCTGTATACAGAGATACATGATGATATCCTGTCTGCAGTCCCCACTAGGGGGAGCTCCCTGTAAACAGAGTTGCACGATAAGATCCTGTCTGCAGTAACCACTAGGGGGAGCTCCCTGTATACAGAGATACATGATATGATCCTGTCTGCAGCCACCACTAGGGAGAGCTCCCTGTAAACAGAGATACATGATAAGATCCTGTCTGCAGTCACCACTAGGGGGAGCTCCCTGTAAACAGAGATACATGATAAGATCCTGTCTGCAGTCACCACTAGGGGGAGCTCCCTGTATACAGAGATACATGATATGATCCTGTCTGCAGTCACCACTAGGGGGAGCTCCCTGTATACAGAGATACATGAAAAGATCCTGTCTGCAGTCACCACTAGGGGGAGCTCACTGTATACAGAGATACATGATATGATCCTTTCTGCAGTCACCACTAGGGGGAGCTCCCTGTATACAGAGATACATGATGATATCCTGCCTGCAGTCACCACTAGGGGGAGCTCCCTGTAAACAGAGTTGCACGATAAGATCCTGTCTGCAGTCACCACTAGGGGGAGCTCCCTGTATACAGAGATACATTATATGATCCTGTCTGCAGCCACCACTAGGCGGAGCTCCCTGTATACAGAGATGCATGATAAGATCCTGTCTGCAGTCACCACTAGGGAGAGCTCCCTGTAAACAGAGATACATGATAAGATCCTGTCTGCAGTCACCACTAGGGAAGCTCCCTGTATACAGAGATACATGATGATATCCTGTTTGCAGTCACCACTAGGGGGAGCTCCCTGTAAACAGAGATACACAATAAGATCCTGTCTGCACTCACCACTAGGGGGAGCTCCCTTTATGCAGAGATACATGATGATATCCTGTCTGCAGTCACCACTAGGGGGAGCTCCCTGTAAACAGAGATACACGATAAGATCCTGTCTGCAGTCACCACTAGGGGGAGCTCCCTGTAAACAGAAACACACGATAAGATCCTGTCTGCAGTCACCACTAGGGGGTGCTCCCTGTATACAGAGATACATGATATGATCCTGTCTGCAGCCACCACTAGGGGGAGCTCCCTGTATACAGAGATACATGATAAGATCCTGTCTGCTGCCACCACTAGGAGAAGCTCCCTGTATACAGAGATACATGATAAGATCCTGTCTGCAGTCACCACTAGGGGGAGCTCCCTGTATACAGAGATACATGATAAGATCCTGTCTGCAGCCACCACTAGGGGGAGCTCCCTGTAAATAGAGATACACGATAAGATCCTGTCTGCAGTCACCACTAGAGGGAGATCCCTGTATACAGAGATACATGATATGATCCTGTCTGCAGCCACCACTAGGGGGAGCTCCTTGTATACAGAGATGCATGATAAGATCCTGTCTGCAGTCACCACTAGGGAGAGCTCCCTGTATACAGAGATGCATGATAAGATCCTGTCTGCAGTCACCACTAGAGGGAGCTCCCTCTATACAGAGATACATGATAAGATCCTGTCTGCAGTCACCACTAGGGAGAGCTCCCTGTATACAGATATACATGATAAGATCCTGTCTGCAGTCACCACTAGGGGGAGCTCCCTGTATACAGAGATACATGATAAGATCCTGTCTGCAGTCACCACTAGGGGGAGCTCCCTGTATACAGAGATACATGATAAGATCCTGTCTGCAGTCACCACTAGCGGGAGCTCCCTGTATACAGAGATAAATGATGATATCCTGTCTGCAGTCACCACTAGTGGGAGCTCCCTGTAAACAGAGATACACGATAAGATCCTGTCTGCAGTCACCACTAGGGGGAGCTCCCTGTATACAGAGATACATGATAAGATCCTGCCTGCAGTCACTACTAGGGAGAGCTCCCTGTAAACAGGAATACATGATAAGATCCTGTCTGCAGTCACAACTAGGGGGAGCTCCCTGTATACAGAGATACATGATGATATCCTGTCTGCAGTCACCACTAGGGGGAGCTCCCTGTAAACAGAGATACATGATAAGCTCCTGTCTGCAGTCACCACTAGGGGGAGCTCCCTGTATACAGAGATACATGATGATATCCTGTCTGCAGTCACCACTAGGGGGAGCTCCCTGTAAACAGAGTTGCACGTTAAGATCCTGTCTGCAGTCACCACTAGGGGGAGCTCCCTGTATACAGAGATACATGATATGATCCTGTCTGCAGCCACCACTAGGCAGAGCTCCCTGTATACAGAGATGCATGATATGATCCTGTCTGCAGTCACCACTAGGGAGAGCTCCCTGTAAACAGAGATACATGATAAGATCCTGTCTGCAGTCACCACTAGGGGGAGCTCCCTGTATACAGAGATACATGATGATATCCTGTTTGCAGTCACCACTAGGGGGAGCTCCCTTTAAACAGAGATGCACAATAAGATCCTGTCTGCAGTCACCACTAGGGGGAGCTCCCTGTATGCAGAGATACATGATGATATCCTGTCTGCAGTCACCACTAGGGGGAGCTCCCTATAAACAAAGATACACGATAAGATCCTGTCTGCAGTCACCACTAGGGGGAGCTCCCTGTAAACAGAAACACACGATAAGATCCTGTCTGCAGTCACCACTAGGGGGAGCTCTATGTATACAGAGATACATGATATGATCCTGTCTGCAGCCACCACTAGGGGGAGCTCCCTGTATACAGAGATGCATGATAAGATCCTGTCTGCAGTCACCACTAGGGAGAGCTCCCTGTATACAGAGATACATGATAAGATCCTGTCTGCAGTCACCACTAGGGGGGGCTCCCTGTAAGCAGAGATACACGATAAGATCCTGTCTGCAGTCACCACTAGGGGGAGCTCCCTGTATACAGAGATACATGATATGATCCTGTCTGCAGCCACCACTAGGAGGAGCTCCCTTTATACAGAGATACATGATATGATCCTGTCTGCAGCCACCACTAGGGGGAGCTCCCTGTATACAGAGATCCATGATATGATCCTGTCTGCAGCCACCACTAGGCTCCCTGTATACAGAGATCCATGATAAGATCCTGTCTGCAGTCACCACTAGGGGGGGCTCCCTCTATACAGGTCACCATACTGCTGGTCTTGTATTATAAGGTGTGGGGTGATATATACGGTATACCGGAATGGAATCACTATATCACATGTGGGTGCCGTTGTTCGGTTTTCTACCTTCCTCTCATTTATTGCAGCTTCTCCAAAGATTCTGTACCCGGCAGACAACACAGTCATCACCATGGATGGTATGTGCTTCCCTCAGACGGCGCCCCCGGTGGTCATGCTGCTTGTATAATAATATGTGTGATATTAATATTCATTCCCCGGGGGGATGATTTCTATCCACGTTCTGTGTCCGGACCCTGGAAAACTGGAAGCTTAATAACAAAAACACCCAGACTCGGAAGCGGCCCCAGATCCGAGGACAGAGAGCAGCTGCTGCACAAGTAACAGCAGAAGTATAGTAAAGTAACCCTGCATGTTTCTCCAGAGCTGCGTTCCTCATTCTGCTTTTTTCATTATTAGAAACTCTTTGTCCACGTTTTGTGTCATTGTCTAAGGAGCTGACGCTCGCTCCATTCTTCTGCCCCTCAGGAAAACGTCTTCAGCTCCTGTGCAGCGCGCAGACGAAGTACGCGAGGTTCCACAATATCTACTGGCTGGTGAATAAGACGTTTGTGGAGGACGCCTACCCCGATGGGCGAGTGAGCGAGGAGAGCGGAGGGTAAGTGACTCCCATCACTAGTCAGCGACCGAGGGACAGGGAAGGATCACACATCATAAGGATCTGCTCTCCAGAGCTGCACTCTGTATTCAGCTGGTAAAGGATGTCACTCAGGATCAGAAATGTAATGTATGTACACAGTGACTGCACCAGCAGAATAGTGAGTACAGCTCTGGGGTATAATACAGGATGTAACTCAGGATCAGAAATGTAATGTGTGTACACAGTGACTGCACCAGCAGAATAGTGAGTGCAGCTCTGGGGTATAATACAGGATGTAACTCAGGATCAGTAATGTAATGTATGCACACAGTGACTGCACCAGCAGAATAGTGAGTGCAGCTCTGGGGTATAATACAGGATGTAACTCAGGATCAGTAATGTAATGTATGTGCACAGTGACTGCACCAGCAGAATAGTGAGTGCAGCTCTGGAGTATAATATAGGAGGTAACTCAGGATCAGTAATGTAATGTATGTGCACAGTGACTGCACCAGCAGAATAGTGAGTGCAGCTCTGGAGTATAATACAGGAGGTAACTCAGGATCAGTAATGTAATGTATGTACACAGTGACTGCACCAGCAGAATAGTGAGTGCAGATCTAAGGAATAATACAGGAGGTAACTCAGGATCAGTAATGTAATGTATGTACACAGTGACTGCACCAGCAGAATAGTGAGTGCAGCTCTGGAGTATAATACAGGATGTAACTCAGGATCAGTAATGTAATGTATGTACACAGTGACTGCACCAGCAGAACAGTGAGTGCAGCTCTGGAGGATAATACAGGATGTAACTCAGGATCAGTAATGTATATACACAGTGACTGCACCAGCAGAATAGTGAGTGCAGCTCTGGAGTATAATACAGGATGTAACTCAGGATCAGTAATGTAATGTATGTACACAGTGACTGCACCAGCAGAACAGTGAGTGCAGCTCTGGAGGATAAGACAGGATGTAACTCAGGATCAGTAATGTATATACACAGTGACTGCACCAGCAGAATAGTGAGTGCAGCTCTGGAGTATAATACAGGATGTAACTCAGGATCAGTAATGTAATGTATGTACACAGTGACTGCACCAGCAGAATAGTGAGTGCAGCTCTGGGGAATAATACAGGAGGTAACTCTGTGTCAGTGCAGTGTATGGACCTTTGTATCCTGATGGTGGCGCTGTATTTTGCAGAGCGTTAGCAGTAAACAGGACTGTGAAACAAACATTGAACTTCACATCGTTGCAGCCTGAGGACTTCAGGACGACGTTCACTTGTGTGATCGTGGATCCGTCAGGAACGGACATGAGAAACTTTTCTCTCATCCCAGAGGATGAAGGACACGTCAGACTAATTGCAGTAAAAAAAGATATGGAAGAACCAAAACAGGAGTGACGATGAGAGGAGCAGCAGCCGTCCGATGTCAGCTCTGCAGGACGAGGAGACACGCTACAGCCGGGGACTACAAAAGGCGCAATCCACACAACATCAGTGACCGGGAGCAGAAACACACAATGTACAGAGCGGACAATAAACACTACAACCCTCATCATCCACTCAGTGATTGCAAGACCCTGCTGTGTATACAGGGGGGTGTTATGTAGAGAGACGATAATAAGCACAGGGTGATACATCTTATTACAGTACAGGGGGATATAAGAGGAGCGGTGATATCACATCTTATTACAGCACAGGGTGATATAAGAGGAGCGGTGATATCACATCTTATTACACTACAGGGGGATATAAGAGGAGCGGTGATATCACATCTTATTACAGCACAGGGTGATATAAGAGGAGCGGTGATATCACATCTTATTACAGTACAGGGTGATATAAGAGGAGCGGTGAGATCACATCTTATTACAGTACAGGGTGATATAAGAGGAGCGGTGATATCACATCTTATTACAGTACAGGGGGATATAAGAGGAGCGGTGATATCACATCTTATTACAGTACAGGATGATATAAGAGGAGCGGTGATATCACATCTTATTACAGTACAGGGGGATATAAGAGGAGCGGTGATATCACATCTTATTACAGTACAGGGGGATATAAGAGGAGCGGAGATATAATAATAATAATAATCTTTATTTTTATATAGCGCTAACAAATTCCGCAGCGCTTTACAGTTTGCACACATTACCATCACTGTCCCCAATGGGGCTCACAATCTAAATTCCCTATCAGTATGTCTTTGGAATGTGGGAGGAAACCGGAGTACCCGGAGGAAACCCACGCAAACACGGGGAGAACATACAAACTCCTTGCAGATGTTGTCCTTGGGGGGATTTGAACCCAGGACCCCAGCGCTGCAACGCTAACCACTGAGCCACCATGCCGCCCATATCACATCTTATTACAGTACAGGGGGATATAAGAGGAGCGGTGATATCACATCTTATTACTGTACAGGGGGATATAAGAGGAGCGGTGATATCACATCTTATTACAGTACAGGGGGATATAAGAGGAGCGGTCATATCACATCTTATTACAGTACAGGGCGATATAAGAGGAGCGGTGATATCACATCTTATTACAGCACAGGGGGATATAAGAGGAGCGGTGATATCACATGTTATTAACAGTACAGGGCGAGGGGTGTTATCACACGCTCAGTATTTGCAGTGAGGCCCCGGTCACACGATCAGTATTTGTAGTAAGGCCCCGGTCACACGGTCAGTATTTGCAGTGAGGCCCCGGTCACACGCTCAGAATTTGCAGTGAGGACCCGGTAACACGCTCAGTATTTGTAGTGAGGCCCCGGTCACACGCTCAGTATTTGTAGTGAGGCCCCGGTCACACGCTCAGTATTTGTAGTAAGACTCCTGCCTCACGCTCAGTATCTGTAGTGAGGCCCCGTTCACACGCTCAGTATTTGCAGTGAGGCCCCGGTCACACGGTCATATTTGCAGTGATGCCCCGGTCACACGCTCAGTATTTGTAGTAAGGCCCCGGTCACACGCTCAGTATTTGTAGTGAGGCCCCGGTAACACGCTCAGTATTTGTAGTAAGGCCCCGGTAACACGCTCAGTATTTGTAGTGAGGCCCCGGTCACACGCTCAGTATTTGTAGTGAGGCCCCGGTAAAACGCTCAGTATTTGTAGTGAGGCCCCGGTCACACACTCAGTATTTGAAGTGAGGCCCCGGTCACACGCTCAGGATTTGTAGTGAGGCCCCGGTCACACGCTCAGTATTTGTAGTGAGGCCCCGGTAAAACGCTCAGTATTTGTAGTGAGGCCCCGGTCACACGCTCAGTATTTGAAGTGAGGCTCCGGTCACACGGTCAATATTTGTAGTGAGGCCCCGGTCACACGCTCAGTATTTGTAGTGAGGCCCCGGTCATACGCTCAGTATTTGTAGTGAGGCTTCGGTCACACGCTCAGTATTTGTAGTGAGGCCCCGGTCACACGCTCAGTATTTGTAGTAAGGCCCCGGTCACACGCTCAGTATTTGTAGTGAGGCCCCGGTCACACGCTCAGTATTTGTAGTAAGGCCCCGGTAACACGCTCAGTATTTGTAGTGAGGCCCCGGTCACACGCTCAGTATTTGTAGTGAGGCCCCGGTAACACGCTCAGTATTTGTAGTGAGGCCCCGGTCACACTCTCAGTATTTGTAGTAAGGCCCCGGTAACACGCTCAGTATTTGTAATGAGGCCCCGGTCACACGCTCAGTATTTGCAGTGAGGCCCCGGTCACACGGTCATATTTGCAGTGATGCCCCGGTCACACGCTCAGTATTTGTAGTAAGGCCCCGGTCACACGCTCAGTATTTGTAGTGAGGCCCCGGTAACACGCTCAGTATTTGTAGTGAGGCCCCGGTCACACTGTCGGTATTTGAAGTGAGGCCCCGGTAACACGCTCAGTATTTGTAGTGAGGCCCCGGTCACACGCTCAGTATTTGTAGTGAGGCCCCGGTAACACGCTCAGTATTTGTAGTGAGGCCTCGGTCACACGCTCAGTATTTGAAGTGAGGCCCCGGTCACACGCTCAGGATTTGTAGTGAGGCCCCGATAACACGCTCAGTATTTGTAGTGAGGCCCCGGTCACACGCTCAGTATTTGTAGTAAGGCCCCGGTCACACGCTCAGCATTTGTAGTGAGGCCCCGGTAACACGCTCAGTATTTGTAGTGAGGCCCCGGTCACACGCTCAGTATTTGTAGTGAGGCCCCGGTAACATGCTCAGTATTTGTAGTGAGGCCCCGGTCACACTCTCAGTATTTGTAATAAGGCCCCGGTCACACGCTCAGTATTTGTAGTGAGGCCCCGGTCACACGCTCAGTATTTGCAGTGAGGCCCCGGTCACACGGTCATATTTGCAGTGAGGCCCCGGTCACACCCTCAGTATTTGCAGTGAGGCCCCGGTCACACGCTCAGTATTTGTTGTAAGGCTCCTGTCACATGGTCAGTATTTGTAGTGAGGCCCTGGTCACACGGTCAGTATTTGTAGTGAGGCCCTGGTCACACGCTCAGTATTTGTAGTGAGGCTCCGGTCACACGGTCGGTATGTGTAGTGAGGCTCCGGTCACACGGTCAGTATTTGAAGTGAGGCCCCGGTCACACACTCAGTATTTGTAGTAAGGCCCCGGTCACACACTCAGTATTTGTAGTAAGGCTCCTGTCACATGGTCAGTATTTGCAGTGAGGCCACGGTCACACACTCAGTATTTGTAGTAAGGCCCCGGTCACACACTCAGTATTTGTAGTAAGGCTCCTGTCACACGCTCAGTATTTGCAGTGAGGCCCCGGTCACACGCTCAGTATTTGTAGTAAGGCCCCGGTCACACGCTCAGTATTTGCAGTGAGGCCCCGGTAACACGCTCAGTATTTGTAGTAGGGCTCCTGTCACACGGTCAGTATTTGTAGTGAGGCCCCGATCACACGGTCAGTATTTGTAGTGAGGCCCTGGTCACACGCTCAGTATTTGTAGTGAGGCCCTGGTCACACGCTCAGTATTTGTAGTGAGGCTCCGGTCACACGGTCGGTATCTGTAGTGAGGCTCCGGTCACATGGTTAGTATTTGAAGTGAGGCCCCGGTCACAAGCTCAGTATTTGTAGTAAGGCTCCTGTCACACGGTCAGTATTTGTAGTAAGGCCCCGGTCACACGCTCAGTGTTTGTAGTGAGGCTCCGGTCACACGCTCAGTATTTGTAGCTAGGCCCCGGTCACACGCTCAGTTGTTATGGATGAGTCACCGAAGGAGGAAAAAACAAAAATAATAGCTAAATCCAGAAAACCAGAGAAGTTGGAAGCTATCGGATTGCAGACCCCTGAACCTATCCACAACAACTAGCAGTAGCCGTGGGGGGTTCCTACGGTGTCCTAGACCCCTCGATCACAGCCGGAGAACTAAATTAGCCTAAAGACAGAAAGGGGAAATCTAAACTGCCCCAGAGCAGACCCCAAAGCAATAGGCAGCCCCCAACATATAATGACTGTGAAGCAAGATGAAAAAACACTAACACAGATAGAAAGATAGGTTGAGCAAATGAATGGGCCCAAGCTAACTAAATAGGACAGGATAGAAAAGCTGCTGTCTGCAATCCGCAAAAACCCTATCCAAAAATGAACCAACAGACTGATAGGAAAAACAGGCCCTGAAGTCGCTAGGCTTCAAAAAGACTATATCAGCACTCAGGTATATTCTGAAGACAGAGCCAGAGATCAACAGATCAGAGACAAAAATGGAATTCAGCTCACCCCCGGTCGGGGATGGCTGAACTCCAAAAAACAAGGCAAACAAAACCAGAACTAAAGTGTACAAAAGGCAGAGCAAAACTTAGCTTTGAGA
The DNA here is from genome assembly GCF_039654945.1 of Dendrobates tinctorius. NCBI lineage: Eukaryota > Metazoa > Chordata > Amphibia > Anura > Dendrobatidae > Dendrobates > Dendrobates tinctorius. The sequence goes on from NW_027361824.1 coordinate 3,355,415, forward strand.
AGCAGAAATCAGACTGGTCTCCAAGAATCAGCAGGAAAATCACCGGCAAGGCAGCAGGGCGTCGGCTGCCTTATATCCAGTCATCAGTTCCTGTGACCCAGTCATCATCTACCTGCTCAGCTGTTTGGTAATCAGCATCACCACCTTCCTTCGCCAGAAGAGGGAGTTCATCAGACCTCACTGGTGAAGGGAAAAATGAACTCACAACACTCAATGTTTGTAGTAAGGCTCCGGTCACACGCTCAGCATTTGTAGTTAGGCCCCGGTCACACGCTCAGTATTTGTAGTGAGGCCCCGGTCACACGCTCAGTATTTGTAGTAAGGCCCTGGTCACACGCTCAGCATTTGTAGTGAGGCCCCGGTCACACGCTCAGTATTTGTAGTAAGGCCCCGGTAACACGCTCAGTATTTGTAGTGAGGCCCCGGTCACACGCTCAGTATTTGTAGTGAGGCCCCGGTAACACGCTCAGTATTTGTAGTGAGGCCCCGGTAACACGCTCAGTATTTGTAGTGAGGCCCCGGTCACACTCTCAGTATTTGTAGTAAGGCCCCGGTAACACGCTCAGTATTTGTAATGAGGCCCCGGTCACACGCTCAGTATTTGCAGTGAGGCCCCGGTCACACGGTCATATTTGCAGTGATGCCCCGGTCACACGCTCAGTATTTGTAGTAAGGCCCCGGTCACACGCTCAGTATTTGTAGTGAGGCCCCGGTAACACGCTCTGTATTTGTAGTGAGGCCCCGGTCACACGGTCGGTATGTGTAGTGAGGCCCCGGTAAAACGCTCAGTATTTGTAGTGAGGCCCCGGTCACACGCTCAGTATTTGAAGTGAGGCCCCGGTCACACGCTCAGGATTTGTAGTGAGGCCCCGATAACACGCTCAGTATTTGTAGTGAGGCCCCGGTCACACGCTCAGTATTTGTAGTAAGGCCCCGGTCACACGCTCAGCATTTGTAGTGAGGCCCCGGTAACACGCTCAGTATTTGTAGTGAGGCCCCGGTCACACGCTCAGTATTTGTAGTGAGGCCCCGGTAACATGCTCAGTATTTGCAGTGAGGCCCCGGTCACACGCTCAGTATTTGTAGTAAGGCCCCGATCACACGCTCAGTATTTGCAGTGAGGCCCCGGTAACACGCTCAGTATTTGTAGTAGGGCTCCTGTCACACGGTCAGTATTTGTAGTGAGGCCCCGGTCACACGGTCAGTATTTGTAGTGAGGCCCTGGTCACACGCTCAGTATTTGTAGTGAGGCCCTGGTCACACGCTCAGTATTTGTAGTGAGGCTCCGGTCACACGGTCGGTATCTGTAGTGAGGCTCCGGTCACATGGTTAGTATTTGAAGTGAGGCCCCGGTCACAAGCTCAGTATTTGTAGTAAGGCTCCTGTCACACGGTCAGTATTTGTAGTAAGGCCCCGGTCACACGCTCAGTGTTTGTAGTGAGGCTCCGGTCACACGCTCAGTATTTGTAGCTAGGCCCCGGTCACACGCTCAGTTGTTATGGATGAGTCACCGAAGGAGGAAAAAACAAAAATAATAGCTAAATCCAGAAAACCAGAGAAGTTGGAAGCTATCGGATTGCAGACCCCTGAACCTATCCACAACAACTAGCAGTAGCCGTGGGGGGTTCCTACGGTGTCCTAGACCCCTCGATCACAGCCGGAGAACTAAATTAGCCTAAAGACAGAAAGGGGAAATCTAAACTGCCCCAGAGCAGACCCCAAAGCAATAGGCAGCCCCCAACATATAATGACTGTGAAGCAAGATGAAAAAACACTAACACAGATAGAAAGATAGGTTGAGCAAATGAATGGGCCCAAGCTAACTAAATAGGACAGGATAGAAAAGCTGCTGTCTGCAATCCGCAAAAACCCTATCCAAAAATGAACCAACAGACTGATAGGAAAAACAGGCCCTGAAGTCGCTAGGCTTCAAAAAGACTATATCAGCACTCAGGTATATTCTGAAGACAGAGCCAGAGATCAACAGATCAGAGACAAAAATGGAATTCAGCTCACCCCCGGTCGGGGATGGCTGAACTCCAAAAAACAAGGCAAACAAAACCAGAACTAAAGTGTACAAAAGGCAGAGCAAAACTTAGCTTTGAGAAGCAGAAATCAGACTGGTCTCCAAGAATCAGCAGGAAAATCACCGGCAAGGCAGCAGGGCGTCGGCTGCCTTATATCCAGTCATCAGTTCCTGTGACCCAGTCATCATCTACCTGCTCAGCTGTTTGGTAATCAGCATCACCACCTTCCTTCGCCAGAAGAGGGAGTTCATCAGACCTCACTGGTGAAGGGAAAAATGAACTCACAACACTCAATGTTTGTAGTAAGGCTCCGGTCACACGCTCAGCATTTGTAGTTAGGCCCCGGTCACACGCTCAGTATTTGTAGTAAGGCCCCGGTCACACGCTCAGTATTTGTAGTGAGGCCCCGGTCACACGCTCAGTATTTGTAGTAAGGCCCCGGTAACACGCTCAGTATTTGTAGTGAGGCCCCGGTCACACGCTCAGTATTTGTAGTGAGGCCCCGGTAACACGCTCAGTATTTGTAGTGAGGCCCCGGTCACACTCTCAGTATTTGTAGTAAGGCCCCGGTAACACGCTCAGTATTTGTAATGAGGCCCCGGTCACACGCTCAGTATTTGCAGTGAGGCCCCAGTCACACGGTCATATTTGCAGTGATGCCCCGGTCACACGCTCAGTATTTGTAGTAAGGCCCCGGTCACACGCTCAGTATTTGTAGTGAGGCCCCGGTAACACGCTCTGTATTTGTAGTGAGGCCCCGGTCACACGGTCGGTATGTGTAGTGAGGCCCCGGTAAAACGCTCAGTATTTGTAGTGAGGCCCCGGTCACACGCTCAGTATTTGAAGTGAGGCCCCGGTCACACGCTCAGTATTTGTAGTGAGGCCCCGATAACACGCTCAGTATTTGTAGTGAGGCCCCGGTCACACGCTCAGTATTTCTAGTAAGGCCCGGTCACACGCTCAGCATTTGTAGTGAGGCCCCGGTCACACGCTCAGTATTTGTAGTGAGGCCCCGGTCACACGCTCAGTATTTGTAGTAAGGCCCCGGTAACACGCTCAGTATTTGTAGTGAGGCCCCGGTCACACGCTCAGTATTTGTAGTGAGGCCCCGGTAACACGCTCAGTATTTGTAGTGAGGCACCGGTCACACTCTCAGTATTTGTAGTAAGGCCCCGGTAACACGCTCAGTATTTGTAATGAGGCCCCGGTCACACGCTCAGTATTTGCAGTGAGGCCCCGGTCACACGGTCATATTTGCAGTGATGCCCCGATCACACGCTCAGTATTTGTAGTAAGGCCCCGGTCACACGCTCAGTATTTGTAGTGAGGCCCCGGTAACACGCTCTGTATATGTAGTGAGGCCCCGGTCACACGGTCGGTATGTGTAGTGAGGCCCCGGTAAAACGCTCAGTATTTGTAGTGAGGCCCCGGTCACACGCTCAGTATTTGAAGTGAGGCCCCTGTCACTCGCTCAGGATTTGTAGTGAGGCCCCGATAACACGCTCAGTATTTGTAGTGAGGCCCCGGTCACACGCTCAGTATTTGTAGTAAGGCCCCGGTCACACGCTCAGCATTTGTAGTGAGGCCCCGGTAACACGCTCAGTATTTGTAGTGAGGCCCCGGTCACACGCTCAGTATTTGTAGTGAGGCCCCGGTAACATGCTCAGTATTTGCAGTGAGGCCCCGGTCACACGGTCATATTTGCAGTGAGGCCCCGGTCACACGCTCAGTATTTGCAGTGAGGCCCCGGTCACACGCTCAGTATTTGTTGTAAGGCTCCTGTCACATGGTCAGTGTTTGTAGTGAGGCCCTGGTCACACGCTCAGTATTTGTAGTGAGGCCCTGGTCACACGCTCAGTATTTGTAGTGAGGCTGCAGTCACACGGTCGGTATGTGTAGTGAGGCTCCGGTCACACGGTCAGTATTTGAAGTGAGGCCCCGGTCACACACTCAGTATTTGTAGTAAGGCCCCGGTCACACACTCAGTATTTGTAGTAAGGCTCCTGTCACATGGTCAGTATTTGCAGTGAGGCCACGGTCACACACTCAGTATTTGTAGTAAGGCCCCGGTCACACACTCAGTATTTGTAGTAAGGCTCCTGTCACATGGTCAGTATTTGTAGTGAGGCCCCGGTCACACGCTCAGTGTTTGCAGTGAGGCCCCGGTCACACGCTCAGTATTTGTAGTAAGGCCCCGGTCACACGCTCAGTATTTGCAGTGAGGCCCCGGTCACACGCTCAGTATTTGTAGTAGGGCTCCTGTCACACGGTCAGTATTTGTAGTGAGGCCCCGGTCACACGGTCAGTATTTGTAGTGAGGCCCTGGTCACACGCTCAGTATTTGTAGTGAGGCCCTGGTCACACGCTCAGTATTTGTAGTGAGGCTCCGGTCACACGGTCGGTATCTGTAGTGAGGCTCCGGTCACACGGTTAGTATTTGAAGTGAGGCCCCGGTCACAAGCTCAGTATTTGTAGTAAGGCCCCGGTCACACGCTCAGTATTTGTAGTGAGGCCCCGGTCACACGCTCAGTATTTGCAGTGAGGCCCCGGTCACACGGTCATATTTGCAGTGAGGCCCCGGTCACACGGTCATATTTGCAGTGAGGCCCCGGTCACACGCTCAGTATTTGCAGTGAGGCCTCGGTCACACGCTCAGTATTTGTTGTAAGGCTCCTGTCACATGGTCAGTATTTGTAGTGAGGCCCTGGTCACACGCTCAGTATTTGTAGTGAGGCCCTGGTCACACGCTCAGTATTTGTAGTGAGGCTCCGGTCACACGGTTGGTATGTGTAGTGAGGCTCCGGTCACACGGTCAGTATTTGAAGTGAGGCCCCGGTCACACACTCAGTATTTGTAGTAAGGCCCCGGTCACACACTCAGTATTTGTAGTAAGGCTCCTGTCACATGGTCAGTATTTGCAGTGAGGCCACGGTCACACACTCAGTATTTGTAGTAAGGCCCCGGTCACACACTCAGTATTTGTAGTAAGGCTCCTGTCACATGGTCAGTATTTGTAGTAAGGCCCCGGTCACACGCTCAGTATTTGCAGTGAGGCCCCGGTCACACGCTCAGTATTTGTAGTAAGGCCCCGGTCACACGCTCAGTATTTGCAGTGAGGCCCCGGTAACACGCTCAGTATTTGTAGTGAGGCCCCGGTCACACGGTCAGTATTTGTAGTGAGGCCCTGGTCACACGCTCAGTATTTGTAGTGAGGCCCTGGTCACACGCTCAGTATTTGTAGTGAGGCTCCGGTCACATGGTCGGTATCTGTAGTGAGGCCCCGGTCACACGCTCAGTATTTGTAGTAAGGCCCCGGTAACACGCTCAGTATTTGTAGTGAGGCCCCGGTCACACGCTCAGTATTTGTAGTGAGGCCCCGGTAACACGCTCAGTATTTGTAGTGAGGCCCCGGTCACACTCTCAGTATTTGTAGTAAGGCCCCGGTAACACGCTCAGTATTTGTAATGAGGCCCCGGTCACACGCTCAGTATTTGCAGTGAGGCCCCGGTCACACGGTCATATTTGCAGTGATGCCCCGGTCACACGCTCAGTATTTGTAGTAAGGCCCCGGTCACACGCTCAGTATTTGTAGTGAGGCCCCGGTAACACGCTCTGTATTTGTAGTGAGGCCCCGGTCACACGGTCGGTATGTGTAGTGAGGCCCCGGTAAAACGCTCAGTATTTGTAGTGAGGCCCCGGTCACACGCTCAGTATTTGAAGTGAGGCCCCGGTCAGACGCTCAGGATTTGTAGTGAGGCCCCGATAACACGCTCAGTATTTGTAGTGAGGCCCCGGTCACACGCTCAGTATTTGTAGTAAGGCCCTGGTCACACGCTCAGCATTTGTAGTGAGGCCCCGGTCACACGCTCAGTATTTGTAGTGAGGCCCCGGTCACACGCTCAGTATTTGTAGTAAGGCCCCGGTAACACGCTCAGTATTTGTAGTGAGGCCCCGGTCACACGCTCAGTATTTGTAGTGAGGCCCCGGTAACACGCTCAGTATTTGTAGTGAGGCCCCGGTCACACTCTCAGTATTTGTAGTAAGGCCCCGGTAACACGCTCAGTATTTGTAATGAGGCTCCGGTCACACGCTCAGTATTTGCAGTGAGGCCCCGGTCACACGGTCATATTTGCAGTGATGCCCCGGTCACACGCTCAGTATTTGTAGTAAGGCCCCGGTCACACGCTCAGTATTTGTAGTGAGGCCCCGGTAACACGCTCAGTATTTGTAGTAAGGCCCTGGTCACACGCTCAGCATTTGTAGTGAGGCCCCGGTCACACGCTCAGTATTTGTAGTGAGGCCCCGGTCACACGCTCAGTATTTGTAGTAAGGCCCCGGTAACACGCTCAGTATTTGTAGTGAGGCCCCGGTCACACGCTCAGTATTTGTAGTGAGGCCCCGGTAACACGCTCAGTATTTGTAGTGAGGCCCCGGTCACACTCTCAGTATTTGTAGTAAGGCCCCGGTAACACGCTCAGTATTTGTAATGAGGCTCCGGTCACACGCTCAGTATTTGCAGTGAGGCCCCGGTCACACGGTCATATTTGCAGTGATGCCCCGGTCACACGCTCAGTATTTGTAGTAAGGCCCCGGTCACACGCTCAGTATTTGTAGTGAGGCCCCGGTAACACGCTCTGTAATTGTAGTGAGGCCCCGGTCACACGGTCGGTATGTGTAGTGAGGCCCCGGTAAAACGCTCAGTATTTGTAGTGAGGCCCCGGTCACACGCTCAGTATTTGAAGTGAGGCCCCGGTCACACGCTCAGGATTTGTAGTGAGGCCCCGATAACACGCTCAGTATTTGTAGTGAGGCCCCGGTCACACGCTCAGTATTTGTAGTGAGGCCCTGGTCACACGCTCAGTATTTGCAGTGAGGCCCCGGTCACACGGTCATATTTGCAGTGAGGCCCCGGTCACACGGTCATATTTGCAGTGAGGCCCCGGTCACACGCTCAGTATTTGCAGTGAGGCCTCGGTCACACGCTCAGTATTTGTTGTAAGGCTCCTGTCACATGGTCAGTATTTGTAGTGAGGCCCTGGTCACACGCTCAGTATTTGTAGTGAGGCCCTGGTCACACGCTCAGTATTTGTAGTGAGGCTCCGGTCACACGGTCGGTATGTGTAGTGAGGCTCCGGTCACACGGTCAGTATTTGAAGTGAGGCCCCGGTCACACACTCAGTATTTGTAGTAAGGCCCCGGTCACACACTCAGTATTTGTAGTAAGGCTCCTGTCACATGGTCAGTATTTGCAGTGAGGCCACGGTCACACACTCAGTATTTGTAGTAAGGCCCCGGTCACACACTCAGTATTTGTAGTAAGGCTCCAGTCACATGGTCAGTATTTGTAGTAAGGCCCCGGTCACACGCTCAGTATTTGCAGTGAGGCCCCGGTCACACGCTCAGTATTTGTAGTAAGGCCCCGGTCACACGCTCAGTATTTGCAGTGAGGCCCCGGTAACACGCTCAGTATTTGTAGTGAGGCCCCGGTCACACGGTCAGTATTTGTAGTGAGGCCCTGGTCACACGCTCAGTATTTGTAGTGAGGCCCTGGTCACACGCTCAGTATTTGTAGTGAGGCTCCGGTCACATGGTCGGTATCTTTAGTGAGGCCCCGGTCACACGCTCAGTATTTGTAGTAAGGCCCCGGTAACACGCTCAGTATTTGTAGTGAGGCCCCGGTCACACGCTCAGTATTTGTAGTGAGGCCCCGGTAACACGCTCAGTATTTGTAGTGAGGCCCCGGTCACACTCTCAGTATTTGTAGTAAGGCCCCGGTAACACGCTCAGTATTTGTAATGAGGCCCCGGTCACACGCTCAGTATTTGCAGTGAGGCCCCGGTCACACGGTCATATTTGCAGTGATGCCCCGGTCACACGCTCAGTATTTGTAGTAAGGCCCCGGTCACACGCTCAGTATTTGTAGTGAGGCCCCGGTAACACGCTCTGTATTTGTAGTGAGGCCCCGGTCACACGGTCGGTATGTGTAGTGAGGCCCCAGTAAAACGCTCAGTATTTGTAGTGAGGCCCCAGTCACACGCTCAGTATTTGAAGTGAGGCCCCGGTCACACGCTCAGGATTTGTAGTGAGGCCCCGATAACACGCTCAGTATTTGTAGTGAGGCCCCGGTCACACGCTCAGTATTTGTAGTAAGGCCCTGGTCACACGCTCAGCATTTGTAGTGAGGCCCCGGTCACACGCTCAGTATTTGTAGTGAGGCCCCGGTCACACGCTCAGTATTTGTAGTAAGGCCCCGGTAACACGCTCAGTATTTGTAGTGAGGCCCCGGTCACACGCTCAGTATTTGTAGTGAGGCCCCGGTAACACGCTCAGTATTTGTAGTGAGGCCCCGGTAACACGCTCAGTATTTGTAGTGAGGCCCCGGTCACACTCTCAGTATTTGTAGTAAGGCCCCGGTAACACGCTCAGTATTTGTAATGAGGCCCCGGTCACACGCTCAGTATTTGCAGTGAGGCCCCGGTCACACGGTCATATTTGCAGTGATGCCCCGGTCACACGCTCAGTATTTGTAGTAAGGCCCCGGTCACACGCTCAGTATTTGTAGTGAGGCCCCGGTAACACGCTCTGTATTTGTAGTGAGGCCCCGGTCACACGGTCGGTATGTGTAGTGAGGCCCCGGTAAAACGCTCAGTATTTGTAGTGAGGCCCCGGTCACACGCTCAGTATTTGAAGTGAGGCCCCGGTCACACGCTCAGGATTTGTAGTGAGGCCCCGATAACACGCTCAGTATTTGTAGTGAGGCCCTGGTCACACGCTCAGTATTTGTAGTGAGGCTCCGGTCACACGGTCGGTATGTGTAGTGAGGCTCCGGTCACACGGTCAGTATTTGAAGTGAGGCCCCGGTCACACACTCAGTATTTGTAGTAAGGCCCCGGTCACACACTCAGTATTTGTAGTAAGGCTCCTGTCACATGGTCAGTATTTGCAGTGAGGCCACGGTCACACACTCAGTATTTGTAGTAAGGCCCCGGTCACACACTCAGTATTTGTAGTAAGGCTCCAGTCACATGGTCAGTATTTGTAGTAAGGCCCCGGTCACACGCTCAGTATTTGCAGTGAGGCCCCGGTCACACGCTCAGTATTTGTAGTAAGGCCCCGGTCACACGCTCAGTATTTGCAGTGAGGCCCCGGTAACACGCTCAGTATTTGTAGTGAGGCCCCGGTCACACGGTCAGTATTTGTAGTGAGGCCCTGGTCACACGCTCAGTATTTGTAGTGAGGCCCTGGTCACACGCTCAGTATTTGTAGTGAGGCTCCGGTCACATGGTCGGTATCTTTAGTGAGGCCCCGGTCACACGCTCAGTATTTGTAGTAAGGCCCCGGTAACACGCTCAGTATTTGTAGTGAGGCCCCGGTCACACGCTCAGTATTTGTAGTGAGGCCCCGGTAACACGCTCAGTATTTGTAGTGAGGCCCCGGTCACACTCTCAGTATTTGTAGTAAGGCCCCGGTAACACGCTCAGTATTTGTAATGAGGCCCCGGTCACACGCTCAGTATTTGCAGTGAGGCCCCGGTCACACGGTCATATTTGCAGTGATGCCCCGGTCACACGCTCAGTATTTGTAGTAAGGCCCCGGTCACACGCTCAGTATTTGTAGTGAGGCCCCGGTAACACGCTCTGTATTTGTAGTGAGGCCCCGGTCACACGGTCGGTATGTGTAGTGAGGCCCCAGTAAAACGCTCAGTATTTGTAGTGAGGCCCCAGTCACACGCTCAGTATTTGAAGTGAGGCCCCGGTCACACGCTCAGGATTTGTAGTGAGGCCCCGATAACACGCTCAGTATTTGTAGTGAGGCCCCGGTCACACGCTCAGTATTTGTAGTAAGGCCCTGGTCACACGCTCAGCATTTGTAGTGAGGCCCCGGTCACACGCTCAGTATTTGTAGTGAGGCCCCGGTCACACGCTCAGTATTTGTAGTAAGGCCCCGGTAACACGCTCAGTATTTGTAGTGAGGCCCCGGTCACACGCTCAGTATTTGTAGTGAGGCCCCGGTAACACGCTCAGTATTTGTAGTGAGGCCCCGGTAACACGCTCAGTATTTGTAGTGAGGCCCCGGTCACACTCTCAGTATTTGTAGTAAGGCCCCGGTAACACGCTCAGTATTTGTAATGAGGCCCCGGTCACACGCTCAGTATTTGCAGTGAGGCCCCGGTCACACGGTCATATTTGCAGTGATGCCCCGGTCACACGCTCAGTATTTGTAGTAAGGCCCCGGTCACACGCTCAGTATTTGTAGTGAGGCCCCGGTAACACGCTCTGTATTTGTAGTGAGGCCCCGGTCACACGGTCGGTATGTGTAGTGAGGCCCCGGTAAAACGCTCAGTATTTGTAGTGAGGCCCCGGTCACACGCTCAGTATTTGAAGTGAGGCCCCGGTCACACGCTCAGGATTTGTAGTGAGGCCCCGATAACACGCTCAGTATTTGTAGTGAGGCCCCGGTCACACGCTCAGTATTTGTAGTAAGGCCCCGGTCACACGCTCAGCATTTGTAGTGAGGCCCCGGTAACACGCTCAGTATTTGTAGTGAGGCCCCGGTCACACGCTCAGTATTTGTAGTGAGGCCCCGGTAACATGCTCAGTATTTGCAGTGAGGCCCCGGTCACACGGTCATATTTGCAGTGAGGCCCCGGTCACACGCTCAGTATTTCCAGTGAGGCCCCGGTCACACGCTCAGTATTTGTTGTAAGGCTCCTGTCACATGGTCAGTATTTGTAGTGAGGCCCTGGTCACACGCTCAGTATTTGTAGTGAGGCCCTGGTCACACGCTCAGTATTTGTAGTGAGGCTGCGGTCACACGGTCGGTATGTGTAGTGAGGCTCCGGTCACACGGTCAGTATTTGAAGTGAGGCCCCGGTCACACACTCAGTATTTGTAGTAAGGCCCCGGTCACACACTCAGTATTTGTAGTAAGGCTCCTGTCACATGGTCAGTATTTGCAGTGAGGCCACGGTCACACACTCAGTATTTGTAGTAAGGCTCCTGTCACATGGTCAGTATTTGTAGTGAGGCCCCGGTCACACGCTCAGTATTTGCAGTGAGGCCCCGGTCACACGCTCAGTATTTGTAGTAAGGCCCCGGTCACACGCTCAGTATTTGCAGTGAGGCCCCGGTAACAGGCTCAGTATTTGTAGTAGGGCTCCTGTCACACGGTCAGTATTTGTAGTGAGGCCCCGGTCACACGGTCAGTATTTGTAGTGAGTCCCTGGTCACACGCTCAGTATTTGTAGTGAGGCCCTGGTCGCACGCTCAGTATTTGTAGTGAGGCTCCGGTCACACGGTCGGTATCTGTAGTGAGGCTCCGGTCACACGGTTAGTATTTGAAGTGAGGCCCCGGTCACAAGCTCAGTATTTGTAGTAAGGCCCCGGTCACACGCTCAGTATTTGTAGTGAGGCCCCGGTCACACGCTCAGTATTTGCAGTGAGGCCCCGGTCACACGGTCATATTTGCAGTGAGGCCCCGGTCACACGGTCATATTTGCAGTGAGGCCCCGGTCACACGCTCAGTATTTGCAGTGAGGCCTCGGTCACACGCTCAGTATTTGTTGTAAGGCTCCTGTCACATGGTCAGTATTTGTAGTGAGGCCCTGGTCACACGCTCAGTATTTGTAGTGAGGCCCTGGTCACACGCTCAGTATTTGTAGTGAGGCTCCGGTCACACGGTCGGTATGTGTAGTGAGGCTCCGGTCACACGGTCAGTATTTGAAGTGAGGCCCCGGTCACACACTCAGTATTTGTAGTAAGGCCCCAGTCACACACTCAGTATTTGTAGTAAGGCTCCTGTCACATGGTCAGTATTTGCAGTGAGGCCACGGTCACACACTCAGTATTTGTAGTAAGGCCCCGGTCACACACTCAGTATTTGTAGTAAGGCTCCTGTCACATGGTCAGTATTTGTAGTAAGGCCCCGGTCACACGCTCAGTATTTGCAGTGAGGCCCCGGTCACACGGTCAGTATTTGTAGTAAGGCTCCTGTCACATGGTCAGTATTTGCAGTGAGGCCACGGTCACACACTCAGTATTTGTAGTAAGGCCCCGGTCACACACTCAGTATTTGTAGTAAGGCTCCTGTCACATGGTCAGTATTTGTAGTAAGGCCCCGGTCACACGCTCAGTATTTGCAGTGAGGCCCCGGTCACACGCTCAGTATTTGTAGTAAGGCCCCGGTCACACGCTCAGTATTTGCAGTGAGGCCCCGGTCACACGGTCATATTTGCAGTGATGCCCCGGTCACACGCTCAGTATTTGTAGTAAGGCCCCGGTCACACGCTCAGTATTTGTAGTGAGGCCCCGGTAACACGCTCTGTATTTGTAGTGAGGCCCCGGTCACACGGTCGGTATGTGTAGTGAGGCCCCGGTAAAACGCTCAGTATTTGTAGTGAGGCCCCGGTCACACGCTCAGTATTTGAAGTGAGGCCCCGGTCACACGCTCAGGATTTGTAGTGAGGCCCCGATAACACGCTCAGTATTTGTAGTGAGGCCCCGGTCACACGCTCAGTATTTGTAGTAAGGCCCCGGTCACACACTCAGCATTTGTAGTGAGGCCCCGGTAACACGCTCAGTATTTGTAGTGAGGCCTCGGTCACACGCTCAGTATTTGTAGTGAGGCCCCGGTAACATGCTCAGTATTTGCAGTGAGGCCCCGGTCACACGGTCATATTTGCAGTGAGGCCCCGGTCACACGCTCAGTATTTGCAGTGAGGCCCCGGTCACACGCTCAGTATTTGTTGTAAGGCTCCTGTCACATGGTCAGTATTTGTAGTGAGGCCCTGGTCACACGCTCAGTATTTGTAGTGAGGCCCTGGTCACACGCTCAGTATTTGTAGTGAGGCTGCGGTCACACGGTCGGTATGTGTAGTGAGGCTCCGGTCACACGGTCAGTATTTGAAGTGAGGCCCCGGTCACACACTCAGTATTTGTAGTAAGGCCCCGGTCACACACTCAGTATTTGTAGTAAGGCTCCTGTCACATGGTCAGTATTTGCAGTGAGGCCACGGTCACACACTCAGTATTTGTAGTAAGGCCCCGGTCACACGCTCAGTATTTGTAGTAAGGCTCCTGTCACATGGTCAGTATTTGTAGTGAGGCCCCGGTCACACGCTCAGTATTTGCAGTGAGGCCCCGGTCACACGCTCAGTATTTGTAGTAAGGCCCCGGTCACACGCTCAGTATTTGCAGTGAGGCCCCGGTAACACGCTCAGTATTTGTAGTAGGGCTCCTGTCACATGGTCAGTATTTGTAGTGAGGCCCCGGTCACACGGTCAGTATTTGTAGTGAGGCCCTGGTCACACGCTCAGTATTTGTAGTGAGGCCCTGGTCACACGCTCAGTATTTGTAGTGAGGCTCCGGTCACACGGTCGGTATCTGTAGTGAGGCTCCGGTCACACGGTTAGTATTTGAAGTGAGGCCCCGGTCACAAGCTCAGTATTTGTAGTAAGGCCCCGGTCACACGCTCAGTATTTGTAGTGAGGCCCCGGTCACACGCTCAGTATTTGCAGTGAGGCCCCGGTCACACGGTCATATTTGCAGTGAGGCCCCGGTCACACGGTCATATTTGCAGTGAGGCCCCGGTCACACGCTCAGTATTTGCAGTGAGGCCTCGGTCACACGCTCAGTATTTGTTGTAAGGCTCCTGTCACATGGTCAGTATTTGTAGTGAGGCCCTGGTCACACGCTCAGTATTTGTAGTGAGGCCCTGGTCACACGCTCAGTATTTGTAGTGAGGATCCGGTCACACGGTCGGTATGTGTAGTGAGGCTCCGGTCACACGGTCAGTATTTGAAGTGAGGCCCCGGTCACACACTCAGTATTTGTAGTAAGGCCCCGGTCACACACTCAGTATTTGTAGTAAGGCTCCTGTCATATGGTCAGTATTTGCAGTGAGGCCACGGTCACACACTCAGTATTTGTAGTAAGGCCCCGGTCACACACTCAGTATTTGTAGTAAGGCTCCTGTCACATGGTCAGTATTTGTAGTAAGGCCCCGGTCACACGCTCAGTATTTGCAGTGAGGCCCCGGTCACACGCTCAGTATTTCTGGTAAGGCCCCGGTCACACGCTCAGTATTTGCAGTGAGGCCCCGGTAACACGCTCAGTATTTGTAGTGAGGCCCCGGTCACACGGTCAGTATTTGTAGTGAGGCCCTGGTCACACGCTCAGTATTTGTAGTGAGGCCCTGGTCACACGCTCAGTATTTGTAGTGAGGCTCCGGTCACACGGTCGGTATCTGTAGTGAGGCTCCGGTCACACGGTTAGTATTTGAAGTGAGGCCCCGGTCACAAGCTCAGTATTTGTAGTAAGGCTCCTGTCACACGCTCAGTAGGTGGTTTCCTTCATTGGAGACTGCCCTTCCCGTGGTTGTTCCTTCCCGGGGAAAGACCTGGCTAGTCATTGCTTGCGTTGAGAAACATGTGATGGTGTCTCCGCGGCTGTTGATTTACATGCTTTTGCATATTTCCCATAAGGGATGGGGGCATTGCTCTAGATCACTGCGTTGAGAAACATGTGATGGTGTCTCCGCAGTGTTGGATGTTGATCTCCATGAGGTCACTCATCCTTATGTTCATAGCCTTTCACTAGGCATTGCTCCTACTAGCCAGTTTCCTACTCCACACTGATGAGGGGCAATACCCCGAAACAGCTGTCTGTGGATGGATACCATGTTTTGGCATAGGTGGTTTCCTTCATTGGAGACTGCCCTTCCCGTGGTTGTTCCTTCCCGGGGAAAGACCTGGCTAGTCATTGCTTGCGTTGAGAAACATGTGATGGTGTCTCCGCGGCTGTTGATTTACATGCTTTTGCATATTTCCCATAAGGGATGGGGGCATTGCTCTAGATCACTGCGTTGAGAAACATGTGATGGTGTCTCCGCAGTGTTGGATGTTGATCTCCATGAGGTCACTCATCCTTATGTTCATAGCCTTTCACTAGGCATTGCTCCTACTAGCCAGTTTCCTACTCCACACTGATGAGGGGCAATACCCCGAAACAGCTGTCTGTGGATGGATACCATGTTTTGGCATAGGTGGTTTCCTTCATTGGAGACTGCCCTTCCCGTGGTTGTTCCTTCCCGGGGAAAGACCTGGCTAGTCATTGCTTGCGTTGAGAAACATGTGATGGTGTCTCCGCGGCTGTTGATTTACATGCTTTTGCATATTTCCCATAAGGGATGGGGGCATTGCTCTAGATCACTGCGTTGAGAAACATGTGATGGTGTCTCCGCAGTGTTGGATGTTGATCTCCATGAGGTCACTCATCCTTATGTTCATAGCCTTTCACTAGGCATTGCTCCTACTAGCCAGTTTCCTACTCCACACTGATGAGGGGCAATACCCCGAAACAGCTGTCTGTGGATGGATACCATGTTTTGGCATAGGTGGTTTCCTTCATTGGAGACTGCCCTTCCCGTGGTTGTTCCTTCCCGGGGAAAGACCTGGCTAGTCATTGCTTGCGTTGAGAAACATGTGATGGTGTCTCCGCGGCTGTTGATTTACATGCTTTTGCATATTTCCCATAAGGGATGGGGGCATTGCTCTAGATCACTGCGTTGAGAAACATGTGATGGTGTCTCCGCAGTGTTGGATGTTGATCTCCATGAGGTCACTCATCCTTATGTTCATAGCCTTTCACTAGGCATTGCTCCTACTAGCCAGTTTCCTACTCCACACTGATGAGGGGCAATACCCCGAAACAGCTGTCTGTGGATGGATACCATGTTTTGGCATAGGTGGTTTCCTTCATTGGAGACTGCCCTTCCCGTGGTTGTTCCTTCCCGGGGAAAGACCTGGCTAGTCATTGCTTGCGTTGAGAAACATGTGATGGTGTCTCCGCGGCTGTTGATTTACATGCTTTTGCATATTTCCCATAAGGGATGGGGGCATTGCTCTAGATCACTGCGTTGAGAAACATGTGATGGTGTCTCCGCAGTGTTGGATGTTGATCTCCATGAGGTCACTCATCCTTATGTTCATAGCCTTTCACTAGGCATTGCTCCTACTAGCCAGTTTCCTACTCCACACTGATGAGGGGCAATACCCCGAAACAGCTGTCTGTGGATGGATACCATGTTTTGGCATAGGTGGTTTCCTTCATTGGAGACTGCCCTTCCCGTGGTTGTTCCTTCCCGGGGAAAGACCTGGCTAGTCATTGCTTGCGTTGAGAAACATGTGATGGTGTCTCCGCGGCTGTTGATTTACATGCTTTTGCATATTTCCCATAAGGGATGGGGGCATTGCTCTAGATCACTGCGTTGAGAAACATGTGATGGTGTCTCCGCAGTGTTGGATGTTGATCTCCATGAGGTCACTCATCCTTATGTTCATAGCCTTTCACTAGGCATTGCTCCTACTAGCCAGTTTCCCACTCCACACTGATGAGGGGCAATACCCCGAAACAGCTGTCTGTGGATGGATACCATGTTTTGGCATAGGTGGTTTCCTTCATTGGAGACTGCCCTTCCCGTGGTTGTTCCTTCCCGGGGAAAGACCTGGCTAGTCATTGCTTGCGTTGAGAAACATGTGATGGTGTCTCCGCGGCTGTTGATTTACATGCTTTTGCATATTTCCCATAAGGGATGGGGGCATTGCTCTAGATCACTGCGTTGAGAAACATGTGATGGTGTCTCCGCAGTGTTGGATGTTGATCTCCATGAGGTCACTCATCCTTATGTTCATAGCCTTTCACTAGGCATTGCTCCTACTAGCCAGTTTCCTACTCCACACTGATGAGGGGCAATACCCCGAAACAGCTGTCTGTGGATGGATACCATGTTTTGGCATAGGTGGTTTCCTTCATTGGAGACTGCCCTTCCCGTGGTTGTTCCTTCCCGGGGAAAGACCTGGCTAGTCATTGCTTGCGTTGAGAAACATGTGATGGTGTCTCCGCGGCTGTTGATTTACATGCTTTTGCATATTTCCCATAAGGGATGGGGGCATTGCTCTAGATCACTGCGTTGAGAAACATGTGATGGTGTCTCCGCAGTGTTGGATGTTGATCTCCATGAGGTCACTCATCCTTATGTTCATAGCCTTTCACTAGGCATTGCTCCTACTAGCCAGTTTCCTACTCCACACTGATGAGGGGCAATACCCCGAAACAGCTGTCTGTGGATGGATACCATGTTTTGGCATAGGTGGTTTCCTTCATTGGAGACTGCCCTTCCCGTGGTTGTTCCTTCCCGGGGAAAGACCTGGCTAGTCATTGCTTGCGTTGAGAAACATGTGATGGTGTCTCCGCGGCTGTTGATTTACATGCTTTTGCATATTTCCCATAAGGGATGGGGGCATTGCTCTAGATCACTGCGTTGAGAAACATGTGATGGTGTCTCCGCAGTGTTGGATGTTGATCTCCATGAGGTCACTCATCCTTATGTTCATAGCCTTTCACTAGGCATTGCTCCTACTAGCCAGTTTCCTACTCCACACTGATGAGGGGCAATACCCCGAAACAGCTGTCTGTGGATGGATACCATGTTTTGGCATAGGTGGTTTCCTTCATTGGAGACTGCCCTTCCCGTGGTTGTTCCTTCCCGGGGAAAGACCTGGCTAGTCATTGCTTGCGTTGAGAAACATGTGATGGTGTCTCCGCGGCTGTTGATTTACATGCTTTTGCATATTTCCCATAAGGGATGGGGGCATTGCTCTAGATCACTGCGTTGAGAAACATGTGATGGTGTCTCCGCAGTGTTGGATGTTGATCTCCATGAGGTCACTCATCCTTATGTTCATAGCCTTTCACTAGGCATTGCTCCTACTAGCCAGTTTCCTACTCCACACTGATGAGGGGCAATACCCCGAAACAGCTGTCTGTGGATGGATACCATGTTTTGGCATAGGTGGTTTCCTTCATTGGAGACTGCCCTTCCCGTGGTTGTTCCTTCCCGGGGAAAGACCTGGCTAGTCATTGCTTGCGTTGAGAAACATGTGATGGTGTCTCCGCGGCTGTTGATTTACATGCTTTTGCATATTTCCCATAAGGGATGGGGGCATTGCTCTAGATCACTGCGTTGAGAAACATGTGATGGTGTCTCCGCAGTGTTGGATGTTGATCTCCATGAGGTCACTCATCCTTATGTTCATAGCCTTTCACTAGGCATTGCTCCTACTAGCCAGTTTCCTACTCCACACTGATGAGGGGCAATACCCCGAAACAGCTGTCTGTGGATGGATACCATGTTTTGGCATAGGTGGTTTCCTTCATTGGAGACTGCCCTTCCCGTGGTTGTTCCTTCCCGGGGAAAGACCTGGCTAGTCATTGCTTGCGTTGAGAAACATGTGATGGTGTCTCCGCGGCTGTTGATTTACATGCTTTTGCATATTTCCCATAAGGGATGGGGGCATTGCTCTAGATCACTGCGTTGAGAAACATGTGATGGTGTCTCCGCAGTGTTGGATGTTGATCTCCATGAGGTCACTCATCCTTATGTTCATAGCCTTTCACTAGGCATTGCTCCTACTAGCCAGTTTCCTACTCCACACTGATGAGGGGCAATACCCCGAAACAGCTGTCTGTGGATGGATACCATGTTTTGGCATAGGTGGTTTCCTTCATTGGAGACTGCCCTTCCCGTGGTTGTTCCTTCCCGGGGAAAGACCTGGCTAGTCATTGCTTGCGTTGAGAAACATGTGATGGTGTCTCCGCGGCTGTTGATTTACAGTATTTGTGGTAAGGCCCCGGTCACACGCTCAGTATTTGCAGTGAGGCCCCGGTAACACGCTCAGTATTTGTAGTGAGGCCCCGGTCACACGGTCAGTATTTGTAGTGAGGCCCTGGTCACACGCTCAGTATTTGTAGTGAGGCCCTGGTCACACGCTCAGTATTTGTAGTGAGGCTCCGGTCACACGGTCGGTATCTGTAGTGAGGCTCCGGTCACACGGTTAGTATTTGAAGTGAGGCCCCGGTCACAAGCTCAATATTTGTAGTAAGGCTCCTGTCACACGGTCAGTATTTGTAGTAAGGCCCCGGTCACACGCTCAGTGTTTGTAGTGAGGCTCCGGTCACACGCTCAGTATTTGTAGTTAGGCCCCGGTCACACACTCAGTTGTTATGGATGAGTCACCGAAGGAGGAAAAAACAAAAATAATAGCTAAATCCAGAAAACCAGAGAAGTTGGAAGCTATCGGATTGCAGACCCCTGAACCTATCCACAACAACTAGCAGTAGCCGTGGGGGGTTCCTACGGTGTCCTAGACCCCTCGATCACAGCCGGAGAACTAAATTAGCCTAAAGACAGAAAGGGGAAATCTAAACTGCCCCAGAGCAGACCCCAAAGCAATAGGCAGCCCCCAACATATAATGACTGTGAAGCAAGATTAAAAAACACTAACACAGATAGAAAGATAGGTTGAGCAAATGATGGGGCCCAAGCTAACTAAATAGGACAGGATAGAAAAGCTGCTGTCTGCAATCCGCAAAAACCCTATCCAAAAATGAACCAACAGACTGATAGGAAAAACAGGCCCTGAAGTCGCTAGGCTTCAAAAAGACTATATCAGCACTCAGGTATATTCTGAAGACAGAGCCAGAGATCAACAGATCAGAGACAAAAATGGAATTCAGCTTACCCCCGGTCGGGGATGGCTGAACTCCAAAAAACAAGGCAAACAAAACCAGAACTAAAGTGTACAAAAGGCAGAGCAAAACTTAGCTTTAAGAAGCAGAAATCAGACTGGTCTCCAAGAATCAGCAGGAAAATCACCGGCAAGGCAGCAGGGCGTCGGTTGCCTTATATCCAGTCATCAGTTCCTGTGACCCAGTCATCATCTACCTGCTCAGCTGTTTGGTAATCAGCATCACCACCTTCCTTCGCCAGAAGAGGGAGTTCATCAGACCTCACTGGTGAAGGGAAAAATGAACTCACAACACTCAATGTTTGTAGTAAGGCTCCGGTCACACGCTCAGCATTTGTAGTTAGGCCCCGGTCACACGGTCGGTATTTGTAGTAAGGCCCCGGTCACACGCTCAGTATTTGTAGTAAGGCTCCGGTCACACGGTCAGTATTTGTAGTTAGGCCCCGGTCACACGGTCAGTATTTGTAGTAAGGCACTGGTCACACTGTCAGTATTTGTAGTGAGGCTCCGGTCAAACGGTCAGTATGTGTAGTAAGGCCCCGGTCATACGCTCAGTATCTGTAGTGAAGCCCAGATCACACGCTCAGTATTTGTAGTAAGGCTCCTGTCACATGCTCAGTATTTGTTGTAAGGCTCCGGTCACACGGTCAGTATTTGTAGTGAGGCCCCGGTCATAGGGTCAGTATTTGTAGTGAGGCCCAGGTCACACACTTAGTATTTGTAGTAAGGCCCCGGTCACACGGTCAGTATTTGTAGTGAGGCCCCGGTCACAAGGTCAGTATTTCTAGTGAGGCCCCGGTCACACGCTCAGTATTTGCAGTGAGGCCCCGGTCACACGCTCAGTCTTTGTAGTGAGGCCCCGGTCACACGCTCAGTATTTGTTGTGAGGCCCCGGTCACACGCTCAGTATTTGTAGTGAGGCCCCGGTCACATGGTCAGTATTTGTAGTAAGGCCCTGGTCACACGCTAAGTATTTGCAGTGAGGCTCCGGTCACATGGTCAGTATTTGTAGTGAGTCCCCGGTCACATGCTCAGTATTTGTAGTGAGGCCCTGGTCACACGCTCAGTATTTGTAGTGAGGCCCTGGTCACACGCTCAGTATTTGTAGTGAGGCTCCGGTCACACGGTCGGTATCTGTAGTGAGGCTCCGGTCACACGGTTAGTATTTGAAGTGAGGCCCCGGTCACAAGCTCAGTATTTGTAGTAAGGCTCCTGTCACACGCTCAGTAGGTGGTTTCCTTCATTGGAGACTGCCCTTCCCGTGGTTGTTCCTTCCCGGGGAAAGACCTGGCTAGTCATTGCTTGCGTTGAGAAACATGTGATGGTGTCTCCGCGGCTGTTGATTTACATGCTTTTGCATATTTCCCATAAGGGATGGGGGCATTGCTCTAGATCACTGCGTTGAGAAACATGTGATGGTGTCTCCGCAGTGTTGGATGTTGATCTCCATGAGGTCACTCATCCTTATGTTCATAGCCTTTCACTAGGCATTGCTCCTACTAGCCAGTTTCCTACTCCACACTGATGAGGGGCAATACCCCGAAACAGCTGTCTGTGGATGGATACCATGTTTTGGCATAGGTGGTTTCCTTCATTGGAGACTGCCCTTCCCGTGGTTGTTCCTTCCCGGGGAAAGACCTGGCTAGTCATTGCTTGCGTTGAGAAACATGTGATGGTGTCTCCGCGGCTGTTGATTTACATGCTTTTGCATATTTCCCATAAGGGATGGGGGCATTGCTCTAGATCACTGCGTTGAGAAACATGTGATGGTGTCTCCGCAGTGTTGGATGTTGATCTCCATGAGGTCACTCATCCTTATGTTCATAGCCTTTCACTAGGCATTGCTCCTACTAGCCAGTTTCCTACTCCACACTGATGAGGGGCAATACCCCGAAACAGCTGTCTGTGGATGGATACCATGTTTTGGCATAGGTGGTTTCCTTCATTGGAGACTGCCCTTCCCGTGGTTGTTCCTTCCCGGGGAAAGACCTGGCTAGTCATTGCTTGCGTTGAGAAACATGTGATGGTGTCTCCGCGGCTGTTGATTTACAGTATTTGTGGTAAGGCCCCGGTCACACGCTCAGTATTTGCAGTGAGGCCCCGGTAACACGCTCAGTATTTGTAGTGAGGCCCCGGTCACACGGTCAGTATTTGTAGTGAGGCCCTGGTCACACGCTCAGTATTTGTAGTGAGGCCCTGGTCACACGCTCAGTATTTGTAGTGAGGCCCTGGTCACACGCTCAGTATTTGTAGTGAGGCTCCGGTCACACGGTCGGTATCTGTAGTGAGGCTCCGGTCACACGGTTAGTATTTGAAGTGAGGCCCCGGTCACAAGCTCAGTATTTGTAGTAAGGCTCCTGTCACACGCTCAGTAGGTGGTTTCCTTCATTGGAGACTGCCCTTCCCGTGGTTGTTCCTTCCCGGGGAAAGACCTGGCTAGTCATTGCTTGCGTTGAGAAACATGTGATGGTGTCTCCGCGGCTGTTGATTTACATGCTTTTGCATATTTCCCATAAGGGATGGGGGCATTGCTCTAGATCACTGCGTTGAGAAACATGTGATGGTGTCTCCGCAGTGTTGGATGTTGATCTCCATGAGGTCACTCATCCTTATGTTCATAGCCTTTCACTAGGCATTGCTCCTACTAGCCAGTTTCCTACTCCACACTGATGAGGGGCAATACCCCGAAACAGCTGTCTGTGGATGGATACCATGTTTTGGCATAGGTGGTTTCCTTCATTGGAGACTGCCCTTCCCGTGGTTGTTCCTTCCCGGGGAAAGACCTGGCTAGTCATTGCTTGCGTTGAGAAACATGTGATGGTGTCTCCGCGGCTGTTGATTTACAGTATTTGTGGTAAGGCCCCGGTCACACGCTCAGTATTTGCAGTGAGGCCCCGGTAACACGCTCAGTATTTGTAGTGAGGCCCCGGTCACACGCTCAGTATTTGCAGTGAGGCCCCGGTAACACGCTCAGTATTTGTAGTGAGGCCCCGGTCACACGGTCAGTATTTGTAGTGAGGCCCTGGTCACACGCTCAGTATTTGTAGTGAGGCCCTGGTCACACGCTCAGTATTTGTAGTGAGGCTCCGGTCACACGGTCGGTATCTGTAGTGAGGCTCCGGTCACACGGTTAGTATTTGAAGTGAGGCCCCGGTCACAAGCTCAATATTTGTAGTAAGGCTCCTGTCACACGGTCAGTATTTGTAGTAAGGCCCCGGTCACACGCTCAGTGTTTGTAGTGAGGCTCCGGTCACACGCTCAGTATTTGTAGTTAGGCCCCGGTCACACACTCAGTTGTTATGGATGAGTCACCGAAGGAGGAAAAAACAAAAATAATAGCTAAATCCAGAAAACCAGAGAAGTTGGAAGCTATCGGATTGCAGACCCCTGAACCTATCCACAACAACTAGCAGTAGCCGTGGGGGGTTCCTACGGTGTCCTAGACCCCTCGATCACAGCCGGAGAACTAAATTAGCCTAAAGACAGAAAGGGGAAATCTAAACTGCCCCAGAGCAGACCCCAAAGCAATAGGCAGCCCCCAACATATAATGACTGTGAAGCAAGATTAAAAAACACTAACACAGATAGAAAGATAGGTTGAGCAAATGATGGGGCCCAAGCTAACTAAATAGGACAGGATAGAAAAGCTGCTGTCTGCAATCCGCAAAAACCCTATCCAAAAATGAACCAACAGACTGATAGGAAAAACAGGCCCTGAAGTCGCTAGGCTTCAAAAAGACTATATCAGCACTCAGGTATATTCTGAAGACAGAGCCAGAGATCAACAGATCAGAGACAAAAATGGAATTCAGCTTACCCCCGGTCGGGGATGGCTGAACTCCAAAAAACAAGGCAAACAAAACCAGAACTAAAGTGTACAAAAGGCAGAGCAAAACTTAGCTTTAAGAAGCAGAAATCAGACTGGTCTCCAAGAATCAGCAGGAAAATCACCGGCAAGGCAGCAGGGCGTCGGTTGCCTTATATCCAGTCATCAGTTCCTGTGACCCAGTCATCATCTACCTGCTCAGCTGTTTGGTAATCAGCATCACCACCTTCCTTCGCCAGAAGAGGGAGTTCATCAGACCTCACTGGTGAAGGGAAAAATGAACTCACAACACTCAATGTTTGTAGTAAGGCTCCGGTCACACGCTCAGCATTTGTAGTTAGGCCCCGGTCACACGGTCGGTATTTGTAGTAAGGCCCCGGTCACACGCTCAGTATTTGTAGTAAGGCTCCGGTCACACGGTCAGTATTTGTAGTTAGGCCCCGGTCACACGGTCAGTATTTGTAGTAAGGCACTGGTCACACTGTCAGTATTTGTAGTGAGGCTCCGGTCAAACGGTCAGTATGTGTAGTAAGGCCCCGGTCATACGCTCAGTATCTGTAGTGAAGCCCAGATCACACGCTCAGTATTTGTAGTAAGGCTCCTGTCACATGCTCAGTATTTGTTGTAAGGCTCCGGTCACACGGTCAGTATTTGTAGTGAGGCCCCGGTCATAGGGTCAGTATTTGTAGTGAGGCCCAGGTCACACACTTAGTATTTGTAGTAAGGCCCCGGTCACACGGTCAGTATTTGTAGTGAGGCCCCGGTCACAAGGTCAGTATTTCTAGTGAGGCCCCGGTCACACGCTCAGTATTTGCAGTGAGGCCCCGGTCACACGCTCAGTCTTTGTAGTGAGGCCCCGGTCACACGCTCAGTATTTGTTGTGAGGCCCCGGTCACACGCTCAGTATTTGTAGTGAGGCCCCGGTCACATGGTCAGTATTTGTAGTAAGGCCCTGGTCACACGCTAAGTATTTGCAGTGAGGCTCCGGTCACATGGTCAGTATTTGTAGTGAGTCCCCGGTCACATGCTCAGTATTTGTAGTGAGGCCCCGGTCACACGCTCAGTCAGTATTTGTAGTAAGGCTCTGATCGCATGCTCAGTATTTGTAGTAAGGCACCGGTCACACGGTCAGTATTTGTAGTAAGGTTCCGGTCACACGCTCAGTATTTGTAGTGAGGCCCCGGTCACACGCTCAGTATTTGCAGTGAGGCCCCGGTCACACGCTCAGTATTTGTAGTGAGGCCCCGGTCACACGCTCAGTATTTGTTGTGAGGCCTCGGTCACACGCTCAGTATTTGTAGTGAGGCCCCGGTCACATGGTCAGTATTTGTAGTAAGGCTCCGGTCACACGCTCAGTATTTGTAGTGAGGCCCCGGTCACACGCTCAGTATTTGCAGTGAGGCCCCGGTCACACGCTCAGTATTTGTAGTGAGGCCCCGGTCACACGCTCAGTATTTGTTGTGAGGCCCCGGTCACACGCTCAGTATTTGTAGTGAGGCCCCGGTCACATGGTCAGTATTTGTAGTGAGGCCCCGGTCACACGCTCAGTATTTGTAGTGAGGCCCCGGTCACATGCTAAGTATTTGCAGTGAGGCTCCGGTCACACGGTCAGTGTTTGTAGTAAGGCCCTGGTCACACGCTAAGTATTTGCAGTGAGGTTCCGGTCACATGGTCAGTATTTGTAGTGAGGCCCCGGTCACATGCTCAGTATTTGTAGTGAGGCCCCGGTCACACGCTCAGTCAGTATTTGTAGTAAGGCTCTGATCGCACGCTCAGTATTTGTAGTAAGGCACCGGTCACACGCTCAGTATTTGCAGTGAGGCCCCGGTCACACGCTCAGTATTTGTAGTAAGGTTCCGGTCACACGGTCAGTATTTGTAGTGAGGCCCCGGTCACACGCTCAGTATTTGTAGTAAGGCCCCGATCATACGGTCAGTATTTGTAGTGAGGCTCCAGTCACACGGTCAGTATTTGTAGTAAGGCCCCGGTCACACGCTCAGTATTTGTAGTAAGGCTCCGGTCACACGCTCAGTATTTGTAGTAAGGCCCCGGTCACACGCTCAGTATTTCTAGTAAGGCTCCGGTCGCACGGTCAGTATTTGTAGTAAGGCCCCGGTCACACGGTCAGTATTTGTAGTGAGGCCCCGGTCACACGCTCAGTATTTGTAGTAAGGCTCCGGTCACACGCTCAGTATTTGTAGTAAGGCTCCGGTCACACGCTCAGTATTTGTAGTGAGGCCCCGGTCACACGCTCAGTATTTGTAGTAAGGCCCCGGTCACACGCTCAGTCAGTATTTGTAGTAAGGCCCCGGTCACACGCTCAGTCAGTATTTGTAGTAAGGCCGGGGTCACACTAACCGACACAAAATACAGTCAGTATTTTACATGCGTAATACGGATGAATGGCCCCTAAACAGTGCTCCGTATGTCATCCGTAATCAAGGTGTGGTCACTTATTTTGCGCATGTCTGCATCCGTATGTAATCCGTATGGCGAGATTTTCTCGCAGGCTTGCAAAATGGACATATAATGGAGCCCTATGACAGGGTTTGTAACAGAAACCAAAGAATAGAAATAGACACATAGAATGCATATATATATATATATATATATATATATATGTATTCTATGTGTCTATATCTATTCATTCGTTTCTTTATTAAACCTGTCAGTGTGAGTTTACTGTATAGCGCACTGAATTGCTGGCTTTGCTAAAAGACACCTGGTGCGTATTTCTCGCAAGTCACATGTGTGGTCTGTGTGTAATCCGTATTTTTGCGCACCCATAGACTTGCATTGGCGTACTACGGCCGTAGTACGCTGACAGTCCCAGCATGCTGCGATTAGCACGGACTGTAGAATACGGATGAGAAATAAACGCCTGGTGCGAGGGACCCCATAGAGAATCATTGGTCCGTGTCTAATGCGTGCTTTTAGCGCCTCTCACTCGGCCGTATTCCTCGCCAGTGTGACCCCGGCCTAAGGCTCCGGTCACACGCTCAGTATTTGTAGTAAGGCCCCGGTCACACGCTCAGTATTTGTAGTAAGGCCCCGGTCACACGCTCAGTCAGTATTTGTAGTAAGGCTCCGGTCACACGCTCAGTATTTATAGTAAGGCTCCGGTCACACGCTCAGTATTTGTAGTAAGGCACCGGTCACACGCTCAGTATTTGTAGTAAGGCCCCGGTCACACGCTCAGTATTTGTAGTAAGGCCCCGGTCACACGCTCAGTCAGTATTTGTAGTAAGGCTCCGGTCACACGCTCAGTATTTATAGTTAGGCTCCGGTCACACGCTCAGTATTTGTAGTAAGGCACCGGTCACACGCTCAGTATTTGTAGTAAGGCCCCGGTCACACACTCAGTATTTATAGTAAGGCTCCGGTCACACGCTCAGTATTTGTAGTAAGGCTCCGGTCACACGCTCAGTATTTGTAGTAAGGCCCCGGTCACACACTCAGTATTTATAGTAAGGCTCCGGTCACACGCTCAGTATTTGTAGTAAGGCTCCAGTCACACGCTCAGTATTTGTAGTAAGGCCCCGGTCACACGCTCAGTCAGTATTTGTAGTAAGGCTCCGGTCACACACTCAGTATTTATAGTAAGGCTCCGGTCACACGCTCAGTATTTGTAGTGAGGCTCCGGTCACACGCTCAGTATTTGTAGTAAGGCCCCGGTCACACGCTCAGTCAGTATTTGTAGTAAGGCCCTGGTCACACGCTCAGTCAGTATTTGTAGTAAGGCTCCGGTCACACGCTCAGTATTTATAGTAAGGCACCGGTCACACGCTCAGTATTTCTAGTAAGGCCCCGGTCACACGGTCAGTATTTGTAGTAAGGCCCCGGTCACACGGTCAGTATTTATAGTAAGGCTCCGGTCACACGCTCAGTATTTGTAGTAAGGCTCCGGTCACACGCTCAGTATTTGTAGTAAGGACCCGGTCACACGCTCAGTATTTGTAGTAAGGCTCCGGTCACACGCTCAGTATTTGTAGTAAGGCCCCGGTCACACGCTCAGTATTTGTAGTAAGGCCCCGGTCACACGGTCAGTATTTGTAGTAAGGCTCCGGTCACACGGTCAGTATTTGTAATGAGGCCCCGGTCACACGGTCAGTATTTGTAGTAAGGCCCCGGTCACACGGTCAGTATTTGTAATGAGGCCCCGGTCACACGCTCAGTATTTGTTGTAAGGCATCGGTCACACGCTCAGTATTTCTAGTAATGCCCCGGTCACACGGTCAGTATTTGTAGTAAGGCCCCGGTCACACGGTCAGTATTTGTAATGAGGCCCCGGTCACACGGTCAGTATTTGTAGTGAGGCCCCGGTCACATGCTCAGTATTTGTAATGAGGCCCCGGTCACATGCTCAGTATTTGTAGTGAAGGCCGGGGTCACACTGGCGAGGAATACGGGCAAGTGAGAGGCGCTAAAAGCACGCAATAGACACGGACCAATGATTCTCTATGGGGTCCCTCGCACCAGCCGTATATTTCTCATCCGTATCCTACGCTCCGTGCCAATCGCAGCATGCTGGGACTGTCAGCGTACTACGGCCGTAATACGCCAATGCAAGTCTATGGGAGCGCAAAAAATACGGATTACACACGGACCACACGTGTGACCTGCGAGAAATACGCAGGTCTTTTGGCTGGTGACAGGAAATGGGCCAATCCATCATCAGGAAGCCTAGACATACAAATGAGCTCAATAAGCGCTCCAGACATCCCGGAAGTACGCCTCCACGGAGTACAGCAGCAGCATGGCGTCCACTTACATAAATGTGGAGATGCTCATTGTCCTGGTGAAGGAGCGTCCCGAAATATGGGACCCACGCGATGCAAATTATGCTAACCGGACAAAAAAGGAGGCGTCATGGAGGCGCATCTGTCGCCAGATGTACCATGACTTTGGTGACAGACCACGTGAGGAGCAGCATAAAATTCGTAAGTGCAACGCAAAACATCATTAACCTTAGCGCGCAAGGAAAAAGGAATCTAGAATCAGCACCCCCCTTCCTGGGCATGTACTTTTAGCTTCATGAGGCCGTTACATTTGGATGTGACACGTGGCTTCACACAGCCATAATTTGGGGTTAGGCCACAAGCTCCTCATTCTCCTAGACAAACCAATTATTTTAAGTGTAACTAATGAGACCCTGGGTATCGGCCCAATTACATATGCCACCATGGGTAGAACGCACACCCCATAAGGCCCCATGCCTAGACTACTGGTAGAAAATGTGTCCTCTCAAATATGTGAATTTTACAATATCTCCTGTCACATTGCAGTGGAAGATGTGATGAAATGCTGGCGAAGCATCCGGGACCAGTACCGCCGGGAACGCCAGCAGCGGTCCAGGAGTGGGGATGCTGGATATGTAAAAAGGAAGTACATCTACTATGACCGGCTGAACTTCCTCGCCCCAATTCTGGATCTGAGACCGTAAGTACATACCTCACACCACATTACACAAATACATTACACAAATACTTAACAGGGACAAAAATATTGATGTATTTTTGCCTCTGTTCTATTTCATAACAGAACTCAATTCAATCTTACGGATCGAGGAACGGCCTCAGAGGCAGAGCCCATAATAGATCCTGTAGGGGATGAGGTGGCTGGCCCATCTTCTCCCCATACAAGAAGGATGGCAGAAGATGAGGCATCACAGGACAACCCAATGGCTGCCCAACACACAACACCACCAGGACGGTCTGCTGCTGCCCCATCACCCATCCTGGAAGAGCCGGGCAACTTGAGCAGCAGCCCAACTGACCAGATCAGGGCATCCCCACAGGCTGCTCTTACATCACGGCGAACAAGAAGAAGGCGCCAGGTCACTATTCAAGAGAGCAGGACCAATGTGGACACAGGGGTGCTCAATTATCTAGAGTAACTACAGATGATGGGGAGGAGGCCTATGCACGTAGCCTCACCCTTTATCTCCGTGCCCTTACCCGTGAGGTCCGGCTCCGTATTAGGGGGTGTATTCAGATCCTGCTTGATGCAAGCACCCCCCCCCAATACCCCATATGAGGTTTTTGAATTTCTGGAGAGGTGGCAGCTCTCACCACGAAATCTAATGCGCATGAGACCATCCACACAGATGCTTGCTCAAGCAGGGTCCGAACAGCCCCTAATACGTGGGCCAACACCTCAACCCCTTCCTCCCCCTACCCAACCTTCTATTCCGCAGCCCCAAATGTCATCCTCAAGCCAACCCCACCAATATGGCCACTTGTACCCACCCAGTGTTGGAGGCTGGTCCCAACCTGGTTGGGGACGATCTGGCTATCTTGGTGGGTATGAGCCACGTGCCTACCAGAGCCAACAAGAAGCCCCTCACCATCATCATTACTCTGGCCAGTATCCCCAACAGTCCCAGGAGGCAGGACAATTCCAGCATCATGGGCAACAGTATGGCCCCACACAGGGCGATGTTGGCCACCATGTCCAGCAGCACCCACAGGCTGTTCTTCCACGCTCCCCTTCCCCAACCTATGAGGATTTATGATTCTGATGGTGGGAGATGTCAAGTGGGTTTTAACTGGTGCTCCAAATAGAAAGGAAAAAACAGGTGTTCTCCATCACCAACATTTTGTACAGAATTTAACATTCTCATTTTTAAACAATGTTTTCCAAACATATGAAACAATCCATCATGACAGGCAAGGCTACCTCACGCCTTTCAGACAGATATTACATGTGTGTATAAAAGAGAATATTTCAACGCGCTATACTGTAAAATGAAAGGATGAAAATACACTACTCACTTGCTAATGCCTAGGAAAGGCATGCTGGCCTTAGTGAAGTAGTCACCTTTTTTGGTAGCAATCTCTAGTAAAACTATTCAAGGCGACCAGCATTCAGAATATCACGCTCTCTCTATGTCTTAACAAGTGAGTTTTGTATTTTCATCCTTTCCAGTATAGCATGGTTAAATATTGTCTGTTCTACAGACAGGTAATATCTGTGTGAAAGCTGTGAGGTAGCCTTGCCTGTCATGGTGGAAGCTTTCTATGATTGCAAAACATTATGAAGAAATGTGAGTGTTATCTTGTAGCCTTTATTTTGGTGATGGAGCTCACCTTTTGTTGGCAAATCTAGTTTAATCTAGTCATGCAGCAATGTTGTTATTGCCTAATCTTTGTTGGTGTTTTGTTCTGTAATGTTAATTTTACAAAAATGTAAAGAAGGCACCAAGGGTCATTTTGCCCATTGCCAAAATGTTCTTATGGCAATATTATGTTTGCCTTTAAGCAAACAAAAAAAAAAAAGGCAAAACTAAAAATTTGTCTACTCTAGTTAACGTCTCTGTGTGATTTTTCACAATCCCCCACAACATACTAACAGACACCAACCAATGCAAAGAAACACTCATAGAATCATAAGGGCTTGAGTAATATATATTTAGACACAATTAAAGAAACAAATTATAACATAGACACAGCATGCTCTTGCCAAGAAGTTGCCCCCTCAGGTGAGATAAAGTAATTAGTGAATATATCACGCACTTTGAGGCCAGAGAGCGGTCTACGTTGAGGGTTGATAGGTGGTCTCACCCTGCGCACATTGTCCGGCCTACGCACAACACCATCAGAGGAGGAGCAATCATGTATCCTGGTGAAGTTATGCAGAACCACACAGGCTTTCACAACTTCATTCACATTTTGTTCACTCAACTGAATGGCAGACTGGAGTACCCGCCATTTGGCACAAAGAATCGCAAAGGAACACTCCACCAGTCGCCTAGCACGTGATAGGCGCAAGTTAAAAATTCTGCGCCTGTGGTCAACGTTGCGCCTGGGATATGGCCTCATGACATTGCGCGATAACTGAAAGGCCTCATCTGCCACAAGGACATAAGGGACTGATTGTTCGGGGGAGCCTGGTAGCTGGCGTGGTGGTGGTAGATCCAACTGGTTGGTGCGTAGCCGCCGAGCCATAATGGAAGTATTGAAGACTCGAGAGTCTCCCGTCCTTCCATAGGCCCCAATGTCAACAATTATAAACTTGTATTGAGGGTCTACCAGAGCCAACAATACAACAGAAAAGTATTGTTTATAATTGAAGAATTGGGAGCCAGAGTTCGGCAGCTTACGCACCCTGATATGTTTGCCATCAAGGGCCCCAATACAATTTGGAAATTGGCAGTCCTCCTCAAAGTCCCTTGATATCCTCAACCAGTCTTCCATCCTGGGCTCAGGCATGACCACTTGATGGAGTCTTGTCCAGATTTCTTCACATGTAGACCTCACTATGCCTGAAATGGTTGATTTTCCTATGAGAAACTCATGGTGGAGGGCGGCATAAGACAGGCCAGTGGACAGGAAGCTGTAGAACAACAGAAATAGTATAGTTTAGAATGGCTAAAGTAAAAAAAAATCAGTTACATGCCGACCAAACTTGGTAGGAATTGAGAGAGAAGAACACACACATATGTGGTGGCACAATGACTAAGTGATATGCAGGACATATTAGATGTAACAATCTGGTGTGTCAGTTGAAACATATTTGGAGTAAGATGAGGGCATTAAACTTAGTCCAATAAGCCAAAAAACATAAATTAACACACACATTATGAACATAGAGAATATGGTTGTGTAGTACATACCGTATTGTGAGTAGAAGTCGCTCCTCTGCAGATATGGCTTTGCGCATCCTTGTGTCCTGAAAGGTTATCCCAGGGCGCACTGTCTCCAAGAGTCGATCAAATGTGGAAATGCTCATGCGACAGTACTGGTAAAATTTCTCCGGATGCTCCCGCAGAGAAGAATAGAGGCGGTGAAAATGACCTCTTGTGAGTCGTTGCCTCAAAAGTGGATGGACCCACATGCGTCTCCTCCTCCGCGGATCCACTATCACAGGATATGGTTGCCCAAAGCGCCGTGACAAAAGCCAGGTAAAGAGAACCTGCTCAGTTGTATTGAATCTCAGACCCTCTGCCATGCTGCACAAAGAACACCAACACACCTCGTGAAAGCAAGGTCACAAATGGACAGAATGGAGGCAGCCACCTGTTTCTGAGTGTCTAAATAGGGTGCAGGCTAATGATTTAAATTGTTTGCAGGCCTCAAAACCGTTAAATGTCCATTTTGCAAGGCTGCGAGAAAATCTCGCCACACGGATTACATACGGATGCAGACATGCGCAAAATACACGACCACACCTTGCTTACGGATGACTTACGGAGCACTATTTAGGGGTCATTCATCCGTATTACGCATGTAAACTACAGACCGTATTTTGCACAGGTTAGTGTGACTCCAGCCTTAACTACAAATACTGAGCGTGTGACCGGGGCCTTACTACAAATACTGAGCGTGTGATCTGGGCTTCACTACAAATACTGAGCGTGTGACCGGAGCCTTACTACAAATACTGAGCGTGTGACCGGGACCTCACTACAAATACTGAGCGTGTGACCGGGGCCTTGCTACAAATACTGAGCGTGTGATCTGGGCTTCACTACAAATACTGAGCGTGTGACCGGAGCCTTACTACAAATACTGAGCGTGTGACCGGGACCTCACTACAAATACTGAGCGTGTGACCGGGGCCTCACTACAAATACTGAGCGTGTGACCGGGGCCTCACTACAAATACTGAGCGTGTGACCGGAGCCTCACTACAAATACTGAGCGTGTGACCGGAGCCTCACTACAAATACTGAGCGTGTGACCGGGACCTCACTACAAATACTGAGCGTGTGACCGGGGCCTCACTACAAATACTGAGCGTGTGACCGGGGCCTCACTACAGATACTGAGCGTGTGACCGGGGCCTCACTACAAATACTGAGCGTGTGACCGGGGCCTCACTACAAATACTGAGCGTGTGACCGGAGCCTCACTACAAATACTGAGCGTGTGACCGGGGCCTTACTACAAATACTGAGCGTGTGACCGGGGCCTCACTACAAATACTGAGCGTGTGACCGGAGCCTCACTCCAAATACTGAGCGTGTTACCGGAGCCTCACTACAAATACTGAGCGTGTGACCTGGGCCTTACTAAAAATACTGAGCGTGTGACTGGGACCTCGCTACAAATACTGAGCATGTGACCGGAGCCTTACTACAAATACTGAGTGTGTGACCTGAGCCTCACTACAAATACTGAGCGTGTGACCGGGGCCTCACTACAAATACTGAGCGTGTGACCGGAGCCTCACTACAAATACTGACCGTGTGACCTGAGCCTCACTACAAATACTGAGCGTGTGACCGGGGCCTCACTACAAATACTGAGCGTGTGACCGGAGCCTCACTACAAATACTGACCATGTGACCAGGGCCTTACTACAAATACTGAGCGTGTGACCGGGACCTCGCTACAAATACTGAGCGTGTGACCGGGGCCTCACTACAAATACTGAGCGTGTGACCGGGGCCTCACTACAAATACTGAGCGTGTGACCGGAGCCTCACTACAAATACTGACCATGTGACCAGGGCCTTACTACAAATACTGAGCGTGTGACCGGGACCTCGCTACAAATACTGAGCGTGTGACCGGGGCCTCACTACAAATACTGAGCGTGTGACCGGGGCCTCACTACAAATACTGACAGTGTGACCTGAGCCTCACTACAAATACTGAGCGTGTGACCGGGGCCTCACTACAAATACTGAGCGTGTGACCGGAGCCTCACTACAAATACTGACCATGTGACCAGGGCCTTACTACAAATACTGAGCGTGTGACCGGGACCTCGCTACAAATACTGAGCGTGTGACCGGAGCCTCACTACAAATACTGAGCGTGTGACCGGGGCCTTACTACAAATACTGAGCGTGTGACCGGGGCCTCACTACAAATACTGAGCGTGTGACCGGAGCCTCACTACAAATACTGAGCGTGTTACCGGAGCCTCACTACAAATACTGAGCGTGTGACCTGGGCCTTACTAAAAATACTGAGCGTGTGACTGGGACCTCGCTACAAATACTGAGCATGTGACCGGAGCCTTACTACAAATACTGAGTGTGTGACCTGAGCCTCACTACAAATACTGAGCGTGTGACCGGGGCCTCACTACAAATACTGAGCGTGTGACCGGAGCCTCACTACAAATACTGACCGTGTGACCTGAGCCTCACTACAAATACTGAGCGTGTGACCGGGGCCTCACTACAAATACTGAGCGTGTGACCGGAGCCTCACTACAAATACTGACCATGTGACCAGGGCCTTACTACAAATACTGAGCGTGTGACCGGGACCTCGCTACAAATACTGAGCGTGTGACCGGGGCCTCACTACAAATACTGAGCGTGTGACCGGGGCCTCACTACAAATACTGAGCGTGTGACCGGAGCCTCACTACAAATACTGACCATGTGACCAGGGCCTTACTACAAATACTGAGCGTGTGACCGGGACCTCGCTACAAATACTGAGCGTGTGACCGGGGCCTCACTACAAATACTGAGCGTGTGACCGGGGCCTCACTACAAATACTGACAGTGTGACCTGAGCCTCACTACAAATACTGAGCGTGTGACCGGGGCCTCACTACAAATACTGAGCGTGTGACCGGAGCCTCACTACAAATACTGACCATGTGACCAGGGCCTTACTACAAATACTGAGCGTGTGACCGGGACCTCGCTACAAATACTGAGCGTGTGACCGGGGCCTCACTACAAATACTGAGCGTGTGACCGGGGCCTCACTACAAATACTGACCGTGTGACCAGGGCCTTACTACAAATACTGAGCGTGTGAGCGGGGCCTTACTACAAATACTGAGCATGTGACCTGGGCCTGGGCGCATCCGGAGAAACCTTTCAGGACACAAGGATGCGCAAAGCGATATCTGCAGAGGAGCGACTTCTACTGACAATACGGTATGTACTATACAACCACATTCTCTATGTTCATAGTGTGTGTGCAAAAGTATGTTTTTTGGCCTTCTTGGACAAAGTTTTATGCCCTCATCTTACTCCAAATATGCTTCACCTGACACACCAGATTGTTACATCTAATATGTCCTGCATATCACTTAGTCATTGTGCCACCAAATATGTGTGTGTGTTATTCTCTCTCAATTCCTACCAAGTTTGGTCGGCATGTAACTGATGTTTTTGGACCTTAGCCATTCTAAACTTAACTATTTCTGTTGTTCTTCAGCTTCCTGTCCACTGGCCTGTCTTATGCCGCCCTCCACCATGAGTTTCTCATTGGAAAATCAACCATTTCAGGCATAGTGAGGTCTACATGTGCAGAAATCTGGACAAGACTCCATCAAGTGGTCATGCCCGAGCCCAGGATGGAAGACTGGTTGAGGATATCAAGGGACTTTGAGGAGGACTGCCAGTTTCCAAATTGTATTGGGGACCTGGATGGCAAACATATCAGGGTGCGCAAGCCGCCGAACTCAGGCTCCCAATTCTTCAATTATAAACAATACTTTTCTGTTGTATTGTTGGCTCTGGTAGACCCTCAATACAAGTTTATAATTGTTGACATTGGGGCCTATGGAAGGACGGGAGACTCTCGAGTCTTCAATACTTCCATTATGGCTCGGCGGCTACGCACCAACCAGTTGGATCTACCACCACCACGCCAGCTACCAGGCTCCCCCGAAGAATCAGTCCCTTATGTCCTTGTGGCAGATGAGGCCTTTCAGTTATCGCGCAATGTCATGAGGCCATATCCCCGGCGCAACCTTGACCACAGGCGCAGAATTTTTAACTTGCGCCTATCACGTGCTAGGCGACTGGTGGAGTCTTCCTTTGGGATTCTTTGTGCCAAATGGCGGGTACTCCAGTCTGCCATTCAGCTGAGTGAGCAAAATGTGAATGAAGTAGTGAAAGCCTGTGTGGTTCCTCATAACTTCACCAGGATACATGATTGTTCCTCCTCTGATGGTGTTGTGCGTAGGCCGGACAATGTGCGCAGGGTGAGACCACCTATCAACCCTCAACGTAGACCGCTCTCTGGCCTCAAAGTGCGTGATATATTCACTAATTACTTTATCTCACCTGAGGGGGCAACTTCTTGGCAAGAGCATGCTGTGTCTATGTTATAATTTGTTTCTTTAATTGTGTCTAAATATATATTACTCAAGCCCTTATGATTCTATGAGTGTTTCTTTGCATTGGTTGGTGTCTGTTAGTATGTTGTGAGGGATAGTGAAAAATCACACAGAGACGTCAACTAGAGTAGACAAATTTTTAGTTTTGCCTTTTTTTTTTTTGGTTTGCTTAAAGGCAAACATAATATTGCCATAAGAACATTTTGGCAATGGGCAAAATGACCCTTGGTGCCTTCTTTAACTTTTTTTAAAATTAACATTACAGAACAAAACACCAACAAAGATTAGGCAATAACAACATTGCTGCATGACTAGATTAAACTAGATTTGCCAACAAAAGGTGAGCTCCATCACCTAAATAAAGGCAACAAGATAACACTCACATTTCTTCATAATGTTTTGCAATCATAGAAAGCTTCCACCATGACAGGCAAGGCTACCTCACATCTTTCACACAGATATTACCTGTCTGTAGAACAGACAATATTTAACCATGCTATACTGGAAAGGATGAAAATACAAAACTCACTTGTTAAGACATAGAGAGAGCGTGATATTCTGAATGCTGGTCGCCTTGAATAGTTTTACTAGAGATTGCTACCAAAAAAGGTGACTACTTCACTAAGGCCAGCATGCCTTTCCTAGGCATTAGCAAGTGAGTAGTGTATTTTCATCCTTTCATTTTACAGTATAGCGCGTTGAAATATTCTCTTTTATACACACATGTAATATCTGTCTGAAAGGCGTGAGGTAGCGTTGCCTGTCATGATGGATTGTTTCATATGCTTGGAAAACATTGTTTAAAAATGTGAATGTTAAATTATGTTCTAAATGTTGGTGATGGAGAACACCTGTTTTTTCCTTTCTATTTGGAGCACCAGTTAAAACTCACTGGACATCTCCCACCATCAGAATCATAAATCCTCATAGGTTGGGGAAGGGGAACGTGGAAGAACAGCCTGTGGGTGCTGCTGGACACTGTGGCCAACATCGCCCTGTGTGGGGCCATACTGTTGCCCATGATGCTGGAATTGTCCTGCCTCCTGGGACTGTTGGGGATACTGGCCAGAGTAATGATGATGGTGAGGGGCTTCTTGTTGGCTCTGGTAGGCACGTGGCTCATACCCACCAAGATAGCCAGATCGTCCCCAACCAGGTTGGGACCAGCCTCCAACACTGGGTGGGTACAAGTGGCCATATTGGTGGGGTTGGCTTGAGGATGACATTTGGGGCTGCGGAATAGAAGGTTGGGTAGGGGGAGGAAGGGGTTGAGGTGTTGGCCCACGTATTAGGGGCTGTTCGGACCCTACTTGAGCAAGCATCTGTGTGGATGGTCTCATGCGCATTAGATTTCGTGGTGAGAGCTGCCACCTCTCCAGAAATTCAAAAACCTCATATGGGGTATTGGGGGGGTGCTTGCATCAAGCAGGATCTGAATACATCCCCTAATATGGAGCCGGACCTCACGGGTAAGGGCACGGAGATAAAGGGTGAGGCTACGTGCATAGGCCTCCTCCCCATCATCTGTAGTTACTCTAGATAAATAATTGAGCACCCCTGTGTCCACATTGGTCCTGCTCTCTTGAATGGTGACCTGGCGCCTTCTTGTTCGCCGTGATGCTAGAGCAGCCTGTGGGGAGGCCCTGATCTGGGCAGTTGCTCCCATGCTCAGTATTTGTAGTGAGGCCCCGGTCACATGCTCAGTATTTGTAGTGAGGCCCCGGTCACACGGTCAGTATTTGTAGTGAAGCCCAGATCACATGGTCAGTATTTGTTGTAAGGCCCTGGTCACACGCTCAGTATTTGTAGTGAGGCCCTGGTCACACGCTCAGTATTTGTAGTGAGGCCCCGGTCACACGCTCAGTATTTGTAGTGAGGCCCCGGTCACACGGTCAGTATTTGTAGTGAGGCCCCGGTCACACGCTCAGTATTTGTAGTGAGGCCCCGGTCACACGCTCAGTATTTGTAGTGAGGCCCCGGTCACACGGTCAGTATTTGTAGTGAGGCCCTGGTCACACGCTCAGTATTTGTAGTGAGGCCCCGGTCACACGGTCAGTATTTGTAGTGAGGTCCCGGTCACACGCTCAGTATTTGTAGTGAGGCCCCGGTCACACGCTCAGTATTTGTAGTGAGGCCCCGGTCACACGGTCAGTATTTGTAGTGAGGCCCTGGTCACACGCTCAGTATTTGTAGTGAGGCCCCGGTCACACGGTCAGTATTTGTAGTGAGGTCCCGGTCACACGCTCAGTATTTGTAGTGAGGCCCCGGTCACACGCTCAGTATTTGTAGTGAAGCCCAGATCACACGCTCAGTATTTGTAGTAAGGCCCCGGTCACAAGCTCAGTATTTGTAGTGAGGCCCCGGTCACACGCTCAGTATTTGTAGTAAGGCCCCGGTCACAAGCTCAGTATTTGTAGTGAGGCTCCGGTCACACGGTCAGTATTTGTAGTCACATGGTCAGTATTTGTAGTGAAGCCCAGATCACACGCTCAGTATTTGTAGTGAGGCCCCGGTCACAAGCTCAGTATTTGTAGTGAGGCCCCGGTCACACGCTCAGTATTTGTAGTGAGGCCCCGGTCACACGCTCAGTATTTGTAGTAAGGCCCCGGTCACACGCTCAGTATTTGTAGTGAGGCTCCGGTCACACGCTCAGTATTTGTAGTAAGGCCCCGGTCACACGCTCAGTATTTGTAGTAAAGCCCCGGTCACACGCTCAGTATTTGTAGTAAGGCCCCGGTCACACGCTCAGTATTTGTAGTAAGGCCCCGGTCACAAGCTCAGTATTTGTAGTAAGGCCCCGGTCACACGCTCAGTATTTGTAGTAAGGCCCCGGTCACAAGCTCAGTATTTGTAGTAAGGCCCATGTCACACGCTCAGTATTTGTAGTAAGGCCCCGGTCACAAGCTCAGTATTTGTAGTAAGGCCCCGGTCACAAGCTTAGTATTTGTAGTGAGGCTCCGGTCACAAGCTCAGTATTTGTAGTGAGGCTCCGGTCACAAGCTCAGTATTTGTAGTGAGGCCCCGGTCACAAGCTCAGTATTTGTAGTGAGGCTCCGGTCACAAGCTCAGTATTTGTAGTGAGGCTCCGGTCACAAGCTCAGTATTTGTAGTGAGGCCCCAGTCACAAGCTCAGTATTTGTAGTGAGGCTCCGGTCACACGCTCAGTATTTGTAGTAAGGCCCCGGTCACAAGCTCAGTATTTGTAGTAAGGCCCCGGTCACAAGCTCAGTATTTGTAGTGAGGCCCCGGTCACACGCTCAGTATTTGTAGTAAGGCCCCGGTCACAAGCTCAGTATTCGTAGTGAGGCTCCGGTCACAAGCTCAGTATTTGTAGTGAGGCCCCGGTCACACGCTCAGTATTTGTCGCAAGGCCCTGGTCACATGGTCAGTATTCGTAGTGAGGCCCCGGTCACACGCTCAGTATTTGTAGTAAGGCCCTGGTCACACGCTCAGTATTTGTAGTAAGGCCCCGGTCACACGGTCAGTATTTGTAGTGAGGTCCCGGTCACGCGCTCAGTATTTGTAGTGAGGCCCCGGTCACACGGTCAGTATTTGTAGTGAGGTCCCGGTCACACGCTCAGTATTTGTAGTGAGGCCCCGGTCACACGCTCAGTATTTGTAGTAAGGCCCCGGTCACACGCTCAGTATTTGTAGTAAGGCCCTGGTCACATGGTCAGTATTCGTAGTGAGGCCCCGGTCACACGCTCAGTATTTGTAGTAAGGCCCTGGTCACACGCTCAGTATTTGTAGTAAGGCCCCGGTCAGACGGTCAGTATTTGTAGTGAGGTCCCGGTCACACGCTCAGTATTTGTAGTAAGGCCCCGGTCACACGGTCAGTATTTGTAGTGAGGTCCCGGTCACACGCTCAGTATTTGTAGTAAGGCCCCGGTCACACGGTCAGTATTTGTAGTGAGGTCCCGGTCACACGCTCAGTATTTGTAGTGAGGCCCCGGTCACCCGCTCAGTATTTGTAGTGAGGCCCCGGTCACACGCTCAGTATTTGTAGTGAGGTCCCGGTCACACGCTCAGTATTTGTAGCGAGGCCCCGGTCAGACGCTCAGCATTTGTAGCAAGTTCATTTAGGGGTCCTCTTACCTTAGTCTTACCGTCAGCATCATGTGCCCTGGACACCATACCATGTTCTGGCCTGCTCCAGTCACACCCAGAGCTGCATTCATACAGTTGCTGGTCCTCACTAAGCAGCGTTTAATATAGACTGGAAGTTTCCCATAATGCCGTGCAGTAGACACCGACCAGCAGGAAGCTGCGAGGAATCAGTCATAGCATGGAGACGCCAGTTCTGGGGTATGAATATATAATCTGCAGTCTTTGCACAGTGCAGGGATAAAGAATAAAGCCGTTGCATCAGCACAACATGTAATGACCAAGGAGGATTAGAAGCCGTGTGACTCGGATCTCACACCTGTATAGAATATGAAGAAGATTTTAATTAAAAACCAAGGAATCAAAACTCAATAAAAAAACAGATTAAATTCCTAAAATGGATCCACATATAAATATGAGCGAGCAGAGAAAGAACAGGAATAGATGGAGGCCACGGCAGTGGCGAAACCTCTGCGTTTCGCCGGTCAAGCAGCTTCATCAGGGGAGGAGAAGTGAAATACAAGGAGATGATCGATGTGCTTATGGTATATAACGCAGGCAGGCGCCTTCGGCTGACACTGGATGACACTGACAGCCATACCTCTGCCTCACTGGATCCCCCGGGGTGAAGTGTCAGAGCGTTTGAGAGCGCTCAGTACAGACCTGAATATAGTGATGTCATGTCTGAGGGTGTGAGCGCGACTTGTGTCTTATCAATGGTGGGATTCATTGTGATTAGACTCCCAGAATAATAGAAAAAAAAAAGTACAGTCATGGCTGAAAGTGTTGGCACCCTTGAAATTGTTCCAGAAAATGAAGAATTTCTCCCGTAACATTATCACAATTCCCCATGTTTTGTTTTACACTTTTATTTCCTTTGTGTCTATTGGAGCAATGCAAAATAAAACAGAAAAAAAGGCAAATTGGAGATCATTTCACACAAACCCCAATATTCTTGACACCCTCAGCTTAATATTTGGTTGAACCCTTTAGAATAAATAACTGCAATTGCTTCCAATAACCATCCATGAGCTTCTTCCTCCTCTCAGCCGGGATCTTGGACTCTTCTTACAGTCCGCTCCCGGCCTCATATTTCATCTTCTCCCAACAGTGATTGTAAGATCTCTCCACAGGTGATCACTGGGATTTAGATCCAGAATCATTGCTGCCACTTCAGACTCTCTAGAGATTTGTTTCCATCCATTTCTGGGGGCTTCTTTTTGGGGTCATCATCCAGCTGGAAGACCCATGACCTAGGACACAAACCCAGCTTTCTGACACTGGGCTCTACATTGAGGAGAGAGAAATTAAATGGAAAATCGCATCATTTTTTCTTTGCTGCGGTCTCCATTATACCGTTAATAACAGCAATCTCAACAACGGTGTCAGTTAAAACCAACCCGAATCATGTTCTCTGGGGTCTCAGCTACCCCCGGTAGCCAAGAAACTGGAGAAAATCCAATTCTCGGGGGGCGCTATACACTTAAACCTCAGCGCCGTTAAAAAGCGGCGATGTGGTTTAAGTACCCTTAACTGCTGCCGTGAAAAAGGCGTATCAGCGGTCGTTAAGTGGTTAAAAAGGGGCGTACATCATCTAACTCAGTTCACCTAGTGAGGTCAGCAAGAGAAAAGCATAAAGCTCAGACGCTCAGTGAGAGAGGTATCAGATACCTGGAGAACTAGCTACCCCATGCAGTCACATCTGTGACCGAGATAGAGTAAGTTTCTTATTTTAATCTCTTTTATTTGTAACTGTCTGTATATTCTGCATTTTGTCTCCTTTTGTAATATCTTTTGTATTTTTGTAAACACTGTCTATATTTTCTAGAGTAAACTTAAAAATTTACTAGCTTTGTTCTTCTTGCGCTATGATCGAACCGACACGTACTCCATGCCAAATTACGCTACCTGTGGGTAGTTTCCTGACCCGATATAGTTCTTAATATCAAACGATGAACTGGTGGCAGCAAAGTGTCCTGGTGTTATTGGGAAAC
Source organism: Dendrobates tinctorius (assembly GCF_039654945.1). Classification (NCBI taxonomy): domain Eukaryota; kingdom Metazoa; phylum Chordata; class Amphibia; order Anura; family Dendrobatidae; genus Dendrobates; species Dendrobates tinctorius. Next base: position 3,397,991 of record NW_027361824.1, read on the forward strand.
ACTGGCATTGACGGATCGGAGGTTTACGTGTGTATTTCCTTCCTGAGACTGGTGATATACATAACGCCCTCACTGCAGAGTGTCCGATAGCCAGTACGCGACAAGGCAACCTTCCGGCGACTACTTAACCTAGGTGCAGTTCCCTGACTGACCTGAGGGTAAGGGGGGGGGGGCCAGAGCGCTGCAGGTTCCTAACCGGAACTGAAAGTGGAAGCAAAAGTTGCGTGGGGTTATATAACCCATAAATATATATAAAAATACATTTGTGACAACGGGTGGCAACACACACCCCCCCTCAAATCCCTGTCACAGGGGTCATCCACTATGAGGGGTCGTCCAATATCAGGGATTGTGCACTATGAGGGGTCATCCAATGAGGGGTCGTCCAATATGAGGGGTCATCCAATATCATGGGTCATTCAATTTCATGGGTCATCCAATATGAGGGGTCGTCCAATATCAGGGGTCATCCAATATTAGGGGTTTGCAGATTGCACCAAATGTAAATTATGGGAAAGTGCGTTCACAACCTAGGCTCCACTGTGCGGTGATGGAAGAACCGCAGCTAGAAGACAATGGCGGAACGTAGCTGTGAGCAAGCACCGTAAACGTCACTCGGTGTGAACAGAGTGCAATGTGCCTGACTCTGTTACTCCACACAGCAGTACCAAAACTGAGAGCACTCTAAGCTATGCCATGTTAGACGTCACAGGAGCATAGAGGAATTGACGCTAGTGGGGTCCCTAAAACTCACCCCCCACTATGCTGGTGATTGAACCTGCTCTGACAGGTTTTTGAGCCTCCACCTGAGGACGCCCGATGCAGTCTTTAAATTCAAGTGGGAGTTCCCACCCTACACTGCCTGTCTAGAAAAGCATTCGTGGTGCTATTAGCGGAACACGTGCACACAGGGTGGTAAATGTCCCACCTACACACACACACACAACAAATAAGCATGATCTTAGCGCACCGACGAGAGCGCCAACGATCCTTTTATAGACTGTGCCAATCAGACAGGACCTTGCTCGCGGGCCAATCTGGAGCTGGCACAGGACCTGAGCAGGTGACGACTGACCACCAATGAGAGGTCACCACCTCACGAGCATGTTCAGTAGAGCGAATCCTGGACTTGGTCTCAGGATTGACTGCTTGCTGCTGTCTATTGAAAGTTACCATAGCTAAACCTGGAGAGGCAGCGGTGTAACAATGCGCACAGCCTGAAGGCTCATACTCACTTGCGAAAGACTCGCACGATTCTCGTGCGAGACTTTCGCATGAAAACCTGGCACTGCCACTGGAACTGGGAGCAGAGCATGCGGCTACATAGAAATACATATACTGTACATCCGCACATCTGATCACTGGCTCGCTCTTGTTATCTGCACCTCAAAAACATTTCTAGAATTCGACCTTTTCTTACTTTTGACTCCGCAAAAACTCTTACTGTTTCTCTTATTCATTTTTGTCTGGACTATTGTAACTCTCTTCTAATCGGTCTCCCTCTTACCAAACTCTCCCTCCTCCAATCTGTCTTGAATGCAGCTGCCAGAATCATATTCCTCACCAATCATTACACCGATGCCTCTACCTTGTGCCAGTCATTACACTGGCTACCCATCCACTCCAGAATTCAGTATAAACTTATTACCCTCACCCACAAAGCCCTCCATGGCTCAGCACCACCCTACATCTCCTCCCTTGTTTCAGTATACCACCCTACCCGCGCCCTCCGTTCTGCTGATGACCTGAGCTTAGCATCCTCAATAATCAGAACCTCCAACTCCCGTCTCTAAGACTTTACACGTGCTGCGCCAATTCTTTGGAATGCACTTCCCAGGTCAATACGATTAGTCCCCAATCCCCAATTTTAAGCGTGCCCTGAAAACGCATTTATTCAGACTGGCCTATCGCCTCAACACATTAACCTAATCTATCCCTGTGTGGCACAGCCAAAAGTTTTACCTTAACCAGGTTCCCCGCATCATGTTCCCACATGCTTTATGCATCCATTAGCCCTCTGTGTCTGTACTGTTACACACTTAACATTATGGCTGGTCCATACAATCAGGGCAACTGTTACCACCCACCTTTCGTGTCTCCCTCTTTCCTCATAGACTGTAAGCTTGTGAGCAGGGCCCTCACTCCTCTTGGTATCTGTTATGATCTATGTGATTATTGTTATGCTGTAATGTCCATTGTCTGTACAAGTCTCCTCTGAAATGTAAAGTGCTGCGGAATATGTCGGCGCTATAGAAATAAATTTATTATTATAAATACATGTAGCTGCACGCTCCGGTCCCAGTGTCGGGGCAGTGCCGGGTTTTCATGCGAGAAACTCACACGAGAATCGTGAGAGTCTCTCACAAGTGAGTATGAGCCCTGAGTCTGAGCAAAATGCTGACACCGATGTCTCTGCTGAGCAGCATCCACTGTGGTCAAGACTGAATGGGAGACGACAGGAGAAGATAAGGCTTGGGATCCATCCTGTGCAGAGGGAGAATCCCAGAGCCCAATATGAGGGTCCGCTGCTGGATTAACAGGTTATAAAATGTCACAGAAATGTGAATAAAGGCCAGACACGGCCTGATATAAAGTGTTAATAGTGACACTAATACGGGGAGAAATCAATGAAAAACATTAACGTAAGAAACCGGTGGATCGGTCACAGATTTATATGTAAAGATTGACGGCGATGTCAACATTCATAGGGTTTCCTTATCGCCCTCAGGTCACACACAGGGTTAATGAACTTTGTCTGACCGGACATATTAGTTACACCAATTATCCATCCTACCCTCTACCAAAATACTACCATAGCGAGGGGGAGATGAGATTGTTTTCTCCTATAAACCCAGATAGTTGAAGACTCGTGTATGGACGTCATCTCTCTACACAAGACCATCCTCCATGTGGGGGGTCACTGGTGTCACCTGGATCTGGTCTTGTTCAAGGTGATCCAAAATGGCCACTGATGAGGTAAACCCTCCTTCTGGGTGTACCAAGATGGCTGCTGCAGAGGTAAGCCCAACCTGGTGAGTGTCCCAAGATGGCTGCTGCAGAGGTAAGTTCAGCATGCTGTGTATCTCAAGATGACTCCTGCAAAGGTAAACCTGGTGTGCTGGGTATCTCAAGATGGCTGCTGCAGAGGTAAGCCCAGCCTGCTGAGTGTTCCAAGATGGCTGCTGCAGAGGTATGCCCAGCCTGCTGAGTGTTCCAAGATGGCTGCTGCAGAGGTAAGCCCAACCTGGTTTGTGTCCCAAGATGGCTGCTGCAGAGGTAAGCCCGGCCTGCTGAGTGTTCCAAGATGGCTGCTGCAGAGGTAAGCCCAGCCTGCTGAGTGTTCCAAGATGGCTGCTGCAGAGGTAAACCTGGCGTGCTGGGTATCTCAAGATGGCTGCTGCAGAGGTAAGCCCAGCCTGCTGAGTGTTCCAAGATGGCTGCTGCAGAGGTAAGCCCAGCCTGCTGAGTGTTCCAAGATGGCTGCTGCAGAGGTAAGCCCAGCCTGCTGAGTGTTCCAAGATGGCTGCTGCAGAGGTAAGCCCAGCCTGCTGAGTGTTCCAAGATGGTGTAATGTATAATAATTAGATCTGTCTCTTTAAGCAAGCCAGACTTATGGGACTTGGGGGGTGGAGATGAGAAGGGAAGTTTCAGTTTCACTTCTGGTAGCATGGGAATGCAACTGTTATGCTGTGTGCTGGAGGACGAAGAATAAAACATATCTAAAGTTTAATACCTTGAATTCTTCATAACGTGTGGATATTACAACTGGCAACGAGGATGGGATATAATCACCTACTGCTGTGAGTACGGACTCTATTTTACCGCTTCACACGCCAGCACCACTGAGAGACTCTATCATGGCTGACTACTTGCACACATTCCCACAATTTGATATGACTGATGTCATTAATCTCTCCCATAACTGGAGAAAATGGCTAAACAGATTTGAGAATTTCCTAGAAACCATGGACATAAAGGAGGAGAAAAGAAAGAGAGCTTTGCTCCTGCATTGTGCAGGCACAGGAGTCTATGACATATACAGTACGCTACCTGCAGCAGAAACAGACACATACAGCAACTGCACTAAAGCTCTCACTGGCTACTTCAACCCCAAACAGAACATCAGATATGAAAGATATAAATTCAGGATTGCCAAGCAGCTTCCAGAAGAGTCCATAGACACTTATGTCACACGGCTGAAAGAGCACATGGATGTGCCTTTACAGATGTAGATGATGAAATCCTAACTCAAATAATTGTCACCTGCTCGTCTAATAACCTAAGGCGTAAGGCTCTGCAGCAGGATATCTCTCTACATGATTTGCTCAAAATGGCCCGTGCTATAGAAATAGCAGATCATCAGGCTACCGTAATGGAGAATGGGGATAAATTACATGTGCATAATCTCAAACAGAAAAATTTACCAGACAAACAAGCCCAGAAACAGAAGAAATGTTATAGATGTGGACAGGATTTCCCTCACCACCAGAACAAATGTCCAGCTATGGGACAAACCTGCAGTAAATGTGGAAAAGGGAATCATTTTGCAGCTGTTTGCAAATCAGCGCACTACAAGCCTCCGCTGCCTATGACAAAATCTGCAGATGTAAAAGTGATAAATCAGGACACAGAAGAAATGTCTGCGACTGAGAACTATGTGTTCACTACCTCTGTCACTGGTTCAGTACAGTCTCCCTGTGTTACACTCTCCATCTGCAACACTGACATTACCTTTACAATAGATACAGGAGCTTCAGTGGATATCATAGATGGCACTACATATGAACAATTGAAAACAAGGCCAGTCTTACAACAAGTGCAGACTAAAATCTTTCCTTATGGATCTAAAACACCTCTAGCTATAATGGGACAATTTGATGCTGAAATTAGATATAAAGAAAACAGGCAGAAAACCACTTTCCACACATTACAAGGATCAGGAGGATGTCTTCTCAGCTATCACACTGCCTTGGAGCTAGGGCTCATCCAGATTATTCATACCATAACTGACCCTGCGGATATGGATGTACAAACTATGGTGAACAGCTTTCCCTCCCTATTTAGTGGTTTGGGAAAACTAAAGGACTCTCAAGTACACCATGTGGATGACAATGTTCGTCCAGTAGCCCAGCCTCACAGGCATATTCCATTTCACCTGAGACAGAAGGTAGAAAAGGAACTCCAATTGCTCATGGATGAGGACGTTATTGAAACTGTTACTGGTCCCACTCCGTGGGTCTCTCCACTTGTGGTAGTTCCAAAACCAAAGACTCCTGATCAAGTGAGACTGTGTGTTGACATGCGCCTGCCCAACACCGCTATCCAGAGGGAAAGACATATCTCACCTACGATTGATGACATTATTCATTTATTAAATGGAGCCACCGTCTTCTCAAAGCTCGACCTCAATAAGGGATATCATCAATTAGAACTGAGTCCAGAGTCCCGATACTTGACCACATTTTCCACCCATGTGGGCCTCAGAAGATACAAAAGATTGACTTTTGGAGTCTGCTCAGCAGCAGAAATTTTTCAGGATGCAATAAGGAGTGTCATTCAACACATCCCAAATGCCTTTAATTACAGTGATGACATATTGGTTTTTGGTAAAACTCAAGCTGAGCATAATCGTGCTCTATATGCTATCTTCGAATGTCTGCTTTCTGCTGGACTCACTTTAAACAAAGAGAAGTGCGAGTTTGACAAGGGCTCATTAGAATTCTATGGTCACATCTTCTCGGCAAAAGGAGTACAACCAGACCCCAAGAAAGTGGAAGCTATCAGAACAGCCTCAATTCCACAGGATGCCAGTGAAGTGCGTTCTTTCCTTGGAATGGCAAGTTACTGTGCTAGATATATTCCGAATTTTTCAACAATCAGCAATCCACTACGGGAACTTACAAAACAAAGTTGTATTTTTCAATGGTCTCAAGACTGTCAGGCCTCTTTTGAAACAATTAAAAATGAACTCTGCTCGACAACCACTATGGCTTATTTTGATCCAGCCCTTCGAACTGAACTGATTGTGGACGCCAGTCCCGTGGGACTGGGTGCTATTCTAGCGCAATACAAGGATAACAATCAAAATCCTCACATCATTTCTTATGCAAGTAAGAGCTTAACAAACACTGAAAGAAAATATTCTCAACCTGAAAAAGAAAGCTTGGCAGTTGTCTGGGGATGTGAACACTTTCACTTATTTCTCTATGGAGCTCCCTTCACCATTGTCACAGATCATCAAGCACTTCTTACAATTTTTGGAAATCCCAGAGCTAAAATGCCTGCACAAATTGAACGATGGGGCCTATGTCTACAGGACTACAACTATAACATTGTTCACAAACCTGGAAAATACAGCAATCCGGCTGATTATCTTTCAAGACATCCTACTAATGATGATATACCTGTGCATTCCTCCATTGAAGAATACCTACGTTTTGTTACAGATCATGCCGTGCCAAAAGCACTTTCTCTTGATCAATTTATAAATGAAAAAACAAAAGACAAGACACTCTGTGCCCTAATACAAATCATCCAAAATCGAAGGTGGCATGAAATTCAAAAGGAAAAATTTCCTGATTCTGAGATTGATCTGAAAGAGTTAAAACTATTCTCAAACGTACGTGAGGAATTATCAGTCACTGAAGAACACCTCATTCTTCGAGGTACCAAACTAGTTGTACCTAAGACTTTGCGTAACTTAGTCATACAGATAGCACATGAAGGTCATTTAGGAATTGTTGGCACAAAGAAGTTACTCAGAGAAAAAGTGTGGTTCCCAAATATGGATCACTTGGTGGAAGAAAAGATTAGACGCTGTTCTACTTGTCAATTAATCACTCCATCATCAAACTTAGAGCCATTACAAATGTCTCCGTTACCCACTGCTGTCTGGGAGGAAGTGGCAGTCGATATATATGGACCATTGCCAAATGGCCAATACATTCTCGTAACAATTGATGAATATTCTCGATACCCTGTCATTTCATTTATCTCTTCAACATCTGCTAATAATGTCATACCAGAGCTGGACGACATTTTCTCGGCATATGGTATTCCAAGAGTGGTCAAAACAGACAATGGACCTCCATTCAATGGACATGTGTTTACACAAGTTTCTGAATACTTGGGATTCAATCACAGGAAAATCACACCTTGCTGGCCGCAAGCCAATGGAATTGTGGAACGTTTTATGCGCACTCTGGGGAAACGTATCAAGGCAGCGAGTCTGGAGCACATCCCACTGAAACAGTCATTATACAAATTCATGCGTAATTACCGCAATACGCCACACTCCACTACTAATGCTGCTCCAGCTCATTTAATGTTCAGCAGAACCCTGCGTATACGTCTCCCTGATGTGACCAGCCATCCCCGACCGAGTGACTCCTCAGTGAGATCCACGGATTTCTCCAACAAACAAGCCATGAAACGTTATGCAGACAGAAGGCGAAGGACACAGTCAAGTGCCATCGAAAGAGGGGATGTTGTGGTGGTACGTCAAAGACCAACCAACAAGACCTCACCTGTATATGGTCCTGCAAAATATTATGTTACTAAAAGGAAAGGCAGCATGATCACAGCTGAACGAGATGGACACTCCATAACGCGAAATTCTTCATATTTTAAAATCATACCGCAGAATGATGACAATGAACTCTCTTTGGTGGAAGATTTGGTATCTGATGGTGGAGAGGACCAACAAGAGGTAGCTGGTCCATCAATAATGAACCCTCTCAATGAGCCCAGACGTTATCCTACACGAGAGAGAAGAGCTCCATCGAGGCTTATTGAAGAAGTGTAACTACAGTTTTGTTTTGTTTGTTTTTTTTGTTTGTTTCTCTGGTTTTGGAATTGAACAAATAAGACAAAATGGACATATGATTTCTTTGGACGTTTTCATGTTGTTGCATTTATCAGTAATATAGATTATTTATAAAAAAAAAAAAAAAAAAAAAGGGTATGATGTAATGTATAATAATTAGATCTGTCTCTTTAAGCAAGCCAGACTTATGGGACTTGGGGGGTGGAGACAAGAGGGATGAGAAGGGAAGTTTCAGTTTCACTTCTGGGTAGCATGGGAATGCAACTGTTATGCTGTGTGCTGGAGGACGAAGAATAAAACATATCTAAAGTAATTCTTCATAACGTGTGGATATTACAGATGGCTGCTGCAGAGGTAAGCCCAGCATGCTAGGCATCTCAACATGGTCACTGCAGAGGTAAGCCTACTCCCAAATAAAATTATAATCAATATTCGGCGGGGTCACAGAAGAGCAGATCTCACAACTTTGCAGCCTTTAAAAAATAATTTTCCTCCTATTGAAGCCCCTACATTCCTCTTTCATTCCCCCATATAAAGTATGATGCCAACAAAAGTACCCCACCATCATTATGATTCCCCCACAGTACCCTCTATACGCACAGTATGAGGACCCTACTGTTCTCCACCTCAACTCCCCCGGAAAAGTATGGTAACCCCAATATAATATGATCCCTAAACTGTGACCAAAACATAACTCTCCATGCAATACAGTATAATGACCCCCACACCTCACCACACTGTATAATGGCCCCCATTATCCCTCCAAACAGTATAATGTACCCTACACAAACCTTCACACTGTATAACTGCAGGCATACAGTATAATTGCCTCCACATAGTCCTCCATATAGTATACTGGCCCCACATTGCCTTCCATATAATATAAAGCACCCTATACTCCTCCATAAAATATAATGCACTCAATGCACTCCCTATAGTACTCCATATGGTATGCTGCACTCCCCATAGTCCTCCATACAGTATAATGCACTCCCTATAGTTCTCCATACAGTATAATGTACTCCTCATAGTCCTCCATACAGTATACTAAACTCACCACAATCCTCTATACAGTATACTGCACCATTCAGTCATGCATAAAGTGTAATGCACTCCCCATAGTCATCCATATAGTATAATATACTTCCCATAGTATTCCATATGGTATAATGCACTTCACACAGTTCTTCATGTAGTATAATACACTCCCCATAGTCCTCCATATAGTAAAATGCACTCCCATAGTCCTCCATACAGTACAATGAACTCCCAATTGTCCTCCATATAGTATAATGCACTCCTCGTAGACCATACAGTATAATGCACTCCCCATAGTCCTCCATATAGTATTATGCACTCCCCATAGTCCTACATACATTATAATGCACTCCCCATAGTTCTCCATATACTAAAATGCACTCCCATAGTCCTCCATACAGTATAATGAACTCCCCATAGTCCTCCATACAGACTAATGAACTCCCCATAGTTCTCATACAGTATAATGAACTCCCCATAGTCCTACATACAGTATAATGCACTCCTCATAGCCCATACAGTATAATGCACTCTCCATAGTCCATACATTATAATGAATGCCCCATAGTCCTCTATATAGTATAATGCACTCCCCATTGTCCTCCATGCAGTATAATGAATTCCCCATAGTCCTCCATGCAGTGTAATGTACTCCTTGTAGAGCATACAGTATAATGCTCTCTCCATAGTCCTCCATATAGTATAATGGACTTCCCATAGTCATCCATATAGTAGAATTCACTCCCCATAGTCCTCTATACAGTATAATGCACTTTCCATAGTCCTCCATATAGTATATTGCACTCCCCAGTCTTCCACACAGTATTATGGACACCACAATTTACTCACTAATTGAAAAAATAATAAAAATATAATACTGACCTCTCCTCCTCGTTCCCCCACTGCTCCGATCTCTGCAGAAAGCGTTTTGAAGGACCCGCAGATCTCAGGGGAGCGGGTGCCATATAGTGACGTCATTACACCTGCTGAGCTGAGATGTTAGAAGCCAAGGAAAAATTATTGAGGGAGCGTCAGCTCACTCTCCCTCTGTGATGAAGAAAGCAGGATTTAGTGCTCCAATGTTGAATAGCAAGGCCTTTTAGTATGATGAGATAAGGCCAAAACAGAACTTCAAAGCTTGAGTAGAAGCCATGCCAGCATGGGGCAGGAAGGTGACTGGGGGCTTCAATTAGAATATACCTGTCAGCTGGACACAGAAATACACATCCATTGTCTATCCCAGCCATTCAGACTCCATCCTAGGATCATGGATTATGAGCACACCTTTCGAGTTATAGACTCATAAAAAATATCCGCGTGACCCTGAGGAAATCGCACATCTGGCAGTGCGTCTCCTGAGTCGGTGAGGGCTCTGGGACCTGAGATATAGAGATCGGCCCTCCACAGTGACCCAATGTTTGACCATGTTTGCCCTCCACACGACAGGCAAAACAAACCGCATTCACTGGCACCTCTCGTGCCCTGATCCAATCACGCTGTAGAAAGTTACCCCCTTTCTTAGATATTGGGAATAAGTTCTGCATGGAGCTAAAGGGTGGAGATTATTAGCCCACACTCTGACACAGGGGGAGAAACCCAGCATGCTTAAGAACTAGCAGCACATGGGAGAGAGTCTCACTCTCACAGAAGAACCAGACGATGATGATCTAAGAAGGAACTGCGGACAGATCTGCCAAGGGGAGCAGCGGCCCGCGCTTTGGGGTCTGTCCGGCAACTAAGATTCTTGTACCTGTGGACCCAGAGCTCCCGGCATCCACATGCAATCTACAACCTGGTAAATTGACCTCCAGCTTAATATCTCTAAGTCTTGTATCCTTATTGTTATATTTTACTCTGACTGAAAATCCACTGTAATTCCATTGTATAGCTTACTGTATATTTCTGTAATTATCTAGTGCGCCCTTAAGGCAATTAAACTAATCTTGGGTTGATGATTTTACTCTGATTACGAATTTTAGAATACCCAGCGGGTAACAGGACATCCTCCCTGGCGTCCATTTGCTCTAGGTGCAGTTCCCTTACAGACCTGAGACACAAAGGGGGCGCCGGAGAGCTGAGCCTGTGTAGTTACGTCACATTGGTGATGTGGGAGGAACCGGTCTTTCCTTCACACCCTCCGTAATCTTGATTTTCAACTGTATCGGCAGTTTAACGTGTGATGACAGGTGGGGGGTCTGGTGCCGGCGCTGGCACCAGGTCCTACAGTCATTGGCTCCATAGCCTGCTGCCATTGAAGGCACACCTCTGTGATGTGCTGCAGCTGCCAGCTGCTCCCTGGCGTCCTGCAGTGTTAAGATCTTCTCTAATTTATGCTTTATATTTTTTCTAGATGTGGAGAAAAAGTCCAAACACAATGAATGAAAGTCAGCCGGCCTTACTAGAGGACGGGAGGTGGACAGGTGAGCGGCTCAGGTGTGTGCGGAGGAGTCCTGCAGACCGAAGCTAAAGGGTTTCTTTTTTGTTTCCGTATAATCCTAGAATATTAGAGTTGGAAGGGACCTCAAGGGTCATCGTGTCCATCCCCCTGCTCAATGCAGGAGTCACTAAACCACCTCTGAAACATCTTCATAAGTGGTGATCTGATACCTCTCAGTAATTTATAAGTTCCAGGTTGCTAAAATGAAGAGGGCGTCATCCCCGCAGCCTCCCTGTGTGCTCTTATGTAATGTCAGTTCTGACCGCTCCAATGACGAGACTCTGGAGGATGATTATTTATTAATAAGGGCATAGTTCCTAAATGAATTAAAGGGATAAAGTCGAGGACATGAGTGTCACGGTCCATTTTTGGATGTGTGGCAGCTCTGGTTCCACTAAGATTTAAATGTAGCTTTTTTCCTCTTTAGACCAGCGGACGGGTTAATGTCAGTTTCCCTTGCTGGCAGCTTGCTGCAGCTGCTGAGTTGCTAGGTCAGCTGATGTGGGTGGTGACCACTCCCACCATCCTTTAAATAATCACCTGATGCATCAGCTGACATTCGGTGATAGAGCAATCTATGTTGACCAAACCTGGAGTAAGGAGCTCTGTGGTTCAGTGGTGAATCTGCTGGTTTCGTGGAGTTCATGGTCCTGGTGCCTTTCTTCTTCTGTGCAGTGCTCTGCGGCAGAGAAAGTAGTTAAGCTAAGTTTTGTGTTTTTACCTCGTCTGTCTCATACTTGTCACTGTCCCGTGTTGTACCATCTGCAGTGGTGAGGTTAGCGCCCGTGCCGGCCAGTGCACTAGCCAGGGCAGTGTGAGGTGATAATGAGAGACAAGATTTGTGACGGCAGCAGGGGGAAGGACCCGCTTAGGGCGTTTGGGGAGTGGGGGACAGGCTCAGGTTGGAGCTCAGGAGGTGTCCTGTTGTGAGTTCATTTTCCCCTCCGTCACTGAGGCCTGGTGAACTCCCTATTCTAGTGAAGGAAGGTAGTGAGCCTGATTATCAGGCACCTGGGACTAATGAAGACGATTGGCTGAGTGGAGTCACTGACTGGATTTAAGGCAGCCTACGCCCTTTCTGCCCTGAGGGTGATTTCTCTGTGGACTCTTGGACACCAGTCTGATTCCTGCTCTCCTAAAGCTAAGTTTTCTGTTTTGCCTTTTTGCATTTAAGATCTGTTTTTGTTTTTCTTGCTTTTTGGATTCTGTCCCCAGTTTAAGATTGGTGATATGGTGTGGTTATCATCAAAAAATATTGCTATGAAGGTGGCTTCTCCTAAGTTTAAGCCTAGATTTATTGGACCTTACAAGATTTTGGAGATTATTAATCCGGTCTCTTTTCGTTTGGCTCTTCCTGTCACATTTAAGATCCATAATGTGTTCCATAAGTCCTTGTTGAAGAGGTTTGTTGAGCCAGTTGTGCCTGAGGTGGCACCTCCAGACCCTGTATTGGTTGAAGGTAACTTGGAATATGAGGTAGAGAAAATTCTGGATTCCCGTCTGGCTAGACGGAGACTCCAGTATTTGGTTAAGTGGAAGGGTTATGGTCAGGAGGATAATTCCTGGGTCTCTGCCTCTGATATTCATGCCAAAAGATTGGTGCGTGCCTTTCATCGGGCTCACCCTGATCGCCCTGGTAGCGTTGTTGAGGGTTCGGTGACCCCTCCTCAAGGGGGGGGTACTGTTGTGAGTTCATTTTCCCCTCCATCACTGAGGCCTGGTGAACTCCCTATTCTAGTGAAGGAAGGTAGTGAGCCTGATTATCAGGCACCTGGGACTAATGAAGACGATTGGCTGAGTGGAGTCACTGACTGGATTTAAGGCAGCCTACGCCCTTTCTGCCCGGCGGGTGAGTTCTCTGTGGACTCTTGGACACCAGTCTGATTCCTGCTCTCCTAAAGCTAAGTTTTCTGTTTTGCCTTTTTGCATTTAAGATTTGTTTTTGTTTTTCTTGCTTTTTGGATTCTGCCACTCCCTGCTGGAGTGTGCAGTGTTCCGTTAGCTCTGTCTTCTGAAAGTTCCTGAGTGCTGATTTAGTTTTTGAAGCTTAGTTGCTTCAGGGCCATTTTTATATCAGCTTGTTGGCTTTTTTCTCTGATAGGGTTTTGGCAGATTGCAGACAGCAGCCTTCCTATCCGTTCCTATCTAGGTAGTTTTTGGGCCCCGTCTTTGCTCAGCCTGTCTTTCTGTCTGTGTAAGTGTTTTCATCTTGCTTCACCGTCATTATATGTGGGGGGCTGCCTATTGCTTTGGGGTCTGCTCTGGGGCAGTTAGATTTCCCCTTTCCTTCTTTAGGCCTATGTATCTCTCCGGCTGTGATCGAGGGGTCTAGGTCATCGTAGGAACCCCCCACGGCTACTGCTAGTTGTGTTGATAGGTTCAGGGGTCTGCAATCTGATAGTTGCCAACTTCTCTGGTTTTCTGGACTTAGCTAGCATTTATGTTTTTGCCTCCTACGGTGACTCAATCATAACAGAATCACCCGCCATACCGCAGATCCTGGGGTACTCAATAGCAGGAAAGAATTGTGTTTAAAAAAAAAAAAAAAAAGAGGAGTGTGTATATTCTTTCCTCTATATCTCTGAGACCGTAGGGGGAATTTTTTTTTTTTCTCTCAATGGAGATAAAGCAATTGTCTGATCGTGTGGAGCAGCTCGCTGCTGAAGTGCGAGGAATTTCCGCCTATCTTGCTCGTTCGCATGCTGTTGAACCAAAGATCCCCACACCTGATGTATTTTTTGGGGATCGATCTAAATTTTTGAGTTTCAAAAATAATTGTAAATTATTTTTTGCTTTGAAGCCTAACTCGTCAGGGAGCTCCGCGCAGCAGGTTAAAATTGTCATCTCTTTGCTGCGTGGCGATCCCCAGGATTGGGTGTTTTCTTTGAAACCAGATGACCCTATTCTGACTAATGTGAACGCATTTTTTCAAGCCTTGGGGTTGCTGTATGACGAACCTAATGCTATTGATCAGGCTGAAAAGACCCTGTTAGCATTGAACCAGGGTCGAGAATCTGCAGAGTTGTACTGTCAAAAGTTCCGAAAGTGGGCGGTCCTTACTACCTGGAATGATAGTGCCTTGGCTGCTCTCTTTCGGAAGGGTTTGTCAGAAGCCGTAAAAGATACTATGGTGGGATTTCCTGTTCCCTCTGGTCTGGACGATTCTATGTCTTTAGCCATTCAGGTTGATTGGCGTTTACGTGAACGCAGGATTACACGAGAGGTGTTGCCGCCGGTTGAACAGACGTCTGAACCTATGCAATGTGATAGAGTTTTGTCTAAGGCGCAACGTCAGGAATTCAGAAGGCGCAATAAGCTGTGTTTTTTCTGTGGAGATGCCTCACATATTATTTCTGTTTGTCCTAAACGTGAGAAACGCTTTGCACACACGTTTTCTGTTGGTGGGGTTCAGCCTAAGTTTCTTTTGGCGATTACTCTGATCTGTTCCCTGTCCACATTTTCCCCAAAGGCTTTTGTGGATTCGGGAGCAGCGCTAAACCTAATGGACTTGGATTTTGCTAAACGTTGTGGATTTCCGTTGACACCTCTGCAGACGCCTATCCCTTTGAGGGGGATTGATGCTACCCCTCTGGCTAAAAATAAACCTCAGTTTTGGACCCAGTTGGTCATGCGGGTCGCCCCAGACCACCAAGAAAATTGCAGATTTTTGGTGTTGCATGGTCTGCATGATGCCGTTGTTCTGGGGTTTCCCTGGTTGCAGATTCATAATCCAGTTTTGGATTGGAAGTCTGTGTCTGTGGTGAGTTGGGGTTGCCGGTGTACCTTTAGTGAGGCTCCGTTTTTTTCCACCTCTCCTCAGTCGCATGAGGTTCCTGACTATTTGGCGGACTTCTATGATGTATTTAGTGAGAATGAGTCTGCGTCCTTGCCTCCTCATAGGAGTTATGACTGTGCAATTGAACTAAGCCCGGGGTGTAAATTTCCTAAGGGTCGGCTCTTCAATTTATCTGTACCCGAGCATGAGGCTATGCGGTCCTATATTAAGGAGGCGTTGGAGAAGGGTCATATTAGACCATCCTCTTCACCCTTAGGTGCCGGTTTTTTTTTTGTGGCCAAGAAGGATGGTTCTTTAAGACCTTGTATTGATTATCGTGCCCTCAATAAAATTACTATTAAATATCAGTATCTGTTACCCCTGATTTCGGATCTATTCTCTAGAGTCAGAGGTGCTTGCTGGTTTAGCAAGCTTGACCTCAGGGGGGCGTATAATCTTATCCGCATTAAGCAGGGGGATGAATGGAAGACGGCGTTTAATACTCCGGAGGGACATTTTGAGTACCTGGTGATGCCTTTTGGGCTCACTAATGCCCCTTCTGTCTTCCAGTGCTTCATGAACGATATTTTCCGAGACTTTGTCGATAAATTTTTGATTATCTATCTGGACGATATTTTGATCTTCTCCAAGGATTGGGATGCTCATGTGGAACATATTCGGACTGTGTTCCGGATCTTGAGAGAGAATTCTCTGTATGTCAAAGGATCGAAATGCCTTTTTGGAGTACAGAGGATTTCTTTTTTGGGATTTATTTTGTCTCCGTCAACTATTGAAATGGACCCGGCCAAGGTACAGGCCATTTATGATTGGGTTCAGCCCACTTCTTTGAAGGCCCTCCAGAAGTTTTTGGGTTTTGCTAATTTTTATCGGAAATTTATAGCAAAATTTTCTAGTATTGCCAAGCCATTGACTGACCTGACCAGGAAGGGTGCGGATGTGTTGAATTGGTCTCCGGAGGCGGTTGCTTCCTTTCAGGAGCTGAAGCGTAGATTTACCTCTGCCCCGGTTCTGCGGCAACCTGATGTCTCACTCCCGTTTCAGGTAGAGGTGGATGCTTCTGAGATTGGTGCAGGAGCAGTGTTGTCCCAAAAGGATCCGGTAACATCTAAAATGAATCCCTGTGCTTTCTTTTCCCGAAAGTTCTCTTCATCTGAACGTAACTATGATGTGGGGAATCGGGAACTGTTGGCCATGAAATGGGCATTTGAGGAGTGGAGACATTGGTTGGAGGGAGCCAAACATCAAGTTGTGGTCCTCACTGACCACAAAAATTTGATTTACCTAGAGTCGGCTAAACGCTTGAACCCTAGACAGGCTAGGTGGGCCTTGTTTTTTACACGTTTTGATTTTGTGGTCTCTTTCCTTCCTGGAACTAAGAATGTCAAGGCAGACGCCCTCTCTAGGAGTTTCTTTGCTGATTCTCCTGTGGTGACCAAGCCTGCTACCATCTTAGGCGAAGGGGTAGTTCTTTCTGCCATCTCGCCCGATTTGAGACTTGCTCTGCAAGAGTTCCAGGAGGACAAACCTGAGCGTTGCCCCAGTGGAAAGTTGTATGTTCCTGACCAGTGGAAGAAGAGAGTGATGTCTGAAGTTCATTGCTCTGCATTGGCTGGTCATCCGGGTATTTTTGGTACTTGAGATCTGGTGAGTCGCTCTTTTTGGTGGCCCACCTTGTCTCATGATGTCAGGAATTTTGTGCAGTCCTGTGGGACTTGCTCCCGGTCTAAATCTTGTTCTCGCTCTAGTGGGTTGTTGATGCCTTTGCCGGTCCCCAGGAGGCCATGGACCCATATTTCAATGGATTTCATCTCTGATATGCCGGTCTCTCAAAGAATGACTGTTATTTCGGTGATTTGTGATAGGTTCTCTAAGATGGTTCATCTTGTACCACTCCGTAAGTTGCCATCTTCCTCTGAGTTGGTGCCCCTGTTTTTGCAACAGGTGGTTCGCTTGCACGGGATTCCTGAGAACATTGTATCTGACAGAGGAGTTCAATTTGTGTCTAAATTTTGCAGGACGTTCTGTTCCAAGTTGGGAATTCAGTTGTCCTTCTCCTCTGCTTTTAACCCTCAGACCAATGGGCAGACAGAGAGAACAAACCAGACCTTGGAGTCGTATTTCAGATGTTTTATTTCCGCTGATCAGGATGATTGGGTTTCATTTTTGCCCTTGGCCGAATTTGCTTTAAATAATAGAGCTAGTTCTGCCACTTTGATGTCACCTTTTTTTGTAACTTTGGGTTTCACCCTCGATTTTCTTCAGGGCAGGTGGAGCCTTCTGCCTGCCCTGGTGTTGACACTGTGGTGGAGAGAATGCACCAGATCTGGGACCAAGTGGTGGATAAGTTATCTCTCTCCCAGGAAAAGGCCCAGCGGTTTTCCAATCGACATAGGACCATTGGTCCCCAGTTTAAGATTGGTGATATGGTGTGGTTATCATCAAAAAATATTGCTATGAAGGTGGCTTCTCCTAAGTTTAAGCCTAGATTTATTGGACCTTACAAGATTTTGGAGATTATTAATCCGGTCTCTTTTCGTTTGGCTCTTCCTGTCACATTTAAGATCCATAATGTGTTCCATAAGTCCTTGTTGAAGAGGTTTGTTGAGCCAGTTGTGCCTGAGGTGGCACCTCCAGACCCTGTATTGGTTGAAGGTAACTTGGAATATGAGGTAGAGAAAATTCTGGATTCCCGTCTGGCTAGACGGAGACTCCAGTATTTGGTTAAGTGGAAGGGTTATGGTCAGGAGGATAATTCCTGGGTCTCTGCCTCTGATATTCATGCCAAAAGATTGGTGCGTGCCTTTCATCGGGCTCACCCTGATCGCCCTGGTAGCGTTGTTGAGGGTTCGGTGACCTCTCCTCAAGGGGGGGGGGTACTGTTGTGAGTTCATTTTCCCCTCCGTCACGGAGGCCTGGTGAACTCCCTATTCTAGTGAAGGAAGGTAGTGAGCCTGATTATCAGGCACCTGGGACTAATGAAGACGATTGGCTGAGTGGAGTCACTGACTGGATTTAAGGCAGCCTACGCCCTTTCTGCCCGGCGGGTGAGTTCTCTGTGGACTCTTGGACACCAGTCTGATTCCTGCTCTCCTAAAGCTAAGTTTTCTGTTTTGCCTTTTTGCATTTAAGATTTGTTTTTGTTTTTCTTGCTTTTTGGATTCTGCCACTCCCTGCTGGAGTGTGCAGTGTTCCGTTAGCTCTGTCTTCTGAAAGTTCCTGAGTGCTGATTTAGTTTTTGAAGCTTAGTTGCTTCAGGGCCATTTTTATATCAGCTTGTTGGCTTATTTCTCTGATAGGGTTTTGGCAGATTGCAGACAGCAGCCTTCCTATCCGTTCCTATCTAGGTAGTTTTTGGGCCCAGTCTTTGCTCAGCCTGTCTTTCTGTCTAAGTGTTTTCATCTTGCTTCACCGTCATTATATGTGGGGGGCTGCCTATTGCTTTGGGGTCTGCTCTGGGGCAGTTAGATTTCTCCTTTCCTTCTTTACGCCTATGTATCTCTCCGACTGTGAGCGAGGGGTCTAGGTCATCGTAGGAACCCCCCACGGCTACTGCTAGTTGTGTTGATAGGTTCAGGGGTCTGCAATCTGATAGTTGCCAACTTCTCTGGTTTTCTGGACTTAGCTAGCATTTATGTTTTTGCCTCCTACGGTGACTCAATCATAACAGTGTCCACCCTCTTTCCCTATCGGTAGGGCCTTCCTCTCCCCTTTACCATCCCATTGTATGTGTTATGAAGTCCTCAGGACTGACCCTCATTGGGTCGTGACATATCGTGACAATGAGCCCATGACAGAGCTTTCCTCCAATATGAAGGTAGTTGAGGCCATGTCCAACCTCGTCTTCATGGTCATCAGGCTTCCACTCAATTTGGGAATATTCGTCTTCTACATTTCCCCCCAGTTCCGCTAAATCCTCAGACATTAAGATAAAAAATGACCAGGAGGAAGTCATTGCAGTTCTGTCCTTCTGGCCGTGCAGGGCTTGGTGTCCACTCACATTGATTATATCGGTCTCCCCGAGGTGAAAGAAGCTTTCCTGGCCTCTAGGTCTTCTACTCTCAATGTCCATTCTGAAGTGTGGTATAGCATTAAGGAGTGGAGCTCCTCAATCGAGATGAAGTTGTCACCCCAGCTCTACAATTTCTTGAGGAAGTTGCCAAAAAGGTCTTCAGTCCAGTACACCAAAAGACTTGACAGTCATTTATTGGAATTCAGGAGGAAGGTTCTCCAGCAACTCCATAATATCTAGCTCCTTCTAGATTCTTTACAGCTATTAGAAAAATGAGGCCTTCACTGCACAATCCTCTGCTGTCTTGGGATCAGTCGGTTGTACTTTCTCACATCTGTCACTGTTTGAACCTCTGGAAAATGCCAGTCTAAAGCTTCTATCAATCTAAAAAAAAAAAACCTTTCTTGTAGATTTCACATCAGCAAAGAGAGTTGGGTAACTACATGCTCTGTCCTGCAAAGAACCATATCTGAGACTCTTCCCCGACTACTTAGTTCTACACACAATGCCAGGTTTCTACCAAAAGGTGCTTTGCTTTCCTGTGCAAATCTGAGTCTAGAAATCTCTCTACCAGTTCTTCCTTCCGATTTAGGTTGCTTACACCTCCAGGATGTGAAGCGATGTCGACTAGAATATCTTAATAGGCCAAGGACCTTTAGAAACTCAAGACATTTTTCTATAATATCAAGCTCCTTATAATGGGAGAGAAAAAAACACCAGTGAATCCTCTTTGTCAGATGAAGGAACTTTTGGAGTTACCCTTTAGAAGGTGTGGAGGTTCTGTTAGGTCTTCATGGTCACAGAAATTCCATGTTCCTTCACTTCAGCTACTAGGTCATTGGTGTCCACCTTTGTGAAACTCTACTGGCTCTTGTCTTGGACTCTGAGGATTCGGTAGTATTAACGGAAGCATCTAACCACTAATCGCGCTCTTATTTTCCTTGTGCTGCCCGAGGATCATGAGGAAGTGGAAAATGTACCTGAAATTTGTGTTTATTGATTGCTCGGCCGAACAGCGTTCCTCCCATGATTGATTCACTGCTTCGTACCATTCGTAACTCCCTCGCTTTGGTGGTATTGTTGCAGGGAACGTGATTGGATAGTTGGCTTAATTCTAATAACTGCTAATTGTTATGCCTCTTCATTCCAGGCAAAGTGTCATTAACCCTGTCGTGTGCTACTGAAGGATGATCAGTAGGGAAGAGCGGACCTGTGGAAGTTTGGGTTCTGGTGCCCGACCTGAACTTTAGTCCAAACTTGAACCAGAACTCCAATGAACACAATGGGGACCCGAACTCTATAACATTGTAACGGATTCCCAGAAGTCTGTGTTTAGCACTGGACTCTTAAGTGTCCGTAACAAATCTCTTAACGACGAGGAAACCAAAATGTCAGGTAAATTTTCCATATACTGAACATCTTGTCTTTCACTTGCCCTCCCCTGATGAAGCGGCTTGATCAGCGAAACACGGGTGGGTTTCTCCACTGCCGTTCCTCCAGGCTGCTTTGGATTCCATATTCTGGGTTCTATACATTGAATACTATAAATATAATTTATCTCCCCCTCAGTTTATTCTTGCATTGTTGTCTGCTCTCATATTTACACATTGGTTTTCACATTTTATTAGCGGTAATGTCTGCACTTTAATAAAAGCGTACACCGGCCGCCAATATCCGGCATACCCTCATACATTCAGGGGGCTATTCCTGTGGAAGGGATTCATTTCCTTTCCTTGTGTGTTTATGAATCTCAGTGTTGTGGATTTTCTTTTTAATGCATTTTCAGGAATTCATATAATCTTCCCGTGTGCACATCCACATTGTCCTGATCCTTCTTCGGCAGCTCTGGAGGTATCGGCAGCACACCCCGCCACATCTCTCCGTCTCATTCTCGTGGCTTCCGTCAAGTGGAGTAAAGCCGCGCATAAGCCGAGTCACGAGCATATATAACTTTATTTACAAAAATACAAATGACAACAGCGGGAATCTCAGAGATTACACCAGGACGGAAAACGACCCCCATCATCCTCAGCGCTGCCGTCTGTACAGGAGCATGAGAAAGTAACGACACGTAGAAAAATATCAAAGTCCTAAATATTTCATCAGATTTCATATGATCTGGACACGCCAGCTCCCCCCCCCCGGCTACATGTCCATGACAGGGGGCCATCACCACGAGCAGAAAGGGGTACAGACTAAAGCAGACCCTAGTGTTCTGCAGGATGAGGGCAGAGGAGACCTAACATGTGCGGCCCCTCCAGCTCCTCTCTGTGCTGTCTGATTCAGACCAAGGTCCCGGCGGTCAATGATGTGCGGTGGTCCTTACTCTACCCAGCCAGCCCACCTTACAGGATGTGCATATAGGATGTGGGGGGCGACTCAACTTAAAGCAACAGTAAACCTAGACTGAATGGTAAAAGCAAACGGAAGATAAATAGTGATGCGAGAAAGTGCTCGGATATCATGTTATTAGAGTATTTCGGGTGTGCTCGTGTATTATGTTCTAGACCATGCGACTGCATGGTTCACAGCAGTTAGGCAATCCTTGCAGGGGCTGTCTAACAAACAGTCAATCCTCGCGGGTGTTGCGGCTGTCTAACAGGCACTCCTTGCAGGTGGTGTGGCTAACAGTCAATACTGGCAGGTGTTGCGGCTAACAGTCACTCTTCACGGATGTTGAGACTGTCTAGCAGTCACTCCTCGCAGCTGTCGAAGTCAATCCTAGCAGGTATTGCGGCTGTCTGACAATCCTCGCGGGTGTCGCGGCTGTCTATCAGACAATCCTCGCGGGTGTTGCGGCTGTCTAACAGTCACTCCTCGCAGCTGTCTAATAGTCAATCCTCGTGGGTACTGCAGCTGTCTAACAGTCAATCCTCGCGGGTGTGGCGGCTGTCTAACAGGCAATCCTCGCAGGTGTTGCGGCTGTCTAAAAGCCGTGAATCATGCAGCCGTTGGTTCTTGAACACATTACTCGAGGACCCCAAGATACTAGAATAACACCCGATCGTGGTCTGCTAGCACAATATCCGAGCGCACTCATTCATCACTAAAGAATCTTTTCCCGGGCAGCGGAAGTCGGCGTCGGCCCCGGCCACTACTGCTGTTATAAGAAATTGGGCAAAACCATAAGAACAGAGGAAACGAAGGACCCTCGGGGCTTTCTCTGCATGTTCCTCGCTGTGCTGCTGACATTTCTGAGTCAGCCCCCACTGACTGTGCCGGCGATGAGCCGCTGATCGAGCTGCATTACATAGAGGAGGACGGGCGACATGACGACAAGCTCCACTTGGAGGGAGCAACAACACCCGGACTGCGGCCTTGTAGGGAGGGGTGATCTGCGATGATCCGGGAAAAGCCTGTGGTGTCCCGGATGTGCAGATATTGTGAGAGGAGCCCGAGGGGCACCAACTTTTAATAAATAGAAAAAAAATGAGCTAAATTACAGAAGCCACAGCAATAAGGCACTAAATGTTTTCTTCGTATCCACCGAGTAAAATAAAACTGCCGCACACCAGTGGCGAGAGCACGAAATGCAAGCCTTATAGTCCAGGGATTGAGGCCGCCGATCCCGCTGATGAAGCGGACGGTAGAGTGAAGGGGTCCGGGGGCACAAAGCAGAGAGCGTGCAGTGATCGGACACGACGAGACGGCCATTCTCCATCCCAGAGAAGGGGTCCAGTCCATAGACATGGAGAGCTGCTCTGTTTACAGCCTCACTTGTTCTTTTTCTGGGGAGGAAGGGGAAAAACAAAATTAGTGTACCCATCTATCAGCAGAGGACGGCGGGGCCCGGGTGTCACACAGGCACAGACATTACAATCAGGCAGTGTTTGCTGCTGCCCCCCAGAGATGGTGGCTGCTGCTATCTGGTAAGGACAGCTGTACCGAGGGGCTACAGTATATTGACCCCAATCCATGCACCCCCATGCAGCGCAGACACCTCTCCCTCCACTGTTACTTGTGCATGAGGCTCCTGTACAGGAGAAAACTGACATTACACACTGAGATAGCAGAGGAAAGTGCGGGACAGTAACAGCTGCACAGGTAGAGGAAGCATCGCATGTGTGTGATGAATGGCCGACACCAAACATACATGGTGGGTGCAGAGCACATCTATAGACGATGGGGTCTCACAATGTCTCCCCAGCTCACCCACATGCCCCCTCCCGCCCAGCGTCCCAGACACCCCCACGGTCTCACAATCACCCCATTATCATCAAACAGCACTGACCTCCCGCCCAGCGTCCCACAGACACCCCTACAGTCTCACAATCACCCTACTATCATCAAACCGCACTGACCTTTGTGTTCTTCGGGGACTTCCCGGACCCCCGCGGAGACTTTCTGTTTGGAGACTTGCGGATGCCGAGGAGTGAGGACTTGCTGGTGCCTCCACGTCCCTGAGGTGTAGATTTGGGGGTGGACATTTTGCTTAGACCCCTCTTCAGTAAGCTGCTCCCCAGCTTCTTAGGGGTATTGAGAATGTTGAAGGCCATGGTCTGACGACGGCTGGTGTGCGACTAATGGAGAAAGAAAACATCTTCAGGAGACAGCGCGCACAGGGAGAGTCGGGCATCTGGAAGCATCACACAAGAGGGAGGCCGCCGGGAGATGCTGCTGGGGGGCATCCAGAGGCATCACACAAGAGGGAGGCGGCCGGGAGATGCTGAGGGGTATCCAGAGGCATCACACAAGAGGGAGGCGGCCGGGAGATGCTGAGGGGTATCCAGAGGCATCACACAAAGGGAGGCCGCTGGTGGGCTTCTAAAAGCATCACACAGAGGGAGGTCACCAGGAGACGACGCACGGGGAGGCTGCTGGGGGGCGTCCAGAGGCATCACACAGAGGGAGGCCGCTGGGGGGCTTCTGGAAGCATCACACAGAGGGAGGTCACTGGGAGACATCCAGAGGCATCACACACAGGGAGGCCACCAGGGGGTGGGGGTGGAAAAGGGACAGGGGGATGTCTGGAGACATAGCGAAGGGTCATCACCGAGGCATCGAGCCTTCAGCAGCAGCTCCTGCATGACACGGATACAACTTCAGGGTGGTCCCCGCTGGATTTGCAGCAGAGGTGGGGGGTATTCTCCATCACATTTACCTAAACCCTTATAGCCGCCTGATATATGGACACTATATGTGGCGAATGGTGCACAGTGGCCACATGTACCGCACGTTGCAAATAGTGCACAGTGGCCACGTGTACCGTACATGGCAGCTGTGTTCCTGCTGCCCCCCCCCCCAGTGTCTGCCGTACACCAGCCGGGTCTCACCTGCTGCTGGCTGACGCCGGCTTTGCTTTCAGCGGCGGTTGATCTTCGTGTTTCAGGTTTTTCTTTTGGGGTCATCGGCCGTGGGAAGCAGGTGGCAGACTTCTTAGACTGAGGACGACACAGAAGTCGGGTCATGTTGGATATAATTTATAAGAGGAAAAATAATCATGGACCCCCAAACTCCACCACTGCCCCCCTCCCATTACCTCTGGAGTTTCCGGCCCATAATGAGACTCCTCGGACACGCGCTTCCTTTGCTGCCTCGTGGTGATGCTGCTGCCGGCCCACGAATGCTCCGTCCCAGTGGATGCCAGGGTCATCCTCCTCGTGCTGCCCACAGATTCCTGGATTTGTGCAGGCAGCAGCGTGGCTCGTCGCAGTGTCTCCTGGGGGTCGCCAGTCTTCACCTCTTCATCAGTGATGGTGGAGGCCAGGAGAGTCGTCTGTGACAGAGGCAGCTTTGTATGAGGGGGAACGCGAGGCACCTGGCACCACCATCACTACACTAGAGATTACCACTCAGAAAACACCTACCCTGGACTCCAGGGGGTAGCTGGTCTTCAGATGCGGGGGGCAGGCCCGGTTCCGCTGTTGCAGTTCGGCTATTCTGCTCCAGTCCTCCTGGGGGTCCGGCTCATCCTGGCACGTGTTCAGATAGAAGCTGCTCCGACCTGAGGCTACATGACATGGTACATGGTGAGGAGTGAGGTCAGCGAGCGCCAATACCACCGCCACGTCTGAGATCCATGCTGAGCAGTGTGTGTGGCCCCTGAGCAGCAGAGGGGTGGTCTCAGACCCCCGGCATCCTCTGCATCACTAGGGAGGATGCTCGTATACGCCCAGAGAGGAGCGGCTGGCACTCACCTCCTGCCTGGGACAGGCGGGCAGAGCTGCGGGTGGTGGGCCGGTAGCCGGGCAGGCTCATTATCACAGAGTTGTTCAGGCTGTCGTCAGACGACGTGTGCTCGGGGGGCTTCACCAGTGACTCCAGTGAGGGGAGGCTGGTGAGAGCAGGTGCGGAGGTGGCAGGCTGCGGCTTCCCTCCGCGGCGGTGGCCATCCTGCGGCTGGTGCAGGCTGTGGTGCGAGGGTGCAGAGCGCAGGCTGTAGAACGAGGTGTTGGGGCTTTCTGGTTCTGCTTCCTCCTTGGTTTTCTGTGGAGTAAGAGAAACGTTCGATGAGGTGACAAACGAGACACGTATAATGGCTCCCAGCAGCACTGCAGGACTACTACCACCAGCAGATGTCTACGCTGGCACTGACAACATGTGTGCATGTTCCTGGTTCTATGTGCGGCCTCCGCTCACCTTTGTCATGGTGATGTTGATGACCTGGGTGGTCCGCCTTCGAGCCGAGCGTGCCTTCTTGGAGGAGTCCAGGGACAAGTCGGGGATGGAGCCGATGCTGCTGTCCAGCTTGGAGCGTGTGCGGGTGGGGATGGGGGTGAAGTACAGGCTTTCTAGGGACTCCACTTTCCTAGGGAGCCGGTTGGACGCGGCGGCCGTGGGGCTGCTGGACTTGGCAGTGGATTTGGAGGGGAGCTGATGAGAGCGACCGTTCTTCCTATAAATGACAACAAGCAGAAATTAGTCTACAGACCACCAGAAGTGAAATCCCCCCGTCACTGGCTTTCCACATAGTAATTGTCCCCCAATGTTCCCCTGTGCTCTGCAGCTGTTGTAGAGCTGCTGACCGGCTGTCACACGTACCTGGTGGAGTTCAGGGGGTCTTCCTCCTCGTCGCTCATGTCCAGGCTGTCTACACTGACGTCTGCGTGGCTCCGGGTGACTCGTGGTGGGTGCAGGGTCTCCCGGCTCTTCATGGCATCAGAGGGAGCTTGAGCCTTACCGAGCTCGCGGAGCTGACGATTGGCTTCCTCCACCTGCAGGAAGAAGACACGTTCTCCTCTGATGGTGCACAACCGGCGAAACCACCCGCCATTCAGATGAAGTAGAGCAGCGGCCATACAAGAAGCCGATGCAGAGCTGAAAAAGGCTGCAAAGCCAGGCCGCGTTCACATGAGCGTGCTGCACCCTTGTGAGCGCGTCCGATGGCTGAGACTATGAAACTACCTTGTTATCAGCCGAAAAACAGTCCAGACGAGAGCATCCTGCGATACGCACATGGACCCAGGAGTGGCGTCTACATGCCACTTGTTATGTCAATATCTGAGCCATCACAGACCACAAGTGGAATAGTGCTATAACACACTGTACGTCCTGCCCCGGAGCACAGCGGCCTCACCTGAGCCTCTAGGCTCCGCACCTGGCCGCTCAGACTCTTGCAGTTTTTCTCGGCCTCCTTGTTTTGCAGCAGCGAGCGCTGTAGTTCCTTGCTCGCCCGCTCGAACTCTGCCTTGAGTTCTGCGTTCTCCTTGCGGAGCCCTTCCTGCTCGCGGGTGACGCTCTGCAGCTCCTCGCTCAGCTGCTGGTTCTGCTGCTTCTTCACGTCATAGTGAACCTTCGCTTTCTCCATCTGCGGAAGGAATAGACCTGGGTGAGAAGCGATGGCGACCGGAGGAGACGAGACCCCGGAGGAGACGAGACCTCGAGAAGTTTCATCTTCAGTTTATATATGACATAGACTTCAGCAGTTACTTCATGCGACAACGGAGCGAGTGTGGGGAATCTGCCTGAGACAGGGGTCCGGCGAGATACAGACCCCCTTATCTCTCAGACACGGTGTTTATGTCTTATATGACTGCACCAGAGTCCCCGAATATGTTGCTGAGGAGACGCGTGGACCCACCTGTGCCTTGTAGTGCTCCGCAGCCTGAGCCCCCTTCTCCATCTGTTTATTAAGATCACGGACCTGCAAAACCGAAAGTGGAGAAGACATCAGTGACCGGCCACGAGACGTGGAAACGAATCACAACGTGGCGGCGGCAGGTGCACTCGTGTCAGCGGCGGATCTCTGTCTGCGCAGCCACTAACCCAGTGGTGCCCAACCTATGGTCTACAGAACTACTACCCCCAGCATGCACTGGTCTTCACATTCTCGACATGTGTTAAATTACAACCCCCAGCATGCACCGGTCCAACATACCTTCCCCAGCCGCCATCCTAAGGGTCTTCGGCCTGGGAACCTCCAGCTTTTGCAGAACGATCAGTCCCCCACCATGCAAAATTACAGTCCCAGACATGTGCAGGGAGCTACACAGCTGGAGACCACCAGGCTGCGGACCACTGCACTGCCCCCATCCTGTGTTACCGTGCCGCGATCCTACGCTGACAGGAGCGC
Organism: Dendrobates tinctorius; assembly: GCF_039654945.1. Lineage (NCBI taxonomy): Eukaryota > Metazoa > Chordata > Amphibia > Anura > Dendrobatidae > Dendrobates > Dendrobates tinctorius. The sequence continues at coordinate 3,425,608 of NW_027361824.1, forward strand.
ACCGTGTCCGCAACCATGAGATTAATGCTGCGTGTACCAGCAGCCCTGCGACCACCCCCAGCATGCACTGCCGTCTCCCCCTCCCCCACACTAATGCAGGGGCCATGCTGACGTCCTCATTGAAAACTGTTTGCAGGTTCGTGCACGATTCTGCTTCCCATGTAATGATCATGTCCGCACAAGGAGGAGCGGAGGGTGGAGAAGCGGAGGGTGGGGATCATTCCGACGTTGCTCTGGACATGGGGAGGGTGTCACAAAGCTTGTGAGCGGCTGCGGGCTCAGAATTACATGGAGGAATCATGGAGCAGGCATTGCGTAACATGTAGTAGATGCCGGCCAGCGGCACCGGCCAGCCTACAATTACAGGGAATCACAGGGAGGAGAGTCACGGCTCGGAAGCAGAAGTTGCCGAAGAAATGGAAGTTTTCTAACCTGCGTGAGATTTGGTCATTGGAGGTTTTTTTTTTTTCTCTCCACAGCAGAATTTATTCAACTACAAGAGCGGGAGGAACGGGCGTGGCACATTCAGCTCATGCCGCAACGGGGTCCCATGTTCTGCTGCGGCCCCAGGGCAAACAGTTCGCAAGGAAAAACCGCTGCGGAGCGAGAGCCCAGAGATGGCGCAGAGCGGGGATGTTAGCGGCATGCACAGTCACCGTTTAAGGAGCTGGAGGCGAGAGGAGGTTACACCCGTTACCTGGTCAGACTGCGCCTTCTTCGCTGCCTCCAACTGATCCACCTGCGACATGAAGGGAGAGGTGAGGACGAGCGCCGCATAGTGACCCCACACTCACATCTAAGGGTACCCTAAATCTACAACGTGGCACTGAAGACCCCACACTCACATCTAAGGGGACCCCGAATCTACAATGCAGCATTGAAGACCCCACACTCACATCTAAGGGGACCCCAGAATCTACAATGTGGTAATGAAGACCCCCCACTCACACCTAAGGGTACCCTAAATCTACAACGTGGCACTGAAGACCCCACACTCACATCTAAGGGGACCCCAGAATCTACAATGTGGTAATGAAGACCCCCCACTCACATGTAAGGGGACCCCGAATCTACAACGTGGCACTGAAGACCCCACACTCACATCCAAGGGGACCCCGAATCTACAACACGGTAATGAAGACCCCCACACTCACATCTAAGGGTACCCTAAATCTACAACGTGGCACTGAAGACCCCACACTCACATCTAAGGGGACCCCAGAATCTACAATGGGGTAATGAAGACCCCCCCCCCACTCACATGTAAGGGGACCCCGAATCTACAATGCGGCATTGAAGACCCCACACTCACATCTAAGGGGACCCCAAATCTACAATGGGGTAATGAAGACCCCCCCACTCACATCTAAGGGAACCCCGAATCCACAACGTGGCATTGAAGACCCCACACTCACATCTAAGGGGACCCCAAATCTACAATGCGGTAATGAAGACCCCACACTCACATCTAAGGGGACCCCGAATCCACAACGTGGCATTGAAGACCCCACACTCACATCTAAGGGGACCCCGAATCCACAACGTGGCATTGAAGACCCCACACTCACATCTAAGGGGACCCCGAACCTACAATGCGGTAATGAAGACCCCACACTCACATCTAAGGGGACCCCGAATCTACAATGCGGTAATGAAGACCCCACACTCACATCTAAGGGGATCCCGAATCTACAACATGGCACTGAAAAGCAAACACTGTGCAGGGCTATCACTACAACGGTCCTTCCTTAGTCACTTGTAGTCAGAACTGGGGGCCTGATCCCTTATGATCGGGGGGGGGGGCCTGATCCCTTATGATCGGGGGGGGGGGGGGCCTGATCCCTTATGATCGGGGGGGGGGGGGGCCTGATCCCTTATGATTGGGGGGGGCATTGATTATCTCTATATCAGACTATTTCGTTGTAGGTGGACGTCCCCCTTAAAGCACCACGTTCTGCTGGCCGTCAGTCAGACGCCCAGAGCTTTTTGGCAAGAAGGCTTTATAGATCTCAGGGGCCAATTCTTAAAAGAAAAAAAAAACCTGCTCCTATAGTCCCTAAACAGCGCCACCCCTGCACCCGTGTCCATAGGTGGTATTGCAGCCAGTTACAATTCGCTGTAATGAAGCAAAGCTGTAATACCAATCTCAACCTGTGAACGGAGTGGGAGGGGAAAAAAAAGCCACCATATTTTTCTAATCCTGACAACCCCCTTTAACGCCTGCAGAAGATGGGCAATGATGCTAGCACTGGGGTAGCTGGGACACTGCTAGGCCCCGATGTAAAAACTAAAGCACCTCCCCCGCTCCCAAACCAACACAGAAATAACCGGTCTTCGCATATGGGCTGAAGGGACCTTTTGGCCCCCAGACAACTATGACCCTTGCACCCGCTATGGTTTAGCCCCTGAATGGCGGCCACATTGGATGTCTCTAGCAGTGATTCTTAGCCTGCGGCCCCGCTGTGCTGGGCATGTTGAGAGTTATGGTGGATGCCGATGCGTGCAACACAGGGTGCGAGCGCCAGGACTCACAAGAAGGAGCAGGATACCTGAGTCAGCAGTTTCTGCTTTTCCTCCTGGAGCTTCTGCCTCTCGTCCAGGATCTGGGCTTTGGCGTGCTCGTACTTGCGGCTGAGGTCCTGCAGCTGCCCCTCGCCTTCGGAGGCCTTCTTCTCATACTGCAGCCGCAGCGTCTCCAGTTCCTGCGTGTGCTTCTTGGCCATCTCGACCAGTTCGGTCTGCACCTTCTTCACCTCCTGCTCGTAGGCCTGGGACAGGGTCTCATTCTCTCCGCTCTGGTGCTTGATCTCCTCCTGCAGAGAAGCGATCTGCTCCCGATGATCCTTCATCTCCTTCTGCAGAGTCTCCAACATCTTCTCCTTCTGATCCAGGGCTCCTCTCAGGGATAACACGGATGCCGCCTCCGCTTTGCTTTTCTCCAGCTCCTGCTGTAAACTCTCCACCATAGTCTGGTTTTGCAGACGTTCCTCCTGGTGTCGGCTTTCCCGCCGACTCTGCTCAGCCTTCATTTCTTGGTAGAGGCTTTGAATGGACTCCAATTCCTGGAGCTGTTGCTGGACGCTGGACATCTCTGCCTCCTTCTGGCTGAACTTCTCCTGCCAGGTCTTAATATCCTTCTCCAGATTTGCGGTACTTGTCTGGTAGGACGAGAGGGTCTTCCGAAGCTCCTCGACAGTTGCCTTTTGCTTTCCGGCTTCATCTTGGTAGGACGACACTTCTGCTGTGAGACTTTGGATGGTGGATTGCTTGTCAAGAAGTTCCTTGGAAGACGCTTCCAGTTTTTCCTGGACTGTCCTCAGCTGCTCTGCAAGCTCACTGCTCCGACTGGACTCTCTGACAAGTAGTTCCTTGGCTTCTCCGGAGCTGCGCTCACTGCTTGTCAGCTTGGTAGCCATGTTACTCAGCTCCTTCTGCAGACTTTTGATCTGCTCCATCTTGCTCTCCGCTTCCTTCTGATGGCGGGCAGCTTGATCCTTGGTTTCGGACAGCTCCTTCTCGTATTCCTGAGCTGCAGAGCGGGCGCTCGACAGCTCTCGGCTCGATTCGCTCGATGTCTTCTGGCTTTGCTCTAATTCTTGAACTTTATGGAACAGCTCTTTCTTCAACGCTTCTAAAGAAGCTTCAGTCTCTGTTTGCAAAGCTCGAGACTCATCCAGCTGCTTCGAGAGCTCGAGGGTCCTCTGCCGCTCCTCCTGCACCTCTGCGGCCAGCGTCTGCATTCCTTTTTGATGCTGCTCAGATGCCGAAGCCTTTTCGGATGCATTGGTTTTTGCCTCGGCTGCTTCCTTACGAGCTGCATTTACTGCGTCTTCCAACCCGCTGCATCTGCTCTCCAGCTCTGCAATCCTAGACTGAAGAGCTTGCACTTCGCCAACAGTCGCCTGATACTGCTGCTGCACAGAAGCCACTTCTCTCACTTTACTCTGAACCTCTTGCTCCAAACGTGTAACCTGCCCGTGTAGTCCAGGAAGCGCAGCTTTCAAGCTGTTAGTCTCAGTCTCCGCGGCCTTCACCTTTTGGATATAGTTTTTGATCTCCTCGTCCTGAGAGTCGGAGCGTTTTTTTAAGACGTCGACCTCCTTTGTGAGGCCTTCTGCGTGGCGTTTCCCCTGCTGGATTTCTTCCTCCCTGGAGGCCACTTCTTTGGTCAGTCTCTCCAGCTCGCTCTCCTTCACTGCGATCAGATCGAGAGAGCGAGACAGTTCGTTCTGTAGAGCGGAGAACTCAATTTTGTGGCCGTCCATGTATTTCTGGAGCTGGGCCTCGGCCTCCTGCTTAGCCTCCTGCTCGGTCTTGAGCTCTCGGAGGATTTTATCCCGCTCTCCTGCCAGGCAGCGATGCTCATCCTCTCTCCGGAGAAGCGCCTGCTGATGCTTCTCATCAGCCTCCCTGATGTACGCATTTTTCTCCTCCAAGTTAGCGGACAGTTCCCGGAGGGCTTGTTCATTTTGTGTCCTCGCTTTTCGCATAGAACTTATTTTGGACTCCAAAGCCGCGATCTTGTCAGATTTCTGTTCTTCCAGACACTTCAATTCGGCTTGTAAATCTGCCACTTTTTGCTGCTCACCAGAAAACTCCTTGGCGAGTGTCTGCAGCTCCTGCGCTTTGTTGTTGCAGGTTATTTCCAGCTGAGACACACGTTCAGCGTTCTCCTGCCGAGCAGAGCGAAGCTTCTCCTCGGTAGAGCGGATGGTATGAAGAAGCTTCTGCTCCTGCGCTTCCTTCTCTCCGAGCTGAGCCTTGGCTGCCGAGAGCTCGGACTCCAGGCGATGCACCTGATCCAGTTGCGCGGAGTTGTCGGCTTCCATACGCGACACCTTCAGCCTCTCATTCGCCAGCTGCTGACAGACCTCGGTGTGCTCTTTTTTCAGGCTTTGGACGTGCGCTTCCATTTGGCGGGAGCTGTCGGCTCGCTCTTTCCACATGCTCATCTCCTTAGTCAGTTTGTCGATTTGGTCCTCTCGTAGTCGGGTGGCAGCGGACGATTCGGACAGCTTCTCCTGCAGGCTCTCAGTTTTTGCTTGGAGTTCTTCTCCTAGATGTGTTACCCGAGATTCGAGTTTCGCAACGGCAGATTTCTCCTTGTCGAGCGTAGCGATGGCCTGGTCTCGTCGTTCCCGTAAGCTTTTCACTTTTCCTTCCAGCTCAGCGCTTCTCTTCCGCTCGCTCTCGAGTGAAGCAGACGTTTCTCTCTCCTTTTCCAACATTTCCTTCAGGGACAGGAGTTGTTCTTTCATTTCTGCATTTTCTTTGCCCACCAGCTCCATCCCAGACACTTTCTGCTGGTAAATTTTCATCTGCGCCTCTTGTTCGGAGATCTGCGTCCTCAGCGTTTCCAGAGAAGCCGCGTGAGACTTGTCCTGCGCGTCGTTCTCTGCATCCAGGTTGTGACATTTGGCGAGCAGGTCCAGAATCGTGGCGTCCAGCTCCTGCACTTTCATGGCCAGTTCGGCTTTTTCCTTCTTCAGCCCTTCCATCGCTACCACACCAACTTTGTGATCGCCTTGTAAGGCTTGATACGTCTTCCCAAGGGCGGTCACTTCTTCCTCCTTGGCCTTCTTATACTCGTTGAGCATGGTGATGGTGGAGTCCCTCTCGTCGGCACATTTATCCCGTTCCTGCTGCAGACTGAGCATCTGTTGGGTGTTCAGTCCCAGCTGCTCATTTATCTCCAGCAGTTTGCCTTCCGTCTGCCTCAGCGTGCTGCCGAGATGTTCAACCTGATGGCTGAGTTCTGCGATGCTCTTCTTCGAGGACTCCTCTTGCTTCTGGAGGACGAGCTCCAATTGTCCTCTCTGCCTCCTCTCCTCTTCCATTTCTACCTGGAGACCAGAAAGCTCCTGATCCTTCCGTGTCACGGACACCTTCAGCTTGGAGATTTCCAGCTTCAGGGTAGTGATCTGACAGGTGAGCATCTCCTCCTGGCGTCGGGCGTCCTGGTCCTGCTTCTCCTTCTGAAAGGTGATCTCCGACAAGGATGTCTGCAGGTTGGTGACAATGTCCTGGAGCTGCATCTTTTCAGATTCGAAGCGTGACCTCTGTGCCTCGGCGTCCGCCCTGGCCGCCGCCTTCTCCTCTTCCATGTTGGAGATCTGAGCTTCAAGCTTTGAAGATTTGGCATTCAGAGAGAGAACTTCTTGTTGTAAATTTTCCAGCTATGACAAAAAAAATAAAATAAAAAAAAAAAAAAATATGGAAAATGGTCAGCAAGCAGCAATGTTCAAGAGAAGGACAACATAAATATGCACCCAGCTTCACTCGTCCCCTGACCCCTCCATCATGCATGCAATGTCATACCTGGAGGACATCCCCCAATCTCTCCCCTTTCTCGCTTTCTCCCATCTTTTTCAGTTGATCTTCCAACATTGAGATTTTTTCTTGAAGAATCTGGTTTCGTTCCTCCAGACTTTTCTGTAAAAGGAAAAAAAACAAAAATAAAAGTACAAAACTATGGAAAAGGCAAAAGGAGAAATTGCCTTGTACTGCTCTCCCTCGTCAGAGCGCCTGTATAGCACGTGCCCTCACATCCTGGGCAAACTATGGGGGACTGCTCGGACTATGTGTCTGACAAAAGTTGCAGAAGTCATCCCGATACTTCCCTCAGGCTGGGGAGGCATGTGTGATAAAAAAAAGTGATGACCGCAACACGACAAACTGTGGGAAGCTACAGAGGGAGAATGAGGCAAGGAAGAGACCATGGGAGAAATTCAGCCTGAAGCTGTGTAGCTTCTTTATGACATGTCCAGGAAGCCATGACTGACACAGGTAAGCTGTGAAGAAGAAGCAGGTATAGATCACAGCCCCTCTGTGTCATCATGACACGAGACAGTCTCCATACACAAACACACAACATTCGCCATTACTGGGCTCATCTCCAATAAGGAGGAGACGTTGGGTGGAATCAGTTGCTGATTTAAAAAAAAAAACACCCACATGAAAAGGAAATATCAGTGTGGCAACTTGGGTGACGTGCCAGCGACCGCCTGTGAGCAGGTAGAGTCGTCCATTCCCACTGCCCAGCGCACATCACAGTTTTTTACCTTCTCGGTTATTGCCAAGTTCAGCTCGGACTCCAGACGATTCTGCTGCTTCTGCCACTCGGCCACCGACGCCTCGTGCTCCTCAGTGGTTTCATTCAGAGCCTCCTGTAGCTCAGCTAAGCGACCAGAAAAGTCCTGCACCTGGGGAGATTGTAAACAGGTATTAGCGCATGTAACGGAGGAGCCGAGTGAGCGATCCAGCAGCTCCGGCACGCAACTGAGGAGCCGAACGAGCGAGACCACAGCTCCATGATCTAATGAAGGAGCAATACCACAACTCCAGCACGTAACGGAGGAACCAAGCGAGAGATCCCCATGTTAAGAGAATAAGATGGCTGCAGATCAGCAACATTCCTTCTGGTGGGGGACAGGCGCCAAATGAAGGACGAGGTGCTCACCTTGTAGGAGAGGTCTCTGTGCTTCTCGGAGAGATGGTCGTTCTTCCTCTCCAGCTGGTTCCGGTCAGTCTTTAAGTCCTGACATTGCTTCAGGGTGTCCCGGAGGCGAATCATGAGGCTGACGGACAGATGTACAGTGAACACTATATACATGGATCCAGCCTATTAATGACCAGCAGCAGCACTGCTCAGGAGTTAGGAACTCACTTTTTATTATTTAGCTCTGCATTTATGCAGCTCTGACATTTGTGAGGGACCTCACTTTACGAGGCCTGGTCTTATAAGAGACACACACATTAATACAAAAAGGTGACAGTCGGCACGGTGGAGCTAATGGGTCAGAACCGGAGGCCCCGGTGGCAGGACCGGAAACCATCGCCGTCTCACCTCTCGTTCTTCTCCCGCAGCTCCTCCATCTCTCGTGGCTCCTGCTGATCCTCCTGCTTCTCGTTCAGGAGCATCAGACGCTCGATTCGCTGCTGCATAAGGTAAATTTGCGCTTCTGGAAATGCCATAAAGGAACACAGGTGTTGGTATCTCACAGCCGATCATGGTAAGGAGGCAGTAATACGTGATACAACATGGACACCGTGATCTCAGACTTCACACATACAGGACAGAACGGCGCCCTCCTTAGGAAGCCTCCATGATTTACCTTTTTCTGCCATCCGCTTTTTAGTCTCCGAGAGTTCAAGCTCCAGTTCATCCCGCAAGTCTCGTCCCTCGATGAGCTGCTTCCGGAGCCTCCGAATCTGGAACTGCGGCATGTGCAGCACCTCGCTCATAGGAGAGGATGGAGAGTCCAGGGGAAAACTGCAGAGGACAAGAGAGAGGTCATTACAGGACAGGAGAGACCAAGGACAAGAGAGACCAAGGGCCGAGCGAGACGCCATTACAGGACAGGAGACACCAAGGGCCGAGCGAAACGCCATTACAGGACAGGAGACACCAAGGGCTGAGCGAGATGTCATTGCAGGACAGGAGACACCAAGGGCCGAGCGAGACGACATTACAGGACAGGAGAGACCAAGGACCGAGTGAGACGCCATTACAGGACAGGAGAGACCAACCAAGGACCGAGCGAGACGTCATTGCAGACAGGAGACCAAGGGCCAAGCGAGACGTCATTACAGGCAGGAGAGACCAAGGGCCGAGCGAGACGTCATTACAGGCAGGAGAGACCAAGGGCCGAGCGAGACGTCATTACAGGCAGGAGAGACCAAGGGCCGAGCGAGACGCCACTGCAGGCAGGAGAGACCAAGGGAAGAGCGAGACGTCACTGCAGGCAGGAGAGACCAAGGGAAGAGCGAGACGTCATTACAGGCAGGAGAGACCAAGGGCCGAGCGAGACGTCATTACAGGCAGGAGAGACCAAGGGCCGAGCGAGACGTCATTACAGGCAGAAGAGACCAAGGGCCGAGCGAGACGTCATTACAGGCATGAGAGACCAAGGGCCGAGCGAGACGTCATTACAGGCATGAGAGACCAAGGGCCGAGCGAGACGTCATTACAGGCATGAGAGACCAAGGGCCGAGCGAGACGTCATTACAGGCAGGAGAGACCAAGGGCCGAGCGAGACGTCATTACAGGCAGAAGAGACCAAGGGCCGAGCGAGACGTCATTACAGGCAGGAGAGACCAAGGGCCGAGCGAGACGTCATTACAGGCAGGAGAGACCAAGGGCCGAGCGAGACGTCATTACAGGCAGGAGAGACCAAGGGCCGAGCGAGATGTCATTACAGCCAGGAGAGACCAAGGGCTGAGCGAGACATCATTACAGGACAGGAGCGATCAAGGGCTGAGTGTGACGTCATTGCAGGCAGGAGAGACCAAGGGCCGAGTGAGACGTCATTATAGGCAGGAGAGACCAAGGGCCGAGTGAGACGTCATTATAGGCAGGAGAGATCAAGGGCCGAGCGAGACATCATTACAGGACAGGAGAGACCAAGGGCCAAGCGAGAGATCATTACAGGACAGGAGAGACCAAGGGGAGAGCGAGACATCATTACAGGACAGGAGAGACCAAGGGGAGAGCGAGACATCATTACAGGACAGGAGAGACCAAGGGCAGAGCGAGACATCATTACAGGACAGGAGAGACCAAGGGCAGAGCGAGACATCATTACAGGACAGGAGAGACCAAGGGCAGAGCGAGACATCATTACAGGACAGGGAACCTGTCATCAGATTTTTGCTCCCAGCACTGCAGGTTTCAGAGAATACTTAGAGAGACCTGTCAATCCAAGGGATCAGGTGGGTGGAGAAGCCAGGTGCCGGGCCCGGACTAGCCAATAGAGATGCATCGTATTTGGACAACTTTTCAAAGTGCGTTTTCGCTGAAATTCCCGCAAACACATCCGGCTGCCATCACTCAGCCACCATCTGATTTGTGCTGCCTGTGATTCGAGCTGCGAAAATCTGATGACAGGATCCCTTTAAGTATCCGGGCGAATATTAAACAGGAGATATTACCTTTTCATGGTGGACGATGAGGCAACGCGGTGCAGCTCCAGGAATCGCACCTGTGTCTTCCTAGCTGTCAAATTGGGGGACATGGTCTCATCGGAGCTGGAGGCGCTGTCACCGGAGGAGAGGACCCGCTCTGCTCGGGGAAGAGAGGACAACACTCAATTCACGGAACCGGAGGTACAGATAACAAGCAGCTGAAGGGCGAAAAATAAAGACACAGTCTACGGCCACAGAAAAAACCAAATCCCAAACCCCGATGGAGAAAACACGCGCTGATATCACTACGAGGACGGAGACGCAGCTCTGCCACGGGGAAAGCACGAAAACAAACGTATCCCGGGAGCGCAGCACGTCTGATAGATCCGGTCGTGCCGGACACGATATGGGCGACGGGGCGCAGCGGAATAACGCAGGCGATAAACTGATATTTGGTAGGTCGGCCTTCCCTTTTATTCTTTTACATTTCTTTAACTTTTTTGTTGGGAGAAGCGGGAGAGTAACTTTTAAATATTCTTGTTTGAAGTTGTAAAGTTTTTTTCTTTCACCTACACTTTATTTTTTGTCCCGGCTAGGGGACACGAACGTCCCACCCCGCGCCATGTACTGCCATGCTTTATAGAATTACTTTCACCCTAGACGCCCCAGGAGCCTTCGGGAGACCCCCGATAGGAATGGCCACACGCTGGCTCCCTACGATCCCATCTCAGGCGATGAAAAGGTGTTGGGAAGATTACACAATACTGCCTTTAAATGCCACGGCTAATCAGCAGTACTGACTGTACAACACAGCCCCCGGGGCCGCTGGATACACCGGTGCCTCACATAGGACACCAGGATGTGCTGCCAGGAACGGGCTCAGCAACATGCAAGGTGCAGATCAAGCTTTCTCCAGGTATTATCAGCGATCACCCACCAGACACCGCAGAGGGGAGACCGCTCAGACTTCACAACTCATCACACTAAGTTGCATGGGGTTTACATAGGGCTGCAGTTCACCTGACTCAAATATTCCCATCTCATATAATGAGCTCTCCGCTCGCTCGTCTACCCTGCGCCATACAACGGCAGTGTGACCCAGCCGCCCCCCGTGTGCCCCGGCCGCCCCCCGTGTGCCCCGGCCGCCCCCTCGCACCTTTTCTCTGTAGGAAGCTGATCAGTTTATCATCCAGCGACAGATCGTCTTCATTATCCAGCACAAACCTCAGGATGGAGGCGAGCGCGGTCTGTGGGGGAACACGGGGACGTTAGCATCGGCTCTCCGCTCACACTCACCGCTCCTGAACTGGGACGGGGGACTCACCTGCGTCTTGTGATCGAACGACTCCCACTCCTGAGCGTCCTTACTCTTCATGTTGGAGACGTAGAAAAGAAGAACAATGACCTGCGGGGAGGACGGCGGTGATACAGTCAGTGCTACTCACAATCGGTGGCACGGCGCCACCTGGTGGTACTGGATAGTACGAATATCTGCACACTATAGAGCACAGCGCCACCTGGTGGTACTGGATAGTACGAATATCCGCACACTATAAAGCACAGCGCCACCTGGTGGCACTGGATACTACATGAATATCCGCACACTATAGAGCACAGCGCCACCTGGTGGTACTGGATACTACATGAATATCTGCACACTATAGAGCACAGCGCCACCTGGTGGCACTGGATACTACATGAATATCCGCACACAATAGAGTGCAGCGCCACCTGGTGGTACTGGATACCATGTGGTTGTCCCTTGGTTGCAGCAGAGATCCCTCACATGATCCTCTCGTGAAGCCAGCTCTTATGTCACTGCATGTGACCTTACTAACATCAGCCAGAAGCGGCTGAACTTTCCAGGCTCGGGGTCCTGACCCCCTCCCATTATTATAAAGGCTTTTCAGAATATACCAGATCTGCCAATAACCCTACAGCAGCCTGTATCTCAGCTCCCAACACTCACCTTACATATTTCCAGATCACTGTTCTCAGCATGTAAAATCTTCTGCCACTGCACCAAATCCTCAGCTGTAGAGCCGCATCTGCAGTGTCCTGTGCGAGGCAGAAGACAGAAAGACGCTCAGACTCCTTATATCATCAGCCACAAAGCTGCAGCCGCAGAGCGGGCGACCGAAAAGTATACATCTGCAGCTCAGATTGTACTCCAGAGCTGCCAGCACAATTCTGCAAACCACAGACATGAGATGTGAAAAAACCCAGGATTTCCAACTCACACTGTGTCCACACAGCTCTCTCTCTGGTGATTAATCCTGAGAACTGTAGTCTTTACTCCAGATGATGTAATAGGACATAGTGACTGCACCAGCAGAATAGTGAGTGCAGCTCTGGAGTATAATACAGGATGTAACTCAGGATCAGTAATGTATGTACACAGTGACTGCACCAGCAGAATAGTGAGTGCAGCTCTGGAGTATAATACAGGATGTAACTCAGGATCAGTAATGTAATGTATGTACACAGTGACTGCACCAGCAGAATAGTGAGTGCAGCTCTGGGATATAATACAGGAGGTAACTCAGGATCAGTAATGTAATGTATGCGCACAGTGACCGCACCAGCAGAATAGTGAGTGCAGCTCTGGAGTATAATACAGGAGGTAACTCAGGATCAGTAATGTAATGTATATACACAGTGACTGCACCAGCAGAATAGTGAGTGCAGCTCTGGAGTAATACAGGATGTAACTCAGGATCAGTAATGTAATATATGTACATAGTGACTGCACCAGCAGAATAGTGAGTGCAGCTCTGGGGTATAATACAGGAGGTAACTCAGGATCAGTAATGTAATGTATGTACACAGTGACTGCACCAGCAGAATAGTAAGTGCAGCTCTGGGGTATAATACAGGATGTAACTCAGGATCAGTAATATAATGTATGTACACAGTGACTGCACCAGCAGAATAGTGTGTGCAGCTCTGGAGTATAATACAGGATGTAACTCAGGATCAGTAATGTATGTACACAGTGACTGCACCAGCAGAATAGTGAGTGCAGCTCTGGGGTATAATACAGGATGTAACTCAGGATCAATAATGTAATGTATGTACACAGTGACTGCACCAGCAGAATAGTGAGTGCAGCTCCGGAGTATAATACAGGATGTAACTCAGGATCAGTAATGTAATGTATGTACACAGTGACTGCACCAGCAGAATAGTGAGTGCAGCTCTGGGGTATAATACAGGAGGTAACTCAGGATCAGTAATGTAATGTATGTACATAGTGACTGCACCAGCAGAATAGTGAGTGCAGCTCCGGAGTATAATACAGGATGTAACTCAGGATCAGTAATGTAATGTATGCACACAGTGACTGCACCAGCAGAATAGTGAGTGCAGCTCTGGGGTATAATACAGGAGGTAACTCAGGATCAGTAATGTAATGTTTGTACACAGTGACTGCACAGATTACCCCGCTGGGCACACTATCTGTATACATTCCCCCTTCAACATCACTGTCACTAATCACCCACTGATCTTACTCTGTAAGAACTTCAGTCTTTCTTCCGTCGGCTGCTTCAGGATCTGGGCCGCTTCCTCCACGTTCCCGTTCCTATAACATACGTACACGGTTGATCAGCACAGATCACATACGCTGGATCTCCAGCTCTGCTTCATCTGATGTGTCACTATCACTTATGTCCAGGGTATCATGACTGAATTACTTTCTATTGGGGGAACCAGTCAGTTCGAACATCTATGGGACAGGAGCCAAAATGTTAGCACAGCCCTTGTACGGCCGCGGCCGAGAACATGCACGGAGAGGAATACAACTCCCATCATACATGATGTGTAATAGGAGATAAATCTACACAAAACCCAAAATAAATGGCTACAATAACCACAGCGCCCCCTAAAAAGGGGGTGGGGGACATGCCGTTACTACGGGGGCTCCTTATAGTTATGGGAAGGGGGTGGGCAACTTACAGTTTAGTGATGATTTTGATGAAGATACTCAGATCCTGCATCTGGGAGAGACGCTCGATGGGCTCATCCACCTTCAAGCTGTTCACCTGGCGGAAATACGGAAAGTTTAGGAGGTGCACACGTCCCCCATTATATGAAGGACCTCATATATCCATATCAGGATGACGTGAGGCACCGGTATGACTATCATACGGGGGCGGCAGCGTCCGACAGTGATTGTAGAGGAAGGAGGGGACATTCCCTCTGATATTCATTTTACAGGTGTGAGTCCTCACTGGAGACTCGATCTCCACCCGTACAGAAACCTGGTCGTCACTTAGTCCTAAACGATCTGTCTGGTGATAAGTCACTGATCGATGGGGTCTGCTCACTTCGACTTGCACTGATCAGCAGATCAGGGGTCTTTTATCGCCAATACTATGGGGCAGCAGAAAGCACATATGACCGCAGCTCTACTCACTCCTGCTGGGGAAGCAAGACGCACGGACAACCCCGGCTCCACTCTCTCCCTCTGGTGCAGCAAGACGCACGGCCGACCACAGCTCCACTCGTCCTGCTGGGGTAGCAAGATGCATGGACCATCACGGCTCCACTCGCTCCTGCTGAGGTAGTAAGACGCACGGTCGACCACAGCTCCACTCGCTCCTGCTGGGGTAGCAAGACGCACAACAACCCCGGCTCCACTCTCTCCCTCTGGTGCAGCAGGACGCACGGCCGACCACAGCTCCACTCGCTCCTGCTGGGGCAGCTGGACGCACGGCCGACCACAGCTCCACTCGCTTCTGCTGGGGCAGCAGGACGCACGGCCGACCACAGCTCCACTCGCTTCTGCTGGGACAGCAAGACGCACGGCCGACCACAGCTCCACTCGCTCCTGCTGAGGTAGCAAGACGCACGGCCGACCACAGCTCCATTCGCTCCTGCTGGGGTAGCAAGACGCATGGACGACCACAGCTCCACTCGCTCCTGCTGAGGTAGCAAGACGCACGGCCGCCCACAGCTCCACTTGCTCCTGCTGGGGTAGCAAGACGCACGGCCGCCCACAGCTCCACTCGCTCCTGCTGGGGCAGCAGGACGCACGGCCGACCACAGCTCCACTCGCTTCTGCTGTTGCAGCAGGAAGCACGGCCGACCACAGCTCCACTAGCTCCTGCTGGGGTAGCAAGACGCACGGCCGACCACAGCTCCATTCGCTCCTGCTGGGGCAGCAAGACCCACGGCCGACCACAGCTCCACTCGCTCCTGCTGGGGCAGCAAGACACACGGCCGACCACAGCTCCACTCGCTCCTGCTGGGGTAGAATCATAGAATCGTAGAGTTGGAAGGGACCTCCTGGGCCATCTGGTCCAACCCCCTGCTCAAAGCAGGATTCGCTAAATCATCCCAGTCAGATGTCTGTCCAGCCTCTGTTTGAAGACTTCCATTGAAGGAAAACTCACCACTTCTCGTGGCAGCCTGTTCCACTCATTGATCACTCTGTCAAAAAGTTTTTTCTAATATCTAATCTGTGTCTCCTCCCATTCAGCTTCATCCCATTGCTTCTAGTCTTTCCTTGTGCAAATGAGAATAAAGTTGATCCTTCTACAATGTGACAGCCCTTTAGATATTTGTAGACAGCTATTAAGTCTCCTCTCAGTCTTCTCTTTTGCAAACTAAACATTCCCAAATCCTGCAACCTTTCCTCATAAGACAGGGTTTGCAGACCGGTCACCATTCTGGTCGCTCTTTTCTGAACTTGCTCCAGTTTGTTGATGTCTTTTTTAAAATGTGGTGCCCAAAACTGGACACAATATTCCAGATGACGTCTGACCAAAGAGGAGTAGAGGGAAATAATGACTTCACGTGATCTAGACTGTATGCTTCTGTTAATACATCCTAGAATTGCATTTGCCTTTTTTGCTGCTGCATCACACTGTTGACTCATATTCAGTCTGTGATCTATTAGTATACCCAAGTCTTTTTCACATGTGCTGTTGCTTAGCCCTATTCCTCCCATTCTATATATGCTCTTTTCATTTTTATTGCCCAGATGTAGTACTTTGGTTTTTAACAGGGAGAAATGCATTCTGTTAGTTGCTGCCCACTGCTCCAGTTTATTTATATCTTTTTGAATCCTTTCTCTCTCTTCTCTAGTATTAGCTATCCCTCCTAGCTTTGTGTCATCAGCAAATTTAATCAGTTTACCCTCAATTCCTTCATCTAAATCGTTGATAAAGATGTTGAACAATACAGGGCCCAGGACAGAGCCATGTGGTACCCTACTTGAGACATTCTTCCAGCTGGATGTGCAGCCATTTACGACCACTCTTTGGGTCCGATCACTAAGCCAGTTATGAATCCACCTAACAGTTGCCTTGTCCATTCCATACTTAGTCATTTTTTCAATAAGGATTGTATGAGATACTTTGTCAAATGCTTTGCTGAAGTCAAGATATACTATATCTACAGCATTTCCTTGATCCACCCAATCAGTGATACCGTCATAGAAGGAAATTAAGTTAGTGTGACATGACTTATTAGTTATAAACCCATGCTGACTCTGTTTAATCACTTCATTCTTATCCAGGTATTGACGTACATGTTGTTTAATAATTTGTTCAAAGATCTTTCCTGGTATAGAAGTCAGACTCACCGGCCTATAGTTGCCTGGGTCCACCTTCTTCCCCTTTTTGAAGATAATAACATTAGCTCTTCTCCAGTCTTCTGGGACTTCTCCTGTTCTCCAAGAATTTTCAAAGATTATGGAGAGGGGTTCAAAAATTTCTTCTGCTATCTCCTTCAGTACTCTGGGGTGTAATTCATCTGGACCTGGAGACTTGAATTCATTTAGGTTAGCCAAGTGTTTCCTCACTATCTTTCTGTTTATAGATATCCTGGATTCTTCTATTCCCTTAATAGGACAGTGAATAACAGTTGATGTTACATTTCCTTTCTGAGAGAAAACAGATGCAAAATAGGAATTTAAAAGTTCAGCCTTCTCAACATCCTGTCTTACCATTTCATCCTGTAAAAATCCTATAGCATCTTTGACTTTTCTTTTACTTTTGACATATCCCCAAAATCCTTTATTATTGTTTTTGACATCTCTTGCAAGCCTCAATTCATTTTCAGCTTTAGATAATCTGATTTGTGCCCTGCAGGTTCTGCAGACAGCATTATATTCTTCTTTAGATATGCCTCCCTCTTTCCATTTTATAAACATTTTTTTCTTCCTTTTTAGCATGTGCTTAAGTTCTGTGTTCATCCATCCTGGTTTCCTTAAATGCTTCCTATTCAAGACGCACGGCCGACCACAGCTCCACTCGCTCCTGCTGGGGCAGCAAGACACACGGCCGACCACAGCTCCACTCGCTCCTGCTGGGGTAGCAAGACGCACGGCCGACCACAGCTCCATTCGCTCCTGCTGGGGCAGCAAGACGCATGACAACCCCGGCTGCACTCTCTCCCTCTGGTGCAGCAGGACGCACGGCCGACCACAGCTCCACTCGCTTCTGCTGGGGCAAGACGCACGACAACCCCGGCTGCACTCTCTCCCTCTCGTGCAGCAGGACGCATGGCCGACCACGGCTCCACTCTCTCCCTCTGGTGCAGCAGGGCGCACGCATGACCACGGCTCCACTCGCTCCCGCTGGGGCAGCAAGACGCACGGCCGACCACAGCTCCACTCGCTACTGCTGGGGCAGCAAGACGCACGGCCGACCACAGCTCCACTCGCTCCTGCTGGGGTAGCAAGACGCACGGACGACCACGGCTCCACTCGCTCCTGCTGGGGTAGCAAGACGTACGGCCGACCACGGCTCCACTTGCTCCTGCTGAGGTAGCAAGACGCACGGCTGACCACAGCTCCACTCATTCCTGCTGGGGTAGAAAGACGCACGGCCGACCGCAGCTCCACTCGCTCCTGCTGGGGTAGCAAGACGCACGGACGACCACGGCTCCACTCGCTCCTGCTGAGGTAGCAAGACGTACGGCCGACCACAGCTCCACTCGCTCCTGCTGGGGTAGCAAGACGCACGGCCGACCACAGCTTCACTTGCTCCCACCGGGGCAGCAGGATGCCGCACTCTGATTTCTCCAGCAGCACCATAGGGAACGAACGGAGAGCGGACGGGTGTCAGATCGGCCACTCCACTTTGTAACTTCATAAAAACTCCCTGTTCTGATACCTGATTAATCGGACCAAGCACATTGGGACCCTCTGCTGCTCTCCACCACGCCCGATGGGAACAGACATTGACACTGTAGCATGTGAAGTCACCTTTGTAGCTTCCCAAAATCTCCAGGGCTGGACGACACAAGCGATAGCAAGTCACTACATGACGACACCATAGTATAGAGATACCTCTAGCCGAAAGACGGAGGTGCTCAGAAAAGATTTTAGGACGGAACGACCGGCAGACAGCTGCGAAGCCCCAGCAGACAGATCAGTGCTGACGCAGGTACGGGGGTCAGGTGGAGCAGCAAGCGGTGTTACTTCTCTGCCGGTAGGTCAGACAATCCTGATCGCAGCTGACGCAGGTACGGGGGTAAGGTGGAGCAGCATGTGGTGTAACGTCTCTGCCGGTAGGTCAGATGATACGGATCACAGCTGACACAGGTACGGGGGTAAGGTGGAGCAGCATGTGGTGTAACATCTCTACCGGCAGGTCAGACAATCCTGATCATAGCTGACACAGGTACAGGGGTCAGGTGGAGCAGCATGTGGTGTAACATCTCTACCGGCAGGTCAGACAATCCTGATCATAGCTGACACAGGTACAGGGGTCAGGTGGAGCAGCATCTCTACCGGCAGGTCAGACAATCCTGATCACGGCAGTCGCAGGTACAGGGGTCAGGTGGAGCAGCATGTGGTGTAACATCTCTACCGGCAGGATGGGCAATCCTGATCATGGTACAGTCAATGCCAGTGCAGGTGTAATGTGTAGTGCCATAGGGCCTTACCCATGTGATCAGAGACGACAGTAAGGTCCCGTGCAGCGACATCTTTACAAACTTTGGGAGTTTGGGAATCTGTGATCTCCTGCGGGGAGAGAAGCGGCCGTCAGATTACATAGACCTTACCAGTCATATCATTGCATCTTATGGCTAACCTTGCCCCAACAACAGTCTAGGACCGCTCCTGACAATCTCTGTGCTGCTGGGAGCCTGCCCTGCACATGTCTTCAGCCGCTGTTCCCATTGCTGGTTCTGGCAGCCAAGGAAGGAGCACGTTCTCCATTTATACAAAGTCCACACAGTAATGTGATAAGAGCAGTAACCCCTTCACTGCCGCACCTACAGGGCCAGGCAATACACAACATTCCCAAGATCTCTGCTTGCCACCAGTGACTGGAGACATTGTAGTCTACGCACCATGAAAGCTTGTGGAGGCCGCACACAACGTTCCCATTCACTGACAGCAATCAGAGATGCAAAAAGAAATGTTTTTAAAAGGAAATGAAATAAGTTTTTCAGCAAGTTGCATTACTTTCCATTGTAGTGATGCAGCTTGGTGTACATAGCGCCCCCTGCTGCATCGGAGGCCACGCTCAGCATCACATCGTTACACAACTCGGTTGGGTCAGAGTTGCACAATTTTCTTTACTCATATTTTTCTCATTAAATAAAATAACAAAAAAACTGCAGAAAACACTGAATGGAGGAACCAGATCAGTCATTAGTGGTGGATCATTTGTGCACAGGCTATGAACATTCAGCGCAAACAGGACCGTGGTCACACAGAGCAGGGTCACAAGAATCAGATTATTTATCTGAGATTGTAAAATATCAAGAGACCCGACACCCCCCCCCCCCCGGTAATGATCGTCAGCAGCCTGAAACCCGTCCCCCCGGTAATAATCGTCAGCAGCCTGAAACCCGTCCCCCCAGTAATAATAGTCAGCAGCTTGCCACCCCCACCTAAAAATCGTCAGCAGCCTGCCCCCCCCCCCGGTAATGATAGTCAGCAGCCTGCCCCCCCCCCCCGGCAATGATAGTCAGCAGCCTGCCCCCCCCCCAAGGTAATGATCGTCAGCAGCCTGCCCCCCCCCCCCCAAGGTAATGATCGTCAGCAGCCTGCCCCCCCCCCCAAGGTAATGATCGTCAGCAGCCTGCCCCCCCCGGTAATGATCGTCAGCAGCCTGCCCGCCCCCCCCGGTAATGATGATAGTCAGCAGCCTGCCCCCCCCCCCCGGTAATGATAGTCAGCAGCCTGCCCCCCCCCCCCGGTAATGATAGTCAGCAGCCTGCCCCCCCCCCAAGGTAATGATCGTCAGCAGCCTGCCCCCCCCCCAAGGTAATGATCGTCAGCAGCCTGCCCCCCCCCAAGGTAATGATAGTCAGCAGCCTGCCCCCCCCCAAGGTAATGATAGTCAGCAGCCTGCCCCCCCCCAAGGTAATGATAGTCAGCAGCCTGCCCCCCCCCAAGGTAATGATAGTCAGCAGCCTGCCCCCCCCCCAAGGTAATGATCGTCAGCAGCCTGCCCCCCCCGGTAATGATCGTCAGCAGCCTGCCCCCCCCCCCCCCCCCCGGTAATGATAGTCAGCAGCCTGCCCCCCCCCCCCCGGTAATGATAGTCAGCAGCCTGCCCCCCCCCCCCCCCCCGGTAATGATCGTCAGCAGCCTGCCCCCCCCCCAAGGTAATGATCGTCAGCAGCCTGCCCCCCCCCCCAAGGTAATGATCGTCAGCAGCCTGCCCCCCCCCCCCCCGGTAATGATCGTCAGCAGCCTGCCCCCCCCCCCCCCCGGTAATGATAGTCAGCAGCCTGCCCCCCCCCCCCCCCCCCGGTAATGATAGTCAGCAGCCTGCCCCCCCCCCCCCCCCCCCCGGTAATGATAGTCAGCAGCCTGCCCCCCCCCCCCTGGTAATGATCGTCAGCTGCCTGCCCCCCCCCTAATGATCGTCAGCAGCCTGCCCCCCTCCCGGTAATGATCGTCAGCAGCCTGACCGGTGACTTCTCAGCATTAACCCCTCTTTCTCCACCACATATTAAAAAGACCCAACAATTGACTCACTGTGCCGCTGTGAGCGGTGATGGCGCCGCCCGGCGGCGGGGAGGGGCGCGCGGTAACTACCGAGCGGAGCCCGCCTCACAGCTACGAGGAGCGGCCGCCCGGGGCGCGCAGGACCCCCGCAGCGGCCTCCATGGCAGAGCAGCCTGGATTTGCATGCCAGCTCCCAGCATGCTCCGGGGCAGTGACGTGGTGGATTGTGGGAGGATGAAGACTCCCTGACTGACGGCGGGAACCGCCGAGCAATCCGCGCCCGGACTACAGCTCCCAGCATGCCCCGCACTGTGCATCACAGCGGCCTGCGGGCGGCACCGCAGCCGGGGCATGCTGGGAGCTGTAGTGCGGCAGAGAAGGGCAGACCAACGAGGTCAAAGGCCCCGATCACACCGGAGCAGGTGACACCCGGGAGCAGACGACTCTACGGGCCGCTCACAGGCAGACGCCCCCAGACACCCGTACACACTGGTGACTAGTGGGGGGTATGCAGCCGGCACTAGACCGGAGCTGGCGGGTGTACTCACTATGACAACCCGCTCTCCGCCCCCCACTGACAGCTCACTGGACGTGCAGACCCCCGAGGAGCGGTCACACAATCCAACATCAACCCGTCTGATCGCTGACAATGAATGAGGCCGGAAAGAAACCGTGGTCGGGATCGCTGGTGCCTCGCTGAGTGTGACGGGGCCTTCAGGCTCTGTGCACACGGTGCAGATTCTGCTGTGGAATTTTCCGAGCAGATTTTGCTAAATCTGCAGGTAAAATGATCTGTGTTTTACCTGCGGATTTTCTGCAGTTTTTGAGTGGATTTCCCCTCCGTTTTTAGACCTGCAGATTCCTATATAGGAATCCGCAGGTGAATCTGCAGCGTGTGCACAGAGCCTGATAGGAATCCGCAGGTGAATCTGCAGCGTGTGCACAGAGCCTTATAGGAATCCGCAGGTGAATCTGCAGCGTGTGCACATGGCCATAAGGCTGTGTGCACACGCTGCGGATTCACCTGCAGATTCCTATCAGGCTCTGTGCACACGCTGCGGATTCACCTGCAGATTCCTATCAGGCTCTGTGCACACTCTGCGGATTCACCTGCAGATTCCTATCAGGCTCTGTGCACACGCTGCAGATTCACCTGCAGATTCCTATAAGGCTCTGTGCACACGCTGCGGATTCACCTGCAGATTCCTATAAGGCTCTGTGCACACGCTGCAGATTCACCTGCAGATTCCTATAAGGCTGTGTGCACACGCTGCAGATTCACCTGCAGATTCCTATAAGGCTCTGTGCACACGCTGCAGATTCACCTGCAGATTCCTATCAGGCTCTGTGCACACGCTGCAGATTCACCTGCAGATTCCTATAAGGCTCTGTGCACACGCTGCAGATTCACCTGCAGATTCCTATCAGGCTCTGTGCACACTCTGTGGATTCACCTGCAGATTCCTATCAGGCTCTGTGCACACGCTGCAGATTCCTATCAGGCTCTGTGCACACGCTGCAGATTCACCTGCAGATTCCTATCAGGCTCTGTGCACACGCTGCAGATTCCTATAAGGCTCTGTGCACACGCTGCGGATTCACCTGCAGATTCCTATCAGGCTCTGTGCACACGCTGCGGATTCACCTGCAGATTCCTATCAGGCTCTGTGCACACGCTGCGGATTCACCTGCAGATTCCTATCAGGCTCTGTGCACACGCTGCGGATTCACCTGCGGATTCCTATAAGGCTCTGTGCACACGCTGCGGATTCACCTGCAGATTCCTATCAGGCTCTGTGCACACGCTGCAGATTCACCTGCGGATTCCTATAAGGCTGTGTGCACACGCTGCGAATGCACCTGCGGATTCCTATAAGGCTCTGTGCACACGCTGCAGATTCACCTGCAGATTCCTATCAGGCTCTGTGCACACGCTGCAGATTCACCTGCGGATTCCTATAAGGCTCTGTGCACACGCTGCGGATTCACCTGCAGATTCCTATAAGGCTCTGTGCACACGCTGCGGATTCACCTGCGGATTCACCTGCAGATTCCTATAAGGCTCTGTGCACACGCTGCGGATTCACCTGCAGATTCCTATCAGGCTCTGTGCACACGCTGCAGATTCACCTGCAGATTCCTATAAGGCTCTGTGCACACGCTGCGGATTCACCTGCGGATTCACCTGCAGATTCCTATAAGGCTGTGTGCACACGCTGCGGATTCACCTGCAGATTCCTATCAGGCTCTGTGCACACGCTGCAGATTCACCTGCAGATTCCTATCAGGCTCTGTGCACACGCTGCAGATTCACCTGCAGATTCCTATAAGGCTCTGTGCACACGCTGCGGATTCACCTGCGGATTCACCTGCAGATTCCTATAAGGCTCTGTGCACACGCTGCGGATTCACCTGCAGATTCCTATCAGGCTCTGTGCACACGCTGCGGATTCACCTGCAGATTCCTATCAGGCTGTGTGCACACTCTGCGGATTCACCTGCAGATTCCTATCAGGCTGTGTGCACACTCTGCGGATTCACCTGCAGATTCCTATCAGGCTCTGTGCACACGCTGCGGATTCACCTGCAGATTCCTATCAGGCTCTGTGCACTCGCTGCAGATTCCTATAAGGCTCTGTGCACACGCTGCAGATTCACCTGCAGATTCCTAAAAGGCTCTGTGCACACGCTGCGGATTCACCTGCAGATTCTTATCAGGCTCTGTGCACACGCTGCAGATTCCTATAAGGCTCTGTGCACACGCTGCAGATTCACCTGCAGATTCCTAAAAGGCTCTGTGCACACAGTGCGGATTCACCTGCAGATTCCTATAAGGCTATGTGCACACGCTGCAGATTCACCTGCAGATTCCTATAAGGCTGTGTGCACACGCTGCGGATTCACCTGCAGATTCCTATCAGGCTCTGTGCACACGCTGCGGATTCACCTGCAGATTCCTATCAGGCTGTGTGCACACGCTGCAGATTCACCTGCAGATTCCTATAAGGCTCTGTGCACACACTGCAGATTCACCTGCAGATTCCTATCAGGCTGTGTGCACACGCTGCGGATTCACCTGCAGATTCCTATAAGGCTCTGTGCACACGCTGCGGATTCACCTGCAGATTCCTATCAGGCTGTGTGCACACGCTGCGGATTCACCTGCAGATTCCTATCAGGCTGTGTGCACACGCTGCAGATTCACCTGCAGATTCCTATCAGGCTCTGTGCACACTCTGCGGATTCACCTGCAGATTCCTATCAGGCTCTGTGCACACTCTGCGGATTCACCTGCAGATTCCTATCAGGCTCTGTGCACGCGCTGCAGATTCACCTGCAGATTCCTATAAGGCTCTGTGCACACGCTGCAGATTCACCTGCAGATTCCTATCAGGCTCTGTGCACACGCTGCAGATTCACCTGCAGATTCCTATCAGGCTCTGTGCACACGCTGCAGATTCACCTGCAGATTCCTATAAGGCTCTGTGCACACGCTTCGGATTCCTATAAGGCTGTGTGCACACGCTGCGGATTCACCTGCAGATTCCTATCAGGCTCTGTGCACACGCTTCGGATTCCTATCAGGCTCTGTGCACACGCTGCGGATTCACCTGCAGATTCCTATCAGGCTCTGTGCACACGCTTCGGATTCCTATAAGGCTGTGTGCACACGCTGCAGATTCACCTGCAGATTCCTATCAGGCTCTGTGCACACGCTGCAGATTCACCTGCAGATTCCTATCAGGCTCTGTGCACACGCTGCAGATTCACCTGCAGATTCCTATCAGGCTCTGTGCACACGCTGCAGATTCACCTGCGGATTCCTATCAGGCTCTGTGCACACGCTGCGGATTCACCTGCAGATTCCTATAAGGCTCTGTGCACACGCTGCGGATTCACCTGCGGATTCCTATAAGGCTCTGTGCACACGCTGCGGATTCACCTGCAGATTCCTATAAGGCTCTGTGCACACGCTGCGGATTCACCTGCAGATTCCTATCAGGCTCTGTGCACACGCTGCGGATTCACCTGCAGATTCCTATCAGGCTCTGTGCACACGCTGCAGATTCCTATAAGGCTCTGTGCACACGCTGCAGATTCACCTGCAGATTCCTAAAAGGCTCTGTGCACACGCTGCGGATTCACCTGCAGATTCCTATCAGGCTCTGTGCACACGCTGCAGATTCACCTGCAGATTCCTATAAGGCTGTGTGCACACGCTGCGGATTCACCTGCAGATTCCTATCAGGCTCTGTGCACACGCTGCGGATTCACTTGCAGATTCCTATCAGGCTCTGTGCACACGCTGCGGATTCACCTGCAGATTCCTATCAGGCTCTGTGCACACGCTGCGGATTCACCTGCAGATTCCTATCAGGCTCTGTGCACACGCTGCGGATTCACTTGCAGATTCCTATCAGGCTCTGTGCACACGCTGCAGATTCACCTGCAGATTCCTATAAGGCTGTGTGCACACGCTGCGGATTCACCTGCAGATTCCTATCAGGCTCTGTGCACACGCTGCGGATTCACCTGCAGATTCCTATCAGGCTCTGTGCACACGCTGCGGATTCACTTGCAGATTCCTATCAGGCTCTGTGCACACGCTGCAGATTCACCTGCAGATTCCTATAAGGCTGTGTGCACACGCTGCGGATTCACCTGCAGATTCCTATCAGGCTCTGTGCACACGCTGCGGATTCACCTGCAGATTCCTATCAGGCTCTGTGCACACGCTGCGGATTCACCTGCAGATTCCTATCAGGCTCTGTGCACACGCTGCGGATTCACCTGCAGATTCCTATCAGGCTCTGTGCACACGCTGCGGATTCACCTGCAGATTCCTATCAGGCTCTGTGCACACGCTGCGGATTCACCTGCAGATTCCTATCAGGCTCTGTGCACACGCTGCGGATTCACCTGCGGATTTTTCCAAGCAGATTTGCAGGTAAAGTGACCTGCGGTTTTCGCCTGTGGTTTGACACCTGGACAATGGAACAGGTGTCACACCGCTGAGGAATCCACAGAAAGAATTGACATGCTGCGGATTAAAACCGCGGAAAAATCCGCAGCATGTGCACTGCGTTTTTTTGTTTTCCATAGACTAGAATGGTACTGTACGTCACTTGCAGTTCTGCTGCAGATCCGCATTGCCAAAACCGCTGTGGATCCGCAACGTGTGCACACACTCTAAAAAAAAAACATTGCATTAATGCCGAGTTCACAGTTATCCTGCTCGCTACAGTGAGCGCTCCCCACCGTGTGCTCCTCTGAAAAGATGGAGACCACTGAACAGAGGCCGGGGAAACCTCAGTGAGCCATCTACACCATGCGTGGCGGGGGGGCCACTACACCGTGCATGGCGGACATTACACCGTAGCAAGGGTGCCACTAAACTGTAAATTTTAATTTTTTTTTTGGACTATGAGGAGAACAGAAAACACACTAATTCTACACACAGTACACATACGACGATCAGGCTGCAGCACCGCGGGCCCGCGCTCGACTGCAGAAGGAATTTATTTTCCTACTGTATATATACATTATGTAACCTCGGGCGCAGCGAGGGAGCGGTGACCCGTCCGCGGGCCGCAGCGAGGGAGCGGTGACCCGTCCGCGGGCCGCAGCGAGGGAGCGGTGACCCGTCCGTGGGCGCAGTATGAATACCTCATCACAGCACGAGCAGATCATTAACTCAAAACTGACAATAAAGATTCCACAACAACCACAAGACGGATTTCATCCCCAGGTATCAGTGTAAGGCCGGGGTCACACTTGCGAGTCTCTCGCCTCAAAACCCAGCACTCTGACCGGAGCACTCAGCTACATAGAAATCCATGCAGCTGCACGCTCCGCTCCTGAGTGCCGGGTATTGATGTGCACGTTTCTCACGTCACACTCATAAGTGTGACCCAGGCCTAATCAGTATAACGGCGCCGACCTGACACTGTAGTCACTGAGCACAATCCTGCTGACAGGGGCACTATGATCACTGCTCCCCTAGTCGTATTCACTGAGAGGTGTAGTGTGCAAACTGGCGTCACTTATGGGGGGGTTTCTGCTGGTTCAGCACCTCGGGGGCATGAGAATGTGACTTGGCCTCTGCAGTCTATTCCAGACCAATCTGTGCCCCTTCCTTTACCAATAAAAGCCCAACATGAAAAACAACATCTCCCGATCCCGGGATGTGTAGAAACATTGCAGTTATAGCCATACAATGGGAGGTCAGATCTGACGTGTGGGCTCTGCAGGGAGGCGAGGACCCCCATTACAGGGCTGGCTCACAAGCAAAGCAGTGCAGCCGAGACCCCGGCCCACCTGTCTGACAATGACTTACCGCTCTCCCCACATGCAGTATCACTCACAGAGAGGCCAATGATAGGTAGGACTGTGATCAGACAGGGCAGCCTAACCCTGGGGACCAGCAGATGCAGCCTTCAGTGTAAAGAATAGAGGATTCCTGGCTGTCAGTTACTGGTGTAGGGAATATGGGAAGGTAAACCTTCAGTCTATGTATTGGCCTGATCTGCACAGAAGGCATCTCTTACCAAACCCTGCAGACCATGAGCTACACACGGGGAGAGCTGCTACCTACAATACAGAAAGCACAGGTCACACCGAGAGCAGCACAATACCCAAAAGTCAACACCACAGGCAGATAGACCCAGTGAGGGCACCACCTGTAGCACAAAGCAGGTAATGCAGCCACTAGTCCGGATATAGCCACACACTGCAGAAGGATAGAGCAGCAACTAAAACAGACAAAACAAAAGCATCCAGAGCTCAGAGGCTCCTCCATCAGCCGAGCGTACAAAGTGAGGATATAGAGGAGGGCACCACCTAGAGAAGAGACGGCAGGACGCGTGCTGGGGGTAAACACGGCAGCCTGGCGTCTGTGTAAATGAGCGCACTGGAGAGAGGTGACCCGGAGTCTGCTGGAGCTGTGAGGCCTCCATGTACAGTGCCATGCGAAAGTATTCAGCCCCCTGGAACTTTTCAACCTTTTCCCACATATCACGCTTCAAACATAAAGATACCAAATGTAAATTTTTGGTGAAGAATCAACAACAAGTGGGACACAATTGTGAAGTTGAATGAAATGTATTGGTTATTTTAAATTTTTGTGGCAAGTCAAAAACTGAAAAGTGGGGCGTGCAATATTATTCAGCCCCTGTAACTTAATACTTTGTTGCGCCACCTTTCGCTGCGATTACAGCTGCAGTCTCTTGGGGTTTGTCTCTATCTGTTTTGTACATCGAGAGACTGAAATTCTCGCCCATTCTTCCTTGGCAAACAGCTCGCGCTCAGTGAGGTTGGATGGAGATCGTTTGTGAACAGGAGTTTTCAGCTCTTTCCACAGATTCTCGATTGGATTCAGGTCTGGACTGTGACTTGGCCATTCTAACACCTGGATACGTTTATTTGTGAACCATTCCATTGTAGATTTTGCTTTATGTTTGGGATCATTGTCTTGTTGGAAGACAAATCTCCGTCCCAGTCTCAGGTCTTTTGCAGACTCCAACAGGTTTTCTTCAAGAATGGTCCTGTATTTGGCTCCATCCATCTTCCCATCAATTTTAACCATCTTCCCTGTCCCTGCTGTAGAAAAGCAGCCCCAAACCATGATACTGCCACCACCATGTCTGACAGTGGGGATGGTGTGTTCAGGGTGATGAGCTGTGCTGCCTTTATGCCAAACATATCGTTTCATCTGACCAGAGCACCTTCTTCCACATGTTTGGTGTCTCCCAGGTGGCTTGTTGCAAACTTTAAACCACACTTTTTATGGATATCTTTGAGAAATGGCTTTCTTCTTGCCACTCTTCCATAAAGGCCAGATTTGTGCAGTGTACGACTGATTGTTGTCCTATAGACAGACTGTCCTGCCTCAGCTGTAGATCTCTGCAGTTCATCCAGAGTGATCATGGGCCTCTTGGCTGCATCTCTGATCAGTCTTCTTGCTTGAGATGAAAGTTTAGAGGGATGGCCGGGACTTGGTAGATTTGCAGTGGTATGATACTCCTTCCATTTCAATATGATTGCTCGCACAGTGCTCCTTGGGAGGTTTAAAGTTTTGGAAATCATTTTGTATCCAAATCCGGCTTTAAACTTCTCCACAACAGTATCACGGACCTGCTTGTTGTGTTCCTTGGTCTTCATGATGTTCTCTGTGCATCAAACAGAACCCTGAGACTATCACAGAGCAGGTGCATTTATACGGAGATTGATTACACACAGGTGGATTATATTTATCATTAGTCATTTAGGACAACATTGGATCATTCAGAGATCCACAATGAACTTCTGCAGTGAGTTTGCTGCACTGAAAGAAAAGGGGCCGAATAATATTGCACGCCCCACTTTTCAGTTTTTGAATTTCGAAAAAAAAATTAAAATAACCAATAAATTTCGTTCAACTTCACAATTGTGTCCCACTTGTCGTTGATTCTTCACCAAAAATTTACATTTGGTATCTTTATGTTTGAAGCATGAGATGTGGGAAAAGGTTGAAAAGCTCCAGGGGGCCGAATATTTTCGCAAGGCACTGTAATAACTGACAGAAGGACTGAATAGAAGGGAAGAGTCAGACGGCCATATGACTCGTATGAGGATCGCATAGAAACACAGCAATCCGCTGCAATCCCCGTCCGAGTTACACGGCCGTCCAACTCTCCTCTAACACTGGGATTTATTACAGACCGAAACGTTCTTAGCTTAAAAAGTCCCAGATTTATCTGTGGTTCTAAGACTATGTGCACACCCTGCGGTTTTCCCCTGGGGTTCATCACCTCTACAATGGAGGAGATGGTAAACCGCAGCAGAATCCGCAGAAAAGAAGTGACATGTCATTACTTTCTGCGGATTCAAATCCGCAGCGTTTGCACAGCAGAATGTAAATCCCATAGACTTACATGCTACTGTACACTGTCTGCAGAACTGCTGCAGATCCGCAGCGGCAAAAACCGCAGCGTGTGCACATAGCCTTACACTGACTTCTCTGTATTATGACCTACAATTCCACATCTTTTGTTACACAGCTGTTTATTTCATTTGTGTTTATTGGAACACAAAAAAAGAAAAGGCAAATTGGACATAATTTCACACAAAACCCCCAAAATGGCCTTTTCTTAACAATCCTTTCCAGGCTGAGATTATCCCGGTTGCTTGTGCACCTTTTTCTACCACACTTTTTCCTTCCACTCCACCTTCCATTAATATTCTTGGATACAGCACTCTGTGAACAGCCGGCTTCTTTAGCAATGACCTTTTGTGGCTTCCCCTCCTTGTGGAGTGTGTCAGTGACTGCCTTCTGGACATCTGTCAGGCCAGCAGTCTTACCCCATGATTGTGGAAACAAACTAAAGTGGGGCTTCACACATAGCGATATCGCTAGCGCGTCACAGATTTTGTGATGCAGCAGCGATATCGCTATGTGTGATACTTACTTCCAACCGGCTCCCCCGCTGGTTATCGCTGATCGCGCGAGATCGTCCTGGACCGTTTCTCGTCGGCCGCTTCCTGCTGGCGCCGACGCGTGGACGCGGGCGGGAGGACATCTGCATCGCCGCGTCCGACAGGTATGTAACGACCACTGCTGCATCGCTGTGAGGTCTGCCTGTGTGGCAGCTCACTAGCGACCATTTAGCGATGCACCAGCGATCCTGACCGGGTCGTATCGTGGTCGGGATCGCTGGTGCATCGCTAAATGTGACAGGACCCTAAGGAGCCTTTATAAACACTTAGGAGCCTTTACAGAGGTTTATTGTTAATTATTCTAATTTACTGGGATAATGACTTTTAGGTTTTCATTGGCTGTAAGCCATAATCATCAACATTAACAGAAATAAACCCGTGAAATAGATCACTCTGTGGGTAATGACTCTATAGAATAGAGGAGAGTCACCTTTTGTATTGTACGGAGATAAATTCACTTTTTTGATGATATTCTCATTTTGTGACAAGCACCTGTATGACCAAGTACTATGTTCTTTTCTTGGTAGGCCTCATTCCATTTTTGGTGATCAGTAGAATGATGTGCTTTACCAAATAGCTCTATCTTGGTCTCATCTGTCCACAACACGCTTTCCAAGAAAGATTTTGGCAAACTGCAATATAGCTTTTTATGTCTCTGTCAGCAGTGAGGTCCTCCTGGGTCTCCTGCTATAGCGTTTCATTTCATTCATAGACTCCTAGAAGGTTAGAGTTGGAAGGGACCCCCTGGGCCATCTGGTCCAACCCCCTGCTCAAAGCAGGATTCACTAAATCATCCCAGTCAGATGTCTCTCCAGCCTCTGTTTGAAGACTTCCATTGAAGGAGAACTCACCACTTCTCGTGGCAGCTTGTTCCACTCGTTGATCACCCTCACTGTCAAAAAGTTTTTTCTAATATCTCATCTGTGTCTCCTCCCATTCAGTTTCATCCTGTTGCTTCTAGTCTTTCCTTGTGCAAATGAGAATAAAGGCCCCGTCTCACTAAGCAATCTCGGTAGCGAGATCGCTGCTGAGTCACAACTTTTGTGACGTAACAGCGATCTCACCAGCGAGATCGCCATGTATGACAGCGATCAGCGAGCGCCCCCCCTGCCGGTATCGCTGATCGCTGCAAGAAATCTCTGGACATTTCTTTGGTCGCTGGTCTCCCGCTGGCCAGCACGCATCGCTGTGTGTGACAGCGGGAGACCAGCGATCAGGTGTAAAAAATAATAAAAAAAATTAAAAATATAGTTATTCTCACCTTCCGACGTCCCGTTCAGCCATCCTGCCTCTCTCCACGCTCCGGTCCCAGTGATCCTTTGCACGAATGACCGCGAGACTTTGTTATCCCGCGAGACCGTCACATCTCGCGGTCATTCGTGCAAAGGATCACTGGGACCGGAGCGTGGAGAGAGGCAGGATGGCTGAACGGGACGTCGGAAGGTGAGAATAACTATATTTTTTATTTTGATTCTATTTTTTACAGGATGGCCAGCGATGCCGGGCGCTCGGCATCGCTGTGCTGATCGCTGGTGAAGCTGTCTGTGTGACAGCTCACCAGTGATCACATAGCGACTTACTAGCGATCCTGACACCTTGATATCGGTGTCGGGATCGCTGGTAAGTCGCTTAGTGAGACGGGGCCTTAAGAATGAAAGCTCTACACTGACATCTCCTCTTAGGCTAGTTTCACACTAGTGTTCTCGGGCGCAGGGCTGCTGCTAAGCCCCGCCCCCGGCTGCGCCCCCTCCGGTCAGTTCCTCCTCTGATCGCATGACGCTGCAAACGATCAGTGTACCCTATATTTAGCGTTGGATACGCTGACCGTGCGCTGGTATGATTTTGCTGGCGCTGCGCCCAGCGCACAAAAATGCAACACAGTGCGTTTTTGTGCGCAGCGCCAGGTCAGCGTACCAAACGCTAAATACAGGGTGCGATCAGAGGAGGAACTGACCGGAGGGGGCGCAGCCGGGGGCAGGGCTTAGTGGTGGCCCTGCGCTGCGCCTGAGAACACTAGTGTGAAACTAGCCTTAGCCTTCTTTATTGCAGCTAAATATTCCCAGATCCTTTAACCGTTCATCATAGGACATACTTTGCAGTCCACTCACCATCCTGGTTGCTCTTCTCTGAAGCTGCTCCAGTTTTTCAATGTATTTTGTAAAATGTGGCACCCAGTATTGGACGCAGTATTTCAGATGAGGTTTGACCAAAGAGGAGTAGAGGGCAATAATGACTTTACATGATCTAGACTGTATGCTTCCCTTAGTATACACAAGTCTTTTTCACACGTGCTGTTGCTTAGTTCTATTCCTCCCATTCTATAGATGTAATTTTCGTTATTCTTGCCCTGATGTAGAATCTTGCATTTCTGCCCGTTAACTACCATTCTATTAGTCGCTGTCATTGTTAAATCTTATCTAGATCCTTCTGAATCCTTTGTCTTCTCTATTGAGTGGCACACATAGCGACGCACCAGCGATCCCCACAACGATATGACCTTGTCAGGATCGCTGGTGTGTCAATACATGATCGCTGGTGAGCTGCCAAACAGGCAGATCTCAGCAGCGATCAGGACCAGCGAGGACGCGGGTAACAAGCGCGCGCGTCGTTTAGTTACCCGCTGTGTACCTTAGATACCAGTGTGCTGGTAACCAAGGTAAACAGCGGGTTTCTAAGCGCGGCGCTTATAAACCCGCTGTTTACCTTGGTTACCAGCTCCCTGCACCAGCACGCTGGTATCTAAGGTACACAGCGGGTAACTAAGTGACGTGCACGCTTAGTAACCCACGGTTTACCTTGGATACCAGCTCCAGCTCGCTGATCTCCCGCCTGCCACACGCAGCGATGCGTGCTGGCCAGCGGGAGACCGACGATCAAAAAAATGTCCAGGGTTTTCGAGCACGATCAGCGATACCCGGCGGGGGGCCGGTCGCTGATACCTGTCACACACAGCGATCTCACTGGTGAGATCACTGTTGCGTCACAAAACTTGTGACTCAGCAGCGATCTCGCTAGTGAGATTGCTGTGTGTGACGGGGGCTTTAGCTATGTCTCCTAGCGTTGCATCGTCTGCAAATCTGATTATTTTGCTTTCAGTTCCCTTATCTGAGTTATTTATAAAAATGTTGAAAAACACTGGGGGCTAGGACAGAACCTTGTGGTCCCCACTTGAAACACTTTTTAAATTGGATGTGCAATTCATGTAAATTAGCTGAGTGTTCCCTCACCATCTCTCCGTTTATGGATAGAGTGGATTCTTTTATTCCTTCGATGGCCCCGTGAAGATCAGTTGATGTTACATTTGCTTTCTTAAAGAACACAGATGCAAAATAGGGTACTAAAAGTTCGGCTTCTCAACATCAATTTTGGCCATTTCACCTTTTTTATCCTGTAAAAGCCTTATAGCATCTTTGACTTTTCTTTTGACATACCCCCAAAATTCTTTTTTGCTGATTTTGTTCTCCCTTGCAAGCCTCACTTCATTACTGATTTTAGCTCTAACTCTTGTCCTACTTTCCCCTTAAACAGCATCATATTCTTCTTCAGATATGCCCCCCCTTTCTATTTGATATACCGTACAAGGCGACTTTTTAACCCTTGAAAATCTTCTTAGAAGTCAGGGTCGTCTTATACGCTGGATGTCGTCTTTAGTGAAGCAAGCTGCAGGCGTCCAGGACGCCTGGGGTATGGAAAAAAAAAGAGAGCAAACAGCCTGCACCGCTTCACTGCAGTCCTCAGAAGTAGAAATGGGCGAACCCGAACAGTAAAGTTCCGCACTGTTCAGGTTCAGCTGCCAAAAACCGGGTGTTTGTCGCGCTGTCATGTGCAAACACGTGTTCTGATCGGCAGTGAAATCATCCCCACCGGTCAGAGAGCCGCGGTTCCCACGCTGTCAGAAGACAGCGGGAGCGCTCAGCTGTGATCGGTGGTATAAACTTTACTTCCGGTCACTGGTGTCAGCTGATGGGACTACTGATCCCATCATCCGACACCTGCTGCCGCTAATAACAGTGAGAGAAGGAGCAGCAGATGGGAGTATTCATCAGCAGCTCCTGCGCTGTAAATAAAATATTTAAAAGAAAAAAACCCGGCCTGGGTTCCCCTGTATTTTTGATAACCAGATAGACAAAACTCTCAGCTGGGGGCTGCAACCCTCACTAATCCTATCGTCACACTAAGAAAACAGACAGCCCAGAAAAAACTCCTTTAATTGAAAGAATGACACAGACTCCTTTAATAATCTCAATTAAACCATACTTACTGAACGCCTAATTCCACAGAAAACCCTCTATCTCCTGTAATAAACCAAAAATAACAAAACAATAGACCATACCTGTCTGTCGTTCTGTCCCACGACGTAATCCATGTCTGAAGGAGAAATAGTTTTCAATCTGGTCGGTGCCAAAGTGCGACCGTCCAGGCTGAAAACCACTGGTGAATGAGCTGCTGCCAGCGCAGCCTCAGAGACCGGAGGTGACGTCATAGAGGTTACGTCCGGTCACTGAGGCTCCAGATCCCAGCCGTGACCTCTGTGAGAAAAACTCTCACGCTAGCAGGGATGTCACCAAGGTCACAGCAGTTCAGCCCGGCTGGGAAAGGAGCCTCAACCTTGGCACCGTCCAGGTTGAAAACTAATTATCCCCCAGACATGGATTACGGCGTGGGACACAATGACAGACAGGTATGGTATATTTGTTTTTTTATTTTACTTTTATTACAGGAGAGCAAGGGCTTTGCTGGAATTAGGCGAATAACAGAAAACTGTGTTTAGTCTTATTTCAAATAAAGGACTTTATTCTGGCTGTGTCGTTATTTACCATACACCTATAGGATTAGTAATGGATGGGTGTCTTATTGATGGCTCTCCGTTACTAATCCGTGGGTTTGATGTCACCTGACAATACAAAAGGTCACATCAACCCCCCAACTATCACCCCACTTGCCACCGCTATAGGGCAAGTGGAAAGAACCGGGTAAAGCGCCAGAATTGGCGCACCAACAGATGTTCCTTTTCTGGGCAGCTGCAGGCTGCCATTTTTAGGCTGGGGGGGGCTATATCTATGGCCCCTTACCAGCCTGAGAATACCAGCCCCCAGCTGTGAGCTTTAGCAAGGTTGGTCCCAAGCATGTGTATCATCCCACCAAGTTTCAGTGAAGCCTATGACATCGTATCTCTCTTCCGGTTTTAGCAGCTCCAATTCTCCTTGTTGTCTCCCATGCTCTCTGTAGTTGTATAGACACATTTTAGTTTGTAGTCGGTTTCTCTTGCTCCTTTATTTTCAGAGTTTGTTGCTTTTGTTCTTCTTTCCACTTCTAATATCAGGTTCTCACAAGAATTCATTAGCTGCATATTTCTTCCTGGCCGTAGTTTACATGATGAGTCTAGCAAGGCGTCTACCAAATATGCGTTAAGATGCAACCCATTTCTATCAAGGAGT
Source organism: Dendrobates tinctorius (assembly GCF_039654945.1). NCBI lineage: Eukaryota > Metazoa > Chordata > Amphibia > Anura > Dendrobatidae > Dendrobates > Dendrobates tinctorius. The sequence continues at coordinate 3,461,344 of NW_027361824.1, forward strand.
CCATCGTAAAGGTAGTTCACTCCATGGTCAAGAAATCCAAAATGTTGCTCACGGCACCATCGCCATAGCCAGTTGTTCACCTGTAGAATCCTGTTCAATCTCCTTGGTCCATGGCCATCCACTGGGAGGATGGATGAGAAGACCACCTGCACTCCCAGTTCCTTCACTTTCTGGCCTAGGTCTTCAAAGTCTCTGCAGATGGTTTCCAGATCCTTTCCTGCGGTGTCACTTCTTCCTACGTGTTAGTAGACTTTGTTAGTCGTCCGTTCGGGTTGTAAACTTCTTGATTATGCTGCGTTCCATGGACAGAAGGAACATCAAGATCTCTGGAAATGAAACTTATAACCTTGAGATTAGTGATATTTTTCACCAATTTTGGCTCTCAAGTCCTCAGACAGTTCTCTTCTCCATGATTAGTGGGGCACACACATAGAAACACAATGTAAAGATTGAGGTAACTTCTCCTTTTATCTGATTTCAGCTGTGATTTTCCATGTTGCCCACACCTGTTACTTGCCACAGTTTTGGAAAGGTACCAACAATTTTGTCTGGCCCATTTTTGGGAGTTTTGGATGAAATTATGTCCAAAATGCCTTTTTCCCCCTCTCTATTTTTTGTGTTGTTCCAATACACACAAAGGGAAAAAAAAAAAACATATGTATAACAAAAGATGTGGAATTGCAATAATTTTCTGGAACAATTTCAAGGGTGCCAACACTTTTGGCCATGGCTGTAGGTCTGTCATTCTGCGTCCCAATGCATTGGTGTTCTCCAGCTCACTCCTTCTCGTGGGACTGTAGATTACTCCTGCCTTGTATTCCTGTGTCGTGTGCACCGCATACTAGGATGCGCATGAGGAGCCATGCAGCATGTCACAGCCCAGTCTTGTGATGGGGAGGCCGGTGCAGCTGGTGCATTTTTCCTTTGCCCGGCTCCTATGGTGAAGACGGGACACTTCTGATGAGGAGCTTCCCTTTGTTAGGTGGCTGAGTAGTAACATGGGCTGAAGCTCAGCACTAATCTTCCTTAGGATGCTGATGTGGGGTTGTATGTGACCACAGGAGGCGCTGTTATCCCCCATTCTGTAAGATGTGCAGGAGGCTCCTCGGAGATGGCCGCGGTGGTTTTCTATCCTTGCTGATCCTCCGACTGTAGATTTTGAGGGTGTCTTGGATGAAAATGGCTCCATCTCAGCAGATACGCCGACTTGCTGACAGTCTGCCACTTGATTTTTGGAGGTTACTTGCAATCCGCTGTCGAATTTCATGCACAACTTCTTGCGCCCTGAATGATGGAGGCCAATGTGATGAGATTTCTGACCACCACATTGAGCTGGGACCTCATCGCCTCGCGCATTTACATAATTGATCTACGGTCGCTCCCCGCTGCTCCGGGGAGAGATCACCATCTTTCTGATGCGAGCTGCACAGAACTTGACAAAAAGGCAAAATAAATCCAGGACACTGCACATGGGGGTGGGGGGCGCGACACTAGACCCCTCCACAGCCTCCTCCAAACAGGGAGGCTCCAGTATTGGGGACCAACGAGGCTGAATCTACAGACACCCCATAAGGAGTGAGCTGGAAGCCAGCGGGAAAACGTCTCTGCACCCGGACGCAGGAGGAAAGAGCTAAAGTTCCAAGTATTGAAATGTAAGAATGACAGAGAAATCTGGGACTTGTAGTTGACTACTGGGTCTGTGACAGAAGAGCTGATGGCAACAGAGGGAGCGGTCACCTCATGGACACCTACCAGCTCCTCACTCCAACCACCTCTCCACAAAAGCCTGTAGACATCATATAACCCCACAACAACTCTGTAACTTGCCTCATGTGAACATTGCTTATGGTAACCTCAGCACAGCTACTTGTTACTCGCTTATATAGCGCCATCATATACCGCAGTGCTGTACAGACCATCACTGGGGCTCATCTACACCCCCCCCTCATCATTCCCCCTATATCATTTCTTCTTCACTTTATTTCCTTTTTGTTTCATTTGCAGGGAGTCTCACACGGAGCGTAACAGGAGGCCGGGGCTGCACTCACCTCCCCGCAGCTTCCATCACCCCCTGTAAGAGGACGTCTTCAGAGCGTGGCCCTGCAGTCACTCACCACAGCTTCTGCCACCAAACTGGGAAATCATGAGGGGGCAGTGATAGAAGGTGAGTGACAGCAGCACCGACCCACCAACCCCAAGGACAATCTGCTTCAGAAGCTATGGTGATTGACTGCAGCGCTGCCCCTTGAGGACGTCCCATTTCAGGCAGGGCAAATGAGTGCAGCCCCAGCTTCCTGTGACGTCACCTGAGACACCAAGTAATAGGCGCGCTCTAAGTAAACTCATCTTTGGGTGTAAAAGTACTGGGGATAGGGTCTCCTCCCCCCCTCTCACACACACCGGGGGTCTCCTCCCCCCTCTCACACACACCGGGGGTCTCCTCCCCCCTCTCACACACACCGGGGGTCTCCTCCCCCCCCTCACACACACCGGGGGTCTCCTCCCCCCCCTCACACACACCGGGGGTCTCCTCCTCCCCCCCCCTCACACACACCGGGGGTCTCCTCCTCCCCCCCCTCACACACACCGGGGGTCTCCTCCTCCCCCCCCCCTCACACACACCGGGGGTCTCCTCCTCCCCCCCCCCTCACACACACCGGGGGTCTCCTCCTCCTCCCCCCCCCCCTCACACACACCGGGGGTCTCCTCCTCCTCCCCCCCCCCCTCACACACACCGGGGGTCTCCTCCCCCCCCCCCCTCACACACACCGGGGGTCTCCTCCCCCCCCCCCCCTCACACACACCGGGGGTCTCCTCCCCCCCCCCCCCTCACACACACCGGGGGTCTCCTCCCCCCCCCCCCCTCACACACACCGGGGGTCTCCTCCCCCCCCCCCCCTCACACACACCGGGGGTCTCCTCCCCCCCCCCCCCTCACACACACCGGGGGTCTCCTCCCCCCCCCCCCCTCACACACACCGGGGGTCTCCTCCCCCCCCCCCCCTCACACACACCGGGGGTCTCCTCCCCCCCCCCCCCTCACACACACCGGGGGTCTCCTCCTCCCCCCCCTCACACACACCGGGGGTCTCCTCCTCCCCCCCCTCACACACACCGGGGGTCTCCTCCTCCCCCCCCTCACACACACCGGGGGTCTCCTCCTCCCCCCCCTCACACACACCGGGGGTCTCCTCCTCCCCCCCCTCACACACACCGGGGGTCTCCTCCTCCCCCCCCTCACACACACCGGGGGTCTCCTCCTCCCCCCCCTCACACACACCGGGGGTCTCCTCCTCCCCCCCCTCACACACACCGGGGGTCTCCTCCTCCCCCCCCTCACACACACCGGGGGTCTCCTCCTCCCCCCCCTCACACACACCGGGGGTCTCCTCCTCCCCCCCCTCACACACACCGGGGGTCTCCTCCTCCCCCCCCTCACACACACCGGGGGTCTCCTCCTCCCCCCCCTCACACACACCGGGGGTCTCCTCCTCCCCCCCCTCACACACACCGGGGGTCTCCTCCTCCCCCCCCTCACACACACCGGGGGTCTCCTCCTCCCCCCCCTCACACACACCGGGGGTCTCCTCCTCCCCCCCCCCTCACACACACCGGGGGTCTCCTCCTCCCCCCCCCCTCACACACACCGGGGGTCTCCTCCTCCCCCCCCCTCACACACACCGGGGGTCTCCTCCTCCCCCCCCTCACACACACCGGGGGTCTCCTCCTCCCCCCCCTCACACACACCGGGGGTCTCCTCCCCCCCCTCACACACACCGGGGGTCTCCTCCTCCTCCCCCCCTCACACACACCGGGGGTCTCCTCCCCCCCCTCACACACACCGGGGGTCTCCTCCCCCCCCTCACACACACCGGGGGTCTCCTCCCCGCCGGTATCTCCCGCTTTCTCTCTCGGTGATGACGCACATACAGGCTCCGGCCCTCTTGGCGCTTTGACACGACGTGAGACCGCACCGGGCGCCGCCTCCGCTCACCTGCACCGGGAATCCCCGCTCTCCGCCCTCCGCAGTCCCCTCACAGTCTCGGCCCGAATATTATTCAAACCGAGAGACGCCGGCGGGCCCGGCCGCCATTGGCTGCACTCCGTCCGCTCGCGCCTACACGTGACGTCACCAAACGCAGCCCCGCCCCCTCACAGACGCCTCAAAACAAGACGCCCCTCACCGAGCATACGCCCCCTGCCACCAGAGAAGCCAATCAGCGCTCGACGGCGCGGAGCCACACAGGACAAGACGGAGATACAGTGGACAGGGCGGGGCTACAGCGAGAGGGGTGGAGACACAGAGGACAGGTGACGGGGCGGAGACACACAGGGCAAGGCGGAGGTACAGTGGATGGGGCGGAGCCACAGAAGACAGGAATAAGGAACCACAGGGAACGGAGGACAGGGCGCAGCCGCAGAGGACGGGGCGGAGCCAAAGAGGAACACAGCTACAGGGAACAGAGGACGGGGCGGAGTCACAGAGTAGCAGAGGAGGATACAGCAGGAGATGGACAATTGAGCTGAGGATAGTTATATCACAGTGTAACACTACAGGGAACCTGTCACCTCGTTTTTTGCAATTAAAATGATCTCACATTATTTACTGCACTGTATGATGGCCCCTAAATGGCCTCCATACAGTATACTGCACTCTCCATAGTCCCCCATACAGTATACTGCACTCCCCATAGTCCTCCATACAGAACACTGCACTCCCCATAGTCTTCCATACAGTATACTGCACTCCCCATAGTCCCCCATACAGTATACTGCACTCCCCATAGTCCCCCATACAGTATACTGCACTCCCCATAGTCCTCCATACAGAACACTGCACTCCCCATAGTCCTCCATACAGTATACTGCACTCCCCATAGTCCCCCATACAGTATACTGCACTCCCCATAGTCCTCCATACAGAACACTGCACTCCCCATAGTCCCCCATACAGTATACTGCACTCCCCATAGTCCTCCATACAGTATACTGCACTCCCCATAGTCCTCCATACAGTATACTGCACTCCCCATAGTCCTCCATACAGAACACTGCACTCCCCATAGTCCCCCATACAGTATACTGCACTCCCCATAGTCCTCCATACAGTATACTGCACTCCCCATAGTCCTCCATACAGAACACTGCACTCCCCATAGTCCCCCATACAGTATACTGCACTCCCCATAGTCCTCCATACAGTATACTGCACTCCCCATAGTCCTCCATACAGTATACTGCACTCCCCATAGTCCCCCATACAGTATACTGCACTCCCCATAGTCCTCCATACAGAACACTGCACTCCCCATAGTCCCCCATACAGTATACTGCACTCCCCATAGTCCTCCATACAGTATACTGCACTCCCCATAGTCCTCCATACAGTATACTGCACTCCCCATAGTCCCCCATACAGTATACTGCACTCCCCATAGTCCTCCATACAGTATACTGCACTCCCCATAGTCCCCCATACAGTATACTGCACTCCCCATAGTCCTCCATACAGAACACTGCACTCCCCATAGTCCTCCATACAGTACACTGCACTCCCCATAGTCCTCCATACAGTACACTGCACTCCCCATTTGCACTCCCCATAGTCCTCCATACAGTACACTGCACTCCCCATAGTCCTCCGTACAGTACACTGCACTCCCCATAGTCCTCCATACAGTATACTGCACTCCCCATAGTCCTCCATACAGAACACTGCACTCCCCATAGTCCCCCATACAGTACACTGCACTCCCCATAGTCCTCCGTACAGTACACTGCACTCCCCATAGTCCTCCATACAGTATACTGCACTCCCCATAGTCCTCCATACAGTATACTGCACTCCCCATAGTCCCCCATACAGTATACTGCACTCCCCATAGTCCTCCATACAGAACACTGCACTCCCCATAGTCCCCCATACAGTATACCGCACTCCCCATAGTCCTCCATCCAGTCCACTGCACTCCCCATAGTCCTCCATACAGTACACTGCACTTCCCATAGTCCTCCATACAGTATACTGCACTCCCCATAGTCCCCCATACAGTATACTGCACTCCCCATAGTCCCCCATACAGTATACTGCACTCCCCATAGTCCCCCATACAGTATACTGCACTCCCCATAGTCCCCCATACAGTATACTGCACTCCCCATAGTCCTCCATACAGTATACTGCACTCCCCATAGCCCTCCATACAGTATACTGCACTCCCCATAGTCCTCCATACAGTACACTGCACTCCCCATAGTCCTCCATACAGTACACTGCACTCCCCATAGTCCTCCATACAGTACTCTGCACTCCCCATAGTCCTCCATACTGTATACTGCACTCAGCATAGTCCTCCATACAGTATACTGCACTCCCCATAGTCCTCCATACAGTACTCTGCACTCCCATAGTCCTCCATACAGTACACTGCACTCCCCATAGTCCTCCATACAGTACACTGCACTCCCCATAGTCCTCCATACAGTATACTGCACTCCCCATAGTCCTCCATACAGTATACTGCACTCCCCATAGTCCTCCATACAGTACACTGCACTCCCCATAGTCCTCCATACAGTACACTGCACTCCCCATAGTCCTCCATACAGTACACTGCACTCCCCATAGTCCTCCATACAGTACACTGCACTCCCCATAGTCCTCCATACAGTATACTACACTCCCCATAGTCCTCCATACAGTATACTACACTCCCCATAGTCCTCCATACAGAATACTGCACTCCCCATAGTCCTCCATACAGTATATTGCACGCCCCATAGTCCCCCATACAGTGTACTGCACTTCCCATAGTCCTCCATACAGTATACTGCACTCCCCATAGTCCTCCATACAGTACACTGCACTCCCCATAGTCCTCCATACAGTATACTGCACTCACCATACTCCTCCATACAGTATAGTGCACTCCCCATAGTCCTCTATACAGTATACTGCACTCCCCATAGTCCTCCATACAGTATACTGCACTCCCCATAGTCCCCCATACAGTATACTGCACTCCCCATAGTCCCCCATACAGTATACTGCACTTCCCATAGTCCTACATACAGTATACTGCACTCCCCATAGTCCTCCATACAGTATACTGCACTCACCATAGTCCTCCATACAGTATACTGCACGCCCCATAGTCCTCCATACAGTATACTGCACTCCCCATAGTCCTCCATACAGTATACTGCACGCCCCATAGTCCTCCATACAGTATACTGCACTCCCCATAGTCCTCCATACAGTATACTGCACTCCCCATAGTCCTCCATACAGTATACTGCACTCCCCATAGTCCTCCATACAGAACACTGCACTCCCCATAGTCCTCCATACAGTATACTGCACTCCCCATAGTCCTCCATACAGTATACTGCACTCCCCATAGTCCTCCATACAGTACACTGCACTCCCCATAGTCCTCCATACAGTACACTGCACTCCCCATAGTCCTCCATACAGTATACTGCACTCCCCATAGCCCTCCATACAGTATACTGCACTCCCCATAGTCCTCCATACAGTACACTGCACTCCCCATAGTCCTCCATACAGTACACTGCACTCCCCATAGTCCTCCATACAGTACACTGCACTCCCCATAGTCCTCCATACAGTACACTGCACTCCCCATAGTCCTCCATACAGTACACTGCACTCCCCATAGTCCTCCATACAGTACACTGCACTCCCCATAGCCCTCCATACAGTACACTGCACTCCCCATAGTCCTCCATACAGTACACTGCACTCCCCATAGTCCTCCATACAGTACACTGCACTCCCCATAGTCCTCCATACAGTACACTGCACTCCCCATAGTCCTCCATACAGTATACTGCACTCCCCATAGTCCTCCATACAGTATACTGCACTCCCCATAGTCCTCCATACAGTACACTGCACTCCCCATAGTCCTCCGTACAGTACACTGCACTCCCCATAGTCCTCCGTACAGTACACTGCACTCCCCATAGTCCTCCGTACAGTACACTGCACTCCCCATAGTCCTCCGTACAGTACACTGCACTCCCCATAGTCCTCCGTACAGTACACTGCACTCCCCATAGTCCTCCGTACAGTACACTGCACTCCCCATAGTCCTCAGTACAGTACACTGCACTCCCCATAGTCCTCCGCACAGTACACTGCACTCCCCATAGTCCTCCGCACAGTACACTGCACTCCCCATAGTCCTCCGCACAGTACACTGCACTCCCCATAGTCCTCCGTACAGTACACTGCACTCCCCATAGTCCTCCGTACAGTACACTGCACTCCCCATAGTCCTCCGTACAGTACACTGCACTCCCCATAGTCCTCCGTACAGTACACTGCACTCCCCATAGTCCTCCGTACAGTACACTGCACTCCCCATAGTCCTCCGTACAGTACACTGCACTCCCCATAGTCCTCCTTACAGTATACTGCACTCCCCATAGTCCTCCGTACAGTATACTGCACTCCCCATAGTCCTCCGTACAGTATACTGCACTCCCCATAGTCCTCCGTACAGTATACTGCACTCCCCATAGTCCTCCGTACAGTATACTGCACTCCCCATAGTCCTCCGTACAGTATACTGCACTCCCCATAGTCCCCCGTACAGTATACTGCACTCCCCATAGTCCTCCGTACAGTATACTGCACTCCCCATAGTCCTCCGTACAGTATACTGCTCTCACCATAGTCCTCCTTACAGTATACTGCACTCCCCATAGTCCTCCGTACAGTATATTGCACTCCCCATAGTCCTCCGTACAGTATACTGCACTCCCCATAGTCCTCCGTACAGTATACTGCACTCCCCATAGTCCTCCATACAGTATACTGCACTCCCCATAGTCCTCCATACAGTATACTGCACTCCCCATAGTCCTCCATACAGTATACTGCACTCCCCATAGTCCTCCATACAGTATACTGCACTCCCCATAGTCCCCCATACAGTATACTGCACTCCCCATAGTCCCCCATACAATATACTGCACTCCCCATAGTCCTCTGTTATGATGAGTCACCGAAGGAGGAAAAAAGGGAATTAGACCTACCGGTAATTCTGTTTCCTGTAGTCCCTCAGGACAGCACCATGGAGGACGTCCTTCCTTGCCCTATAGTGGGACAGGATCAGAGAGAGGTTAAAAGGCACCTCCCACCTCCACCCTCCAGTGTTTTTTCAAAGTACCACCGAGGATGGATGGAAATGGTCTAAACACGCCCTTACAAACGCGTCTGTAAGACCCTTTAGCGGCTCCATCCCCATCTCGAGCCACGATGACCTGATGGATGAACAATCTGCCGATCGATTCCATGCAAGCCTAAAGACAAACATAAGGGAGGGAACTAAGGGTGCTGTCCTGAGGGACTACAGGAAACAGAATTACCGGTAGGTCTAATTCCCTTTTTCCCTTACGTCCCTCCGGACAGCACCATGGAGAATACCAAAGCAAAGGTCTCAGGGTGGGTACAGAAGCCCCCAGATCAAAGTTCTAGGTAAGAACCAGGCTAGATCCAGACATTATCTATAAGATGAGAAGAAATATAGATATCGAAAGGGATCTACAAAGGTAATCACCGCAGTGAGTGTCTGATATATGTCTATAATGGCCAATTTCAGTATGAATGTGGCAACAAGATTTGCAGTGGAACAACCTGTTGCACCCCAATACCACTAATGAACCGCAGTGAATTACAGTTATTGTGATAGATACTTATGAACACCGCAGTCACAGAAATAGGATTAAAACCTTATTGTCCAGCAAAAGGTATGGTGATAACCACAGCCATAATACAAAGAGGACTGTACAGACCGTTTATTCGCTGTATTTGCTTATAACACAGGATAGTTCCTTCGTCGGTCCTCCTGGGCCCGGCTTAAATCTTGGCTAGAGACCACCTTACCATACTACAAGGAAACCTGCAGGCCAGAGACCCTGCTCCGCTGGCCGATCAGAGCAATAACAGTACATGGAAAATAGCGGAGTATTGGGACGTATGTACCCTACTCATCCAGGAGGTCCTGTGTATTCTGAATCCTTTACATGTCTAAACCTCAAGAAAGGGTTGGCTATTATTTAAGACTAAGGAAATACTCCATCTGGCAGGTAACCTCTCCTGCCACCTACCAACATTGGCTTTTCATTAGAAGCATTGAAAGGGAAATGTGGATCCTCACGCCTGTTTTACTGATGTTAGACACGGGAGTCTGGACTTTGGAACTGAGGAGAGTAAGTGTGTGCTTCTATACAAGTCACTGACACTGTAAATGTGTCAACTTATTCATATGTTATATCCTAAAAGGCAATCTTCTTAGAGATATTTATACCCCTGACTGCTATGGTGCGAGGAACCACACTCTTTAACTAGAGGGAAGTAGGTTTCCTCCCATCGCAGAGGGGATTGACTACTGCGAGGCAGATGGGCTATGGGTTCTCGACTGCCAGAGTCATGGATACCGCTTCTTTACCTTAGGAGCCCTGACTCCCGTAAGAGCAGCGAGTATGGGATCCTCTGCCACCTGATGCAGGGCTGCTGAACCGCCACCAGGTACAAAAAGTAGTGATGCCACCCCTGGTAAACATAATAGAACTGATTTATAGGACAAGAATCTGCCTAACGGGTCTCTATCAAGGAAACCAGTCCGACTGCTCTATGTGGAGTCGGGAAGAATTGTTTCCTCCCACCTTATGGGATTTTCTGCACCCAGGCTATGTCCACTTAAAGGATGAACCCCAAAGACGTATGTCTCGCTTTAAAAGTTGACTATGAGAGGGACCTGCCTTTAGCCCTCAAGACAGTAACTCGCTTTAGAGTTCTATTCCAAATAGAAGAAATGCTAAGTTACTAGGCCAATTCAAGCATAACTGTTCGTCTGGCTAAGTCCAGCTGCCAAGAATGAAGCAACCGAAACTGGGTCTAGGCCCGAAACACAAAGACCAGAGTTGGGGCCTGAGACAACCATACAAGGTGTGGCCCACAAAAATGCCTAGGACAGAAGGTCTAAGCCAGAGGCCCAAAGCCACAGCACCCGAGGTATTATGAAGCACAGAGGTATTAGGACCCATAAACGACCCCCTGAGGCGCAGGGGTACCAAAGCCTTATGACGCCATATGATGCACAAAAGCCTTATGCTGTACAGAAGCGCTATGAAGCAATATGATGCATAGAGCCACTGTGAAGGCTTATGATGCAATATGATGCACCCAGGGACTATGAAGCTATATGATGCAGTATGACGCACAGACACTATAGAGCTCTATGTTGCAGCACAAAGGCACTATGAAGCCACATAGTGGAATACGCTGCACAGAGGTCCCATGATGTCGCATGGTGAACAGAGGCACTATGCAGCCCCCTGATGCAGTCTGATGCACAAGGGAACTATGAAGCCACATGATGTACAAAGGGCACTATGAAGCCATATGATGACGTATGATGTACCAAAGTACTATGACGCCATATGATGCACAGAGGTACTATGAAGCACAATGATGCAACCTGAAGCGCAATGATGCAATATGATGCACAATGATACAATATGATGCACAATGATACAATATGATGCACAATGATACAATATGATGCACAGTGATGCAATTTGATGCCCAGTGATGCAATTTGATGCCCAGTGATGCAATTTGATGCACAATGATACAATATGACGCACAGTGATGCAATATGATGCACAGTGATGCAATATGATGCACAGTGATGCAATATGATGCACAGTGATGCAATTTGATGCACAATGATGCAATTTGATGCACAATGATGCAATTTGATGCACAATGATACAATTTGATGCACAATGATACAATATGATGCACAATGATACAATATGATGCACAATGATACAATATGATGCACAGTGATACAATATGATGCACAGTGATGCAATATGATGCACAGTGATGCAATATGATGCACAGTGATGCAATTTGATGCACAGTGATGCAATTTGATGCACAATGATGCAATTTGATGCACAATGATACAATTTGATGCACAATGATACAATATGATGCACAATGATACAATATGATGCACAGTGATGCAATATGATGCACAGTGATGCAATATGATGCACAGTGATGCAATTTGATGCACAGTGATACAATTTGATGCACAATGATACAATATGATGCACAGTGATGCAATATGATGCACAGCGATGCAATATGATGCACAGTGATGCAATTTGATGCACAGTGATGCAATTTGATGCACAGTGATGCAATATGATGCACAATGATACAATATGATGCACAGTGATGCAATTTGATGCACAGTGATGCAATATGATGCACAATGATACAATATGATGCACAGTGATGCAATTTGATGCACAGTGATGCAATATGATGCACAATGATACAATATGATGCACAATGATACAATATGATGCACAATGATACAATTTGATGCACAATGATACAATATGATGCACAGTGATGCAATTTGATGCACAGTGATGCAATTTGATGCACAGTGATGCAATATGATGCACAGTGATACAATATGATGCACAGTGATGCAATTTGATGCACAGTGATGCAATATGATGCACAATGATACAATTTGATGCACAGTGATGCAATTTGATGCACAGTGATGCAAATATGAGGCACAATGATGCACAGAGGCAGTATGGCGCACGGCGGTCGTATGGTGCACGGCGGCAACATATCGTGCACGGCAGCAGCATGTCGTGCACAGCGGCCGTATGTCGTGCACAGCGGCCGTATGTCGTGCACAGCGGCCGTATGTCGTGCACAGCGGCCGTATGTCGTGCACAGCGGCCGTATGTCGTGCACAGCGGCCGTATGTCGTGCCCAGCGGCCGTATGTCGTGCCCAGCGGCCGTATGTCGTGCCCAGCGGCCGTATGTCGTGCCCAGCGGCCGTATGTCGTGCACAGCGGCCGTATGTCGTGCACAGCGGCCGTATGTCGTGCACAGCGGCCGTATGTCGTGCACAGCGGCCGTATGTCGTGCACAGCGGCCATATGTCGTGCACAGCGGCCATATGTCGTGCACAGCGGCCATATGTCGTGCACAGCGGCCATATGTCGTGCACAGCGGCCATATGTCGTGCACAGCGATACGATGTTCAGCGGCGATACGATGCACAGAGACAAAACGATGCCCCCATGATGTAATATGATGCACAGATTACGGCCCTGCTTGAAGGTGCCAAACAAGAGGCCAGGTCCCCAGCTACCTCCAAGAGAGCAATCAGAGATCCGGATAAACCTTCGCCCTGAATAGTATATCTCAATTGTCAGACCAGCTCCACCTGAAGGAGCTAATTAATGAGACTCAGGTGGAGAGCAGACTCCCTGGAGACCCTGTGTTGCATTCCACCATGTGTCCAGCCATAAGGCTCTGTGCAGACCTGGTCTGCAACTAACTGAGGTCCAAGGCCTAGCTGCTTATATGTGGAGCATATCTCAGCACATGAGGCTCTAGGCCCAGCTTTGGCACCAAGGCATGAGGCTAGTATTAACCCAGAGGCCAGGCTCTGAACACAACATTCCAGCGTGCACTCACCTGTGCTGGCTCCACACCTGCTAGAAAGACAGGGGGAGCTGGTAACGCCGAGAGCCTACCATGGAGGGAATTGGCGTTCGGTCAGGAATGTTGTATTACTGCCAGTGATTTCCCCACGAGATCCAAGAAACTAGGCTGTTGCCTGTCTCGTTCTGCACTTCCGCGTTCTGCCGTGGAACGCACGCCGACCTTATGCTGACGTTGCCGGAGGCGCGGCGGCCTTCTCCACCGCATGCTTTCCGGAATTAACCGTGTTTTGCCGGCCGGCGTCCGAGCCGAGAGCCTCCCACCGGGAGGAGCGGCTCAACCCAGGAGCACGTCCGCTCGACTGGTCTCTGGGGCAGAGGGACTCCCCACCGGGAAGTGTCGGCCCTGGGCCCCTTGGCAGGGGGAAGGATTGGACGCACCGCACGATCCCCCTGAGCCCATCATGCAGGCTGGCTGAGGAACTTCTCTAAGAGGTGTCAGCCACGGTCCACTTGACAGCGGGGAAGAGAGGGCTGAGACCCCCAATCCCGTCTGGTACAACGAATGACGGCTGAGGGACCTCTCCCAGAGAGGAATCAGCCACAGACCACCTGCCAGGGGAATGGAAAGCAATAAATGTCCACAGGCTATCTTCGCTCTAAGAGCAACCTCTCATACAACCGTCCCCTGCCGGGACAGGAAAAACACTGGAGGGTGGAGGTGGGAGGTGCCTTTTAACCTCTCTCTGATCCTGTCCCACTATAGGGCAAGGAAGGACGTCCTCCATGGTGCTGTCCGGAGGGACGTAAGGGAAAAACAAAATACCAGCTAAGTCCAGAAAAACCAGAGAGGTTGGCAGCTATCGGATTGCAGACCCCTGAACCTATCCATAACAACTAGCAGTAGCCGTGGGGGGTTCCTACGATGCCCTAGACCCCTCGATCACAGCCGGAGAACTATATAGCCTAAAGACAGAAAGGGGAAAAACTAAACTGCCCCAGAGCAGACCCCAAAGCAATAGGCAGCCCCCAACATATAATGACGGTGAAGCAAGATGAAAACACTAACACAGATAGAAAGACAGGTTGAGCAAATGATGGGGCCCAGGCTAACTACATAGGACAGGATAGGAAAGCTGCTGTCTGCCATCCGCAAAAACCCTATCAAAATGAGCCAACCAACTGATAGGAAAAACAGGCCCTGAAGTCGCTAGGCTTCAAAAGACTATATCAGCACTCAGGTATATTCTGAAGACAGAGCAAAAGATCAACAGATCAGAGACAAAAATGGAATTCAGCTCACCCCCGGCCGGGGATGGCAGAACTCCCAAAAAAACAAGGCAAAACAAAAACAAAACTGAAGAGTACAAAGCAGAGCAGAAAAACTTAGCTTTGAGATGCAGGAATCAGACTGGTCTCCAAGAATCCAGCAGGAAAATCACCAGCCAGGAAGAAGGGCGTCAGCAGCCTTATATCCAGTCCTCAATTCCAGGTGTTTGGTAATCAGTCTCACTACCTTCCTTCACTAGAGGAAGGAGCTCATCAGACCTCAATGGTGAAGGGAAAAATGAACTCACAACAGTACCTCCCCCTTGAGGAGGGGTCACCGAACCCTCATCCATGCCACCAGGGCGATCCGGGTGAGCCCGATGAAAGGCACGCACCAATCTTTCGGCCTGAATATCAGAGGCAGAGACCCAGGAATTATCCTCCTGACCATAACCCTTCCACTTAACCAAATACTGGAGTCTCCGTCTAGCCAGACGGGAATCCAGTATCTTCTCTACCTCATATTCCATGTTACCTTCAACCAATACAGGGTCCGGAGGTGCCACCACAGGAACTACTGGTTCAACAAACCTCTTCAACAAGGACTTATGAAACACATTATGAATTTTAAATGTGACAGGAAGAGCCAACCGAAAAGAGACCGGATTAATAATCTCCAAAATCTTGTAAGGTCCAATAAATCTAGGCTTAAACTTAGGAGAAGC
This sequence comes from Dendrobates tinctorius, assembly GCF_039654945.1. Lineage (NCBI taxonomy): Eukaryota > Metazoa > Chordata > Amphibia > Anura > Dendrobatidae > Dendrobates > Dendrobates tinctorius. Next base: position 3,476,866 of record NW_027361824.1, read on the forward strand.
CACCTTCATAGAGATATTTTTTGATGACAACCAAACCATATCACCCACCTTAAACTGAGGACCAACGGTCCTACGCCGGTTGGAAAACCGCTGGGCCTTTTCCTGGGAGAGAGACAACTTACCCACTACTTGGTCCCAGATCTGGTGCATTCTCTCCACCACAGTGTCAACACCTGGGCAGGCAGAAGGCTCCACCTGCCCTGAAGAAAATCGAGGGTGAAAACCAAAGTTACAAAAAAAAGGTGACATCAAAGTGGCAGAACTAGCTCTATTATTTAAAGCAAATTCGGCCAAGGGCAAAAATGAAACGCAATCATCCTGATCAGCGGAAATAAAACATCTCAAATACGACTCCAAGGTCTGGTTTGTTCTCTCCGTCTGCCCATTGGTCTGAGGGTGAAACGCAGAGGAGAAGGACAACTGAATTCCCAGCTTGGAACAGAAAGTTCTCCAAAATCTAGACACAAATTGAACTCCTCTATCAGATACAATGTTCTCAGGAATCCCGTGCAAGCGAACCACCTGTTGCAAAAACAAGGGCACCAACTCAGAGGAAGATGGCAACTTAGGGAGTGGTACAAGATGGACCATCTTAGAGAATCTATCACAAATCACCCAAATAACAGTCATTCTCTGAGAGACAGGCATAACAGAGATAAAAATCCATTGAAATATGGGTCCATGGCCTCCTGGGCACAGGCAAAGGCATCAACAAGCCACTAGAGCGAGAACAAGGTTTAGACCGGGAGCAAGTCCCACAGGACTGCACAAAATTCCTGACATCACGAGACAAGGCGGGCCACCAAAAAGATCGACTCACCAGATCTCTAGTACCAAAAATACCTGGATGACCAGCCAATGCAGAGCAATGAACTTCAGACATCACTCTCTCCCTCCACTGGTCAGGAACATACAACTTTCCACTGGGACAACGCTCAGGTTTGTCCTCCTGGAACTCTTGCAGAGCAAGTCTCAAATCGGGCGAGATGGCAGAAAGAACTAGCCCCTCGCCTAAGATGGTAGCAGGCTTAATCACAACAGGAGAATCAGCAAGGAAACTCCTAGAGAGAGCGTCAGCCTTGACATTCTTAGTGCCCGGAAGAAAAGAGACCACAAAATCAAAACATGTGAAAAACAAGGCCCACCTAGCCTGTCTAGGATTCAAGCGCTTGGCCGACTCCAGGTAAATCAAATTCTTGTGGTCAGTAAGGACCACGACTTGATGTTTGGCTCCCTCCAACCAAGGTCTCCACTCCTCAAATGCCCATTTCATGGCCAACAGTTCCCGATTCCCCACATCATAGTTACGTTCAGATGGGGAGAAGTTTCGGGAAAAGAAAGCACAAGGATTCATTTTAGATGTCACAGGATCTTTTTGGGACAACACCGCTCCTGCACCAATCTCAGAAGCGTCCACCTCCACCTGAAACGGGAGTGAGACATCAGGTTGCCGCAAAACCGGAGCAGAAGTGAATCTTCGCTTCAGCTCCTGAAAGGAAGAAACGGCCTCCGGAAACCAATTTAACACATCAGCACCCTTCCTAGTCAAATCCGTCAATGGCTTGGCAATACCAGAAAAATTAGCTATAAATTTACGATAAAAATTAGCAAAACCCAAAAACTTCTGGAGGGCCTTCAAAGAAGTGGGCTGAACCCAATCATAAATGGCCTGTACCTTGGCCGGGTCCATTTCAACAGTTGACGGAGACAAAATAAATCCCAAAAATGAAATCCTCTGTACCCCAAAAAGGCATTTCGATCCCTTGACATACAGGGAATTCTCCCTCAAAATCCAGAACACAGTCCGAACATGTTCCACATGAGAGTCCCCATTCTTGGAGAAGATCAAAATATCATCCAGATAGATAATCAAAAATTTATCCACAAAGTCTCGGAATATATCGTTCATGAAGCACTGGAAGACAGAAGGGGCATTAGTGAGCCCAAAAGGCATCACCAGGTACTCAAAATGTCCCTCCGGAGTATTAAACGCCGCCTTCCATTTTCAATAAGATTATACGCCCCCTGAGGTCAAGCTTGGTAAACCAGCAAGCACCTCTAACTCTGGAGAATAGATCAGAAATCAGGGGTAACGGATACTGATATTTAACAGTAATTTTGTTGAGGGCACGATAGTCAATACAAGGCCTTAATGAACCATCCTTTTTAGCCACGAAAAAAAACCCAGCACCCAAGGGTGAAGAGGATGGTGTAATATGACCCTTCTCCAATGCCTCCTTAATATAGGATCGCATAGCCTCGTGCTCGGGTACAGATAAATTGAAAAGCCGACCCTTGGGGAATTTACACCCCGGGTTCAGCTCAATAGCACAGTCATAACTCCTATGAGGAGGCAAAGACGCAGACTCATTCTCACTAAATACATCATAAAAGTCAGTCAAATAGTCAGGAACATCATGTGACTGGGGAGAGGTGGAGAAAACAGGAGCCTCACTAAAGGTACACCGACAACCCCAACTCACCACAGACACAGATTTCCAATCCAAAACTGGATTATGGATTTGCAACCAGGGAAACCCCAGAACAATGGTATCATGCAAATTATGCAACACCAAAAGCAATTTTCTTGATGGTCTGGGGCGACCCGCATTACCACCTGGGTCCAAAACTGAGGTTTATTCTTCGCCAAAGGAGTAGCATCAATCCCCCTCAAAGGGATAGGCGTCCGCAGAGGTGTCATAGGAAACCCACAACGTTTAGCAAAATCCAAGTCCATCAGGTTCAGGGCTGCTCCTGAATCCACAACTGACAACTTTATCTTCCAAAAGGTAAAGGAGAAAACAAGGGGAACTGCTACCTTGGATCTAATCCTTATAAACAGGGAGGAAATGGTTTAGGAGGTAAAAGTGGCTGGGACCCTAGGAGGTAGCGACCATGCTATTTTAGAATTTTGGATAACTAGAGGCGGAAGACCTGTGAAGACTCAGACGTCAAGGTTAGATTTCAGAAAGGCAGATTTTAAGGGATTCAGAAAGAGAATTGGAGGGATCCAATGGCTGGATATCCTTAAAGACAAAAATGTCCAGGAAGGATGGGAAATCTTGAAAAATGAAATTCTCAAAGCACAGTTGTTAACAATTCCGAAAAGAGGGAAGAATAGGAAGCATTTAAGGAAACCAGGATGGATGAACACAGAACTTAAGCACATGCTAAAAAGGAAGAAAAAAATGTTTATAAAATGGAAAGAGGGAGGCATATCTAAAGAAGAATATAATGCTGTCTGCAGAACCTGCAAGGCACAAATCAGATTATCTAAAGCTGAAAATGAATTGAGGCTTGCAAGAGATGTCAAAAGCAATAATAAAGGATTTTGGGGATATGTCAAAAGTAAAAGAAAAGTCAAAGATGCTATAGGATTTTTACAGGATGAAAATGATGAAATGGTAAGACAGGATGTTGAGAAGGCTGAACTTTTAAATTCCTATTTTGCATCTGTTTTCTCTCAGAAAGGAAATGTAACATCAACTGTTATTCACTGTCCTATTAAGGGAATAGAAGAATCCAGGATATCTATAAACAGAAAGATAGTGAGGAAACACTTAGCTAACCTAAATGTATTCAAGTCTCCAGGTCCAGATGAATTACACCCCAGAGTACTGAAGGAGATAGCAGAAGAAATTTTTGAACCCCTCTCCATAATCTTTGAAAATTCTTGGAGAACAGGAGAAGTGCCAGAAGACTGGAGAAGAGCAAATGTTGTTCCTATCTTCAAAAAGGGGAAGAAGGTGGACCCAGGCAACTATAGGCCGGTGAGTCTGACTTCTATACCAGGAAAGATCTTTGAACAAATTATTAAACAACATGTATGTCAATACCTGGATAAGAATGAAGTGATTAAACAGAGTCAGCATGGGTTTGTAACTAATAAGTCATGTCAGACTAACTTAATTTCCTTCTATGACGGTATCACTGATTGGGTGGATCAAGGAAATGCTGTAGATATAGTATATCTTGACTTCAGCAAAGCATTTGACAAAGTCTCTCATACAATCCTTATTGAAAAAATGACTAAGTATGGAATGGACAAGGCAACTGTTAGGTGGATTCATAACTGGCTTAGTGATCGGACCCAAAGAGTGGTCGTAAATGGCTGCACATCCAGTTGGAAGAATGTCTCAAGTGGGGTACCACAGGGCTCTGTCCTGGGCCCTGTATTGTTCAACATCTTTATCAACGATTTAGATGAAGGAATTGAGGGTAAACTGATTAAATTTGCTGATGACACAAAGCTAGGAGGGATAGCTAATACTAGAGAAGAGAGAGAGAGGATTCAAAAAGATTTAAATAAACTGGAGCAGTGGGCAGCAACTAACAGAATGGTTTTTTAACAGGGAGAAATGCAAAGTACTACATCTGGGCAATAAAAATGAAAAAAGCATATACAGAATGGGAGGAATAGGGCTAAGTGACAGCACATGTGAAAAAGACTTGGGTATACTAATAGATCACAGACTGAATATGAGTCAACAGTGTGATGCAGCAGCAAAAAGGGCAAATGCAATTCTAGGATGTATTAACAGAAGCATACAGTCTAGATCACGTGAAGTCATTATTTCCCTCTACTCCTCTTTGGTCAGACCTCATCTGGAATATTGTGTCCAATTTTGGGCACCACATTTTAAAAAAGACATCAACAAACTGGAGCAAGTTCAGAAAAGAGCGACCAGAATGGTGACCGGTCTGCAAACCCTGTCTTATGAGGAAAGGTTGCAGGATTTGGGAATGTTTAGTTTGCAAAAGAGAAGACTGAGAGGAGACTTAATAGCTGTCTACAAATATCTAAAGGGCTGTCACATTGTAGAAGGATCAACTTTATTCTCATTTGCACAAGGAAAGACTAGAAGCAATGGGAAGAAGCTGAATGGGAGGAGACACAGATTAGATATTAGAAAAAACTTTTTGACAGTTAGAGTGATCAATGAGTGGAACAGGCTGCCACGAGAAGTGGTGAGTTCTCCTTCAATGGAAGTCTTCAAACAGAGGCTGGACAGACATCTAACTGGGATGATTTAGCGAATCCTGCTTTGAGCAGGGGGTTGGACCAGATGGCCCAGGAGGTCCCTTCCAACTCTACGATTCTATGATTCTATGAAAAGCCTTGGTGGAAAATTGTGGACAGGGAGCAGATCAGAGTAATTGCCAGAAGAAACTTAGGTTGAACACCACCCACAGAAAACGTGTGTGCACAACGTTTCTCTCGTTTAGGGCAGACAGAAATAATATGCGAGGCATCTCCACAAAAAAAACACAGCTTATTACGCCTTCTGAACTCATGACGCTGCTCTCTGGACAAAACTCTATCACATTGCATAGGTTCAGACATTTGTTCAACAGGTGGTAACATCTCTCGTGTAGTTTTGCGTTCACGTAAACGCCGATCAACCTGAATGGCTAATGACATAGAATCGTCAAGACCAGAGGGAACAGGAAATCCCACCATAATAAATAATAATAATCTTTATTTTTATATAGCGCTAACATATTCCGCAGCGCTTTACAGTTTTTGCACACACATCATCACTGTCCCCGATGGGGCTCACAATCTAAATTCCCTATTAGTATGTCTTTAGAATGTGGGAGGAAACCGGAGTACCCGGAGGAAACCCACGCAAACACGGGGAGAACATACAAACTCCTTGCAGATGTTGTCCTTGGTGGGATACGAACCCAGGACCCCAGCGCTGCAAGGCTGCAGCGCTAACCACTGAGCCACCGTGCCGCCCATAGTATCTTTTACAGTTTCTGACAAACCCTTCCGAAAGAGGGCTGCCAAGGCACTCTCATTCCAGGTAGTAAGGACCGCCCACTTTCAGAATTTTTGACAGTACAACTCTGCCGAATCCCGACCCTGGCTTAATGCCAACAGGGTCTTTTCAGCCTGATCAATAGCATTAGGTTCATCATACAACAACCCCAAGGCTTGAAAAAATGCGTTCACATTATTCAGAATAGGATCATCAGGTTTCATAGAAAACGCCCAATCCTGGGGATCGCCGCGCAGCAAAGAGATGACAATTTTAACCTGCTGCGCGGAGTTCCCCGACGAGTTAGGCTTCAAGGCAAAAAATAATTTACAATTATTCTTGAAATTCAAGAATTTAGACCGATCCCCAAAAATACATCAGGAGAAGGAATCTTTGGTTCAGCAGCATGTGAATGAGCAAGATAGGCGGAAATTCTCCGCACTTCACCAGCGAGCTGCTCCACACGATCAGACAATTGCTTCATCTCCATTGAGAGAAAAATTCGGCCTCAGAGATATAGAGGAAAAAATATGCACACAAAAAAAAAAAAATTCTGACACTTTTCTCTTTCTTTTTTTTTTACAATTCTCTCCTGCTATTGAGTACCCTAGGATCTGCGGTATGGCTGGTGATTCTGTTATGATGAGTCACCGAAGGAGGAAAAAACAAAATACCAGCTAAGTCCAGAAAAACCAGAGAGGTTGGCAGCTATCGGATTGCAGACCCCTGAACCTATCCATAACAACTAGCAGTAGCCGTGGGGGGTTCCTACGATGCCCTAGACCCCTCGATCACAGCCGGAGAACTATATAGCCTAAAGGCAGAAAGGGGAAAAACTAAACTGCCCCAGAGCAGACCCCAAAGCAATAGGCAGCCCCCAACATATAATGACGGTGAAGCAAGATGAAAACACTAACACAGATAGAAAGATAGGTTGAGCAAATGATGGGGCCCAGGCTAACTACATAGGACAGGATAGGAAAGCTGCTGTCTGCCATCCGCAAAAACCCTATCAAAATGAGCCAACCAACTGATAGGAAAAACAGGCCCTGAAGTCGCTAGGCTTCAAAAGACTATATCAGCACTCAGGTATATTCTGAAGACAGAGCAAAATATCAACAGAACAGAGACAAAAATGAAATTCAGCTCACCCCTGGCCGGGGATGGCAGAACTCCCAAAAAGCAAGGCAAAACAAAAACAAAACTGAAGAGTACAAAGCAGAGCAGAAAAACTTAGCTTTGAGATGCAGGAATCAGACTGGTCTCCAAGAATCCAGCAGGAAAATCACCAGCCAGGAAGAAGGGTGTCGGCAGCCTTATATCCAGTCCTCAATTCCAGCCACCCAGTCATCATCTAGCTGCCCAGGTGTTTGGTAATCAGTCTCACTACCTTCCTTCACTTGAGGAGGGAGTTCATCAGACCTCAATGGTGAAGGGAAAAATGAACTCACAACAGTCCTCCATACAGTATACTGCACTCCCCATAGTCCCCCATACAGTATAATACACTCCCCATAGTCCTCCATACAGTATACTGCACTCCCCATAGTCCTCCATACAGTATACTGCACTCCCCATAGTCCTCCATACAGTATACTGCACTCCCCATAGTCCTCCATACAGTATACTGCACTCCCCATAGTCCCCCATACAGAACACTGCACTCCCCATAGTCCTCCATACCGTATACTGCACTCCCCATAGTCCTCCATACAGTATACTGCACTCCCCATAGTCCTCCATACAGTATACTGCACTCCCCATAGTCCTCCATACAGTATACTGCACTCCCCATAGTCCTCCATACAGTATACTGCACTCCCCATAGTCCTCCATACAGTATACTGCACTCCCCATAGTCCTCCATACAGTATACTGCACTCCCCATAGTCCTCCATACAGTACACTGCACTCCCCATAGTTTTCCATACAGTATACTGCACTCCCCATAGTCCTCCATACAGTATACTGCACTCCCCATAGTCCTCCATACAGAACACTGCACTCCCCATAGTCCTCCATACAGTATACTGCACTCCCCATAGTCCTCCATACAGTATACTGCACTCCCCATAGTCCTCCATACAGAACACTGCACTCCCCATAGTCCTCCATACAGTATACTGCACTCCCCATAGTCCTTCATACAGTATACTGCACTCCCCATAGTCCTCCATACAGTATACTGCACCCCCCATAGTCCTCCATACAGTATACTGCACTCCCCATATATGTATTCTATGTGTATATATCTATTCTTCTGTTTCTTTATTAAACCTGTCATTTACTGTATCGCGCACTGAATTGCCGGCTTTTCTAAAGGACACCGGCTGCGTATTTCTCGCAGGTCACATGTGTGGTCCGTGTGTAATCCGTATTTTTTGCGCACCCATAGACTTGCATTGGCGTACTACAGGCGGAATACGCTGACATACGCAGCATGCTGCGATTGGCACGGAGCGAAGAATACGAGCGAGAAATATACGGCTGATGGGAGCTGCCCCATGGAGAATCATTGGTCCGTGTGCAATGCCTGGTTTTCACGCCTCTCACTCGCCCGTGTGTCTCTCTAGTGTGACCCCGGCCTTAATCTGTTACTCCAGAGCAGTGTGATGGATTGCCACAGTTTGCCCGTCATCAGGATATTTGCTGCCGACTCAATTCATGATCTGGATCCGAGCTCCGTCCACCGACCCCTGAGGAATCCATCCGGGAGCAAAACGGAGGCGACATCTCCCCATCTAGATCTATGTGGTGAGTGGGACGCGGCCCCCGCTGTAAATATACGGCCATGACCGGAGCACTGCAGTCTTTTATGTGTTATTGTACCCTGGATTGCATGACATTCCCCTTATGTAAAGGGGTTGTCCAGTGCTCTTGTATAGAAGGCCTCCATGGGTGGGGGGTGACACCCAGTACCGCTGTCCAGTGCTCTTATATAGAAGGCCTCCATGGGTGGGGGGTGACACCCAGCACTGCTGACCAGTGCTCTTATATAGAAGGCCTCCATGGGTGGGGGGAGACACCCAGCACTGCTGACCAGTGCTCTTATATAGAAGGCCTCCATGGGTGGGGGGGAGACACCCAGCACTGCTGACCAGTGCTCTTATATAGAAGGCCTCCATGGGTGGGGGGAGACACCCAGCACTGCTGTCCAGTGCTCTTATATAGAAGGCCTCCATGGGTGGGGGGAGACACCCAGCACTGCTGACCAGTGCTCTTATATAGAAGGCCTCCATGGGTGGGGGGAGACACCCAGCACTGCTGTCCAGTGCTCTTATATAGAAGGCCTCCATGGGTGGGGGGCGACACCCAGCACTGCTGTCCAGTGCTCTTATATAGAAGGCCTCCATGGGTGGGGGGAGACACCCAACACCGCTGACCAGTGCTCTTATATAGAAGGCCTCCATGGGTGGGGGGAGACACCCACCACCGCTGTCCAGTGCTCTTATATAGAAGGCTTTTTGGGGGGTGGGGGGGAGACACCCACCACCGTTGTCCAGTGCTCTTATATAGAAGGCCTCCATGGGTGGGGGACGACACCCAGCACCGCTGTCCAGTGCTCTTATATAGAAGGCCTCCATGGGTGGGGGGGCGACACCCAGCACAGCTGTCCAGTGCTCTTATATAGAAGGCCTCCGTGGGTGGGGGTGACACCCAGCACCGCTGTCCAGTGCTCTTATATAGAAGGCCTCCTTGGGTGGGGGGGGGGAGACACCCAGCACCGCTGTCCAGTACTCTTATATAGAAGGCCTCCATGGGAGGGGGGGGGCGACACCCAGCACCGCTGTCCAGTGCTCTTATATAGAAGGCTTCCATGGGTGGGGGGCGACACCCAGCAAAGCTGTCCAGTGCTCCTATATAGAAGGCCTCCATGGGTGGGGGGGTGACACCCAGTACCGCTGTCCAGTGCTCTTAGATAGAAGGCCTCCATGGGTGGGGGGCGACACCCAGCACCGCTGTCCAGTGCTCTTATATAGAAGGCCTCCATGGGTGGGGGGGCGACACCCAGCACAGCTGTCCAGTGCTCTTATATAGAAGGCCTCCATGGGTGGGGGAGACACCCAGAACAGCTGTCCAGTGCTGTTACATAGAAGGCCTCCATGGGTGGGGGGCGACACCCAGCACAGCTGTCCAGTGCTCTTATATAGAAGGCCTCCATGGGTGGGGGAGAGACACCCAGAACAGCTGTCCAGTGCTCTTATATAGAAGGCCTCTATTGGGGGGTGACACTCAGCACAGCTGTCCTGTGCTCTTATATAGAAGGCCTCCATGGGTGGGGGTGTGACACCCAGTGTCCAGGGCTCCTATATAGAAGACCTCCATGGGTGTGGGGGCAACACCCAGCACCACTTTCCAGTGTTATTACATAGAAGGCCTCCATTGGGGGGGGGGTGACACTCAGCACCACTGTCCAGTGCTCTTAGATAGAAGGCCTCCATGGGTGGGTGTGTGACACCCAGTGTCCAGTGCTCTTATATAGAAGGCCTCCATGGGTGGGGGGTGACACCCAGCACCGCTGTCCAGTGCTCTTATATAGAAGGCCTCCATGGGTGGGGGGCGACACCAGCACCGCTGTCCAGTGCTCTTATATAGAAGGCCTCCATGGGTGGGGGGGAGACACCCAGAACAGCTGTCCAGTGCTCTTAGATAGAAGACCTCCATGGGTGGGGGGGCGACACCCAGCACCGCTGTCCAGGGCTCTTAATAGAAGGCCTCCATGGGTGGGGGGCAACACCCAGCACTGCTGTCCAGGGCTCTTATATAGAAGGCCTCCATGGGTGGGGGTGACACCCAGCGCCGCTGTCCAGTGCTCTTATATAGAAGGCCTGCATGGGTGTGGGGGCAACACCCAGTGTCCAGTGCTCTTATATAGAAGGCTTCCATGGGTGGGGGGCGACACCCAGCACCGCTGTCCAGTGCTCTTATATAGAAGGCCTCCATGGGTGGGGGTGACACCCAGCACCGCTGTCCAGTGCTCTTATATAGCAGGCCTGCATGGGTGTGGGGGCAACACCCAGTGTCCAGTGCTCTTATATAGAAGGCTTCCATGGGTGGGGGGCGACACCCAGCACTGCTGTCCAGGGCTCTTATATAGAAGGCCTCCATGGGTGGGGGGCATCACCCAGCACCGCTGTCCAGTGCTCTTATATAGAAGGCCTCCATGGGTGGGGGTGACACCCAGCACCGCTGTCCAGTGCTCTTATATAGAAGGCCTGCATGGGTGTGGGGGCAACACCCAGTGTCCAGTGCTCTTATATAGAAGGCTTCCATGGGTGGGGGGCGACACCCAGCACCGCTGTCCAGGGCTCTTAATAGAAGGCCTCCATGGGTGGGGGGCAACACCCAGCACTGCTGTCCAGGGCTCTTATATAGAAGGCCTCCATGGGTGGGGGTGACACCCAGCGCCGCTGTCCAGTGCTCTTATATAGAAGGCCTGCATGGGTGTGGGGGCAACACCCAGTGTCCAGTGCTCTTATATAGAAGGCCTCCATGGGTGGGGGGCATCACCCAGCACCGCTGTCCAGTGCTCTTATATAGAAGGCCTCCATGGGTGGGGGTGACACCCAGCACCGCTGTCCAGTGCTCTTATATAGAAGGCCTGCATGGGTGTGGGGGCAACACCCAGTGTCCAGTGCTCTTATATAGAAGGCTTCCATGGGTGGGGGGCGACACCCAGCACTGCTGTCCAGGGCTCTTATATAGAAGGCCTCCATGGGTGGGGGGCATCACCCAGCACCGCTGTCCAGTGCTCTTATATAGAAGGCCTCCATGGGTGGGGGTGACACCCAGCACCGCTGTCCAGTGCTCTTATATAGAAGGCCTGCATGGGTGTGGGGGCAACACCCAGTGTCCAGTGCTCTTATATAGAAGGCTTCCATGGGTGGGGGGCGACACCCAGCACCGCTGTCCAGGGCTCTTAATAGAAGGCCTCCATGGGTGGGGGGCAACACCCAGCACTGCTGTCCAGGGCTCTTATATAGAAGGCCTCCATGGGTGGGGGTGACACCCAGCGCCGCTGTCCAGTGCTCTTATATAGAAGGCCTGCATGGGTGTGGGGGCAACACCCAGTGTCCAGTGCTCTTATATAGAAGGCCTCCATGGGTGGGGGGCATCACCCAGCACCGCTGTCCAGTGCTCTTATATAGAAGGCCTCCATGGGTGGGGGTGACACCCAGCACCGCTGTCCAGTGCTCTTATATAGAAGGCCTGCATGGGTGTGGGGGCAACACCCAGTGTCCAGTGCTCTTATATAGAAGGCTTCCATGGGTGGGGGGCGACACCCAGCACTGCTGTCCAGGGCTCTTATATAGAAGGCCTCCATGGGTGGGGGGCATCACCCAGCACCGCTGTCCAGTGCTCTTATATAGAAGGCCTCCATGGGTGGGGGTGACACCCAGCACCGCTGTCCAGTGCTCTTATATAGAAGGCCTGCATGGGTGTGGGGGCAACACCCAGTGTCCAGTGCTCTTATATAGAAGGCTTCCATGGGTGGGGGGCGACACCCAGCACCGCTGTCCAGGGCTCTTATATAGAAGGCCTCCATGGGTGGGGGGGCAACACCCAGCACAGCTGTCCAGTGCTCTTATATAGAAGGCCTCCATGGGTGGGGGGCGACATCCAGCACAGCTGTCCAGTGCTATTATATAGAAGGCCTCCATGGGGGGGCGACACCCAGCACTGCTGTACAGTGCTATTATATAGAAGGCCTGCATGGGTGTGGGGCAACACCCAGTGTCCAGTGCTCTTATATAGAAGGCTTCCATGGGTGGGGGGGGGGCAACACCCAGCACAGCTGTCCAGTGCTCTTATATAGAAGGCCTCCATGGGTGGGGGGCAACACCCAGCACAGCTGTCCAGTGCTATTATATAGAAGGCCTCCATGGGTGGGGGGAGACACCCAGCACCGCTGTCCAGGGCTCTTATATAGAAGGCCTCCATGGGGGGGCGACACCCAGCACCGCTGTCTAGGGCTCTTATATAGAAGGCTTCCATGGGTGGGGGGCGACACCCAGCACGGCTGTCCAGTGCTATTATATAGAAGGCCTCCATGGGTGGAGGGCGACACCCAGCACCGCTGTCAGAGTGGCAGACCAGCATCACGCCGGGTATGTGCACACGTTGTGGATTTTTACTTGCGGAATCCGCAGGTAAAATGATCTGCATTTTACCTGCGGATTTAGGGTGTGCGCACACGTAAAAATCCACATTTCAAACCATTTTCTATGAGACTGGGGACGCTGCGGTAAAAAAAAAAAAAAAAATCCCACCAAAAATGCGGGGAAAAAAACACGCGTTTTCTGGGAAGGAGCCTGGTTTTCAGTCAGGAATTTCCCGCATACGTGGGCAAATAGCCTGTGGTTTTTGTGCGGATTCCTATAATGGAATAGGTGTAAAAACGCTGCCGAATCTGCACAAAGAATTGACATGCTGCGGAAAATAAACCGCTGCGTTTCCGTGCTGAATTTTCCTCATGTGCACAGCGGTTTTTAAATTTGCATTAGATAAAATGGTACTGTGTACCGCATGAGAATCTGCTGCGGATCCACAACGTGTGCACATACTCTTAAGCTATGTAACACGTTGCAGAAATGCTGTGGAATTGTCCGCAGCATTTTCACAACTCCCTGCCGCGGGTAAAACACATGCGGAATTTACATGCGTTTTCCCGCTAAACACAAGCGTTTTTATCTTGCAGAACGCTTGCGGTTTCCAAGCGATTTGTAGCATCTCTTGGAAAAGTGATGGACAGGTTGATCACACACAGCATAGCGCTTGACAGGTGTGACCAACATTTTACTACTGAGGCGGCCTATGCGGCATCAATAGTAAATATAGAATGTAAAAAATAAAAAGCTGTTTATTCTCACCTTCTGATGGCCCCGATGTCCTCAGCGGCGCTCCCGATGCATTCCGCTCCCAGGCGTGCTTTGCGAGAATGTGACGTCACCTCAGGTGATTCTCGCAATGCATCCCTGGGAACGCAGCTGGCTGGCAGCGTGGCTGAGAGGTGGGCTGCCTCCGGGGGCCGACAGAGGGTGAGTAAGTCACTATTTTTTATTTTAATTCTATTTTTTACAGGAATATGGTTCACAGGGCATGGAGTCTCCTCTCCTCCGGACCCTGGGTACCATCCGCACATTGAACGCTCACTTCATGCATGGTGGGCACAGCCACGTGTGTAAATTGAGCGTTTCAATGCAATTCTATAGCGGAGGAATTGCCGCGACTCTGCAGAAATAATGGACATGCTGCGGATTTTACTGCTATGTGATTCCACAGCGGAAATATCCGCAGCATTAGCACAGCAACTGCAGAATCCCATAGGATTGCGTTTCCAAGACGGAAACGCTAGAAAAACGCAACGTGGGCACACGGCCTTACAGTGGGGGGATCTGCAGGACCCGTCCTGGCCGCTATACAGCGGGGGCGCTGTCCTACACTCTACATCTGATCACTGAGCTCCGGGCGTTGCGCCCCACAAATCTGATATTGATATCCCATCATATAGTCCACGACCAAAAAATACCTCAGCCTGTAATCTGCTGAATGTGACCAGGAGCCCGAGAACAGGAAAGGAACATTCACACTGTGCGGTATCCAGAGCCCGAGAGGAAACCCTCTGAACACAGCTTTATGGTTACAGATAGAAAACACATTGAGGCGGAGGAATGCTGACACTTGTAGTTCCACAATAACCGGAAGTCCGGTACACAACAGAGCAACCACAGGGGGCGAAAGCACTTCCGGTCTGTTCTAGCAAGTAATGGAGACTTCCGGTCAGGTGACGGAGACTTCCGGTCAGATGATACGATGCTTCCTGCCGGAGTCCGTTGTGATCGGTTGCCATGGTGATCTGTCGCTAGGTTACAGGACGGGTCTGTGAGTTGAACGGAGGCAGAAGAGCGTCTGGATTATACGCTGTGATTATAGGCTGTGCCCCTGGATTATACGCTGTGATTATAGGCTGTGCCCCTGGATTATACGCTGTGATTATAGGCTGTGCTCCTGGATTATACGCTGTGATTATAGGCTGTGCTCCTGGATTATACGCTGTGATTGTAGGCTGTGCCCCTGGATTATACGCTGTGATTATAGGCTGTGCTCCTGGATTATATGCTGTGATTATAGGCTGTGCCCCTGGATTATACGCTGTGATTATAGGCTGTGCTCCTGGATTATACGCTGTGATTATAGGCTGTGCTCCTGGATTATACGCTGTGACTATAGGCTGTGCTCCTGGATTATACGCTGTGATTATAGGCTGTGCCCCTGGATTATACGCTGTGATTATAGGCTGTGCTCCTGGATTATACGCTGTGATTATAGGCTGTGCCCCTGGATTATACGCTGTGATTATAGGCTGTGCCCCTGGATTATACGCTGTGATTATAGGCTGTGCTCCTGGATTATACGCTGTGATTATAGGCTGTGCCCCTGGATTATACGCTGTGATTGTAGGCTGTGCTCCTGGATTATACCCTGTGATTATAGGCTGTGCTCCTGGATTATACGCTGTGATTATAGGCTGTGCTCCTGGATTATACGCTGTGATTATAGGCTGTGCTCCTGGATTATACGCTGTGATTGTAGGCTGTGCTCCTGGATTATACGCTGTGATTGTAGGCTGTGCCCCTGGATTATACGCTGTGATTATAGGCTGTGCTCCTGGATTATACGCTGTGATTATAGGCTGTGCTCCTGGATTATACGCTGTGATTGTAGGCTGTGCTCCTGGATTATACGCTGTGATTATAGGCTGTGCTCCTGGATTATACGCTGTGATTATAGGCTGTGCTCCTGGATTATACGCTGTGATTGTAGGCTGTGCCCCTGGATTATACGCTGTGATTATAGGCTGTGCTCCTGAATTATACGCTGTGATTATAGTCTGTGCTCCTGGATTATACGCTGTGATTATAGGCTGTGCCCCTGAATTTTGCGCTGTGATTATAGGCTGTGCGCCTGGATTATACACTGTGACTATAGGCTGTGCGCCTGGATTATGCCCTGTGATTATAGGCTGTGCTCCTGGATTATACGCTGTGATTATAGGCTGTGCTCCTGGATTATACCCTGTGATTATAGGCTGTGCTCCTGGATTATACGCTGTGATTATAGGCTGTGCTCCTGGATTATACCCTGTGATTATAGGCTGTGCTCCTGGATTATACGCTGTGATTATAGGCTGTGCTCCTCGATTATACTCTGTGATTATAGACTGTGCTTCTGGATTATACGCTGTGATTATCGGCTGTGCTCCTGGATTATACGCTGTGATTATAGGCTGTGCCCCTGGATTATACGCTGTGATTATAGGCTGTGCTCCTGGATTATACGCTGTGATTATAGGCTGTGCCCCTGGATTATACGCTGTGATTATAGGCTGTGCCCCTGGATTATACGCTGTGATTATAGGCTGTGCTTCTGGATTATACGCTGTGATTATAGGCTGTGCCCCTGGATTATACGCTGTGATTATAGGCTGTGCTCCTGGATTATACGCTGTGATTATAGGCTGTGCCCCTGGATTATACGCTGTGATTATAGGCTGTGCTCCTGGATTATACGCTGTGATTATAGGCTGAGCCCCTGGATTATACGCTGTGATTATAGGCTGCGCTCCTGGATTATACGCTGTGATTATAGGCTGCGCTCCTGGATTATACGCTGTGATTATAGGCTGCGCTCCTGGATTATACGCTGTGATTATAGGCTGTGCCCCTGTATTATACGCTGTGACTACAGGCTGTGCCCCTGGATTACACGCTGTGACTACAGGCTGTGCATCTGGATTATGCGCTGTGATTATAGGCTGTGCGTCTAGATTATACGCTGTGATTATAGGCTGTGCGCCTGGATTATACGCTGTGATTATAGGCTGTGCGCCTGGATAATACGCTGTGATTATAGGCTGTGCGCCTGGATTATACGCTATGATTAAAGGCTGTGCTCCTCGATTATACGCTGTGATTATAGGCTGTGCGCTTGGATTATACCCTGTGATTATAGGCTGTGCTCCTGGTTTATACTCTGTGATTATAGGCTGCGCTCCTGGATTATACGCTGTGATTATAGGCTGCGTGCCTGGATTATACGCTGTGATTATAGGCTGCGTGCCTAGATTATACGCTGTGATTATAGGCTGTGCTCCTGGATTATACGCTGTGATGATAGACTGTGCTCCTGGATTATACGCTGTGATTATAGGCTGTGCTCCTGGATTATACACTGTGATTATAGGCTGTGCGCCTGGATTATACGCTGTGATTATTAACTGTGCTCCTTGATTATACGCTGTGATTATAGGCTGTGCATCTGGATTATACGATGTGATTATAGGCTGTGCTCCTGGATTATATGCTGTATTATAGGCTGTGCGTCTTGATTATACGCTGTGATAATAGGCTGTGCTCCTGGATTATATGCTGTGACTATAGGCTGTGCTCCTGGATTATACGCTGTGATTATAGGCTGTGCATCTGGATTATACTCTGTGATTATAGGCTGTGCGCCTGGATTATGCGCTGTGATTATTGGCTGTGCTCTTGGATTATGCGCTGTGATTATTGGCTGTGCTCATGGATTATAGGCTGTGATTATAAACTGTGCCCCTGGATTATACGCTGTGATTATAGGCTGTGCCCCTGGATTATACGCTGTGATTATAGGCTGTGCCCCTGGATTATACGCTGTGATTATAGGCTGTGCCCCTGGATTATACGCTGTGATCATAGTCTGTGCGTCTTGATTATACGCTGTGATTATAGGCTGTGCGTCTGGATTACACGCTGTGATTATAGTCTGTGCGTCTGGATTTCTCGCTGTGATTATAGGCTGTGCGTCTGGATTATACGCTGTGATTATAAGCTGTGCCCCTGGATTATACGCTGTGATTATAGGCTGTGCCCCTGGATTATACGCTGAGATTATAGGCTGTGCCCCTGGATTATACGCTGTGATTATAGGCTGTGCCCCTGGATTATACGCTGTGATTATAGGCTGTGTCCCTGGATTATACGCTGTGATTATAGGCTGTGCTCCCGGATTACAAAACTGTGATTGTAGGCTGTGCCCCTGGATTATACGCTGTGATTATAGTCTGTGCCCCTGGATTATACGCTGTGATTATAGGCTGTGCGCCTGGATTATTCGCTGTGATTATAGGCTGTGCGTCTGGATTATACGCTGTGATTAAAGACTGTGCTCCTGAATTATACGCTGTGATTATAGTCTGTGCGCCTGGATTATACGCTATGAGTATAAGCTGTGCCCCTGGATTATACGCTGTGATTATAGGCTGTGCCCCTGGATTATAGGCTGTGCTTCTGAATTATACGCTGTGATTATAGGCTCTGCGTCTGGATTATACGCTGTGACTATAGGCTGTGATCCTGGATTATACTCTGTGATTACAGGCTGTGCTCCTGGATTATACGCTGTGGTTTCAGGCTGTGCGTCTGGATTATACGCTGTGATGACAGGCTGTGCGTCTGGATTATACGCTGTGATTACAGGCTGTGCGTCTGGATTATACGCTGTGATTACAGGCTGTGCGCCTGGATTTTACGCTGTGCGTCTGGATTATACTCTGTGATTATAGGCTGCGTGCCTGGATTATGCGCTGTGATTATAGGCTGTGTGCCTAGATTATACGCTGTGATTATAGGCTGTGCTCCTGGATTATACTCTGTGATTACAGGCTGTGCGTCTGGATTATACGCTGTGATTACAGGCTGTGCGTCTGGATTATACGCTGTGATTATAGTCTGTGCCCCTGGATTATACGCTGTGATTATAGGCTGCGCGCCTGGATTATATGCTGTGATTATAGGCTGCGTGCCTAGATTATACGCTGTGACTATAGGCTGTGCTCCTGGATTATACGCTGTGATTATAGGCTGCGTGCCTGGATTATGCGCTGTGATTATAGGCTGTGTGCCTAGATTATACGCTGTGATTATAGGCTGTGCTCCTGGATTATACTCTGTGATTACAGGCTGTGCGTCTGGATTATACGCTGTGATTACAGGCTGTGCGTCTGGATTATACGCTGTGATTATAGTCTGTGCCCCTGGATTATACGCTGTGATTATAGGCTGCGCGCCTGGATTATATGCTGTGATTATAGGCTGCGTGCCTAGATTATACGCTGTGACTATAGGCTGTGCTCCTGGATTATACGCTGTGATTATAGGCTGTGCTCCTGGATTACACGCTGTGATTATAGGCTGTGCTCCTGGATTATACGCTGTGATTATAGGCTGTGCGCCTGGATTATACGCTGTGATTATAAACTGTGCTCCTGGATTATACGCTGTGATTATAGGCTGTGCCCCTGGATTATACGCTGTGATTATAGGCTGTGCGCCTGGATTATACGCTGTGATTATAGGCTGTGCGTCTGGCTTATACGCTGTGATTATAGGCTGTGCCCCTGGATTATACGCTGTGATTATAGGCTGTGCCCCTGGATTATACGCTGTGATTATTGGCTGTGCGCCTGGATTATACGCTGTGATTATAGGCTGTGCTCTGGCTTATACGCTGTGATTATAGTCTGTGCTCCTGGATTATACTCTGTGATTATAGGCTGTGCTCCTGGATTATACGCTGTGATTACAGGCTGTGCGTCTGGATTATATGCTGTGATTACAGGCTGTGCGTCTGGATTATACGCTGTGATTATAAGCTGTGCTCCTGGATTATACGCTGTGATTTTAGGCTGTGCGTCTGGATTATACGCTGTGATTATAGGCTGTGCCCCTGGATTATACGCTGTGATTATAGGATGTGCCCCTGGATTATACCCTGTGATTATAGGCTGTGCGCCTGGATTATTCGCTGTGATTATAGGCTGTGCATCTGGCTTATACGCTGTGATTAAAGGCTGTGCTCCTCGATTATACGCTGTGATTATAGTGTGTGCGCCTGGATTATACGCTATGAGTATAAGCTGTGCCCCTGGATTATACGCTGTGATTATAGGCTGTGCCCCTGGATTATACGCTATGATTATAGGTTGTGCCCCTGGATTATACGCTGTGATTACAGGCTGTGCGTCTGGATTATACGCTGTGATTACAGGCTGTGCGCCTGGATTTTACGCTGTGCGTCTGGATTATACTCTGTGATTATAGGCTGCGCGCCTGGATTATGCGCTGTGATTATAGGCTGCGTGCCTAGATTATACGCTGTGATTATAGGCTGTGCGTCTGGTTTATACGTTATGATTATAAACTGTGCTCCTGGATTATACGCTGTGATTATAGGCTGTGCCCCTGGATTATACGCTGTGATTATAGGCTGTGCCCCTGGATTATACGCTGTGATTATTGGCTGTGCGCCTGGATTATACGCTGTGATTATAGGCTGTGCTCTGGCTTATACGCTGTGATTAAAGGCTGTGCTCCTCGATTATACGCTGTGATTATAGTCTGTGCTCCTGGATTATACTCTGTGATTATAGGCTGTGCTCCTGGATTATACGCTGTGATTACAGGCTGTGCGTCTGGATTATATGCTGTGATTACAGGCGGTGCGTCTGGATTATACGCTGTGATTATAGGCTGTGCGTCTGGATTATACGCTGTGATTATAGGCTGCGCGCCTGGATTATACGCTGTGATTATAGGCTGCGTGCCTAGATTATACGCTGTGATTATAGGCTGTGCTCCTGGATTATATGCTGTGATTATAGGCTGTGCTCCTGGATTATACGCTGTGATTATAGGCTGTGCTCCTGGATTATACGCTGTGATTATAGGCTGTGCACCTGGATTATACGCTGTGATTATAGGCTGTGCTCCTGGATTATACGCTGTAATTATAGGCTGTGCTCCTGGATTATACGCTGTGATTATAGGCTGTGCTCCTGGATTATACGCTGTGATTATAGGCTGTGCTCCTGGATTATACGCTGTGATTATAGGCTGTGCGCCTGGATTATACGCTGTGATTATTAACTGTGCTCCTGGATTATACGCTGTGATTATAGGCTGTGCTCCTGGATTATATGCTGTGATTATGGGCTGTGCGTCTAGATTATACGCTGTGATTATAGGCTGTGCGTCTTGATTATACGCTGTGATAATAGGCTGTGCTCCTGGATTATACGTTGTGATTATAGGCGGTGATTATAGGCTGTGCCCCTGGATAATACGCTGTGATTATAGGCTGTGCTCCTGGATTATACGCTGTGATTATAGGCTGTGCGTCTAGATTATACGCTGTGATTATTGGCTGTGCGTCTTGATTATACGCTGTGATTACAGGCTGTGCGCCTGGATTATACGCTGTGATTATAGGCTGTGCGCCTGGATTATACGCTGTGTTTATAGGCTGTGCGTCTGGATTATACGCTGTGATTAAAGGCTGTGCTCCTCGATTATACTCTGTGATTATAGGCTGTGCGCCTGGATTATACCCTGTGATTATAGGCTGTGCTCCTGGATTATACGCTGTGATTATAGGCTGTGCTCCTGGATTATACGCTGTGATTATAAACTGTGCCCCTGGATTATACGCTGTGATTATAGGCTGTGCCCCTGGATTATACGCTGTGATTATAGGCTGTGCGTCTGGATTATACGCTGTGATTATAGGCTGTGTCCCTCGATTTTACACTGTGATTATAGGCTGTGCGCCTGGATTATACGCTGTGATCATAGGCTGTGCTCCTGGATTATACGCTGTGATTATAAACTGTGCCCCTGGATTATACGTTGTGATTATAGGCTGTGCCCCTGGATTATACGCTGTGATTATAGGCTGTGCATCTGGATTATACGCTGTGATCATAGTCTGTGCGTCTGGATTATACGCTGTGATTATAGGCTGTGCGTCTGGATTACATGCTGTGATTATAGTCTGTGCGTCTGGATTACTCGCTGTGATTATAGGCTGTGCGCCTGGATTATACTCTGTAATTATAGGCTGTGCGTCTGGATTATACGCTGTGATTACAGTCTGTGCACCTGGATTATACGCTGTGTTTACAGGCTGTGCGCCTGGATTATACGCTGTGATTATAAGCTGTGCTCCTGGATTATACGCTGTGATTTTAGGCTGTGCGTCTGGATTATACGCTGTGATTATAGGCTGTGCCCCTGGATTATACGCTGTGATTATAGGATGTGCCCCTGGATTATACCCTGTGATTATAGGCTGTGCGCCTGGATTATTCGCTGTGATTATAGGCTGTGCATCTGGCTTATACGCTGTGATTAAAGGCTGTGCTCCTCGATTATACGCTGTGATTATAGTGTGTGCGCCTGGATTATACGCTATGAGTATAAGCTGTGCCCCTGGATTATACGCTGTGATTATAGGCTGTGCCCCTGGATTATACGCTATGATTATAGGTTGTGCCCCTGGATTATACGCTGTGATTATAGTCTGTGCGCCCGGATTATAAAATGTGATTATAGGCTGTGCTCCTGGATTATATGCTGTTATATGCTGTGATTATAGGCTGTGCCCCTGGATTATACGCTGTGATTATAGGCTGTGCCCCTGGATTATACATTGTGACTATAGGCTGTGCAACTGATCTGGATTATACGCTGTGATTATATGCTGTGATTTTAGGCTGTGCGTCTGGATTATACGCTTTGATTAAAGGCTGTGCTCCTGGATTATGCGCTGTGATTATAGTTTGTGCACCTGGATTATATGCTGTGATTATAGGCTGTGCGCCTGGATTATACGCTGTGATTATAGACTGTGCCCCTGGATTATACGCTGTGATTATAGGCTGTGTGCCTGGATTATACGCTGTGATTATAGGCTGTGCGCCTGGATTATATGCTGTGCCACTGGATTATACGCTGTGATTATAGGCTGTGAGCCTGGATTATAAACTGTGATTATAGGCTGTGCGTCTGGATTATACACTGTGATTAAAGGCTGTGCTCCTGGATTATATGCTGTGATTATAGTCTGTGCCCCTGGATTATACGCTGTGATTATACGCTGTGCCCCTGGATTATACTCTGATTGTAGGCTGTGCGCTTGGATTATACGCTGTGATTATAGGCTGTGCTCCTGGATTATAGGCTGTGCGCCTGAATTATACGCTGTGATTATAGGCTGTGTCTGGAGTATATGACATGCGCCTATATTATATCCTGTGCTGGGATCTGTAGTGTCCTATTTTTCAGCAAATATGTGTGCTTCGGTCTCTCTGTCCATTGCTCGGTCAACACCTTCGCTAGGACACTTACAGTTGTGCTGAAAAGTTTACACACCCCGGAAGAATTTTTGTTTTCTTGGCCTGTTTTTCAGAGAATATGAAGGATAAGACCAAACCTTTTTCTCCACTCATGGTTAGTGGTTGGGTGAAGCATCATAATGACCCTGATCAAAAGTTTACATACCCCATTCCTTACACCGTGTATCGCCCCCTGTAACATCAATGACAGCTTGAAGTCTTTTGTGGTAGTTGTAGATGAGGTTCTTCATTTTCTCAGATGGTAAAGCTGCCCACTCTTCTTGGCAAAAAGCCTCCAATTCCTGTAAATTCCTGGGCTGTCTAGCATGAACTGCGCACTTGAGATCTCCCCAGAGTGGCTCAATGATACTGAGGTCAGGAGACTGAGATTGCCACTCCAGAACCTTCACTTTGTTCTGCTGTAGGCAATGACAGGTCAATTTGGCCTTGTGTTTTAGATCGTTGTCATGTTGGAAGGTCCAAGTACGTCCCATGCGCAGCTTCCGGGCTTAAGATTGCAAATTTACATCCAGTATTTGGTGATAACGTGCTGCATTTATCTTTCCGTCAACTTTGACCAAGTTTCCTGTGCCTTTGGAACTCACATATCCCCAAAACATCAGCGATCCACCTCCATGCTTTACAGTAGGAATGGTGTTCCTTTCATCATAGGCTTTGTTGACCTCTCTCCAAATGTAAGATTTATGGCTGTGGCCAAAAACTTCAATTTTGGTCTCCTCACTCCAAATTACCTTGTTCCAGAAGTTTTGAGGCTTGTCCCTGTGCTGTTTTGCGTATTGTATGTGAGATACTTTGTGGCATTTGCGCAGTAATGGCTTTCTTCTGGTGACTCCACCATGCAGCCCGTTTTTCATCTAGTGCCTCCTTATTGTGCATCATGAAGCAGCCACACCGCTAGTTTCCAGAGAGTCCAGTATTTCAGCTGACGTTATTTTGTGGTTTTTCTTAGCAGAACAGTTTTCCTGGCAGTTGTCACAGGTCAGCGGTGAGGATGTTACCTTCAGTAGTCATCACACCCATTGTGTTACCTTCTGTGCATGTTATCAGGCCAAAATCTCCGGGGGATGTGAACTTATGATCAGGGTCATTTGGATGTTTTGGGTTGTCATTATGATGTAAAAAGAGAAAACACAGTAGTCTGACAATAAATGGCTTCACCCGACCACTAACCATGAGTGGAGGAAAAGTTTTGGTGTTATCACTTATATTCTCTGAAAAAAGGCCAAGAAAGCAAAAATTCTGCCGGGGTATGTAAACTTTTGAGCACAACTGTATTTCACATTTCCGTCGGGATCCGCTGGTTGTAGGGATCCGCTAGGTGACTGGATCTGCTGGTTGTCAGGATCCGTTGGGTGACTGGATCCGCTGGTTGTCGGGATCCTCTTGGTGACTGGATCCGCGGGCTGTAAGGATCCGCTGGGTGACTGGATCAGCTTGGCATCTCCTTCCGTCAGTTCCACTTCCCTCCTCCAGCTCTCTGGCTACTCAGCGCTAGTTATCGGCTCCGGTGCGGGCCCGTTCCCATTCTCATAGATGGATAGAGTCGGATGCAGCCTGTGGCTGCAGGATATTCTGCCATGTTGCTGCTTCTTTCCTTTTGCAGCCTTTCTTGAGCTATAAACACATTTTTCTTTTGTTTCCTGTTTGTTGCCTAGGAGACCGACCACCGCTGCTGTCAACACTTCCGCTGGAGTTGGATTAGGAGGTTCCACTGTGCAGCTTCAGGGCAGCGCTAACCATATTGGTAGATAAGAGCACTGCGCAGGCTCTGCTGTCCAGCAGCGGTGGTCGGTCTCCAAGGCAACAAGCTGTAAACAAATACGTCTTTTTGAGGCGATATAGTGGAATCCACATCAGGAATGTTCTTTACGTTTGTGAATCTTTGGAGTCGTTTTCATGGCCTAATAATAGGCACATGTCACAGGTCAGCCCAGGACAGTAGCCGCAGATAACACGTGGCGTCACATTCACACGGTATCGTTGGTGGTTTCTGGGGTCCTCTCAGCTATCGGAACCATACGGGGATGGGGAGATGGGGCTGCCATGGTGGACCCCGGATATTTGGGTGGATACATGTGGTGCTGACTTGATTCCTGCGTCTCATCTGCAGGTCTCACAATGAGTAAACGCATCGACAATGACTGTGATTCGGGACTCCCCGTAGACCTGGCGTTCAAGTGCATCACCTGCATGGAAGGTAATGGCCGATCACTAAACACTCCAGTAATATAATACTTTGTAAGTAACAACCAGAAATGTTCTGAGTTAATTTATTTCAGTTCTTCAATACAAACAGTGCCTCTCCTCTATTCTATAGAGTCATTGCACACAGAGCGATCTATTCCACGGATTTATTTCTGGTAATGTTGATGATTATGGCTTACAGCCAATGAGAACCCAAAAGTCATTATCTCAGGAAATTAGACTAATTGTAATAGAAAAAACCCCTGTGAAGGCTCCTAAGTGTTTATAAAGGTCCTTAGTCTGTTTCAGTAGCTCCACAATCATGGGGAAGACTGCTGACCTGACAGATGTCCAGAAGGCCGTCACTGACACACTCCACAAGGAAAATCATTTTTGCATTTGATTTGGAAATCGCGGTCCCAGAGTCTGGAGGAAGAGTGGAGAGGCCACAATCCAAGCTGCTGGAGGTCTAGTGTGAAGTCTCCACCATCAGTGATGGTTTGGGGAGCCGTGTCATCTGCTGGTGTAGGTCCACTGTGTTTTATCAAGACCAAAGTCAGCGCAGCCGTCTACCAGGACATGTTAGAGCTCTTCATGCTTCCCTCTGCCGACAAGCTTTATGGAGATGGAAATGTCATTCTCCAGCAGGACTTGGCCCCTGTCCACACTGCCAAAAGTACCAATACCTGGTGTACACACAACAGTATCACTGGGCTTGATTGGCAGCAAACTCGCCTGACCTTAACCCCCATAGAGAATCTATGGAGTATTGTCAAGAGGAAGATGAGAGACACCAGACCCAACAATGCAGACGAGCTGAAGGCTGCTATCAAAGCAACCTGGGCTTCCATATCCCCTCAGCAGTGCCACAGGCTGATCGCCTCCATGCCTCACCGCATTGATGCAGTAATTGATGCCAAAGGAGCTCGACCAAGTATTGAGTGCATTTACTGACCGTACATTTCAGGAGGACAACATTTCAGATTTTACAATCATTTTTCAAGCTGGTGTTATAAAGTATTCTAATTTACTGAGATAATGACTTTTGGGTTTTCATTGGCTGTAAGCCATAATCATCAACATTACCAGAAATAAACACTTGGAATAGATCACTCTGTGTGTAATGACTCTATAGAATAGAGGAGAGTCACTCTTTGTATTGAAGAACTGAAATAAATTCACTTTTTGATGATATTCTCATTTTGTGAGAAGCACTTCTGTGCCACTGATGCTGGAGGGGAGTATAGCTGCTACTATGAGGGGAAACATACTGATTGAGAAGGGGTTGTCTGAACAGTGGATACCCCCTTTAAACATCTAAAGGGGCTCTGTACAAGAGACATGTGTAATAGATACATTGGATCAATTCTGCAACCAACTTCAGAATGGGGTCTCGTGATCCCACTGGCATCCGACCACCGGTGACTAGTGAGGAGGGGGTGCATGTGCCGGCTCTCCCCATTTATTCCTATTGGAGATCCAAATACAGATGAGATTGTTGGAAAACATCTAAAAAATGGAAGAGGAGAGCCGGCACTTGCACCCCCTCATGACTAGTCACCGGTGATTAGAGGGATTGGGGGAGCCGGCGCATGCACCCCCACCTGACTAGTCACTGGTGATCAGAGGGATGGGGGGAGTCGGCACCATGCACCCCCACCTGACTAGTCACTGGTGATCAGAGGGATAGGGGGAGCCAGCACATTGCCCCCCCACCCGACTAGTCACTGGTGATCAGAGGGATGGGGGGAGTCGGCACCATGCACCCCCACCTGACTAATCACTGGTGATCAGAGGGATGGGGGGAGTCGGCACCATGCACCCCCACCTGACTAGTCACTGGTGATCAGAGGGATTGGGGGAGCCAGCACATTGCCCCCCCACCTGACTAGTCACCGGTGATCAGAGGGATAGGGGGAGCCAGCACATTGCCCCCCCACCCGACTAGTCACTGGTGATCAGAGGGATGGGGGGAGTCGGCACCATGCACCCCCACCTGACTAATCACTGGTGATCAGAGGGATGGGGGGAGTCGGCACCATGCACCCCCACCTGACTAGTCAAATCAAAATCAAATCAAATTTATTATCGCCAAGTACATATTACATATATACAAGGAATTCTTTGTGGCAAAGAGGCAACATAATATATAACAACAGATACAACAAGTAACATCTAACAAGACAGATACAGTATATAGTCTACACATGACGATTTAATTGTTGATAGTCACTGGTGTTCAGAGGGATTGGGGGAGCCAGCATATTGCCCCCCACCTGACTAGTCACCGGTGATCAGAGGGATGGGGGGAGTCGGCACCATGTCCCACCACCTGACTAGTCACTGGTGATCAGAGGGATGGGGGTAGTCGGCACATGCACCCCCACCTGACTAGTCACCAGTGATCAGAGGGATGGGGGGAGCCGGCACATGCACCCCCACCTGACTAGTCACCGGTGATCAGAGGGATGGGGGGAGCTGGCACATGCACCCCCACCTGACTAGTCACCGGTGATCAGAGGGATGGGGGGAGCCGGCACATGCACCCCCACCTGACTAGTCACCGGTGATCAGAGGGATGGGGGGAGTCAGCACATTGCCCCCCCACCTGACTAGTCACCGGTGATCAGAGGGATGGGGGGAGCCGGCACCATGCACCCCCACCTGACTAGTCACCGATGCTCAGAGGGATGGGGGGAGCCGGCACATTGCCCCCCCACCTGACTAGTCACCGGTGATCAGAGGGATGGGGGGAGCCGGCACATGCACCCCCACCTGACTAGTCACTGGTGATCAGAGGGATGGGGGGAGCCGGCACATGCACCCCCACCTGACTAGTCACCGGTGATCAGAGGGATGGGGGGAGCCGGCACATGCACCCCCACCTGACTAGTCACCATTGATCAGAGGGATGGGGGGAGCCGGCACATGCACCCCCACCTGACTAGTCACCGGTGATCAGAGGGATGGGGGAGCTGGCACATGCACCCCCTATTTGTGCAATATCCACTTGCCGTAAAGGTCTCTAGTGAGGAAACCCTTTTAAATCTTTAAATACTTCTCCACCCCCACAGATGTCTTACAGGAGGACCCCCGTGAAGGACCAAAACCCATAAAGCGCTGTGAAAACAGGAAGCTGATGACTCGGGCGCTGCGGCTGAACAATAACACCCTGACGGATCTCCATGGCTTTGGAGAAATCGTGGAGAAACTTCTGAGCGACCCGTCCCACCTCTGCTGGATAGACCTGTCCTTCAATGACCTTCCCAGCATAGACCCCGTAAGTCGCAGAGTATAGAGAGCATTTTACCGGCAGCAGCACAGAGTATTACAGTAATTTGTGACTGTGCCCTGGAAGGTCCTGACCATGTACCGGCATTTGTCGGTGCTCAACCTGCATGGAAACAGCATCAGTGACCTGAGCGAAGTGGACAAGCTGGCCGCTCTGCCCGACCTGAGGAGCCTCAGCCTGCACGGAAACCCCATCGAAACCGAGAAAAGCTACAGGTGAGACCGCTGGCAATAAGGGGGCCGCAGAGGCGCAAACCCAAGTGATCAATGCGCTGTTTGCTCGTGGTCACATGATGCCGTGATGGACGTGATTGTGCCATGATCCAACCAGAGATTGGCTGCAAAGCAAAGTTCATTGTTATTTTTTACTTTTTGTAAGTATGGCGGCTCCAGAGCGATGGAGGCTCCGGCGGTAGAGTCCCCCATGGTTCATGTGATATTAGGGTGGGATATGGTGCAGGCCGGATCACCACCACCCAGCGTCGCAGTCCATAACAGGGCGAGGATGGCAGAGTCACAGCCTAACCACCGCTTTGTGCCCCTCACAGGTCCTACATTCTGTCTCTTCTGCCCAATCTCAAGACCCTTGACTTCAGCGCAGTCACCAAGCAAGACCGGGTCACAGCCGACGTGTGGAGACGAATGACCCCAAAAGCCACACGTGTGAAAAGGTCCAAGAAGGAGTGACAGACCCCAAAATCATTGTGTCAGATATGTGGTAGGCGGGGGCAGCAATAAATGCCGTCAAAGCAGAACTCGCCCGCAGCAATGAATGCCCTCAGAGCAGAACTCGTCCCGCAGCAATAAATGCCCTCAAAGCAGATCTTGTCCTGCAGCAATAAATGCCCTCAGAGCAGAACTCGTCCCGCAGCAATAAATGCCCTCAGAGCAGAGCTCGCCCCGCAGCAATAAATGCCCTCAAAGCAGATCTCGTCCCGCAGAAATAAATGCCCTCAGAGCAGAACTCGTCCCGCACCAATAAATGCCCTTAGAGCAGAGCTCGCCCCGCAGCAATAAAGGCCCTCAGAGCAAAACTCGTCCCGCACCAATAAATGCCCTCAGAGCAGAGCTCGCCCCGCAGCAATAAATGCCCTCAGAGCAGAACTCGTCCCGCACCAATAAATGCCCTCGGAGCAGAGCTCGCCCCGCAGCAATAAATGCCCTCAGAGCAGAACTCGCACTGCAGCACTACCCTCAGAGCAGAACTCGTCCCGCAGCACTGCCCTCAGTCTGCAGATGTGTGAATTCTTCAGATGTCCTCCGCATGCAGAAATCTTCTATTCACAGGCCGCCAGCAGAGATCTCAAAAAAAAGTTGGAGATTGAAACCCTGTGCCCCTGAGTCATACTTTTGATTCAGAATTTTAGCATAATAGTGTTGAAATGTCCAAGACTGCCTGCTCTACTTTATCAAAAATGGGCAGATTTTACTGTGAAAAGGGTGCAGCCGACACACTAAAAAGTGCCATAAGTGACGACAGTAGTCCGGTCCCTAACGGGCGTCCATCTGTCATGTTGGCGCTTGGCGGGTGAAAGGTTACATTTCTTAATAAAGCCGCCATATCTCTGCAGCCGGCGCCTTCGTGCGACTATCTTGATGGATCCGGTCCAGAGTCTATTTGGAAAGGTCCTTTGTACAGGGAGGCAGATATCCTGGCATATCCTGATAGATGGGGGTCTCACCAATGTCCCCGCACCCCTGCCCAGGGGGCCGTATCCACATTGAGAGCGACGGCCATGCTGTGTGGGGTTGCAGTGTGGGGCGTACAGATGGGACCCCCTTCTATCAGACATACTGAGATTTTTCCTGCTCTCAACTTTGAAACGACAGAGGAGTAATAAAGAGCAGTAAAGATTACCCTGCAGGACGCGCTCTGCTAACACTTATTAGCTGCAAAAACACCTGCCCCCCCCGCTCTCTCCCATGTAGCTGCCACCAGCGCCTCTTGCTTTTGCAGGACAGACTTGACCGTCCGCTGTAGATCGTAGTCAGGCAGCAGCCACGGGGTTAATAGAGACCGTTGTACGATGCAGGAAGAGGTTTTGTGGCTTCTGAATTCTTATTTCATCAGTGGTCCAAATGAGGAGGGTGAGGGGCGCGAGAGGAGGCAGAGAGCCGCCAGAGAGGAGGCATTCAGAGCTGGGACCTTCCTGTCCTCCATCATGAACGTCGTCCACGTGCAGACCCTGACAACTTCTGTGACACGACAGAACCAGACGGCTGGATGTCAGCGAGGACGTGATTTGCATCGTCTGTTGTGGTTTCAGCAGCTCGATCTTGTCACTGCAGCACAATGCGGAGCGGCCTCTCCTATTATATCCCCTCACACACATTGTATCCCCTCCTCTTATATTACATCCCCTCGTTTCGCATCCCCTCGTATAGCATCCCTTTGTATCGTTGCCCTCCCCTCATATCGCACTCTCTCGTATTGCATCCCCTCCCATCGTATAGCATGCCTTTGTATCGCTGCCCTCCCCTTATATCGCACTCTCGTATCGCATCCCCTCCCCTCATATCGCACTCCCTCGTATCGCATCCCCTCCCCTCATATCCCCTCCCCTCGTATAGCATCCCTTTGTATCGCTGCTCTCCCCTCATATCGCACTCCCTCGTATCGAATCCCCTCCCCTCATATCCCCTCCCCTCGTATAGCATCCCTTTGTATCGCTGCTCTCCCCTCATATCGCACTCCCTCGTATCACATCTTCTCCCCTCATATCGCACTCTCTCGTATCGCATCCCCTCCCCTCATATCACACTCCCTCGTATCGCATCCCCTCCCCTCATATCGCATCCCCTCCCCTCGTATAGCATCCCTTTGTATCGCTGCCCTCCCCTCATATCGCACTCTCGTATCACATCCTCTCCCCTCGTATCGCACTCTCTCATATCGCATCCCGTCCTTGTATAGCATGCCTTTGTATCGCTGCCATCCCCTTATATCGCACTCTCGTATCACATCCTCTCCCCTCGTATCGCACTCTCTCATATCGCATCCCGTCCTTGTATAGCATGCCTTTGTATCGCTGCCCTCCCCTTATATCGCACTCTCGTATCACATCCTCTCCCCTCGTATCGCACTCTCTCATATCGCATCCCGTCCTTGTATAGCATGCCTTTGTATCGCATCAATCCCCTTATATCGCACTCTCTCGTATCACATTTCTCCCCTTATCACATCCCCTCCTGTGACGACAGCATTTTATCTCCATTATCCAGATGTCTATTTTTAGTAAGCCAGGAGGAATAGACTTATCTATATGCTGACTTTTGAATTTGTGTGTTTCTTTCTGGTTGTTCAAAAAAATCACAGCCTTTTGCTGTTGTAAGCCTGTAATATTGACTTGGAAGTTGACTTGGAACAGCACATATCGTGCTGTTATCCTGGATGACTTTGTGTTGTTTGCTGATAGGCTGATTACACATTGTCCAGGCCAGCCAGTTTGTGGATTTGCAAAGCACAGGAGGAAAAACTATGCAAATAGATTGCATAATCAAACAGTGCGAGTTGGTCTCATCACCATTCTTCCCCGTTAACTGTGAATACTGGATGAAGGACACTTGCTAACTATAATAAGAGGTTATATGCCTCTATAACATGAGACATACAGAGAAACATCCAGAGATTCGGCCAATACATCCAAAGAACCAGACTCTCTACAGGACAGCAGCCAATACATCATGGCTCCATCACGGGAAACACAGATTTATTATTCTACAGGATGCCAGCTTAGGGGACTCGGCCGGACTGAAAGAATCCAGATTTTCTCCATTAACCATCACTGCACCACGGATACATTTGGGGTAGTCAGGATTTGGACCCACCAGTCACCTGAGCTCCATGGACAGGATTGGGTTAGTCAGGATTGGGCACCATCAGTCGCCTGGATCCATGGAGATGTTCAGGGAAGCCAGGATGTGACCTTACGGTTACCTGGCCTTGTACCTCAATGGATTGCCATGTTCCTACACTTGTCGTTACCTCCTCTCTGTGCGTGCCACAGGTGGGTTAGTCGGCCCTGGAAGCTCTGAAGTCACAGCTGCTCTTATCTCGGTGAGTCAGCGGGAAGGGTGAGGCTCTGTAATGTGCACTCTGTTGGGTATTTGCTGGGACCGTTCTATGTGTTTTTGTAGTTCAATAAAGTATTACAGCAGTGTGTTACCCTCCCCCGTGTTGTCCGAGTAGTATTCTGCCCACGGTGAAAGGAGAGCTGGCATTCAAGACCCTGGTCCATGCGGTCTTTCTAAAGACAGCCAGGCATGGGATGGTCTCAAACTACGAACGTCTCCATGGGGCCAGTTGACCGGATGGATCCAACCTGGCTTTTCCAAACATCTCCATGGGTTCAGTGATGGGCAATAGATCATGGTGCCTCAGCTTTTGTCCAGTAGAGTCTCACCGGAAACAAAGGCAGCTCCCCCTCTTATACTCCACAGAGTTGTGGGAAGGTGAGTGGAGGTAATCCCTCATTGTGCGAGTGTTAAATTAATCTGCAGGGCTGGTACAAGGGGTAATCAGCAGGCATTCATATTAACCACTTCACGAGATATGATGTATAAGTACGTCACATGTTGTGTATCCTCCTTTGGTGCAGGCTCTGGAGTTGAAACCGCAACTTTTCCGGCACAGGACAGCTGACCTGATCAGGTGTCATGTGCCGCTAACAGCCGCAGGTGGAACCGTGATCCACCTGCAGCTGTTAACATGTTAACTGAAGCCATCAATCTCTGTCATATGGTCGTGGGGTGGCGATGGGTTTGTCATTGCAGATCTGCTATGAGCATTGCCTCGTGGCCTGCCTTCATAGCAGATAATTTCTGCTCCATTAGCAGGTCTATGCTTTATCACAGAAATCAGAGCTGTGAAAAGCGCACAGAGAGGCCAAAAAAAAAAAAGTGGAAAAAAAATATATTTTTTTTAAATCAAAAAAATCTAAGACAAACAGAGCTGAACTTTTATGTAAAAAATAATAAAAAGTATACATATACGGCATCACTGCGTCTGTGACATGACTCTGTGGGCCAAAATATGGAAGAATAGCTCTCAAAATATGGTGATGTATCTTTTGTATAATAAAAAAAAAAAAAAAAAAAAAAGCATTTTTAACTGTGACAGCAGCCAAACATAAAAACCCGCTATAAATCTGGTACCTCTGTAATCGCACCAACCCAAAGAATAAAGTCACCTAATCACTTTAACCGCTGTTACCACTTACA
Source organism: Dendrobates tinctorius (assembly GCF_039654945.1). Taxonomy (NCBI): domain Eukaryota; kingdom Metazoa; phylum Chordata; class Amphibia; order Anura; family Dendrobatidae; genus Dendrobates; species Dendrobates tinctorius. The sequence goes on from NW_027361824.1 coordinate 3,510,559, forward strand.
CCAGCTGTTGATTTTTTCATTCTGCCTCCCAAAGATCGCAGTAAGGCTCGGCGCACATTTATCTTGTGCTCTGCACTGAGCGCTTGCATCGGGGTTTACATGCAAGTCTCTGAAATATGTGATTCAGACAGAACCTCTGGCGGAAGATTCCCTATAATGAGGCAGATGGAGACACTGTGGACGCCATCTAACCTGTAATCCGGCAGTTACCTCATTATAGTGAATGGATCCCTCAGTGTTTTCTGCGGTCACGTGACCCCGATGTAAGTGCTCAGTGTAGAGCGTCGGATAAATGTGATCCTAAATGTTATGTAAAATGTTCCCAATAAAAGACTCAACTCCATCCACAAAAAAATCAAGTCCCCACTCAGTTCTGTCATCTGTTAATGGAAATATAGGGGCTTCCACATTACTGTTAGTACAAAGGCTCTGGAAAAGCAAAATGACTCCTCACCCACCAAAAAAAAAATTCAGTAAATTCTCCGTTCCCAAATCCCTGCTCCCTTCTGAGCCGCAGTGTGCCTAAACCACATTTAGCACCCACGTGTTTGGCATTTCTGTAGCGATGAGAGCCCTCCTAATTTATGGTTGCGTGTCTCCAGGAGCACGGGCTGGACATAACGTACTGGTGATTGCAACGTACTGTTCACTACAACGGAAGTTTGCAATTTTCACTCAGCAACATCCACTGTTCCTTGTCCATGTAAAACACCCATGAAGTCTGTGAAGGACGAGGGAGACTCCATTTTGGATTAATTCAGGCCCCATAGATTATTCAGTGAGCTCCCTTCCACAGCAGGGTTGAGGCCCCCACCCTTGGGATAAGTACACAATTCCCAAAAGACAAGAACTTTACCATATGGACAGAGAATGAGAGGCCACGTATTAATGAAGGCAAGGAGGAGCAGAACTGAGACCCCCTGCTGTCTTTTGGGCAAGGCAGCTGACATCAATGGAAGCTCCAGCCCGAGCGTTACCGACATCTAGAGATGAATTATGAGAGTACCGTGATTCTCAGGGTTAAGTCCATTATACCACCAGAACCCTAGGAATCCGCACACACACCTGCATCTCATATTTCTCTAGCCGTCCGGATACCGAGCTATCGAGACTGGCTCTCCAGAACCACTTAGCCGACCCAAGTTTGGACTCTCCATATCGGTCCAGCCCCAACGAACCCATTGAAATGCCAGTCGTCCCATTTAGACCTCCCGCTAGGAAGTTATGACCCATCCTAGATATTGGGACTTATAGGAGGTCAAGGGAGGAGAGTTCAGTCCAACCCGAGGGACGGTGGCAAATATGGGAAGGGGCGAGCTAGGGGTTAAAAGCTAGCCTTTAGCCTTTGTCATTGTCATTGTTCTGCCATGGAAGCCGCGTCACGTCACAAGTAGAGACGGACCAGAAACTAAGAAGGTGCCTGTGGATACGAGAGCTTCCCTCTATCCACAAGTAAGAAACAGTAATGTGACATGATATCTCGGAACCCAATTTCCCACGTCTGAGAGTCCGACTAGTACTTATACGCTACCTGCGGTTGGTTTCTGACCCGATCCTGGCAGTGGCGGACTGGAGGTTTATATATATGTATGACCCTGACCGGGTCGGATCGCTGGTGCATCGCTAAATGTAAAAGGGCCTTTATTCTCTCCTGATAATCCTTGTGAAAGTAAAAAAAAAAGAAAAAAAGCATAGGTCTAAAGTAACATTTGTATAAAAAACAAAACACTTAACTGTTCATTTTTCTTTTCCTTCCACATTCCATTAATTTCTGTGAAGCACCTGAAGGGTTAATAAACTTCTTGAATGTGGTTTTGAGCCCCTTGAGGGGTGTAGTTTTTATAATGGTGTCACTTTTTGAGTATCTTCTGTCATATAGATCCCTGAAGTCACTTCAAATGGGAGGTGGTCCCTAAGATAAATGGTATTGTTGTTGGAAAAATTTAACCCATAAAATTAACCACAAAATTTATATATACATACACACACTCTCCCTCCCCCCCCCAAAAAAAAAAAAAAAAAAAAAATAGGCGGTGCATCTTATAGTCCGAACACAGACTTCCCGGGGGGTTGCATCCGGAGGCAGCAGAGGTGTGGCGATGCCGAGGCTCAGTGTCGGCAGTGCGGAGAGCATCATTGGTTGCCCTGCGGTCATCTTCTTAAAGCCGTGAGTCGTCGGAGGTGAAGCATGCGCAAACAGATATCGGTGGCCATTTTACTGAAGCAGAGATCATAATCTGCGCACATGCAACCTCAGGAAGGTGGCCACCAAGAAACCGGTGATGCAGTGAGCTCTGCTCGCAGTGGACACCGGGCCACGGCATCCTAAGGAAGGGACCCTGCTCCATGCTCTGACTCACCGCAGCATTGCCCCCACTTCTGCCGCCAACTTCTTAAGGAAGGGTGCCATACCTCCCGTGACCCTGCTCTACCACCACCACCACCGGCCCTCAGGTAAGATACCTGAAATTTGGAACCCCATCTTATAAAAGTCTTTTTTCTGCCACTTTCCACCTTTGGGATATGTGTTATGGTCCGGTGCACCTTATGGTCTGAAAACTACAGTATTTTGTGTGACATATCTTTCTGATTTAAGGACATAAAAAGTTAAAGGTTTGAAGATTACGAAATTTTCCAAACAGTTGCGCAAATAAACAAACGATACCGAACAAGTTTTACCACTATCATGAAGTACAATATGTCACAAAAAAAAAAAATCTCAGAATCACTGAGATCTGTTAAAGCATTCCAGAGTTATAACCTCATAAAGTGATAGTGGTCAGAATTGTAAAATTTGGACAGGTCAGGAAGGTGAAAACAGGCTCAGGGGTGAAACATTGATTGTTCAATTAGCCTTTTGACGACAATGACGCAGGTTATCAGAATAATAATTTGCAGGGGCGATACAAAAAGAGTCAAGGTTCAAGCTCATATGAACAGTGGCTCATGTCTCTTGACCTACTGACTAATACATCTATCACAAATAAGAATAAATGTCGTCAGAGGGGGCTATAGTATTTAAGAAGGGGACTTGTAAAATTAGATGTACCACACACTCTCTAAAATTCACCCTTTTCCCCATTAAACATCCTGGTTCAGACATTAGGGGACAGGATGGAGGTTACACGAGTCGCAGAACTAAAACTATAGATACAAAGAAGACGACGCGTCAGAGGAAAACGTTTAATCTACAGTCAGAAAGTAAAGAAAAACAAAAGAACAGAGAGGGGCCAAAGGTCAATTATTCCAAACTGCTCAGATTCAAGGTTGATTTATTACAATTCTGCCTGAAATTAGATATAGAAGGAAAGAAAAAGAATCTGAGTCCATCCGGTCTCCTCATCCGGCATCTCACCCACCCCCTCCCCGCGCGCTGGAGTCACGTGAGCTCAGATTTTAGGAAATAAGTCACCTGTAATTTCCCATATTGGCCCGACATCGTGTCCTGTGCTGAGCGCAGGGGAGGGGGGGATACAAGAGTCTGTACTTCATGGGACGTTAAAGGCCACACAACAGAAATGTCCCTGGATAGATATGTGCACGGAGTAGTAAGGGTTAATGAGAAGTGATCTACAGTGATGACAGCCAGTCACAGGATTATTACTCAGCAATCCCAGGCTCCTGTACGGGCTGTTAACCCCTTTGTGACAGTGGTAAACCTGTCCTGATGTGCAGTCGATAACACGACATCGTGCATTTTACACATCAGTCTGCAACCTCAACCAAAAATCAATTGTGACAGAAGGTATAAAGGAAAGGGTTAATTAATCAGGTCCTGCCGCCGTGCTCCATCAGCAGCTTTATAAAGTACTGAACAGTGCAGGAGACAACGCAGAGGGGTGAAGAGTCAGTGCGGTGTATGGTGGGGGAGGGGGTGACAAGATATGATGAGGAGGGGTGGGAAGGAAGGAGGTAGACAATCTAGGGAATCCCGAACTGTACAACTAGGTCCTCCTTGGCGTCCACGCGGATCTGTGAAAGAGCACTGAAGGCATAAGCTGCTGTCTTTGAAACCTGAAAAACAAGGCAGAGGTTCACTTATTGGGCCACGGTCCATGGAGATCGTCCATGTCAGGTCCGGGGGCTGTTAGGGTAGCAGCTCTCCGTATCCTGCATGCCACCATCACTCACCGTATTGAGGGGTCAGATGGGGCCAAGTTACAGGAGTTCTACCCCGTGTGCAGCAGATATGCATGAGCTGCCATCAAGTCGTCTGATTATTAAAAGGGCTTCCCCAATTTAAAGACTGGACCCCAATAGCTTTTAGGCTATGTGCGCACGTTGCAGATTTGCTTGCAGAAATTTCTGCATCTCTTGGCAGATAAATTCCACAAGTTTTTTGTGTGGATTTCTATGTTGCATTGTGTGCGGATGTGTTATCTAAATAAAGATTAAAAAAAAAATAAAAAAATTTACATCTGCGTTTTTGCTACAGATTTGAGTGACTCAATGGAAGTCAATGGGTGAAAAACGTTGCAGATCCACAAAAAAAAAAAAAAAAAAATAATTGACATGCTGCGGAAAATAAAACGCTGCGAATCAGGACGGAATTTTCCACATCATGTGCACAACAAGTCTGAATTCCCAATGATTAACATTGCTTTCGTAATCCTTAGCAGTTCTGGTGCACTTTCGAGCAGGAAAAAAATGCTGCGGAAATGCAACAAATCAGCATCGTGTGCACATAGCCTTATACATGTAACACTACTCTCTAAATAAACACTCTGATTTTAAACAGATCATTTCAACTTGTACAACAATTATCACATATTGGATCATCATTGCTATTATGTCACCAGTGATATCTATAAGCTGATGGAAATATCCTGCATTTAATTGGGTCCATGAATACATTCCAACATCAGCATCACGTGAGTATATTGAAATTATTGACATCTTTAGTACGCACTATATCCACTACCATTCTCTTTTTTTCCCCAGTATAGCGTGGTGTTTCTTGTATATACAAATTTGACTTTCATATTGTAACAGGAGTTGACACAGAGCCTGTTGTCTCACCAGCTGCAGCCGAGTTTCTTCTTCTTTTCTGCCCCCCCCCCCAACCCCTTCCTGAGTGGTCAGCACCAGTGTAATTAGTTCTTATTTGATAAAATCAGTTTTATCAGCAGGAGATTATCACTAGAGGACTATAAACCTGCAGCCTAGTAGTCATCCATATTCTTAAGTCTGTATAATCCCGCTCTGACCACTGATGGGCAGCTTTCTGGCTATGCACAGTGTACACATAGCTGCCGGTCGGGAGGTGTGAGCAGGGTTATACAGAACTCAGATCTGCAGCAGAGAAAAACGGAGATTAGACCTACCGGTAATGTTATTTCCAGGAGTCCATCCTGACAGCACCGTGGGGGGGGGGGGGTTGTCCTTTCATCCTTCCAGGGACAGGAAATGCACGAGAGGTTAAAAGGTCCCCTCCCACACCACACTCCAGTGATTTTTCCAAGTACCACACCAGTATGGATGCAATTAAATTTTATTTAGATTTAGTACAAGCATAATGATACCAATACAAATCCTACCAAAGTAGGAATTCGCTTAGGGTGGGACTACTGCTTGTAGCACTCTGCGACCAAAGGTCGCCTGGCTAGCTGATAGAGTGTCCAACTTATAGTGTCTACAGAAAGTATTTGGTGTCGACCAGGTGGCAGCCCTGCATATCTGTTCTACTGAGGCACCCGCCCTCTCTGCCCATGAAGTCGCTATTGCCCTGGTGGAATGAGCCCTAAGCCCCTCAGGTACCGGCAAGACCTCGGCCTTGTACGCCGAGGAGATTATTGTTATCCACCTCGCTAGAGTCTGTGTAGCCGCACTTCTACCTTTATTTTTGCCGCCGTACTGGACAAATAGTTTTGTGTCCTGTCGCCAGTCCCTGGTGACTTCCAGGTAACGCGTTGGTGACCGTACGTCTAACATCCAGAGAATGAAAATTTTTCTTTATCATTCTTTGGGGCTGGACAAAACGAGGGCAGGATTATTTCTTGGTTTAGATTCTGCGGCGACACTACCTTAGGGAGAAACTTTGGATCTAGTTTGAGCGTTATGTGGTCCTCGAAGATCTGAATGTAGGGATTCTGGATTGAGAGGGCCTGGATTTCACCTAAACGTTTAGCTGAGGTGATAGCTACCAAAAAAGCAGTTTTTTTGTGCGAGCTTTGAAATGTCTATCTCCGAAATTGGCTCATAAGGGGGCCTACACAGCGTGTTGAGTACCAGATTTAGGTCCCATGGGGGGGACAGTTTTTCTCAATGTGGGTCTTAACCTCTGGGTGGCTTTAATAAATCGCGCTATCCATGGATGGGAGGATAGGGTGAAATTAAAGAAGGTACTTAAGGCCGCTATCTGGACTTTGAGTGTGCTCGGGGTCAAGCCCTTATCGAATCCAGCCTGTAGGAAGTCCAGGATCCGAGGGATATCAGGCCGAGATAGGTCTAAAGGAGCACTACCACTTTCTGTACAAAATCTCTTCCAGATTTTACAATATATTGCTCTCTTCACCGGTTTCCGGCTGGCCTGCAATGTGGAGATCACCTGGTCCGAGAGGCCAATGGACTTTAGGATGTCCCTCTCAGGATCCATGCTGCCAGTTGCAGGCTTCCTGGGTTTGGGTGTAGCACTGGACCCTGGGAGAGCAAGTCTGGTATTATTGGTAGGTGGAGTGGCCCCCTCAGCCATCTTTCTGAGGAGGGGAAACCAACTCCGCCTGGGCCAAAAAGGTACGACCAGCATCACCCGAGCTCCTTCCTCCTGGATCTTCCTGAGGACCCTCGGTATTATGGCGATCGGTGGAAAACCGTATAGGAGTCCCCTTCCCCAATTCTGGTCCAGGGCGTTGATTTCTTCTGGATGGTCCGCCGGGTTGAGGGAGTAGAACCTCTTCAGCTTGGTGTTTTTTTCTTGTCACGAAGAGGTCCAGCTGGGGTGTCCCCCCAGCGATGGCAAAGATCCTTGAAGATCTCTTCTTTTAGCTCCCATTCGGTGGTTCGGACTTCTTGTCTGCTTAGATAGTCGGCTATCCTGTTTTGGGAGCCTTCCAGGTGCACTGCTGACAGGGAGCGAGAATTGTTTTCCGCCCAGGTGAGGATGCGAGCTGCTAGCCTCTGAAGTTTCCCGTGCCTTGGGCCCCCCTGGTGGCGTAGGAAGGCTACTGTGGTCACTTTGTCAGACATGATCTTTATATGTTGGTTCTGTAGTCTTGAACCGCTTCTCTTCAGAGTCTCCCAAACTGCTCGCAGCTCTCGGTAGTTTGGGAACTGTAAGCCGATTCTCTTGGGCCACGTTCCTTGTAAGAATCTTCCTACTAGGTGGGCTCCCCATCCTTCCCTGCTGGCATCTGTAGTGATGGTCACGCATGGAGACAGGATCCAAGGAACCCCCCGGCTGATGTTTGTTGCTGATCCACCATTTCAGAGATGATCTCAGCGCCAGAGACGGTCGGAACTTCTTGTCCAGCGAGGACTGCCGTCTGTCCCATTTTGTAAGGATCTCCTTTTGTAGGATTCTTGTGTGAGCCTGGCTCCACATGATACAGGGTATGCATGTGGTTAGGGTGCCCAGGATTTCCGTCGCGGTCCTTATCGAAACCTGGTGATGGCCGAGCTGCCGAACCTTGTCCATGATGGGCTTCTTCTTTACCTCCGGCAAGAACGAGACCCTTCTTCTGGAGTCTAGCATTACCCCTAGGAATTTTTTCTGGGTGCTGGGCCGCAGATGATTTTTCTCTGTTTAGGATCCAACCTAGGCTCTCGAGGCTGAAAATTATTGAGCTGAACTGTTCTTTTAATTCGGATGCTGACTGGGATATTACCAAGAAGTCGTCTAAATAAGGTACAATAATTATGTCTCTTTGTCTTAAGTCTGCCACGACTTCGGCCACAAGTTTTGTAAAAACACGAGGTGCTGATGCCAAGCCGAACAGAAGAGCCTGAAACTGGAAGTGGTAGTGTTTGCCTCTTTTCTCTAGGGCGAAACGCAGGAACCTCTGAGATTGAGGATGGATGGGAACGTGATAATATGCGTTCTTTAAATCTATAGTGCACATGGATGCGTTCTGGTCTATTAGCGTGATGGCGGTTTTCAGGGACTCCATTTGGAACCTTTTGTAACGAACCCATTGATTCATTGGCTTTAAATTTATGATAGTTCGGCTTTCCCCCCCGACGGTTTTTTTTATCGTGAAGAGTGTAGAATAGTGGCCCTGACCTCTCTCTACCTCTGGGACAGGAATTACTACTTCTGTCTTTAACAGGTCTCATGTCTGCCCATATAGGGTCTATCATCATGGCCTTGGAACGGGGTTTTGTAACCACAAATCGTGCTGGAGGGGATCTTGTGAACTCGAGGGTATAGCCCTGGGCGATTGTATTGAGGACCCACGGGTTCTGGGAGATGCGCTGCCATGCCCCTGCAAAGTGTTTGAGTCGCCCCCCTACAGGCATGGCGTCATTGCCTTCTGCTCCTGGAACTTTGCCCGGAGCGAGACGGGGAGCTCTACTTGTTCCCCCCCTCGAGTACTCCCAGCAAGAAGATTTCCCTTTCCCTCTATATTCCTGCCTCTGGTATGGGCGGGGTCTCTGAAAGGGAAATTGCCTTTTTGGTTTTTCCTCTGGAAAACCTTTTTTGTCGTCGGAGGCACTCTCTAGAGTTTTATCCAAAGCTGGCCCAAATACCTTCCCGCCCGAGAGGGGTATGGAACATAACTTATTTTTAGATGCCGCGTTGGATAGGGAATTATTTCTGGCCGCAAACCGTACTGATTCTGCAGAAGCATCTGCCAGAAAACCGGTCGCGATTTTCAACAGGGGAATACTCTCAAGGATATCACCCCTAGGGGTTTTGTCCTTTAACTGTTGTTCCAAGTGGTCGATCCATAGGTGCATGGATCTAGCGACCGATGTAGCGGCTATATTTGCTTTTATCACTGCCGCTGAGGCCTCCCAAGCTCTTTTTAAGAGCACGTCGGCCTTTTTGTCCATGGGCTCCTTGAGACTGGAAGAATCTTCAAAAGGAATCGAAGTTTTCCTCGACACCTTGGCCACCGGTGAATCGATCTTAGGCACCTCGTCCCAAGTGCTGATGTCCTCCTAGTTAAATGGAAGTCGCAGTTTAAAGTCTCGCGGCACGATCAGTCTTTTCTCCGCATCTTCCCATTCTTCCAGGATCATTGCCCGGATATATCATTAACTGGTAAGACCTGACGAATCCTGGCTTTAAGTCCCCCGAACATTGCGTCCTGGATGGATTGTTCTTTCGGGGTTTCCTCGATCTGCATTGTACTTCTTACTGCCCTGAGCAGCTCTTCCGTGTTCTCTGATGTAAAGAGGTACCTCTTCCCTGTTTCTAGGGGTTCCGAGGTAATCTCGCCCTCTTCCTCCGAGTCCGTGCCCCGTATCTCTTCTTCCGATGATAGGTCTGACTCCCATCTAGGTCTTTTGGACTGGGAACGGCCGGAAGACTGAGTAGGTAGCATTCCAGAGACCGAGGCTTTAACTTCGTCTCTGACTACTGCGCGCATCTCCGTGAGAAAGGCTGCCTGCTCGCCTCTGACAATTCGGAGTGTGCAATCCTCGCATAGGGGTTTCTTCCATGCGCTCGGCAGTTTGCTGGCACAGATGGGGCATTTGGGTTTGCCTGATGTCCTGGCTGTTGCTGGAGCCGGTGTCGCCTTATCCTAAAAGACAGGAGTCCTCCCTTTACAAAAAAGCTCCTGTCTCTGGCCATCTTGCCCCTGTGCCCTTTACTCACGGACGCTGGTTCTGGTCCTGGCGGCGTCTGACAGAAACCTAGGCGTCTGTCACCTCTCAATCTGCTGCTGGTCTCCCGCTTCCCCCCCGCTCTTATCCTACCTTGTCTTGCGCAGGAACGCTCCTTCTGCCGCCCTCTAACGCGTCCTCCGTGCCCCGACCGGAAGTCGTCATCCCTGGGCGCCCGGAAGTGACGCGCCGCCACTCTGATGCGTTCTGGCCGCGGGAGCCGCGCTGGGGGAAGCGGGGATGGGTCCCAGAGCGACGCTCCACGGGACACCCAGCGGGGAACCCCCCTTAGGGGGGTGCCGCTTATATCGTCCGACCCGGAGGAGTTGGCAGTTAGGACCCCGAACCTCCTGGCCCTGGTAAGATCCTTGTATGCCGCGGCTGCGGCGCTCTCGTGCCTGTCCTTACAGGGACAGGAAAAACACTGGAGTGTGGTGTGGGAGGGGACCTTTTAACCTCTCGTGCATTTCCTGTGGAGTGTTATCAAAACTGCAGCCCAGCTAGTAAAACATCGCTGGTACTAAGGTCTCTTCTACATCAGCTGCTGTCAGATTCCCTTTACATAGCAAATAAATGGAAATCATTGCACAAGGTTTTGCAATCGACTAATGGGCTTGAGGTCATTTTCAAGATCTCTACTTGTTGAGAGGTGGCAAGCCACTCCAGATCTACTTCCTCTCACAGCTGTGGGTTTGTTACAACAATGATAATCTCACTCATCAGGATTATACAGCACATGCTGCTCCGTCTCGATACATTGTAGCAAACTATGAGAACGAGAGAGACTAGGGCTGTGTGCACACGCTGCGGATTCACCCTACAGTTTAACACCTCTACAATGGAGAAGGTGTGAAACCGCTGCAGATTCCGCACAAAGAAGTGACATGCTGCGGTTTTGAAACCGTAGCAGAAGCGGAAAAACCCTGTGCACTGCGTTTTTTGTGTTTCATAAGTTATAATGGTACTGTACGCCGCAGCTAAATCTGGTGAGGATCCACAGGACCAAAACCGCTGCAGATCCGCAGCAGAATCCGCAGCGTGTGCGCACACACCCTAAAACTACTGATGGGTTTCATCTCAGTATTTTCCAGTCTGGATGCAACTGTAACAAACTCCCAGCTATGAAAAGTATTCGCTCATTGTGGACAGGTGAAGGGGTTTGTCCAGTTTAAAAAAAAAAAAAAAAAAAAAATTAGAAAAACTTTTTTCTTCTTATTCACCCAACTATGGGATGTGCTTGGGGTTACAGCTCATCTTTGTTCACTTCCACAGGACAGAGTTGTAATACCATACATGACCAATGGGTCAGGGGTGGCGCTAGTCCCTCTAATGAAGGGCACCCTCATAATGTAAACAAATCCTTTATTCATTGACAGCACACAGAGATTAGGATAATGACAGGAATATGAAGCATTGAGTAGACAGTTGCGCACGTACCTGCTGTATGTCTGCATAAGGGACTGGCTCGCTGGCAAGTATTTGGTGTGGTTGGGCCGTGAGTGAGGGCAGAGGGGGCACCTTCCTCCAGTGTGTCAGGTTACTGCTGAGTTTTGCTAGTTTTGTGCTGCAAGGAAACAATAGAACAATAAAGCATCAGAAGAACAAAGTCCGGCATTGACTCTTGGAGGACGGGGTAACAACAGCCAAGAAACATAAATCTTGAAATCCAGCAAAACAGGGGAAATGATACAAAAGAGATCGCAGTGAGGAGATGTAGCAGTCTGTGTACAGTGTGTGCACCTCCGGATCACACCTGCTGCACCAGCTGCTCACCTGTACTGTCTGGCCCGGTCCATACATTCGTGCTGTTCCATTCCCTGTGACTCTACGGCTGACACATCAATAATGTTCCTGCAGAGAAGAGAGAAGGGTTAATGAACGAGCACGGCCAGTCAGAGGGCACCTGTCCTGCCCCACTACAGAAGTACTGCCCTCCTCACACTTACTGCGCTGTCCTCGCCAGGATATGGGACAGTAGGGCCTGCTCATCCGTCCGAGCAGACGGGTTATTCGTAGAGTTGGGTTCGGATCCATTTGGTGTCCTGTTGGGAAGGCTCTCGTTGGGGGGTAACAAGTGTTGCCTTTCTCCCTGGTCCTGTAAAAAAAAAAGTGTAACATGAAAGACAGCGATGATCAGAATCCAGAGATCGCAAGGTCTGTTCTCTCCTCACACACACTGCCCCTAGTGGTCATTTCACAATCAGAAGCAGCAAAGCTCAGCACTAACACGCAGCAGAGGACGACGATCACAAACGGAAACACCAGCACTACCGGCCAAAGGATTCACACAGGGAGCCAAATGCTGTTTGGCATGTTTCTCCTGAAGAAGTTATATACTTCGAAATGCGTTGCAATAAACCACCCCCCTTAGACCAGGTTCATACTGCGTTACAGAATCCCATTCAACACATAGCGCTGACGCTATAGCATAATGTGATCGCGTCATGCTATACCGCGCTAGCGGTGATGGAGCCTCAGACGCTGCAGCCCATGACCGAAGCTCCGTCACTGAATGACGGCACATCGCTAGCGCATGCTGATGATGGCAGGCATACATCCTACAAAAAATGGAAGTCAACGTCTTATCATAAGAAATAGTAATCCATCTTTATTCAAAACAAACATGTTGCTTTTAAAAAGTAGACAATGGAGATACAAGTACAAAAAAAAGACTAGCAACACAGGTCAGAAATACAGTCCATCTCTTTCTGGTGTTCACAATCCATTTTTTGGGGGGAAAAAAATGTTAAATTCTTGTGGAAAAGAATTTTTCCTACAACAAATATGAACTAATCCCTGCAAATTATCAACACACAGGTGTCCACATAACGCGACACACACAGGGGGGAGGGGGGTCACGTGACACACACACAGGGGGAGGGGGAACGGGGGCGGTGGGGGGGGTCACGCGACACGCACACGGAGGGCCGGGGGGGGGGGTCACGCGACACGCACACGGAAGGGCCGGGGCGGGGGGTCACGCGACACGCACACGGAGGGCCGGGGGGGGGTCACGCGACACGCACACGGAGGGCCGGGGGGGGGGGTCACGCGACACGCACACGGAGGGCCGGGGGGGGTCACGCGACACGCACACGGAGGGCCGGGGGGGGTCACGCGACACGCACACGGAGGGCCGGGGGGGGGGTCACGCGACACGCACACGGAGGCGGGGGGGGTCACGCGACACGCACACGGAGGGCCGGGGGGGGGTCACGCGACACGCACACGGAGGGGCCGGGGGGGGGTCACGCAGACACGCACACGGAGGGGGGGGTCGAGGGGGGGGGACGACCGCACACCGGCAGTGGGCCGGGGGGGGGGGGGGGAGGGGGGTCACACGGACACGCACCACGGAGGGAGGGCGGGGGGGGTCACGCGACACGCACACGGAGGGCCGGGGGGGGGTCACGCGACACGCACACGGAGGGCCGGGGGGGGGTCACGCGACACGCACACGGAGGGCCGGGGGGGGGTCACGCGACACGCACACGGAGGGCCGGGGGGGGGTCACGCGACACGCACACGGAGGGCCGGGGGGGGGGTCACGCGACACGCACACGGAGGGCCGGGGGGGGGGTCACGCGACACGCACACGGAGGGCCGGGGGGGGGGTCACGCGACACGCACACGGAGGGCCGGGGGGGGGTCACGCGACACGCACACGGAGGGCCGGGGGGGGGTCACGCGACACGCACACGGAGGGCCGGGGGGGGGTCACGCGACACGCACACGGAGGGCCGGGGGGGGGTCACGCGACACGCACACGGAGGGCCGGGGGGGGGTCACGCGACACGCACACGGAGGGCCGGGGGGGGGTCACGCGACACGCACACGGAGGGCCGGGGGGGGGTCACGCGACACGCACACGGAGGGCCGGGGGGGGGTCACGCGACACGCACACGGAGGGCCGGGGGGGGGTCACGCGACACGCACACGGAGGGCCGGGGGGGGGTCACGCGACACGCACACGGAGGGCCGGGGGGGGGTCACGCGACACGCACACGGAGGGCCGGGGGGGGGTCACGCGACACGCACACGGAGGGCCGGGGGGGGGTCACGCGACACGCACACGGAGGGCCGGGGGGGGGTCACGCGACACGCACACGGAGGGCCGGGGGGGGGTCACGCGACACGCACACGGAGGGCCGGGGGGGGGTCACGCGACACGCACACGGAGGGCCGGGGGGGGGTCACGCGACACGCACACGGAGGGCCGGGGGGGGGTCACGCGACACGCACACGGAGGGCCGGGGGGGGGTCACGCGACACGCACACGGAGGGCCGGGGGGGGGTCACGCGACACGCACACGGAGGGCCGGGGGGGGGTCACGCGACACGCACACGGAGGGCCGGGGGGGGGTCACGCGACACGCACACGGAGGGCCGGGGGGGGGTCACGCGACACGCACACGGAGGGCCGGGGGGGGGTCACGCGACACGCACACGGAGGGCCGGGGGGGGGTCACGCGACACGCACACGGAGGGCCGGGGGGGGGTCACGCGACACGCACACGGAGGGCCGGGGGGGGGTCACGCGACACGCACACGGAGGGCCGGGGGGGGGGTCACGCGACACGCACACGGAGGGCCGGGGGGGGGTCACGCGACACGCACACGGAGGGCCGGGGGGGGGTCACGCGACACGCACACGGAGGGCCGGGGGGGGGTCACGCGACACGCACACGGAGGGCCGGGGGGGGGTCACGCGACACGCACACGGAGGGCCGGGGGGGGGTCACGCGACACGCACACGGAGGGCCGGGGGGGGGTCACGCGACACGCACACGGAGGGCCGGGGGGGGGTCACGCGACACGCACACGGAGGGCCGGGGGGGGGTCACGCGACACGCACACGGAGGGCCGGGGGGGGGTCACGCGACACGCACACGGAGGGCCGGGGGGGGGTCACGCGACACGCACACGGAGGGCCGGGGGGGGGTCACGCGACACGCACACGGAGGGCCGGGGGGGGGTCACGCGACACGCACACGGAGGGCCGGGGGGGGGTCACGCGACACGCACACGGAGGGCCGGGGGGGGGTCACGCGACACGCACACGGAGGGCCGGGGGGGGGTCACGCGACACGCACACGGAGGGCCGGGGGGGGGTCACGCGACACGCACACGGAGGGCCGGGGGGGGGTCACGCGACACGCACACGGAGGGCCGGGGGGGGGTCACGCGACACGCACACGGAGGGCCGGGGGGGGGTCACGCGACACGCACACGGAGGGCCGGGGGGGGGTCACGCGACACGCACACGGAGGGCCGGGGGGGGGTCACGCGACACGCACACGGAGGGCCGGGGGGGGGTCACGCGACACGCACACGGAGGGCCGGGGGGGGGTCACGCGACACGCACACGGAGGGCCGGGGGGGGGTCACGCGACACGCACACGGAGGGCCGGGGGGGGGTCACGCGACACGCACACGGAGGGCCGGGGGGGGGTCACGCGACACGCACACGGAGGGCCGGGGGGGGGTCACGCGACACGCACACGGAGGGCCGGGGGGGGGTCACGCGACACGCACACGGAGGGCCGGGGGGGGGTCACGCGACACGCACACGGAGGGCCGGGGGGGGGTCACGCGACACGCACACGGAGGGCCGGGGGGGGGTCACGCGACACGCACACGGAGGGCCGGGGGGGGGTCACGCGACACGCACACGGAGGGCCGGGGGGGGGTCACGCGACACGCACACGGAGGGCCGGGGGGGGTCACGCGACACGCACACGGAGGGCCGGGGGGGGGTCACGCGACACGCACACGGAGGGCCGGGGGGGGGTCACGCGACACGCACACGGAGGGCCGGGGGGGGGTCACGCGACACGCACACGGAGGGCCGGGGGGGGGTCACGCGACACGCACACGGAGGGCCGGGGGGGGGTCACGCGACACGCACACGGAGGGCCGGGGGGGGGTCACGCGACACGCACACGGAGGGCCGGGGGGGGGTCACGCGACACGCACACGGAGGGCCGGGGGGGGGTCACGCGACACGCACACGGAGGGCCGGGGGGGGGTCACGCGACACGCACACGGAGGGCCGGGGGGGGGTCACGCGACACGCACACGGAGGGCCGGGGGGGGGTCACGCGACACGCACACGGAGGGCCGGGGGGGGGTCACGCGACACGCACACGGAGGGCCGGGGGGGGGTCACGCGACACGCACACGGAGGGCCGGGGGGGGGTCACGCGACACGCACACGGAGGGCCGGGGGGGGGTCACGCGACACGCACACGGAGGGCCGGGGGGGGGTCACGCGACACGCACACGGAGGGCCGGGGGGGGGTCACGCGACACGCACACGGAGGGCCGGGGGGGGGTCACGCGACACGCACACGGAGGGCCGGGGGGGGTCACGCGACACGCACACGGAGGGCCGGGGGGGGTCACGCGACACGCACACGGAGGGCCGGGGGGGGTCACGCGACACGCACACGGAGGGCCGGGGGGGGTCACGCGACACGCACACGGAGGGCCGGGGGGGGTCACGCGACACGCACACGGAGGGCCGGGGGGGGTCACGCGACACGCACACGGAGGGCCGGGGGGGGTCACGCGACACGCACACGGAGGGCCGGGGGGGGTCACGCGACACGCACACGGAGGGCCGGGGGGGGTCACGCGACACGCACACGGAGGGCCGGGGGGGGTCACGCGACACGCACACGGAGGGCCGGGGGGGGTCACGCGACACGCACACGGAGGGCCGGGGGGGGTCACGCGACACGCACACGGAGGGCCGGGGGGGGTCACGCGACACGCACACGGAGGGCCGGGGGGGGTCACGCGACACGCACACGGAGGGCCGGGGGGGGTCACGCGACACGCACACGGAGGGCCGGGGGGGGTCACGCGACACGCACACGGAGGGCCGGGGGGGGTCACGCGACACGCACACGGAGGGCCGGGGGGGGTCACGCGACACGCACACGGAGGGCCGGGGGGGGTCACGCGACACGCACACGGAGGGCCGGGGGGGGTCACGCGACACGCACACGGAGGGCCGGGGGGGGTCACGCGACACGCACACGGAGGGCCGGGGGGGGTCACGCGACACGCACACGGAGGGCCGGGGGGGGTCACGCGACACGCACACGGAGGGCCGGGGGGGGTCACGCGACACGCACACGGAGGGCCGGGGGGGGTCACGCGACACGCACACGGAGGGCCGGGGGGGGTCACGCGACACGCACACGGAGGGCCGGGGGGGGTCACGCGACACGCACACGGAGGGCCGGGGGGGGTCACGCGACACGCACACGGAGGGCCGGGGGGGGTCACGCGACACGCACACGGAGGGCCGGGGGGGGTCACGCGACACGCACACGGAGGGCCGGGGGGGGTCACGCGACACGCACACGGAGGGCCGGGGGGGGTCACGCGACACGCACACGGAGGGCCGGGGGGGGGTCACGCGACACGCACACGGAGGGCCGGGGGGGGGTCACGCGACACGCACACGGAGGGCCGGGGGGGGGTCACGCGACACGCACACGGAGGGCCGGGGGGGGTCACGCGACACGCACACGGAGGGCCGGGGGGGGTCACGCGACACGCACACGGAGGGCCGGGGGGGGTCACGCGACACGCACACGGAGGGCCGGGGGGGGTCACGCGACACGCACACGGAGGGCCGGGGGGGGGGGGGGGGTCACGCGACACGCACACGGAGGGCCGGGGGGGGGTGGGGTCACGCGACACGCACACGGAGGGCCGGGGGGGGGGGGGTCCCGCGACACGCACACGGAGGGCCGGGGGGGGGGGGGTCCCGCGACACGCACACGGAGGGCCGGGGGGGGGGGGGGGTCCCGCGACACGCACACGGAGGGCCGGGGGGGGGGGGGGTCCCGCGACACGCACACGGAGGGCCGGGGGGGGGGGGGGGTCCCGCGACACGCACACGGAGAGCCGGGCCGGGGGGGGTCACGCGACACGCACACGGAGGGCCGGGCCGGCGGGGGGTCCCGCGACACACACGGAAGGCCCCCCCTTTTCCTCCATCGGTGAGCGGGGGGAATCACCACTGTAACCCGCAGCACTTTCTCCTGTGAGGATGAATAGAAAATGCAAAAAAACAAGGGGCCAAAACTCCCTGCGAGGGGCCCAAAGTCACGTGTTCTCATGCTGCCCCGGCCGCAGTGTCGCCCTCCCCGGGCACTGCCGGTCCTCTCCCCGCTCCCTCCGTCACTCTCAGGACCCCCGCACTCACCCCCTTGCCGTTCTCGGACTCCCCGCTGTAGCAGCAGCCCATGTCCGCTCGGGGCAGCTCGGTGAGACCGACAACACTTCTCTATCACATGACCACCGGAAACCGCGGTACATCACAGCACTTCCGCTTCCGGGCAGCTCGCGTCATGTGACGAGTTGCCATGGAGATCGAAACCACCCGGGAGGGGCGCAGAGAAGAAGTAGCACCTGAGAAGGGGAGGAGTCATCCATAAGCAGCCAATCAAATCACTGCTTTCATTTTGGCGCTAGGCGGTTGTGTGGAGGCTGATGATTGGTTGGTAGGGTTTCAGCCCCACCCCTTGGACTGATGAGGATGTTTCGGACTAATTTTTTTTTTCTCAATTTGCAGAAACCAGAAACTGTTTAGACCCAGTGCACTCCATGTCTGCGAGGGCTCTGCATCTCTAGGCAGGAAAAATGCAGGAAAAAAACACGCGTTCACACACCACACACACTGTCACCAGCCTATGTAGGAGCGTTAATAGAACGGACAAACATAGGCTGTAACCAGACAGGCAGGCATGTAGGAGTCAGTGACGGACCAAGGGTAGCGGGTTTATTATACAGTGGACGCTCCACGCAGGGAGGAGCAGAGGGATAATGTTCCCTAATACAGACAAGAACAATAGAGGATAACTTAAGGCACAGGAACAAATAAGACGGCAAGTTCAATTATATACAACTCATCACTCTGGCACCAGCCATGGTTAATCTCCAGAATGTAGCCAGTAATGCTTAGATCGTGACCCAGTGGGGGTCTGACGCGGCCCTGAGGAAGATGGTACACTGAATCCTGGCGATGGCGGTGTTCTCTCATGGGCCTGATGTTGGCGGTGATTCCTCATGGTCCCTGATGTTGGCGGTGATTCCTCATGGTCCCTGATGTTGGCGGTGTTCTCTCTGGTCCTGATGTTGGTGGTGATTCCTCGTGGTCCTGATGGTGGTGATTCCTCATGGTCCTGATGTTGGCAGTGATTCCTCGTGGTCCCTGATGTTGGTGGTGATTCCTCGTGGTCCTGATGGTGGTGATTCCTCATGGTCCTGATGTTGGCGGTGATTCCTCGTGGTCCCTGATGTTGGCGGTGATTCCTCGTGGTCCTGATGGTGGTGATTCCTCATGGTCCTGATGTTGGCGGTGTTCTCTCTGGTCCTGATGTTGGTGGTGATTCCTCGTGGTCCTGATGGTGGTGATTCCTCATGGTCCTGATGTTGGCAGTGATTCCTCGTGGTCCCTGATGTTGGCGGTGATTCCTCGTGGTCCTGATGGTGGTGATTCCTCATGGTCCCTGATGTTGGCGGTGTTCTCTCTGGTCCTGATGTTGGTGGTGATTCCTCGTGGTCCTGATGGTGGTGATTCCTCATGGTCCTGATGTTGGCAGTGATTCCTCGTGGTCCCTGATGTTGGCGGTGATTCCTCGTGGTCCTGATGGTGGTGATTCCTCATGGTCCTGATGTTGGCGGTGATTCCTCGTGGTCCCTGATGTTGGTGGTGATTCCTCGTGGTCCTGATGGTGGTGATTCCTCATGGTCCTGATGTTGGCGGTGATTCCTCATGGTCCCTGATGTTGGCGGTGTTCTCTCGTGGTCCTGATGTTGGTGGTGATTCCTCGTGGTCCTGATGGTGGTGATTCCTCATGGTCCTGATGTTGGCAGTGATTCCTCGTGGTCCCTGATGTTGGTGGTGATTCCTCGTGGTCCTGATGGTGGTGATTCCTCATGGTCCTGATGTTGGCGGTGATTCCTCGTGGTCCCTGATGTTGGTGGTGATTCCTCGTGGTCCTGATGGTGGTGATTCCTCATGGTCCTGATGTTGGCGGTGTTATCTTGAGGTCCTGATGTTGGCAGTGTTCTCTCGTGGTACTGATGTTGGTGGTGATTCCTTGTGGTCCTGATGTTGGCAGTGTTCTCTCGTGGTCCTGATGTTGGCGGTGATTCCTCATGGTCCTGACGCGGGTTTTGGGTCCAGAAGATGTGGAGGCAAAGAGAATAATGTCCTCATCCCCAGCTGTGATTGCCCCAACACTATGGAGACGTGCAGCACTGCCCAAACACAGTTCACAACGGACAGCCCGATTCATCGTACCGTATGGGTGCACGCCGACGTCCCATTCACAGACCTTGTCACTCACAGTCAGCGGTGTCCGCAGTGGCAGCGCTGTCAGTACAGAACTCAGTCGGCAGTCTTTTGTGGAATCGCTTTGTCGTCCCAGGCTCTAACCTAATCTTCCCCGTCGCATCACAGCGGGAGCTTTTACACAGGCATATCGACATTCAACTGCCCGGAACGGTCCGGGGCCTTAACTTTTCCCTCCTGCAACATAGGTGATGTCATGATTTGTAGTTTTGCCCTGTCCTGTATTTTGTATAATATATCATGTAACTTTTCTCTGGTTGTATTTGCTGTAAATTAACCATGTCTCCTTTCCCCAATACTTTGCAATGTCTTATGATGTACCTGGACCATAATCTAATTTAGGCTTGTGTCAACAGCTAGTGGAACTGTGGCTATTGTTTCGTAAGCAGAAGATAACCTACAATACACATCCTGTAGACTCAGTGGAGCCCTTACATTTCTAGAATCTTCTGATGGACCAAACCATTGGTCCATCAACCCCCCTTCAGATAGGCTGATCCCAGGAGCCCTGACAATACATTCTTTTTTTAAGATCAGTTGTGATTTGAGTGTGGATGTGGAAGGAGTCACGAACTGAGTTGAGGCCAGCTCGTGACGTCCGTGGGATTGTGTGGAATCCTGTGGACTATTGCAAGGATTATTGTTATCGCATCTGGAACAAGGACTATCGTGAGGTGCCCGGATTTGATTCCATTGTGTGGACTTATTGTGGACTTCTCATGGACTCCAAGGACATTATGGATATTTGATGTTGTATGCTCCCTGCCTTAATAAATCTCGCTGGATCGTCCTTCGGCCTGTTGTCCCTTCTTGCTCTGTCGTATACCCCGTCACACCGCTGGTCTGTATACACCCCTGCATGATGATATACCTGCCGGTCTGTATACACCCCTGTATGATGATATACCGGCCGGTCTGTATACACCCCTGTATGATATACCTGCCGGTCTGTATACACCCCTGCATGATGATATACCCGCCGGTCTGTATACACCCCTGTATGATGATATACCTGCCGGTCTGTATACACCCCTGTATGATGATATACCGTCTGGTCTGTATACACCCCTGTATGATGATATACCGTCTGGTCTGTATACACCCCTGTATGATGATATACCGTCTGGTCTGTATACACCCCTGCATGATGATATACCTGCCGGTCTGTATACACCCCTGTATGATGATATACCGGCCGGTCTGTATACACCCCTGTATGATATACCTGCCGGTCTGTATACACCCCTGCATGATCATATACCCGCCGGTCTGTATACACCCCTGTATGATGATATACCGGCCGGTCTGTATACACCCCTGTATGATATACCTGCCGGTCTGTATACACCCCTGCATGATGATATACCCGCCGGTCTGTATACACCCCTGTATGATCATATACCCGCCGGTCTGTATACACCCCTGTATGATGATATACCGGCCGGTATGTATACACCCCTGTATGATGATATACCTGCCGGTCTGTATACACCCCTGTATGATGATATACCGGCGGTCTGTATACACCCCTGTATGATGATATACCCGCCGGTCTGTATACACCCCTGTATGATGATATACCTGCCGGTCTGTATACACCCCTGTATGATGATATACCGGCCGGTCTGTATACACCCCTGTATGATGATATACCGGCCGGTCTGTATACACCCCTGTGTGATGATATACCTTCCGGTCTGTATACACCCCTGTGTGATGATATACCTTCCGGTCTGTATACACCCCTGTATGATCATATACCCGCCGGTCTGTATACACCCCTGTATGATGATATACCGGCCGGTCTGTATACACCCCTGTATGATATACCTGCCGGTCTGTATACACCCCTGCATGATGATATACCCGCCGGTCTGTATACACCCCTGTATGATCATATACCCGCCGGTCTGTATACACCCCTGTATGATGATATACCGGCCGGTATGTATACACCCCTGTATGATGAATCATAGAATCATAGAATCATAGAATCGTAGAGTTGGAAGGGACCTCCTGGGCCATCTGGTCCAACCCCCTGCTCAAAGCAGACCTGCCGGTCTGTATACACCCCTGTATGATGATATACCGGCCGGTCTGTATACACCCCTGTATGATATACCTGCCGGTCTGTATACACCCCTGCATGATGATATACCCGCCGGTCTGTATACACCCCTGTATGATCATATACCCGCCGGTCTGTATACACCCCTGTATGATGATATACCGGCCGGTATGTATACACCCCTGTATGATGATATACCTGCCGGTCTGTATACACCCCTGTATGATGATATACCGGCGGTCTGTATACACCCCTGTATGATGATATACCCGCCGGTCTGTATACACCCCTGTATGATGATATACCTGCCGGTCTGTATACACCCCTGTATGATCATATACCCGCCGGTCTGTATACACCCCTGTATGATGATATACCGGCCGGTCTGTATACACCCCTGTATGATATACCTGCCGGTCTGTATACACCCCTGTATGATGATATACCGGCGGTCTGTATACACCCCTGTATGATGATATACCCACCGGTCTGTATACACCCCTGTATGATGATATACCTTCCGGTCTGTATACACCCCTGTATGATCATATACCCGCCGGTCTGTATACACCCCTGTATGATGATATACCGGCCGGTCTGTATACACCCCTGTATGATATACCTGCCGGTCTGTATACACCCCTGCATGATGATATACCCGCCGGTCTGTATACACCCCTGTATGATCATATACCCGCCGGTCTGTATACACCCCTGTATGATGATATACCGGCCGGTATGTATACACCCCTGTATGATGATATACCTGCCGGTCTGTATACACCCCTGTATGATGATATACCGGCGGTCTGTATACACCCCTGTATGATGATATACCCGCCGGTCTGTATACACCCCTGTATGATGATATACCTGCCGGTCTGTATGCACCCCTGTATGATGATATACCCACCGGTCTGTATACACCCCTGTATGATGATATACCTGCCGGTCTGTATACACCCCTGTATGATGATATACCGGCCGGTCTGTATACACCCCTGTATGATGATATACCTACCGGTCTGTATACACCCCTGTATGATGATATACCTTCCGGTCTGTATACACCCCTGTGTGATGATATACCTTCCGGTCTGTATACACCCCTGTGTGATGATATACCTTCCGGTCTGTATACACCCCTGTGTGATGATATACCTGCCGGGTCTGTATACACCCCTGTATGATGATATACCGGCCGGTCTGTATACACTCCTGTATGATGATATACCTGCCGGTCTGTATACACCCCTGTATGATGATATACCGGCCGGTCTGTATACACCCCTGTGTGATGATATACCTTCCGGTCTGTATACACCCCTGTGTGATGATATACCTTCCGGTCTGTATACACTCCTGTGTGATGATATACCTGCCGGTCTGTATACACCCGTGTGATGATATACCGGCCGGTCGGTATACACTCCTGTGTGATGATATACCTGCCGGTCTGTATGCACCCCTGTGTGATGATATACCTGCCGGTCTGTATACACCCCTGCATGATGATATACCGGCGGTCTGTATACACTCCTGTATGATATACCGGCCGGTCTGTATACACCCCTGCATGATGATATACCTGCCGGTCTGTATACACCCCTGTATGATGATATACCGGCGGTCTGTATACACTCCTGTATGATGATATACCGGCCGGTCTGTATACACCCCTGTATGATGATATACCGGCCGGTCTGTATACACCCCTGTATGATGATATACCGTCCGGTCTGTATACACCCCTGTATGATAATATACCGGCGGTCTGTATACACCCCTGTATGATGATATACCGGCGGTCTGTATACACTCCTGTATGATGATATACCGGCCGGTCTGTATACACCCCTGTATGATGATATACCGGCGGTCTATATACCGTCCGGTCTGTATACACTCCTGTATGATGATATACCGGCCGGTCTGTATACACTCCTGTATGATGATATACCGGCGGTCTGTATACACTCCTGTATGATGATATACCGGCCGGTCTGTAAACACCCCTGTATGATGATATACCGGCCGGTCTGTATACACCCCTGTATGATGATATACCGGCTGGTCTGCATGCACTCCTATATGATGATATACCTGCCGGGTCTGTATACACCCCTGTATGATGATATACCGGCCGGTCTGTATACACTCCTGTATGATGATATACCTGCCGGTCTGTATACACCCCTGTATGATGATATACCGGCCGGTCTGTATACACCCCTGTGTGATGATATACCTTCCGGTCTGTATACACCCCTGTGTGATGATATACCTTCCGGTCTGTATACACTCCTGTGTGATGATATACCTGCCGGTCTGTATACACCCGTGTGATGATATACCGGCCGGTCGGTATACACTCCTGTGTGATGATATACCTGCCGGTCTGTATGCACCCCTGTGTGATGATATACCTGCCGGTCTGTATACACCCCTGCATGATGATATACCGGCGGTCTGTATACACTCCTGTATGATATACCGGCCGGTCTGTATACACCCCTGCATGATGATATACCTGCCGGTCTGTATACACCCCTGTATGATGATATACCGGCGGTCTGTATACACTCCTGTATGATGATATACCGGCCGGTCTGTATACACCCCTGTATGATGATATACCGGCCGGTCTGTATACACCCCTGTATGATGATATACCGTCCGGTCTGTATACACCCCTGTATGATAATATACCGGCGGTCTGTATACACCCCTGTATGATGATATACCGGCGGTCTGTATACACTCCTGTATGATGATATACCGGCCGGTCTATATACCGTCCGGTCTGTATACACTCCTGTATGATGATATACCGGCCGGTCTGTATACACTCCTGTATGATGATATACCGGCGGTCTGTATACACTCCTGTATGATGATATACCGGCCGGTCTGTAAACACCCCTGTATGATGATATACCGGCCGGTCTGTATACACCCCTGTATGATGATATACCGGCTGGTCTGCATGCACTCCTATATGATGATATACCTGCCGGGTCTGTATACACCCCTGTATGATGATATACCGGCCGGTCTGTATACACTCCTGTATGATGATATACCTGCCGGTCTGTATACACCCCTGTATGATGATATACCGGCCGGTCTGTATACACCCCTGTGTGATGATATACCTTCCGGTCTGTATACACCCCTGTGTGATGATATACCTTCCGGTCTGTATACACTCCTGTGTGATGATATACCTGCCGGTCTGTATACACCCGTGTGATGATATACCGGCCGGTCGGTATACACTCCTGTGTGATGATATACCTGCCGGTCTGTATGCACCCCTGTGTGATGATATACCTGCCGGTCTGTATACACCCCTGCATGATGATATACCGGCGGTCTGTATACACTCCTGTATGATATACCGGCCGGTCTGTATACACCCCTGCATGATGATATACCTGCCGGTCTGTATACACCCCTGTATGATGATATACCGGCGGTCTGTATACACTCCTGTATGATGATATACCGGCCGGTCTGTATACACCCCTGTATGATGATATACCGGCCGGTCTGTATACACCCCTGTATGATGATATACCGTCCGGTCTGTATACACCCCTGTATGATAATATACCGGCGGTCTGTATACACCCCTGTATGATGATATACCGGCGGTCTGTATACACTCCTGTATGATGATATACCGGCCGGTCTGTATACACCCCTGTATGATGATATACCGGCGGTCTGTATACACTCCTGTATGATGATATACCGGCCGGTCTGTATACACCCCTGTATGATGATATACCGGCCGGTCTGTATACACCCCTGTATGATGATATACCGGCTGGTCTGCATGCACTCCTATATGATGATATACCGGCAGGTCTGCATGCACCCCTGTATGATGATATTCCGGCCGGACTGTATACACCCCTGTATGATGATATACCGGCCGGTCTGTATACACCCCTGTGTGATGATATACCGGCCGGTCTGTATACACCCCTGTGTGATGATATACCGGCCGGTCTGTATACACCCCTGTATGATGATATTCCGACCGGTCTGTATACACCCCTGTATGATGATATACCGGCCGGTCTGTATACACCCCTGTATGATGAAATACCGGCTGTCTGTATACACTCCTGTATGATGATATACCGGCCGGTCTGTATACACCCCTGTATGATGATATACCGGCGGTCTGTATACACCCCTGTATGATGATGTACCCGCCGGTCTGTATACACCCCTGTATGATGATATACCGGCGGTCTGTATATACCCCTGTATGATGGTATACCGGCGGTGTGTATACACCCCTGTATGATGATATTCTGGCCGGTCTGTATACACTCCTGTATGATGATATTCCGGCCGGTCTGTATACACCCCTGTATGATGATATACCCGCCGGTCTGTATACACCCCTGTATGATGATATTCCGACCGGTCTGTATACACCCCTGTATGATGATATACCGGCCGGTCTGTATTCACCCCTGTATGATGATATACCGGCTGTCTGTATACACCCCTGTATGATGATATTCCGACCGGTCTGTATACACCCCTGTATGATGATATACCGGCTGTCTGTATACACCCCTGTATGATGATATTCCGGCCGGTCTGTATACACCCCTGTATGATGATATACCCGCCGGTCTGTATACACCCCTGTATGATGATATTCCGACCGGTCTGTATACACCCCTGTATGATGATATACCGGCCGGTCTGTATACACCCCTGTATGATGATGTACCCGCCGGTCTGTATATACCCCTGTATGATGATATACCGGCGGTCTGTATACACCCCTGTATTATGGTATACCGGCGGTCTGTATACACCCCTGTATGATGGTATACCGGCGGTCAGTATACACCCCTGTATGATGATATACCCGCCGGTCTGTATACACCCCTGTATGATGATATTCCGGCCGGTCTGTATACACTCCTGTATGATGATATTCCGGCCGGTCTGTATACACCCCTGTATGATGATATTCCGGCCGGTCTGTATACACTCCTGTATGATGATATACCGGCCGGTCTGTATACACCCCTGTATGATGATATACCGGCCGGTCTGTATACACCCCTGTATGATGATATTCCGGCCGGTGTGTATACACCCCTGTATGATGATATACCGGCCGGTCTGTATACACCCCTGTATGATGATATACCGGCGGTCTGTATACACCCCTGTATGATGATATACCGGCCGGTCTGTATACACCCCTGTATGATGATATACCGGCCGGTCTGTATACACCCCTGTATGATGATATTCCGGCCGGTGTGTATACACCCCTGTATGATGATATACCGGCCGGTCTGTATACACCCCTGTATGATGATATACCGGCGGTCTGTATACACTCCTGTATGATGATATACCGGCCGGTCTGTATACACCCCTGTATGATGATATACCGGCCGGTCTGTATACACCCCTGTATGATGATATACCGGCCGGTCTGTATACACCCCTGCATGATGATATTCCGGCCGGTCTGTATACACCCTTGTGTGATGATATACCGGACGGTCTGTATACACCCCTGTGTGATGATAAACCTGCCGGTCTGTATACACCCCTATATGATGATATACCGGCCGGTCTGTATACACCCCTGTATGATGATATACCGGCCGGTCTGTATACACCCCTGTATGATGATATACCGGCCGGTCTGTATACACCCTTGTGTGATGATATACCGGCCGGTCTGTATACACCCCTGTGTGATGATATACCTGCCGGTCTGTATACACCCCTGTGTGATGATATTCCGGCCGGTCTGTATACACCCCTGTGTGATGATATACCGGCCGGTCTGTATACACCCCTGTATGATGATATACCGGCGGTCTGTATACACTCCTGTATGATGATATACCGGCCGGTCTGTATACACCCCTGTATGATGATATACCGGCCAGTCTGTATACACCCCTGTATGATGATATACCTGCCGGTCTGTATACACCCCTGTATGATGATATACCGGCGGTCTGTATACACCCCTGTATGATGGTATACCGGCGGTCTGTATACACCCCTGTATGATGATATACCGGCCGGTCTGTATACACCCCTGTATGATGATATACCGTCTGGTCTGTATACACCCCTGTATGATGATATACCGGCGGTCTGTATACACTCCTGTATGATGATATACCGGTCGGTCTGTATACACCCCTGTATGATGATATACCGTCCGGTCTGTATACACCCCTGTATGATGATATACCGGCCGGTCTGTATACACCCCTGTATGATGATATATCGGCGGTCTGTATACACCCCTGTATGATGGTATACCGGCGGTCTGTATACACCCCTGTATGATGATATACCGGCCGGTCTGTATACACCCCTGTATGATGATATACCGTCTGGTCTGTATACACCCCTGTATGATGATATACCTGCCGGTCTGTATACACCCCTGTATGATGATATACCGGCGGTCTGTATACACCCCTGTATGATGGTATACCGGCGGTCTGTATACACCCCTGTATGATGATATACCGGCCGGTCTGTATACACCCCTGTATGATGATATACCGTCTGGTCTGTATACACCCCTGTATGATGATATACCGGCGGTCTGTATACACTCCTGTATGATGATATACCGGTCGGTCTGTATATACCCCTGTATGATGATATTCCGGCCGGTCTGTATACACCCCTGTATGATGATATACCGGCCGGTCTGTATACACCCCTGTATGATGATATACCGGCCGGTCTGTATACACCCCTGTATGATGATATACCGGCGGTCTGTATACACTCCTGTATGATGATATACCGGCCGGTCTGTATACACCCCTGTATGATGATATACCGGCCGGTCTGTATATACCCCTGCATGATGATATACCGGCCGGTCTGTATGCACTCCTATATGATGATATACCAGCAGGTCTGCATACACCCCTGTATGATAATATTCCGGCGGGTCTGTATACACCCCTGTATGATGATATACCGGCCGGTCTGTATACACCCCTGTGTGATGATATACCGACCGGTCTGTATACACCCCTGTATGATGATGTACCCGCCGGTCTGTATACACCCCTGTATGATGATATACCGACGGTCTGTATACACCCCTGTATGATGATGTACCGGCCGGTCTGTATACACCCCTGTATGATGATATACCTGCCGGTCTGTATACACCCCTGTATGATGGTATACCGGCGGTCTGTATACACCCCTGTATGATGGTATACCGGCGGTCTGTATACACCCCTGTATGATGATATACCCGCTGGTCTGTATACACCCCTGTATGATGATATACCGGCCGGTCTGTATACACCCCTGTATGATGATATACCGGCGGTCTGTATACACCCCTGTATGATGATATACCGGCCGGTCTGTATACACCCCTGTAGGATGATATACCTGCCGGTCTGTATACGCCCCTGTATGATGATATACTGGCGGTCTGTATACACCCCTGTATGATGATATACCGGCGGTCTGTATACACCCCTGTATGATGATATACCGGCCGGTCTGTATGCACCCCTGTATGATGATATACCGGCCGGTCTGTATACACCCCTCCATGATGATGTACCGGCCGGTCTGTATACACCCCTGCATGATGATATTCCGGCCGGTCTGTATACACCCCTGTATGATGATATACCGGCCGGTCTGTATACACCCCTCCATGATGATATACCGGCCGGTCTGTATACACCCCTGCCTGATGATATACCTGCCGGTCTGTATACACCCCTGTATGATGATATACCTGCCGGTCTGTATACACCCCTGTATGATGATATCAGTATCAGTATACTGATATCATACTGATATCCTGTATGATGATATACCCGCCGGTCTGTATACACCCCTGTATGATGATATACCGGCCGGTCTGTATATACCCCTGTATGACGATATACCGGCCGGTCTGTATACACTCCTGTATGATGATATACCGGCGGTCTGTATATACCCCTGTATGATGATATACCGGCCGGTCTGTATACACTCCTGTATGATGATATACCCGCCGGTCTGTATACACCCCTGTATGATGATATTCCGACCGGTCTGTATACACCCCTGTATGATGATATACCGGCCGGTCTGTATTCACCCCTGTATGATGATATACCGGCTGTCTGTATACACCCCTGTATGATGATATTCCGACCGGTCTGTATACACCCCTGTATGATGATATACCGGCTGTCTGTATACACCCCTGTATGATGATATTCCGGCCGGTCTGTATACACCCCTGTATGATGATATACCCGCCGGTCTGTATACACCCCTGTATGATGATATTCCGACCGGTCTGTATACACCCCTGTATGATGATATACCGGCCGGTCTGTATACACCCCTGTATGATGATGTACCCGCCGGTCTGTATATACCCCTGTATGATGATATACCGGCGGTCTGTATACACCCCTGTATTATGGTATACCGGCGGTCTGTATACACCCCTGTATGATGGTATACCGGCGGTCAGTATACACCCCTGTATGATGATATACCCGCCGGTCTGTATACACCCCTGTATGATGATATTCCGGCCGGTCTGTATACACTCCTGTATGATGATATTCCGGCCGGTCTGTATGCACCCCTGTATGATGATATACCGGCCGGTCTGTATACACTCCTGTATGATGATATTCCGGCCGGTCTGTATACACCCCTGTATGATGATATTCCGGCCGGTCTGTATACACTCCTGTATGATGATATTCCGGCCGGTCTGTATGCACCCCTGTATGATGATATACCGGCCGGTCTGTATACACTCCTGTATGATGATATTCCGGCCGGTCTGTATACACCCCTGTATGATGATATTCCGGCCGGTCTGTATACACTCCTGTATGATGATATTCCGGCCGGTCTGTATACACCCCTGTATGATGATATACCGGCCGGTCTGTATACACCCCTGTATGATGATATTCCGGCCGGTCTGTATACACTCCTGTATGATGATATTCCGGCCGGTCTGTATACACCCCTGTATGATGATATTCCGGCCGGTCTGTATACACTCCTGTATGATGATATTCCGGCCGGTCTGTATACACCCCTGTATGATGATATACCGGCCGGTATGTATACACCCCTGTATGATGATATACCTGCCGGTCTGTATACACTCCTGTATGATGATA
Organism: Dendrobates tinctorius; assembly: GCF_039654945.1. Taxonomy (NCBI): domain Eukaryota; kingdom Metazoa; phylum Chordata; class Amphibia; order Anura; family Dendrobatidae; genus Dendrobates; species Dendrobates tinctorius. The sequence goes on from NW_027361824.1 coordinate 3,541,976, forward strand.
TACCGGCCGGTCTGTATACACCCCTGTATGATGATATTCCGGCCGGTCTGTATACACCCCTGTATGATGATATACCTGCCGGTCTGTATACACTCCTGTATGATGATATACCGGCCGGTCTGTATACACCCCTGTATGATGATATACCGGCCGGTCTATATACACCCCTGTATGATGATATTCCGGCCGGTGTGTATACACCCCTGTATGATGATATTCCGGCCGGTGTGTATACACCCCTGTATGATGATATACCGGCCGGTCTGTATACACCCCTGTATGATGATATACCGGCCGGTCTGTATACACCCCTGTATGATGATATACCGGCGGTCTGTATACACCCCTGTATGATGATATACCGGCCGGTCTGTATACACCCCTGTATGATGATATACCGGCCGGTCTGTATACACCCCTGTATGATGATATTCCGGCCGGTGTGTATACACCCCTGTATGATGATATACCGGCCGGTCTGTATACACCCCTGTATGATGATATACCGGCGGTCTGTATACACTCCTGTATGATGATATACCGGCCGGTCTGTATACACCCCTGTATGATGATATACCGGCCGGTCTGTATACACCCCTGTATGATGATATACCGGCCGGTCTGTATACACCCCTGCATGATGATATTCCGGCCGGTCTGTATACACCCTTGTGTGATGATATACCGGACGGTCTGTATACACCCCTGTGTGATGATAAACCTGCCGGTCTGTATACACCCCTATATGATGATATACCGGCCGGTCTGTATACACCCCTGTATGATGATATACCGGCCGGTCTGTATACACCCCTGTATGATGATATACCGGCCGGTCTGTATACACCCCTGTATGATGATATACCGGCCGGTCTGTATACACCCTTGTGTGATGATATACCGGCCGGTCTGTATACACCCCTGTGTGATGATATACCTGCCGGTCTGTATACACCCCTGTGTGATGATATTCCGGCCGGTCTGTATACACCCCTGTGTGATGATATACCGGCCGGTCTGTATACACCCCTGTATGATGATATACCGGCCGGTCTGTATACACCCCTGTATGATGATATACCTGCCGGTCTGTATACACCCCTGTATGATGATATACCGGCGGTCTGTATACACCCCTGTATGATGGTATACCGGCGGTCTGTATACACCCCTGTATGATGATATACCGGCCGGTCTGTATACACCCCTGTATGATGATATACCGTCTGGTCTGTATACACCCCTGTATGATGATATACCGGCGGTCTGTATACACTCCTGTATGATGATATACCGGTCGGTCTGTATACACCCCTGTATGATGATATACCGTCCGGTCTGTATACACCCCTGTATGATGATATACCGGCCGGTCTGTATACACCCCTGTATGATGATATATCGGCGGTCTGTATACACCCCTGTATGATGGTATACCGGCGGTCTGTATACACCCCTGTATGATGATATACCGGCCGGTCTGTATACACCCCTGTATGATGATATACCGTCTGGTCTGTATACACCCCTGTATGATGATATACCGGCGGTCTGTATACACTCCTGTATGATGATATACCGGTCGGTCTGTGTACACCCCTGTATGATGATATTCCGGCCGGTCTGTATACACCCCTGTATGATGATATACCGGCCGGTCTGTATACACCCCTGTATGATGATATTCCGGCCGGTCTGTATACACCCCTGTATGATGATATACCGGCCGGTCTGTATACACCCCTGTATGATGATATACCGGCGGTCTGTATACACTCCTGTATGATGATATACCGGCCGGTCTGTATACACCCCTGTATGATGATATACCGGCCGGTCTGTATATACCCCTGCATGATGATATACCGGCCGGTCTGTATGCACTCCTATATGATGATATACCAGCAGGTCTGCATACACCCCTGTATGATGATATTCCGGCGGGTCTGTATACACCCCTGTATGATGATATACCGGCCGGTCTGTATACACCCCTGTGTGATGATATACCGGCCGGTCTGTATACACCCCTGTATGATGATGTACCCGCCGGTCTGTATACACCCCTGTATGATGATATACCGACGGTCTGTATACACCCCTGTATGATGATATACCTGCCGGTCTGTATACACCCCTGTATGATGGTATACCGGCGGTCTGTATACACCCCTGTATGATGGTATACCGGCGGTCTGTATACACCCCTGTATGATGATATACCCGCCGGTCTGTATACACCCCTGTATGATGATATACCGGCCGGTCTGTATACACCCCTGTATGATGATATACCGGCGGTCTGTATACACCCCTGTATGATGATATACCGGCCGGTCTGTATACACCCCTGTAGGATGATATACCTGCCGGTCTGTATACGCCCCTGTATGATGATATACTGGCGGTCTGTATACACCCCTGTATGATGATATACCGGCGGTCTGTATACACCCCTGTATGATGATATTCCGGCCGGTCTGTATGCACCCCTGTATGATGATATACCGGCCGGTCTGTATACACCCCTCCATGATGATGTACCGGCCGGTCTGTATACACCCCTGCATGATGATATTCCGGCCGGTCTGTATACACCCCTGTATGATGATATACCGGCCGGTCTGTATACACCCCTCCATGATGATATACCGGCCGGTCTGTATACACCCCTCCATGATGATATACCGGCCGGTCTGTATACACCCCTGCCTGATGATATACCTGCCGGTCTGTATACACCCCTGTATGATGATATACCTGCCGGTCTGTATACACCCCTGTATGATGATATCAGTATCAGTATACTGATATCATACTGATATCCTGTATGATGATATACTCGCCGGTCTGTATATACCCCTGTATGACGATATACCGGCCGGTCTGTATACACTCCTGTATGATGATATTCCGGCCGGTCTGTATATACCCCTGTATGATGATATACCTGCCGGTCTGTATACACCCCTGTATGATGATATACCTGCCGGTCTGTATACACCCCTGTATGATGATATACCGGCCGGTCTGTATACACTCCTGTATGATGATATACCGGCCGGTCTGTATACACTCCTGTATGATGATATACCGGCCGGTCTGTATACACTCCTGTATGATGATATTCCGGCCGGTCTGTATACACTCCTGTATGATGATATACCGGCCGGTCTGTATACACTCCTGTATGATGATATTCCGGCCGGTCTGTATACACCCCTGTATGATGATATTCCGGCCGGTCTGTATACACCCCTGTATGATGATATACCGGCCGGTCTGTATACACCCCTGTATGATGATATACCGGCCGGTCTGTATATACCCCTGTATGATGATATACCGGCCGGTCTGTATATACCCCTGTATGATGATATACCGGCCGGTCTGTATACACTCCTGTATGATGATATTCCGGCCGGTCTGTATACACTCCTGTATGATGATATACCGGCCGGTCTGTATACACTCCTGTATGATGATATACCGGCCGGTCTGTATACACCCCTGTATGATGATATTCCGGTCGGTCTGTAACAATGATGGATTTTAGCTTTTAGGAGCCAAATAACGACTTCCTGTCCGACTCTTTCATCCTCCCCAGGATACACTTTGAAGTTTATTGTGTAGTTTGGGGGAGGAGGATCCCACAGAGGAGGCCTCAAATGTGAGAAATTCATTGTTTCCTTATAGCATTCAATTATAGGTCGTAAGTCTCCAGCAGAAGAGCGGCCTACTCCAGTCACTTGCAAATGTGCAGTCCCTGTTCTTCTGTTACATCAGATCTTATCCTCCAGTCACCTCCACTCACTATAATAATAATCTTTATTTTTATATAGCGCTATCAAATTCCGCAGCGCTTTACAGTTTGCACACATTATCATTGCTGTCCCTGATGGGGCTCACAAGCTAAATTCCCTATCAGTATGTCTTTGAAATGTGGGAGGAAACCGGAGTACCCGGAGGAAACCCACGCAAATACGGGGAGAACATACAAACTCCTCGCAGATGTTGTCCTTGGTGGGATTTGAACACAGGACCCCAGCACTGCAAGGCTGCAGCGCTAACCACTGAGCCACCATGCCACCCGCTGCAGTTATCATGTCTTATCCTCCAACTCTTTTATTTTACAAAATTATCAAAATTACACTCAGAAACAAACCACAATACATAAACTAAAGAAAACCAACATAGACAGACATAAAATGTGCAAAACATGCGCAAACAACTGAAAGTCCAAATCCTTTCCTTGTCCTCCAACTCTTTTATTTTACAAAATTATCAAAATTACACTCAGAAACAAACCACAATACATAAACTAAAGAAAACCAACATAGACAGACATAAAATGTGCAAAACATGCGCAAACAACTGAAAGTCCAAATCCTTTCCTTGTCCTCCAACTCTTTTATTTTACAAAATTATCAAAATTACACTCAGAAACAAACCACAATACATAAACTAAAGAAAACCAACATAGACAGACATAAAATGTGCAAAACATGCGCAAACAACTGAAAGTCCAAATCTTTTCCTTGTCCTCCACTGAGCTTGGCAGCTTAGGGTCCCCCAGCAGGAATCCACTTAAAAGAGAATACAAAGAAACATAAACCCCTCTCCCCACTCTCACTCCGTTCACCCCCATTCACCCCCATTCACACCTCACCGATTTTACTAGTTTACTATTTACAATTTTACTATTTACAAAAACCAAACGAAAATAACCCTTTCCTGGCCCTCCGCCTTGAAAAAAAACAAGAACTCTGCCACTTTGGCCGACAAACCTTACCTCCTATTACACAGCAAAGATTTTTTTTTTTTTTTTTTTTTTCCTCTCCCACACATGGCAACAAGTTCGCAGCCTTTTTTCCCACCACCTTGCACCGCAGGTCCTACAAGTTTGTAGCCTTGTCACTGCAAAATCTGGTCCACGAAAGTTTATGGCCTTTTGATTCCACACGAAAACTATTTCCAGGGTCCGCAGAGTCTACTTCTCCTGCCCTGCTCCTCTGCTCCTTCATGTTGCTCTTGGCATCCGGTCATCCATCCACCACCCCCCATGCACCCCCCTCCCAACCTGACTACACCCCATCCACACATTCTAACTAAAAAAACAAAAAAAGTGTGTTATATGTTTTTCCTTTTACCAAAGCACAACCAAAAGACATTTTCCAAAACTCTCAATACCATCCCATCTACTTACGCATTAATATACAAACTAAACACAGCATTTACATACCCAAGGCCCAAGTTTGGCACCTGTAAGCCCAATATCCATTATATGTCCTGTTTTTAAAACAAAAAGCTAAGGTGGCATGCACCAGCCCACCACCAGGAAAACGGGGTTCTAGAGGCTCCATCCCTCACTAACACATTCACCCTATCCCTCAAGAACTAAGACTGTCCCTACTTCTGTCCCTAAAAAAAGAAACCTGTCCCTATCTGTCCCTACCTGCCCCTACTCTACCTAACTTATCATAACTAACTATCTGTCCCTCAGTGCCTGTCCCTCCCTGTCCCTATCTGCCCCTACTTCTGTCCCTAACACACCCAGTGAAACTTATGCTATCCCTACCCTCATTCACACGGAGCTAGCTCTCCCTTGAGTGCGTTTTTAAAAGGAGAGGTCTCTCCAAAGCCAAGAGGCCTTCCTCACACCCAACCTTTCGAACTCCAAAGAACGGACCTTCACCAGGTCACCCAAGATGTTTCCTACCACCTCATCCCTTGGGAGGGTTTTTTTCCGCGTCGTAACTAGGCACCGTGCATTCCAAGTGTGGAACCTAACCGCTGCACTGACTAGGAATAAAGTGCACGGGTCCCGGCCACCCAGGGATCTGAATGCTCCATAGGCCCATTCAGCGTAGGAGAGGGACGCCAGCTGCGGCCAACGTATGGAGGCACCCACCCTGTTGTAAACCTCTGCATTAAAGGGACAATGAAGCAGGAAGTGCTCCATGCTTTCCAGCACGTCGCCACACTCCTCACGAGGGCAACCCCGGTCATCGGAGTTCCTGCACTTCAAGTTGTCCCTTACATACAGCCTCCCGTGGAAGCAACGCCAGGTCAAGTCCCAAAACTTCATGGGGATCCGCTTAGAATTTAAAAGCCCCAGCCCGACCTCCAGATCCCGGCCTGGGCAATCCTTAAGGGCCAGGGGCTTCTGGAAATGGGTCAACAGGACCCTCCTGTCAAGGCACTGCCTCGACATGGTCCTGATTTCCCACATTCCCAGACCCCACCGGCGGATCACCTTCAGAACCGGGGTAGCATAAGCCGGGAGATGCCCATGAGGTGTGCGTAGGTCCTTCACCCGCCCTCCTGTCTCCCATTCCTGGAAGAAAGGCCAAAGCCAACCCTTGCAGGAGACTACCCACGGAGGAGCCCTCTCTAGCCAGAGGTTGGAGATGTTAGTCTTAAGAAAGGTGTTTACTAGAAACACCACCGGGTTGACCATACCCAACCCGCCTAGTCTCCTCGTACGGTATGTAACCTCCCTCTTGATTAGGTTAAGCCTATTCCCCCATAACAATTGGAAGAACAGGCTATAGACCCGCGTCCAGAGAGGTTCCGGCAAGATGCACACACTGCCCAGGTATATCAATAAAGGTAGCAGATAGCCTTTAGCCAGGGCAACCCTTTCCCTCAGGGTTAAAGACCAACCCTTCCATTGGTCCACCTTTTGGGCGGCGATCTTAAGTCTGCCCTCCCAATTTTGCTGGGGGTAGTCCCCGGGGCCAAATTCGATGCCTAGAATTTTGGCGGTGGCCTGGGGCCCTGGAAGGGTGTCCGGGAGATCAAAACTAGGATCTCCCCCTCCCAGCCAGAGACTTTCACACTTATCCCGGTTGATCATGGACCCGGATGCCTCCGAGTAGCGCACTACCTCCGACATGACCCAGTCCGCCTCCCCTCTCGAGGATACGAACAGGGAAACATCATCGGCGTACGCCACCACCCTCAGAGAGGAGCCAGAGCCCGCCCGGTCCATCCCGACTCCCGCCAACGGTCCACGATCTACCCTCCTTAAGAAGGGATCGATCGCGAACACGTATAAAAGCGGGCTCAGCGGACAGCCCTGACGGACCCCAGAACCCACCTCAAAAGGACGACCTGACCAACCATTCACCAGCGGAAAAGTCTCAGCCCCTTGGTACAAGATCTCTAACCATTTTACAAACCTCCCAGGCAGACCATACCTCAAAAGGACGGACCAGAGGTACTCGTGGTTGACCCGGTCAAAGGCTTTCGCTTGATCTAATGACAGCAAGTACCCCTTCCAGTGACCTGCCCTACCCTGCTCCACTGCCTCTCGGACACCGAGCACAGCACTAAAAGTACTGCGGCCTGGAACAGAGCAATGCTGGGCCCCTGAAAGGAGCCGGGGTGCAAACTTCACCAGCCGATTAAACAGCACCTTGGCCAGAACCTTCCGGTCCGTATCGAGAAGCGCTATGGGACGCCAGTTCTCGATTCGGGACGGATCCTTACCCTTTGACAGAATAATGAGGGCTGACTTCCTCATTGAGCCGGGAAGAGTGCCCGAGGAGAGACACTCATTAAAGACCCCTGTCAAGAGGGGGACAAAGGAGTCCCTAAAAGTCTTATAGAACTCAGATGTTAAGCCATCCGGACCTGGCGATTTCTTGAGCCGAAGCCCATCAATGGCCAGTCTCACTTCCTCTTCCCTGATTTCTTCTGCCAAAACACCAAGAGAGGGGTCACCCCCTGGCTCAGGGATGGCTTCAGCCAGGAAAGCCGACATCCTGTCCCGATCCAGATCCTTCTTTTCCAAGAGGTGTGAGTAGAAGGATCTGACTACCTCCAGGATCCCTGATTTGGATCTGTTCAGGGACCCCGTACTGTCGATCAGTCCTGTCACCATCTTACAATTCACTGACATCTTACAGTTTCTGTAAGGGTCGGGCGAGCGGTACTTCCCGAAGTCCCTCTCAAAAACCAAGGATGTGTGCCTATCATACTGACACCTCTTGAGCAAAGATTTCACTCTGGAGATTTCCTCTCGGTCACCTCCAGTCGAGACAAGCTGCTCGAGTTTCCTCCCCAGAGCCTGGTACAAGCGGTGCCTGTTCAGACTCCTGAGGCTCGAGAGCTGACGGAAGAACCCCACCACCCGCTTTTTGAAGATCTCCCACCACTCTGACTTACTACTACAGAGATCCAACAGCGGTACCTGGCTCTGAAGAAAATCCTCGAAGGATTGTCTCACCTCCGCTTCTTCCAGCAGGGACGAATTGAGCTTCCACAGCCCTCTTCCCATCCGAGGAGTCTCTGCAACATTCAGAGAAAAGAAAATTAGACAGTGATCGGAGAACTCCACCTCAACGGCGGACACAGCAGAAAAGATGGCGTCCTCCTTCAAAAAAAACCTGTCTATTCTAGACCTACTGCTACCCCTATGGTAGGTGAAACCCCCGTGACCTGGGGTGTGCCGGATGTGGGCATCCACCAGGCGAGCTTCACTGGCTATGCTATTCAACGCGACGCTATCATAAGCCAGGCGATCTCCGGGACCCCCCCGGTCACGGGACCTCGTAATGGTGTTGAAGTCCCCACCGAAGACCACCTGTCGGCTCGTAAAAAGAAAGGGCTTGATCCTCAGGAAGAGACATTTGCGGTCCCACTTGGACTGCGGGCCGTAGATGTTGATGAGCCGAAGCTCTTGTCCCCTCATGAAGACATCTAGGATCAGGCACCTCCCCATTTCCAACTCAGTAACCCGTCGGCATTCAACTGCTGCAGTCTTAAAAAGGACTGCCACCCCGCTATACGGCTCGGCCGCAAGAGACCAGTATGAGGGCCCGCACCTCCACTCCCTCCGTGCTTTATAGATGGCCCCCATGTCTGTTAGTCTGGTCTCTTGCAAGAATAAAATTTCTGCCTCAATCCGGGAGAAAAAATCAAAGGCCGTGAAGCGAGCCGCATCTGACTTAATGCTGGCGACATTAATAGACGCCAGCGTCAACGGGGCGAGTTCAGCCATCATGGGTGATCGAGTTGGATGGCCAATTTCTTCCCTACCCCGCTATTACCTCCTCCTGGGGAGGGGTCAGACACCTTCCTTTTCAGGGAAGCTCCCGACGTGTCCATCCCACCCCCCCCGGTGTCCTCGCCCCCGGGTTCCAGGTCTGTCCCCCCCTCAGGAGGAGCAATGCCCCCTGAGGGACGGACTCCGCCATCCCCTGAAGGACCCTCCGGTGTTGCCCCCGGCCCAGTACCCTCGTCTTGCGGTTCATCATCTGAACCCCCGAGGGCGCTGAACCGGTTGGAGAGTCTGATCAGAGGGCGGTCAGCGGGCCCTTCCGTATGCACCCTTGCGGTCGGGGGCGGGGGGGACTTTGAAGGCTTGTCAGCCTTCCTCCCCACCGCTTTGCGCTTGGCACGCCTGGTTTTGCCACCTGGTGCTGTAGGCTGCTCTTGGACATCCTCATCAACACTTTCATGCTGAGAGGAATTGTCCGAGTCAGCCGCTTTCTCCTCTCTCTCCATCCTCCTGATCTCCTCACTCACCGCACTCTCCCCCAGGGCCTCAGAGGCTTTGGCCACGGGCCTGGAGGGAGGAGCAGGCATCACCCCGGTTGCCCGAGGCTCCACCTGTCCCTTACCTCCCTGGCGCTTTTCCTGCCTCCGCTGGTACGCGGGGCCCCTTGCAGCATTGCCCTTCCTCACTGGCCCCTCAGCCCTTCCCCCTCCGCCACCACCTGCCACAGCAGAAGCAGCGCCACCGGGGGTTGCCCCCCCGCGGTCTCCCCCCACCGGGCCTGTGGCGGCATTAGAGAAAGAGCGAGGGCAGCGGCTGAGAGGGTGACCCAGGTCACCACACAGGTGGCACCGAATGTCTTTGCACAAGGCAGCCAGGTGACCTACCCCACCACACAACGCGCACTTCTGCACCTTGCAGTTGGCGCTGAAGTGAGTGGGGTCGCCGCACTTGTGGCAGACCTTCGGTTGCCCCTGGTAGAAGACCAGGATCCTGTCCCTTCCCAGGAACGCCGAGGAAGGGATGTGGGTGACCGTGCCGCCGGAAACCTTCAATTTGACCATGAAGGTCCAGCCCCCCGACCAGATGCCAAACTCGTCCCTGTTCTTTTTTGGGACCTCGGTGACCTCCCCGTAACGGGAAAGCCACGTCATGATGTCCACGCCTGCGAGTGACTCGTTACATGTAACCACGGTCACTCGCTTGACGGAATTTTGGCGAGACACCGCTTGAGCCACGAAGTCTCGCCATCCGGGCTCTTCTCGCACCAGCTCGTAGTTTGACCAGAAGAGCTCAAGCCCCTCTGGCCGCACGAAGCTGACGTCGAAGAAGCGGGACGCCGAAGGGTGTATCAGGGCAAAGATGTCATTCGCCCCGAAGCCCATCTTAAGGAGGAGCTCCACCACCTTGCTCCTAGGTGGACAAGCTTCACTGCCCCCCCACCTAAGACGGACCACATTCCTTCTTGGCGGCCCCTGCCCGGCTGTGGGGAGAGACCAAACAGTCCCTCCCTCCCTTTGATTTTGGAAGGCTGCTAGGCCATGTCTCTCTATCCAGAAAGACAGGTCCACTGTCCTCCCCTCTACCATGATCGATCTTTCTCCCCTTTGGAGGGCCTCCAGGAAACGGCGGTGCAAACCGCCATCCCCGGAGCCCGGAGGCGAGGAGACCCCCCCGGAACCACCCCGACCCCCAGCCGCGACCCCTGCATAATTACGTTGGGGCCTCGCGGCTGGGGGGGCAGACGGGCCAGCCCTCCCACCACTACCACCACTTGTGCCAGCACCCTCATTCACTCTCCCGTTCACTCTTTTATTATTTCCACTCGCTCCGGCACTCACTCCAGCATTTACTGCCACATTCACACTCGCACTCACTCCCTCATCCATATCGCTCACATCACCATTTATGTCCTCAAACAGCTCTTCAAAAATATCTCCTATCTCACTCCCACTCTCACTTCCAGATAGACCACTATTTACATTAGTAGACTTGGTGTTGCAGTACCCCTGCCTGCCTGCTGGGGGCCCTGACTGGCCAGTGCTCTGCTCCTTGGAGCTGCTGGCACTGCTCCAACTCTTGTCCAAGAGTGCCGCTGCCCCTTTAAATACCTCCGAGCAGAGCGCACTCAGTACGCCCTGCCCGAGCCTGGGAGCAGCAGCAGCTCCTGGGTTCTCTGGCTCCACTTTTTTTTCTTTTTGCGGTGTCTTTGCACTGAGGACAGGGACGGCCACTGCCACCGCACCCTGCCCTCTGCTGTTCGCCCCCGCCGGCTTCCCAAGGAGCGCCAGAGCCCCCGCACCACCAGATGGAGGTAAGCGGGCTGGGGACCCCGACAACTCCCTACCGACTTTTGGGGGCACTATGCTGCTTGAGGGGGTAGGCGGGACAGGAGGCAGTGGGCCCGCCAAGGCCACGCCCCCCCGCCGGCCGCAGCCACCCCGGGCAGAGCAGTGACCCCTTGCGAGGCCACGCCCTCCCCAGGTGACGCGGGCACAGCGGGCGGGACAGCGGCCGAGGAGGACACGCCCCCCCGCATGCCGCAGCCTTTGCAGGCTGGGCAACACTCGGGGAGGCCACGCCCCCCTCACGGACTGTCACTGCGCCCCTGAACCCACCACTTGATGTTGGCAGGGCTGGCCACTCCCCCTCGTCGCCCAGCGGCGGCGGTGCCCCCAGCACGGACCCCTTTGTGGGTCTACGCGCCGGGGACCCCGCTCTTGCCACGGGCGCCGTCAGAGGAGCTACCAGCCCCTTGCATTTTTTTAGCTGCTGCTTCACAGCAGCCTCCACGCCCTTTCTAGGTCTCTGGACCCCCATAAGTGGACCAGACTTAACGGATCCGTGCGTGGGGGATCCAGAGACCCCAGCACTCACCGCCGGAGGTGCGGTCCTGGCTGTACCCGTGCTGAGCGCCAGGCCAGCCCCCCCTGCCACCGGGGACTGAGCCCGGACACCACTACTGCCAATACCGCCAGCGGCTGTTACACCACTGGCACCAGCACCGACCTCCATGTCGCTGCCTGAACCCTCACCGCCACCACCAGATGTGACGGTAAGGTCCAGGCACACATCACTCTCCCCGCGCCCCCGCTGCGGACCCACCACAGGGCCCGAGCCGGGGTGGGCAGCGGGTTCCATACAGCGGGACAGAGGGGCCCCGGAAAGAGGGACAAACATAAGTTTGTCAGCCACGGTGTTTTTTGGCTTGCGCTTGTTTTTTTTCTTTTTCCTCTTTCCGGTTGCCCCGTCCTCAGGGCAGACCTCATCCCCAAAGAGCAGTGTGCCAAACCGCTCTGGGGACTCGATCCGCCTCACCTGTTGTAGGACGAGGCAGCCCCCCTCACTACTACTGTCCCCACTCCCACCAGCCTCCCCCTCGCCCCCACTTTCCTCCGAGTAACTGGAGTCCGGTGGGAGAGCCACTTGCTCAGGGGCCACCCCGCTGCATGTTACCTGGGTGTTGTTGCTCACCAGGCCTTCAGGTGGGGCAGGCGTAGATGTTCCGCCATCCTCCTCTTCGTGCTCCACCTGGCAGGGGCCTCCCGACCCCCCAGGAGACCCTCCGGTCATGGCTCTAAACCGGTCATCATTTTTCAGTTTCTCTGCAAAGGGGCCGCTCCCACTCAGGATAGCCGCCCGTATCTCCCCCAAGGCCCTGATAGCCCCCTTCAGCCTCTCCACCGTGGCGGAGACCTCAGCTCGTCTCGAGGCGGGGAGCCGGTTCTTAGCCACCGCTCGTGCTCCCCTTAACTCCTCCCGGAGTTTTCTCAGCTGTTTGGCGGCCTCCTCATATTCGCAGAGGTGCGCATGGATGCGGGAGGCGTAGATGGTAGATGGCTCTCCCTCAGCTCTGGAGCCCCAGATGTTGGGGGGCTCTGCCACTGCACCTCTGCTCTGGGCCGCCACTCCTCCGGGAGGAGGAGCCGCCACGGTACCAGCTTCGGGGGGCCCGGTGTCCCGGGGCTCCTGGGTCCTGCGACCCCCTCTCTCTTGGCTCCATCTCTTCCCCATCTCCCTGGGACTGGCTGGCTGCACCCTGGCCTCTGGATGGTGCTGAGGCCCCCCACCCCCAGCTGGCTTGCCGGAGGGTGGGAGCCAGGGGCATAGCCCCGGCGCTCAGTCCCAGGGAAAGTCCTCTTTCCTGGGAAGGGGGCAGATGGAAAGTCCTTGCAGGAAAAAACCTCCCTTCCCAGGAGCTTAGCAAGGCCCTAGCCTGCAGATGCTCAGCACAGATGCTCCTCCTCTTCCTGGGCGTGCTCTATCCTCCAACTCTTTTATTTTACAAAATTATCAAAATTACACTCAGAAACAAACCACAATACATAAACTAAAGAAAACCAACATAGACAGACATAAAATGTGCAAAACATGCGCAAACAACTGAAAGTCCAAATCCTTTCCTTGTCCTCCACTGAGCTCGGCAGCTTAGGGTCCCCCAGCAGGAATCCACTGAAAAGAGAATACAAAGAAACATAAACCCCACTCCCCACTCTCACTCCATTCACCCCCATTCACACCTCACCGATTTTACTAGTTTACTATTTACAATTTTACTATTTACAAAAACCAAACGAAAATAACCCTTTCCTGGCCCTCCGCCTTGGAAAAAAACAAGAACTCTGCCACTTTGGCCGACAAACCTTACCTCCTATTACACAGCAAAGATTTTTTTTTTTTTTTTTTTTTTTTTTTTTTTTTCCTCTCCCACACATGGCAACAAGTTCGCAGCCTTTTTTTTCCCACCACCTTGCACCGCAGGTCCTACAAGTTTGTAGCCTTGTCACTGCAAAATCTGGTCCACGAAAGTTTATGGCCTTTTGATTCCACACGAAAATTATTTCCAGGGTCCGCAGAGTCTACTTCTCCTGCCCTGCTCCTCTGCTCCTTCATGTTGCTCTTGGCATCCGGTCATCCATCCACCACCCCCCATGCACCCCCCTCCCAACCTGACTACACCCCATCCACACATTCTAACTAAAAAAAACAAAAAAAACGTGTGTTATATGTTTTTCCTTTTACCAAAGCACAACCAAAAGACATTTTCCAAAACTCTCAATACCATCCCATCTACTTACGCATTAATATACAAACTAAACACAGCATTTACATACCCAAGGCCCAAGTTTGGCACCTGTAAGCCCAATATCCATTATATGTCCTGTTTTTAAAACAAAAAGCTAAGGTGGCATGCACCAGCCCACCACCAGGAAAACGGGGTTCTAGAGGCTCCATCCCTCACTAACACATTCATCCTATCCCTCAAGAACTAAGACTGTCCCTACTTCTGTCCCTAAAAAAAGAAACCTGTCCCTATCTGTCCCTACCTGCCCCTACTCTACCTAACTTATCATAACTAACTCTCTATCTGTCCCTCAGTGCCTGTCCCTCCCTGTCCCTATCTGCCCCTACTTCTGTCCCTAACACACCCAGTGAAACTTATGCTATCCCTACCCTCATTCACACGGAGCTAGCTCTCCCTTGAGTGCGTTTTTAAAAGGAGAGGCCTCTCCAAAGCCAAGAGGCCTTCCTCACACCCAACCTTTCGAACTCCAAAGAACGGACCTTCACCAGGTCACCCAAGATGTTTCCTACCACCTCATCCCTTGGGAGGGTTTTTTTCCGCGTCGTAACTAGGCACCGTGCATTCCAAGTGTGGAACCTAACCGCTGCACTGACTAGGAATAAAGTGCACGGGTCCCGGCCACCCAGGGATCTGAACGCTCCATAGGCCCATTCAGTGTAGGAGAGGGACGCCAGCCGCGGCCAACGTATGGAGGCACCCACCCTGTTGTAAACCTCTGCATTAAAGGGACAATGAAGCAGGAAGTGCTCCATGCTTTCCAGCACGTCGCCACACTCCTCACGAGGGCAACCCCGGTCATCGGAGTTCCTGCACTTCAAGTTGTCCCTTACATACAGCCTCCCGTGGAAGCAACGCCAGGTCAAGTCCCAAAACTTCATGGGGATCCGCTTAGAATTTAAAAGCCCCAGCCCGACCTCCAGATCCCGGCCTGGGCAATCCTTAAGGGCCAGGGGCTTCTGGAAATGGGTCAACAGGACCCTCCTGTCAAGGCACTGCCTCGACATGGTCCTGATTTCCCACATTCCCAGACCCCACCGGCGGATCACCTTCAGAACCGGGGTAGCGTAAGCCGGAAGATGCCCATGAGGTGTGCGTAGGTCCTTCACCCGCCCTCCTGTCTCCCATTCCTGGAAGAAAGGCCAAAGCCAACCCTTGCAGGAGACTACCCACGGAGGAGCCCTCTCTAGCCAAAGGTTAGAGATGTTAGTCTTAAGAAAGGTGTTTACTAGAAACACCACCGGGTTGACCATACCCAACCCGCCTAGTCTCCTCGTACGGTATGTAACCTCCCTCTTGATTAGGTTAAGCCTATTCCCCCATAACAATTGGAAGAACAGGCTATAGACCCGCGTCCAGAGAGGTTCCGGCAAGATGCACACACTGCCCAGGTATATCAATAAAGGTAGCAGATAGCCTTTAGCCAGGGCAACCCTTTCCCTCAGGGTTAAAGACCAACCCTTCCATTGGTCCACCTTTTGGGCGGCGATCTTAAGTCTGCCCTCCCAATTTTGCTGGGGGTAGTCCCCGGGGCCAAATTCGATGCCTAGAATTTTGGCGGTGGCCTGGGGCCCTGGAAGGGTGTCCGGGAGATCAAAACTAGGATCTCCCCCTCCCAGCCAGAGACTTTCACACTTATCCCGGTTGATCATGGACCCGGATGCCTCCGAGTAGCGCACTACCTCCGACATGACCCAGTCCGCCTCCCCTCTCGAGGATACGAACAGGGAAACATCATCGGCGTACGCCACCACCCTCAGAGAGGAGCCAGAGCCCGCCCGGTCCATCCCGACTCCCGCCAACGGTCCACGATCTACCCTCCTTAAGAAGGGATCGATCGCGAACACGTATAAAAGCGGGCTCAGCGGACAGCCCTGACGGACCCCAGAACCCACCTCAAAAGGACGACCTGACCAACCATTCACCAGCGGAAAAGTCTCAGCCCCTTGGTACAAGATCTCTAACCATTTTACAAACCTCCCAGGCAGACCATACCTCAAAAGGACGGACCAGAGGTACTCGTGGTTGACCCGGTCAAAGGCTTTCGCTTGATCTAATGACAGCAAGTACCCCTTCCAGTGACCTGCCCTACCCTGCTCCACTGCCTCTCGGACACCGAGCACAGCACTAAAAGTACTGCGGCCTGGAACAGAGCAATGCTGGGCCCCTGAAAGGAGCCGGGGTGCAAACTTCACCAGCCGATTAAACAGCACCTTGGCCAGAACCTTCCGGTCCGTATCGAGAAGCGCTATGGGACGCCAGTTCTCGATTCGGGACGGATCCTTACCCTTTGACAGAATAATGAGGGCTGACTTCCTCATTGAGCCGGGAAGAGTGCCCGAGGAGAGACACTCATTAAAGACCCCTGTCAAGAGGGGGACCAAGGAGTCCCTAAAAGTCTTATAGAACTCAGATGTTAAGCCATCCGGACCTGGCGATTTCTTGAGCCGAAGCCCATCAATGGCCAGTCTCACTTCCTCTTCCCTGATTTCTTCTGCCAAAACACCAAGAGAGGGGTCACCCCCTGGCTCAGGGATGGCTTCAGCCAGGAAAGCCGACATCCTGTCCCGATCCAGATCCTTCTTTTCCAAGAGGTGTGAGTAGAAGGATCTGACCACCTCCAGGATCCCTGATTTGGATCTGTTCAGGGACCCCGTACTGTCGATCAGTCCTGTCACCATCTTACAATTCACTGACATCTTACAGTTTCTGTAAGGGTCGGGCGAGCGGTACTTCCCGAAGTCCCTCTCAAAAACCAAAGATGTGTGCCTATCATACTGACACCTCTTGAGCAAAGATTTCACTCTGGAGATTTCCTCTCGGTCACCTCCAGTCGAGACAAGCTGCTCGAGTTTCCTCCCCAGAGCCTGGTACAAGCGGTGCCTGTTCAGACTCCTGAGGCTCGAGAGCTGACGGAAGAACCCCGCCACCCGCTTTTTGAAGATCTCCCACCACTCTGACTTACTACTACAGAGATCCAACAGCGGTACCTGGCTCTGAAGAAAATCCTCGAAGGATTGTCTCACCTCCGCTTCTTCCAGCAGGGACGAATTGAGCTTCCACAGCCCTCTTCCCATCCGAGGAGTCTCTGCAACATTCAGAGAAAAGAAAATTAAACAGTGATCGGAGAACTCCACCTCAACGGCGGACACAGCAGAAAAGATGGCGTCCTCCTTCAAAAAAAACCTGTCTATTCTAGACCTACAGCTACCCCTATGGTAGGTGAAACCTCTGTGACCTGGGGTGTGCCGGATGTGGGCATCCACCAGGCGAGCTTCACTGGCTATGCTATTCAACGCGACGCTATCATAAGCCAGGCGATCTCCGGGACCCCCCCGGTCACGGGACCTCGTAATGGTGTTGAAGTCCCCACCGAAGACCACCTGTCGGCTCGTAAAAAGAAAGGGCTTGATCCTCAGGAAGAGACATTTGCGGTCCCACTTGGACTGCGGGCCGTAGATGTTGATGAGCCGGAGCTCTTGTCCCCTCATGAAGACATCTAGGATCAGGCACCTCCCCATTTCCAACTCAGTAACCCGTCGGCATTCAACTGCTGCAGTCTTAAAAAGGACTGCCACCCCGCTATACGGCTCGGCCGCAAGTGACCAGTATGAGGGCCCGCACCTCCACTCCCTCCGTGATTTATAGATGGCCCCCATGTCTGTTAGTCTGGTCTCTTGCAAGAATAAAATTTCTGCCTCAATCCGGGAGAAAAAATCAAAGGCCGTGAAGCGAGCCGCATCTGACTTAATGCTGGCGACATTAATAGACGCCAGCGTCAACGGGGCGAGTTCAGCCATCATGGGTGATCGAGTTGGATGGCCAATTTCTTCCCTACCCCGCTATTACCTCCTCCTGGGGAGGGGTCAGACACCTTCCTTTTCAGGGAAGCTCCCGACGTGTCCATCCCACCCCCCCCGGTGTCCTCGCCCCCGGGTTCCAGGTCTGTCCCCCCCTCAGGAGGAGCAATGCCCCCTGAGGAACGGACTCCGCCATCCCCCGAAGGACCCTCCGGTGTTACCCCCGGCCCAGTACCCTCGTCTTGCGGTTCATCATCTGAACCCCCGAGGGCGCTGAACCGGTTGGAGAGTCTGATCAGAGGGGGGTCAGCGGGCCCTTCCGTATGCACCCTTGTGGTCGGGGGCGGGGGGGACTTTGAAGGCTTGTCAGCCTTCCTCCCCACCGCTTTGCGCTTGGCACGCCTGGTTTTGCCACCTGGTGCTGTAGGCTGCTCTTGGACATCCTCATCAACACTTTCATACTGAGAGGAATTGTCCGAGTCAGCCGCTTTCTCCTCTCTCTCCATCCTCCTGATCTCCTCACTCACCGCACTCTCCCCCAGGGCCTCAGAGGCTTTGGCCACGGGCCTGGAGGGAGGAGCAGGCATCACCCCGGTTGCCCGAGGCTCCACCTGTCCCTTACCTCCCTGGCGTTTTTCCTGCCTCCGCTGGTACGCGGGGCCCCTTGCAGCATTGCCCTTCCTCACTGGCCCCTCAGCCCTTCCCCCTTCGCCACCACCTGCCACAGCAGAAGCAGCGCCACCGGGGGTTGCCCCCCCGCGGTCTCCCCCCACCGGGCCTGTGGCGGCATTAGAGAAAGAGCGAGGGCAGCGGCTGAGAGGGTGACCCAGGTCACCACACAGGTGGCACCGAATGTCTTTGCACAAGGCAGCCAGGTGACCTACCCCACCACACAACGCGCACTTCTGCACCTTGCAGTTGGCGCTGAAGTGAGTGGGGTCGCCGCACTTGTGGCAGACCTTCGGTTGCCCCTGGTAGAAGACCAGGATCCTGTCCCTTCCCAGGAACGCCGAGGAAGGGATGTGGGTGACCGTGCCGCCGGAAACCTTCAATTTGACCATGAAGGTCCAGCCCCCCGACCAGATGCCAAACTCGTCCCTGTTCTTTTTTGGGACCTCGGTGACCTCCCCGTAACGGGAAAGCCACGTCATGATGTCCACGCCTGCGAGTGACTCGTTACATGTAACCACGGTCACTCGCTTGACGGAATTTTGGCGAGACACCGCTTGAGCCACGAAGTCTCGCCATCCGGGCTCTTCTCGCACCAGCTCGTAGTTTGACCAGAAGAGCTCAAGCCCCTCTGGCCGCACGAAGCTGACGTCGAAGAAGCGGGACGCCGAAGGGTGTATCAGGGCAAAGATGTCATTCGCCCCGAAGCCCATCTTAAGGAGGAGCTCCACCACCTTGCTCCTAGGTGGACAAGCTTCACTGCCCCCCCACCTAAGACGGACCACATTCCTTCTTGGCGGCCCCTGCCCGGCTGCGGGGAGAGACCAAACAGTCCCTCCCTCCCTTTGATTTTGGAAGGCTGCTAGGCCATGTCTCTCTATCCAGAAAGACAGGTCCACTGTCCTCCCCTCTACCATGATCGATCTTTCTCCCCTTTGGAGGGCCTCCAGGAAACGGCGGTGCAAACCGCCGTCCCCGGAGCCCGGAGGCGAGGAGACCCCCCCGGAACCACCCCGACCCCCAGCCGCGACCCCCGCATAATTACGTTGGGGCCTCGCGGCTGGGGGGGCAGACGGGCCAGCCCTCCCACCACTACCACCACTTGTGCCAGCACCCTCATTCACTCTCCCGTTCACTCTTTTATTATTTCCACTCGCTCCGGCACTCACTCCAGCATTTACTGCCACATTCACACTCGCACTCACTCCCTCATCCATATCGCTCACATCACCATTTATGTCCTCAAACAGCTCTTCAAAAATATCTCCTATCTCACTCCCACTCTCACTTCCAGATAGACCACTATTTACATTAGCAGACTTGGTGTTGCAGTACCCCTGCCTGCCTGCTGGGGGCCCTGACTGGCCAGTGCTCTGCTCCTTGGAGCTGCTGGCACTGCTCCAACTCTTGTCCAGGAGTGCCGCTGCCCCTTTAAATACCTCCGAGCAGAGCGCACTCAGTACGCCCTGCCCGAGCCTGGGAGCAGCAGCAGCTCCTGGGTTCTCTGGCTCCACTTTTTTTCCTTTTTGCGGTGTCTTTGCACTGAGGACAGGGACGGCCCCTGCCACCGCACCCTGCCCTCTGCTGTTCGCCCCCGCCGGCTTCCCAAGGAGCGCCAGAGCCCCCGCACCACCAGATGGAGGTAAGCGGGCTGGGGACCCCGACAACTCCCTACCGACTTTTGGGGGCACTATGCTGCTTGAGGGGGTAGGCGGGACAGGAGGCAGTGGGCCCGCCAAGGCCACGCCCCCCCCGCCGGCCGCAGCCACCCCGGGCAGAGCAGTGACCCCTTGGAAGGCCACGCCCTCCCCAGGTGACGCGGGCACAGCGGGCGGGACAGCGGCCGAGGAGGACACGCCCCCCCCGCATGCCGCAGCCTTTGCAGGCTGGGCAACACTCGGGGAGGCCACGCCCCCCTCACGGACTGTCACTGCGCCCCTGAACCCACCACTTGATGTTGGCAGGGCTGGCCACTCCCCCTCACCGCCCAGCGGCGGCGGTGCCCCCAGCACGGACCCCTTTTTGGGTCTACGCGCCGGGGACCCCGCTCTTGCCACGGGCGCCGTCAGAGGAGCTACCAGCCCCTTGCATTTTTTTAGCTGCTGCTTCACAGCAGCCTCCACGCCCTTTCTAGGTCTCTGGACCCCCATAAGTGGACCAGACTTAACGGACCCGTGCGTGGGGGATCCAGAGACCCCAGCACTCACCGCCGGAGGTGCGGTCCTGGCTGTACCCGTGCTGAGCGCCAGGCCAGCCCCCCCTGCCACCGGGGACTGAGCCCGGACACCACTACTGCCAATACCGCCAGCGGCTGTTACACCACTGGCACCAGCACCGACCTCCATGTCGCTGCCTGAACCCTCACCGCCACCACCAGATGTGACGGTAAGGTCCAGGCACACATCACTCTGCCCGCGCCCCCGCTGCGGACCCACCACAGGGCCCGAGCCGGGGTGGGCAGCGGGTTCCATACAGCGGGACAGAGGGGCCCCGGAAAGAGGGACAAACATAAGTTTGTCAGCCACGGTGTTTTTTGGCTTGCGCTTGTTTTTTTTCTTTTTCCTCTTTCCGGTTGCCCCGTCCTCAGGGCAGACCTCATCCCCAAAGAGCAGTGTGCCAAACCGCTCTGGGGACTCGATCTGCCTCACCTGTTGTAGGACGAGGCAGCCCCCCTCACTACTACTGTCCCCACTCCCACCAGCCTCCCCCTCGCCCCCACTTTCCTCCGAGTAACTGGAGTCCGGTGGGAGAGCCACTTGCTCAGGGGCCACCCCGCTGCATGTTACCTGGGTGTCGCTGCTCACCAGGCCTTCAGGTGGGGCAGGCGTAGATGTTCCGCCATCCTCCTCTTCGTGCTCCACCTGGCAGGGGCCTCCCGACCCCCCAGGAGACCCTCCGGTCATGGCTCTAAACCGGTCATCATTTTTCAGTTTCTCTGCAAAGGGGCCGCTCCCACTCAGGATAGCCGCCCGTATCTCCTCCAAGGCCCTGATAGCCCCCTTCAGCCTCTCCACCGTGGCGGAGACCTCAGCTCGTCTCGAGGCGGGGAGCCGGTTCTTAGCCACCGCTCGTGCTCCCCTTAACTCCTCCCGGAGTTTTCTCAGCTGTTTGGCGGCCTCCTCATATTCGCAGAGGTGCGCATGGATGCGGGAGGCGTAGATGGTAGATGGCTCTCCCTCAGCTCTGGAGCCCCAGATGTTGGGGGGCTCTGCCACTGCACCTCTGCTCTGGGCCGCCACTCCTCCGGGAGGAGGAGCCGCCACGGTACCAGCTTCGGGGGGCCCGGTGTCCCGGGGCTCCTGCGTCCTGCGACCCCCTCTCTCTTGGCTCCGTCTCTTCCCCATCTCCCTGGGACTGGCTGGCTGCACCCTGGCCTCTGGATGGTGCTGAGGCCCCCCACCCCCAGCTGGCTTGCCGGAGGGTGGGAGCCAGGGGCACAGCCCCGGCGCTCAGTCCCAGGGAAAGTCCTCTTTCCTGGGAAGGGGGCAGATGGAAAGTCCTTGCAGGAAAAAACCTCCCTTCCCAGGAGCTTAGCAAGGCCCTAGCCTGCAGACGCTCAGCACAGATGCTCCTCCTCTTCCTGGGCGTGCTCTATCCTCCAGTCACCTCCAGAGCTGCAGTCACTATTGTGCTGTTACATCATGTCTTATCCTCCAGTCATCTCCAGAGCTGCACTCACTATTCTGCTGTTACATCGTGTCTTCTCCACTCACCTTGAAAGCTGCAGTCCAGAGTATGATTCCACTAACATAGGGATTCACATACTTCAGGGAACAGCAGATGAATGGTTCCTACAGAGCTATTTGTGTGGATGTGTTCATTCACCCTAGGGCATGCTGAGACTTGTAGTTCCCCTGTCCCCTCTGCTTGCAGGTGATGGGCTGAGTGCCTGTAGTGTAAGGTGAGAGGGCCACATATGGTATCTGTGTGAATGCGTCCCAACATGTCCTGTGTGACCCCGGGCAGTTTCCTGCCTCGTGTGGAGCACAGAGCCCCCTCTGTCCTGTACGGCCCCCCACAGATGCACGCACTGCAGGAAAATACGAATATTGTGTCCCTTGCTGTGCGCCGGCCCCCCAGATGCCGCCTGAGACCCCACTGTCTGAGCTGCAAACTCCAGGAAAATGCTCCATTTCATCTCCTCAGATGGGACTGGAGCCCCCACCCCAAGTCTAGCCAGATGGGGGGTCACTAATTAAGAAAAAAAACTCTCTGCCCCCAGTGGGCTTACAGTATTGTGCCCTACTTTATCTTATGTCCCGGGTCTCATCCCTAAATTATGAGGGGCAATTTGGGCATGTAGAAGGCGGCGGTGGTCCGCAGGGGCAGTGTGATATCTGCAGTGAGTGGACCTGGTTCATAATCGGACTAAGGGTCCGCCGTCCCACTTCGAAATCACCAAACTAGTCCCCTACAGCAGTGGTTGGGAACCTCCAACCCGCAGGATGCATGTGGCCCGCAATGTTGTGAATTCTCTTTTTGGGCTCCCTCTGGTGGTTACTGGAGGTAGTGGAGCTGGTCAGATTGACAGAGGCTTGCCACCTGATAATGATGATGACGATTGGAGATCTGGGGTTTCTGACTGGAGTATTTAAGACAGCTGACTCCCTCTATCCCTGCTGGTGATTTTCTTCCTGTGCCTTCTGAGGTCTGATGATTCCTGCTCTGCTTCTGCATGGTTCAGCTAAGTGGCTCATTTGCTAATCTTTTTGCATTTGATCTGGTTTTATCTCTGCTTTGTGCAGGTCAGCTTGCTCCTGCTGGTGCTGAGCTGGATCACCGCCCATATGTTACTGCATGTGCCAGTTAGTTTTGTCCCGTTATATTGGTCTCTTTTTGCTCTGCTTTCAGAATATACCAGAGTGCTGATATAGTGGGGGCGAAGTCGTGCGACTTCAGTGTTTTTGTGCATCAGACGTGTTGGGCATTTTTTGCAGGGTTTTTTGCATGATTGCAGACAGTGTCTTTTCTTTCCTGTCCTGTCTAGTCAGTGTGGGCCCCATCGTTTGCTCAGTCTATTTTTCTGCCTGCATTTGTGTTTTCCTCTTGTCTCACCGACAATATATGTTTGTGGGCTTACTATTGCTTTGGGGTCTGCTCTGGGGCAGTTTAGATTTCCTCTTTCTTTCTTTAGGCTTATTTAGTCCTCCTGCTGTGACGAGGCGTCTAGGGCATCGTAGGTATGCTCCACGGCTACTGCTAGTTGTGTGGATATGATCAGGGGTCTGCAATCCGCTAGTTACCAATCTCTCTGGTTTTCTGGTGGCTTAGCCTGGTCCTGCTATCCTCCTCGGTGACCCATTCATAACACCGCGATGACCTTTTTTGGGGGCCCAAGCAGATTCCCGGGGGGATTGCAGTGCTCGAGCCCGCAGCTCCGTTTTGCTGGCTGTCGCCCCTTTAAACCCACACTAGCACTGCGAGCGCAGAAAGGATTATGGCCTCACACCTAACAGTGCAGCATGAGGACGCACGATGTGGCAGGGGGATAGCAAGCGATGAAGAGAGCAGCCCCACTGTCCACAGTGATGTCTGGGCCTCAGCCTCCTCAGGCATCTACAGCGGTGTGAGAAAGTATCTGCCCCCATCCTGATTTCCTATTCTTTACCATGTTTGTCACAGTTAAATGTTTCCCATCAACAAACAAATGTAAATATCGGACAAAGATAACACAACTAATCACAAAATGCAGATTATAAATGAAGGTCTTTAATATTAAGGAAAAAGAAATCCAAACCTACAGGGCCCTGTTTGTAAAAGTGATTGCCCCCTTGTAGTGCAGCAGTATCCACACTGTGCAGTGATGAGGCAGTGACCCAGCAAAGTTTAAAACAAAAGTCTCTTTAGGGCACGGTTAGGTGGCCGTAAACTCATGCGATAATCGCATTGCACTGCACTGGACTAGCCCGACACCTCTCCTGACCTGAGTAACACAGCGTGATGGATTACTATGCAGCTGTCAAGCTCAGGTTAGGAGAGCCAACAGCCACTACGAGGTTTATCATGCGATTCTCGCTCGAGTTATACGGCCGTCTGACCCCGGCCTTAACGTTCAACTCACAGCAAAACACAGTAAACGATATCGTCCGGATCGCAGCCAGAAACCATATCCTCCAGATTGCAGTCAATAAACACGCCAGTCCTCCTACAGTTGACCGACAGGCACAAGACAGTCTACCTCCGAGACCTGTTGCCATGGGCGACAGTACCACTGCGTACACTGCGGGTGCCAGACATACCAGCTACCCTGGATGTTTGGCTCCGGTGGCCTGCGTTCCCTCACACAGTTGGAGCTCCTGCTGCTCTGCACTCTTACAAACACCAAACTGACACTGACCCTGACACACCCAAACCCTTTACTGCAGACTTTTAGCTGGAATCTGTGGCCATGTGCCACAAGGAAAAACTGGGCCGGGAATGAAACAGACTGCACCACTACCATCTGTAGTCTGTTTCAATACACAAAAGCCCAGAGCAGGTTTTCCCTAAATCTGCCTTGGACAACCAGCATTTCCAAGACCTCACTTTAGTCTGCATTGCAACCACAGCTACGCCTGTGACTGCAGTGCACTTTCATGGCCTCAATACGTTTCCGTGCGTATCCTGGGGGGAACACACAGTGCCCCCTACATGTGACACCGGTCACTGCCTCACACCCTAAACCTAATAACTGGTTGGTTCACACTTAGCAGCAACAACTGCAATCAAGCATTTGCGATAACTGGCAATGAGTCTTTTACAACGCCCTGGAGGGATTTTAGCCAGTCATCTCTGCACCTTTTGAAGGTCATATCGTCGTATCTCAAACAGATTAAGGTCAGGACTTTTACTAGGTCACTTCAAAGTCTTAATTTTGTTTTTCTTAAGCCATTCAGAGGTGAACTTTCTGTTGTGTTTTGGATCATTGTCCTGCTGCATAATGCAAGCACGCTTCAGCTTGAGGTCACGAACACATGACATTCACCTTCAGGATTTTTTGGTAGACAGCAGAATTCATGGTCCATTTACCACAGCAAGTCTTCTAGTTCCTGAAGCAACAAAATAGCCCCAGACCATCACACTGCCACCAACATATTTTACTGTTGGTATGATGTTCCTTTTCTGAAATGCTGTGTTACTTGTATACCAGATATAATGGGACATACACCTTCCAAAAAGTTCAACTTTTGTCTCATCAGTCCAAAGAGTATTCTCTTAAAAATCTTGGGATCATCAAGATGTTTTCTGGCAAAATTGAGCCTTTATGTTCTTATTGATCAGCAGTGGATTTGGTCTTGGAACTCTGGCATGCAGGCCATTTTTGCCCAGTCTCTTTCTTATGGTGGAGTCATGAACACTGACTTTAGCTGATGCAAGTGAGGCCTTCGGTTCTTAGGATGTTGTTGTGGGGTCTATTGCGACCTCTTGGATAAGTAGTCACTGCGCTCTTGGGGTGATTTTTGGTCGGCCGGCCACTCCTGGGAAGGTTCACAACTGTTCCTTTTTTTCGCCATGTGTGGATAATGGCTCTCACTTTGGTTTGCTGGAGTCCCAAAGCTTTAGAAATGGCTTTATAACATTTTCCAGACTAATAGATGTCAATTACTTTGTTTCTTATTTGTCCCAGGATTTCTTTGGATCGCAGCATGATGTCTAGCTTTTGAGGATATTTTGGTCTACTTCAGTTTGTCAGATAGGTCCTATTTAAGTGATTTCTTGATTGAGAACAGGTGTGGCCATCACCGAAACCTGCCTCACTCTCTCTGACACAGCCTCTCCTGCTACACTTTCGTATGGTGTATTCCACCTTTCCCACACACCCCGCCCCAGCAGCAAGCATGGTGATAGAGTTGTTTTCTCCTGTCAGATAACTGCTCCTTCACCCCAATCCCACTACCACCCTCTGTTACCCTCCCTTCCTTTGAGGTGCACTCTGTGCGCATCTACTCCCCCTCCAACCTCTAACTAGCTGTCATTTACCGCCCCCCAGGATCAGCCACCACTTTCTTTGACCACTTCACCACCTGGCTACTTCATTTCCTCTCCGCTAACATGCCCACTATCATCTTGGACGTCTTCAACATCCCCATTGACACTTCCCTCTCAGCTGCTATTTAGCTTCTATCTCTCACTTCCTCCTTCGGCCTCACTCAATGGTCTTCTGCAGCCACTCACAAAGATGGCCACACACTGGACCTCATTTTCACCCGCCTCTGCTCCCTATCTAGCCTCTCTAACTCACCTCTTCCTCTCTCTGACCACAACCTACTTACATTCTCTTCACTCTCCTCTCCAGGTCAACAATCCCCACCCCACAAACTCGCACACCCTCGCAGAAATCTTAAACACCTCGATCTACACTCACTGTCTGAATCCCTTCTCCCTCTTACAGACATAAGTTCCCTACACAATGCGGATGCTATATAACACCACAATAGCTGCAGCTCTGGAGTCGGTTGCCCCTCTCAAACATACCAAAGCTCGCAAAATCAACAGACAGCCCTGGCACACCAGCCTGACCAAAGAACTGAGGCGCGCATCCAGGGCTGCTGAGCGGAGATGTAAAAGATCCAGCTCCAACGAGCACTTCATCGCATTCAAACAATCCCTCACTACTTTCAAGACCACACTCACTGCAGCTAAACAAACCTACTTCTCATCTCTCATATCCTCCCTGTCTCACAACCCTAAACAGCTATTCAATACTTTCAATTCTCTCCTCTGTCCCCCAGCACCTCCTCCCTCTCCACTCATCTCAGCTGAAGACTTTGCCTCATTTTTCAAGCAGAAGATTGATAACATCAAAGACAGTTTTGGTTGACAACCCCCAGAGCCCTTCCTCCTAACTGTCCAACCCTCCTCCTCCAAAACCAACTTCTCCACCATTTCAGAAGATCAACTCTCCACTCTACTCTCAAGATCACATCTCACCACCTGTGCATTTGACCCGATCCCATCCAACTTCATCCCAAACCTTACCACAGTCTTCATCCCAACCCTAACCCATCTCTTCAACCTATCACTAACAACTGGTGTTTTCCCCTCAAGCTTTAAACATGCCTCAATCACACCTATCCTCAAAAAGCCTTCACTTGACCCATCCTCTGTATCCTCTGCCTCAAAATACTGGAACAACACGTCCATCTTGAACTGTCCTCTCACCTCTCCTCTTGCTCCCTCTTCCACTGAAATTGCCCTAACTAATGGATCCTAGTTAATGATAAACTTACCTGGAGCACCCAGTTCCAGTCAGCGGCTGCTAAAGCAAACAGGATCATGGGGTACATTAAAAGAGGTCTGGATACACATGATGAGAGCAATATACTGCCTCCGTACAAATCCCTGGTAAGACCGCACATGGAGCACTGTGTACAGTTTTGGGCACCGCTGCTCAGGAAGGATATAATGGAACTAGAGAGGGTACAAAGGAGGGCAACAAAATTAATAAAGGGGATGGGGGAACTGCAAAACCCAGAGATGAGAAAAATTAGGATTATTTAGTCTAGAAAAAAAGATGACTGAGGGGCGATCTAATAACCATGTATAAGTATATAAGGGGACAATACAAATATCTCTCCAAGGATCTGTTTATACCAAGGAAGGTGATGGTCACAAGGAGGCATTTTCTGCTTCTGGAGGAGAAAAGGTTTTTCCACCAACATAGAAGAGGATTCTTTACTGTTAGGGCAGTGAGAATCTGGAATTCCCTGCCTGAGGAGGTGGTGATGGCGAACTCAGTCGAAGGGTTCAAGAGAGGCCTGGATGTCTTCCTGGAGCGTAACAATATTGTATCTTACAGTTATTGTTATGTTCTTTAGAAGGACGTAGATCTGGGGATTTATTCTGA
Source organism: Dendrobates tinctorius (assembly GCF_039654945.1). Taxonomy (NCBI): domain Eukaryota; kingdom Metazoa; phylum Chordata; class Amphibia; order Anura; family Dendrobatidae; genus Dendrobates; species Dendrobates tinctorius. Next base: position 3,570,358 of record NW_027361824.1, read on the forward strand.
CGGAATATAGGCTGAACTGGACGGACACATGGCTTTTTTCGGCCTTGCTGTGTTACCATGTTAAGGTCACCAATGACCTATTAACCACCAAAGCCAAGCGACACTACTCTGTCCTCCTCCTCCTGGACCTGTCCTCTGCCTTTGACACAGTGGACCATTCCCTATTATTACAGACCCTCTCATCCCTCGGCATCACAGACTTGGCCCTATCCTGGATCTCATCATACCTAACAGATCGTACATTCAGCGTCTCCCACTTGCACACCACCGGCTCACCGCGCCCCCTATCTGTCGGAGTCCAGCAAGGTTTAGTCCTAGGGCCCTGCTCTTCTCCATTTACACCTTCGGCCTCGGACAGCTCATATAACCTCATGGCTTTCAGTATCACCTCTATGCTGATGACACACAGATCTACTTCTCTGGACCAGATATCACCTCCCTGCTAACCAGAATCCCACAATGTCTGTCCACTATTTTTTCCTTCTTCTATGCTAGAATTCTAAAACATAATATGGACAAAACAGAATTAATCATCTTTCCCCATCTCACTCGACCCCCCTAGCGGACCTATCCATTGCCTCTGGGTTATCCTTGACACTGATCTCTCTTTCAAACCACATATCCAAGCCCTTTCCACTTCCTGCCGACTTCAACTCAAAAATATTTCCCTGATCCGTACATTCCTCAACCAAAAATCTGCAAAAACCCTAGTCCAAGCCCTCATTATCTCCCGCCTTGACTACTGCAACCTCCTGCTCTGTGGCCTCCCCTCTAACACTCTCGCACCCCTCCAATCTATTCTAAACTCTGCTGCCCGACTAATCCACCTGTCCCCCCGCTATTCCCCTGCCTCTCCCCTCTGTCAATCCCTGCACTGGCTCCCCATTGCCCAAAGACTCCAGTTCAAAACCCTAAACATGACATACAAAGCCATCCACAACCTGAGTCATACACAGCCATCCACAACCTGTCTCCTCCATACATCTGTGACCTCGTCTCCCGGTACTTACCTGCACACAACCTCCGATCCTCACAAGATCTCCTTCTCTACTCCCCTCTTATCTCCTCTTCCCACAATCGCATACAAGATTTCTCTCGCGCTTCCCCCCTACTCTGGAACTCTCTACCACAACATATCAGACTCTCGCCTACCATGGAAACCTTCAAAAAGTACCTGAAGACCCACCTCTTCCGACAAGCCTACAACCTGCAGTAACCACTGATCGACCAAACCGCTGCACGACCAGCTCTACCCTCGCCTACTGTATTATCACCCATCCCTTGTAGATTGTGAGCCCTCGTGGGCAGGGTCCTCTCTCCTCCTGGACCAGTCGTGACTTGTATTGTGTAAGATTACTGTACTTGTATATATTATGTATACCCCTCCTCACATGTAAAGCGTCATGGAAGAAATGGCGCTATAATAATAATCTATTTATATAATTGCCTTGTAATGTTTTCATTTCCTGTTCTGTCCAGATGTCACCGTATCCCAGAATTCCAAGAGGAGGAAGTTCACCGACCGCCATATTGGGACACCCAAGTGATGGGTATCTCAATATGGAAACTGCTGCTGGTACCAACCTATTGCGCGGTATCACCAGCGGAACACCGTCGCACCACACACACATACACACACTATATGCCGTACGCACCACACACACTCACTCTCACACACTCACATTAAAGGGGTTTTCCCACGAGCGAAAGTTCATTTTAAAAATTGTCTGTGTCTGGCCGTGTACGGAGCATACCACATCTCCTGGGCAGGGGAGGAAGCAAAAGACAACACTGACATTACAGCAGGGGATCACAGAGGATACATTTTGTGAGGTAAAATATTTCACTGACTGTTTTTAAACAATATTTTACCTCACAAAATGTATCCTCTGCGATCTCCTGCTGTAATGTCAGTATTGTCTTTTGCTTCCTCCCCTGCCCAGGAGCTGTGGTATGCTCCGTACACGGTCAGACACAGAAAGAGATAGTGGATAGGTGGGTGAGCACATGGGGGGAGAGATTCTCAACGTTACAAAACCTGTCCCCATCGTGACATTACCGCCCTCCCGATGCGATAGTATTGGGCCTCCATCTAGTAACAATAATAATCAGGCCTGGGTGTTGCTAGGGAATGTGACCTCAGCTTCCTAAAGACGTGATAAACCACAGTTAATTTATGTTTTAAGAGAGGAGAGGGTTATTTATTTTTCACACAGTGCCCTGTAGGTTTGGACTTCTTTTTCACCTTAAGGCCGGAGTCACACTACAGTGAGATACGGCCGAGTCTCGCAGGCTAAAACCAAGCTCTGGCACCGGCACTCCGGAGCGCAGCGTGCAGCTCCATGTATTACTGTGCGCCTGCACGCTCCGCTCCGGAGTGCCGGTGCCAGAACTTGGTTTTAGCCTGCAAGACTCGGCCGTATCTCGCTGTGTGTGATCCCGGCCTTATAAGCATCTCCTATGTGACATATATACAGCAGTCTCACAGAGATCATTATGAATCTAATCTACCAGATCACATCCCAAGTAACCGACCAGACCACAAAGATAGCGGTGAGGCAGCCATGGACCCGCCGGATAGCGGTGAGGCAGCCAATGACCTGCCGGATAGCGGTGAGGCAGCCACGGGCCCGCTGGATAGCGGTGAGGCAGCCACGGGCCCGCTGGATAGCGGTGAGGCAGCCAATGACCCGTCGGATAGCGGTGAGGCAGCCAATGACCCGTCGGATCGCGGTGAGGCAGCCACGGGCCCGCTGGATAGCGGTGAGGCAGCCAATGACCCGTCGGATAGCGGTGAGGCAGCCAATGACCCGTCGGATCGCGGTGAGGCAGCCACGGGCCCGCTGGATAGCGGTGAGGCAGCCAATGACCCACCGGATAATGGTGAGGCAGCCATGGATCCGCCGGAGAGTGGAGAGGCAGCCATGGACCCGCCAGATAGCGGTGAGGCAGCCAATGACCGGTCGGATAGCGGTGAGGCAGCCATGGACCCGCCGGATAGTGGAGAGGCAGCCAATGACCGGTCGGATAGCGGTGAGGCAGCCATGGACCCGCCAGATAGTGGAGAGGCAGCCAATGACCGGTCGGATAGCGGTGAGGCAGCCAATGACCCACCGGATAATGGTGAGGCAGCCATGGATCCGCCGGATAGTGGAGAGGCAGCCATGGACCCGCCAGATAGCGGTGAGGCAGCCAATGACCGGTCGGATAGCGGTGAGGCAGCCACGGGCCCGCTGGATAGCGGTGAGGCAGCCACGGGCCCGCTGGATAGCGGTGAGGCAACCATGGACCCGCCGGATAGTGGTGAGGCAACCATGGACCCGCCGGATAGCGGTGAGGCAGCCACGGGCCCGCCGGATAGTGGTGAGACAGCCACGGGCCCGCTGGATAGTGGTGAGACAGCCACGGGCCCGCCGGATAGCGGTGAGGCAGCCACGGGCCCGCCGGATAGCGGTGAGGCAGCCACGGGCCCGCTGGATAGCGGTGAGGCAACCATGGACCCGCCGGATAGCGGTGAGGCAGCCACGGGCCCGCTGGATAGCGGTGAGGCAGCCATGGACCCGCCGGATAGCGGTGAGGCAACCACGGGCCCGCTGGATAGTGGTGAGACAGCCAATGACCCGTCGGATAGCGGTGAGACAGCCAATGACCCGCCGGATAGCGGTGAGGCAGCCATGGACCCGCCGGATAGCGGTGAGGCAGTCAATGACCCGCCGGATAGCGGTGAGGCAGCCATGGATCCGCCAGAGAGCGGTGAGACAGCCAATGACCCGCCAGAGAGCGGTGAGGCAGCCATGGACCCGCCAGAGAGCGGTGAGGCAGCCATGGACGGTGGACCCGCTGGGTCCTATATAAACGGATGAGCGGTCCCCTTACTAACACACCAGACATCAGTGAGGTCACAAATAAGACTGCCCCTCATTCTGGACAGCAAAGAGGCCCCAAAAAGACACCAAAAGGTCCTGGTCAGTAGGGAGACTGTCTGGTTGGTCTCCCTGGCTGCTGCCCCTGCTCTTCCTCATGCTTTACACTGCAGCGCTGACGTGCAGCAGGTCAGTACATGGAGAGAGGATGGTACAGTTAGTGGAGCTCCAGGAGAGGCAGCCTGATGGGGGTGATAGTCCGAGAATCCAGCTCTGGGGCACAGATGTGAGATTACACAGGACAGAGTCCTCTCATGACACTGCTCCTATTCTGCACAGCTGGAGGGGCAGCAGCCATGTCCCACCCGGGGGAGCGGCCCAGGAGGGCAGGAGGCGACATGTCCCACCCGGCGGGGGGCGGCCCAGGAGGGCAGGAGGCGACATGTCCCACCCGGGGGAGCGGCCCAGGAGGGCAGGAGGCGACATGTCCCACCCGGCGGGGGGCGGCCCAGGAGGGCAGGAGGCGACATGTCCCACCCGGCGGGGGGCGGCCCAGGAGGGCAGGAGGCGACATGTCCCACCCGGGGGAGCGGCCCAGGAGGGCAGGAGGCGACATGTCCCACCCGGCGGGGGGCGGCCCAGGAGGGCAGGAGGCGACATGTCCCACCCGGCGGGGAGCGGCCCAGGAGGGCAGGAGGCGACATGTCCCACCCGGGGGGGAGCTGCCCAGGAGGGCAGGAGGCGACATGTCCCACCCGGGGGAGCGGCCCAGGAGGGCAGGAGGCGACATGTCCCACCCGGCGGGGGGCGGCCCAGGAGGGCAGGAGGCGACATGTCCCACCCGGGGGAGCGGCCCAGGAGGGCAGGAGGCGACATGTCCCACCCGGGGGAGCGGCCCAGGAGGGCAGGAGGCGACATGTCCCACCCGGGGGAGCGGCCCAGGAGGGCAGGAGGCGACATGTCCCACCCGGGGGGCGGCCCAGGAGGGCAGGAGGCGACATGTCCCACCCGGGGGAGCGGCCCAGGAGGGCAGGAGGCGACATGTCCCACCCGGGGGAGCGGCCCAGGAGGGCAGGAGGCGACATGTCCCACCCGGGGGGCGGCCCAGGAGGGCAGGAGGCGACATGTCCCACCCGGCGGGGGGCGGCCCAGGAGGGCAGGAGGCGACATGTCCCACCCGGCGGGGGGCGGCCCAGGAGGGCAGGAGGCGACATGTCCCACCCGGGGGGCGGCCCAGGAGGGCAGGAGGCGACATGTCCCACCCGGCGGGGGGCGGCCCAGGAGGGCAGGAGGCGACATGTCCCACCCGGGGGAGCGGCCCAGGAGGGCAGGAGGCGACATGTCCCACCCGGGGGAGCGGCCCAGGAGGGCAGGAGGCGACATGTCCCACCCGGCGGGGGGCGGCCCAGGAGGGCAGGAGGCGACATGTCCCACCCGGGGGAGCGGCCCAGGAGGGCAGGAGGCGACATGTCCCACCCGGCGGGGGGCGGCCCAGGAGGGCAGGAGGCGACATGTCCCACCCGGGGGGCGGCCCAGGAGGGCAGGAGGCGACATGTCCCACCCGGCGGGGGGCGGCCCAGGAGGGCAGGAGGCGACATGTCCCACCCGGGGGAGCGGCCCAGGAGGGCAGGAGGCGACATGTCCCACCCGGGGGAGCAGCCCAGGAGGGCAGGAGGCGACATGTCCCACCCGGGGGAGCGGCCCAGGAGGGCAGGAGGCGACATGTCCCACCCGGGGGAGCGGCCCAGGAGGGCAGGAGGCGACATGTCCCACCCGGCGGGGGGCGGCCCAGGAGGGCAGGAGGCGACATGTCCCACCCGGGGGAGCGGCCCAGGAGGCGACATGTCCCACCCGGGGGAGCGGCCCAGGAGGGCAGGAGGCGACATGTCCCACCCGGGGGAGCAGCCCAGGAGGGCAGGAGGCGACATGTCCCACCCGGGGGAGCGGCCCAGGAGGGCAGGAGGCGACATGTCCCACCCGGGGGAGCGGCCCAGGAGGGCAGGAGGCGACATGTCCCACCCGGCGGGGGGCGGCCCAGGAGGGCAGGAGGCGACATGTCCCACCCGGGGGAGCGGCCCAGGAGGCGACATGTCCCACCCGGGGGGCGGCCCAGGAGGGCAGGAGGCGACATGTCCCACCCGGGGGAGCGGCCCAGGAGGGCAGGAGGCGACATGTCCCACCCGGGGGGCGGCCCAGGAGGGCAGGACCCCGCCGCCGTGTCCGGGCGTGTAGTGGCGGTGCAGGCAGTGAGCTGTGCCGGCGTCTCCTCCGCGGCTGCTGCCCGGGATCTGCAGGTAAGTCCCCGGCTCTGAGTGATGGCTTCTAGCTGGGACTCCCGGCCCTTGGGTTTCCTGTTGTTGCGAACTACAACTCCCAGCATGAGGTCCGGGCTGGCTGAGGGTTGTAGCTGTTTCCCTGGGCTGCAGCTTCTCCTGTCAGTGAGTGGGAGGTCGTGTCCATCCAGCGGTGGAATCCCGCGTGGATCTCGCCCCACAGCTCCGTGTGGTCCCGGACAGCGCAGTGTGACGGACCCGCAGCTGTGGAGATGTATCAGCTTTATCCTGCTGGGAAAACCATCCTGACATTTTGTGGTTTTGCCCCATTGTTGGCTGTTTGCTGTGTGGGGTCTCAGCCGGGGTGACGGGGGTCCCACTGACAGAAGGGACCCTCCACTGTACCAGCGGTGGTGCCCCCGATAAGTCTCTAATAGTATCCGTCTTTTGGGGCCTCCAGGGCCCGGGGGTGAGTGCAGCCCCTGCAGCTATTGTACTCTCTCCCCGCAGTCTAATCCCCCTAGATTCCTCTACGAGGGTCTGTGCAGACGATCAGTGATCGGCAGCGCTCTGGACGCAGCACATGTCCGCCGCCGTCTATTGAACGCAGGTGACTCCTCTGTAATCACTGAGCCGTGCGGATTCACCGCGTCCAGTGCATTGTACAGGTGACTGCAGTCTGGTGACACGCACCGCATGTCCGTCTCCACGGGTGAGCCGCAGGCGAGTCTGGACATAGAGTGGGCATGGGATGTCTGGAAATCTCATCCACTATGCTGTGACGTCTGGACGCTGCACAAGTACACAGTGTCCGACCCACAGCGTGGACTGACCATGGGAACGTACCCTACGACACAGACGCCCGTGGACTGTGCTGCAAAGAAAGAGGTGGTGTCCTGCTCCACGCTCTCTTCCCGTCCCATTCCATCCCACGCTCTCGTCCCTTCCCACGCTCTCGTCCCTTCCCACACTCTCGTCCCTTCCCGCGCTCTCGTCCCTTCCCGCGCTCTCGTCCCTTCCCGCGCTCTCGTCCCTTCCCGCGCTCTCGTCCCTTCCCGCGCTCTCGTCCCTTCCCGCGCTCTCGTCCCATCCCACGCTCTCGTCCCGTCCCACACTCTCGTCCCTTCCCTCGCTCTCGCCCCGTCCCATTACATCCCACTCTCGTCCCGTCCCTTCCCACGCTCTCGCCCCGTCCTGCGCTCTCGCCCCGTCCCGCGCTCTCGCCCCATTACATTCCACGCTGTCGTCCTGCTCCCAGCACCGGCGTCATTGTGGGGGCGAGCGCTGTAAGATCCAATGAGTCTCCCTCCACACTGTAGACACTAGCCCAGCCGGGTCACTAAATACCCCGTACGGTCCTGCACTATAATCATTTTTCTGTTGAGGCGGGAGGTGCGCTGTCATTATAGCACAAATCATAATGGCTAATGTGGATGGTGAAAGGCAGAGGGATGGAGGAGGAGGAAAGAGTTATGGATGACAGCAAGGTCTGGAGGAGGACAGGAACCTGGAGGAAAAGGACATAGGTGGTCTGGAGGAGGATGGAGAAGAACAGAGGAACCTGTAGAAAGATGAGGACAGAAGAACCTAGGGCCTGGATTAGGAGGAGGATGGTGGGGTCTGGAGGAGGACAGAGTAACCTGGAGAAGAAAGAGAATGGAGGAGGACAGAGTGTTTAGGAGGAGGAAGAAAATGGAGGAGGACGGTGGAACCTGCAGGAGAACAGAGAAACATGGAGGAGGACAGAGGAACCTCAGGTCTGGAGTTGGAAGAGGACTGAGGAATCTGGAGGAGGGCTAAGGAAACTAGAGGGGGACAGAGGAACCTGGAGTAGGAGAAGTACATAAGGGTATGGAGGAGGACATAGGGGTATGGAAGAGGATGGAGAACAGAGGAACCTGGAGGAGGATGAGCACAGAAGTACTGTACCTAGGGTGGGAGCAGGACAGAGAGGTTTGGGGGAGGGGGAAGGAGGTGTTTGGAAGAGGAGGTGGACAGAGGGATCTGGAGTAAGGACATGGGAACCTGGGGTCAGGAGAAGTAGGATGGAGATAACTGAAGGAGGACAGAGGAGGAGGTGGATAGAGGAACCTGGGGTCTGGAGTAGGAGGAGAGGTCTGAAGGCAGACTGGGGGATTTGGAAAAGGATGAAGAAACCAGGCGGAGGAGGTGGATAGGGGAACCTGGAAGACAGAGGAAGAGGGGGGCAGAGGAACCTGGAGGCGGGAGACTGATGATCCTGAGGGAAGATGAGGAGGGAACCAAGGAATTTGGACTGGGGGGTGGGTCAGAGGAACCTGGAGTAGAAGGAGGGGACCGAGGAATCTGGAGGAAGAGGAGGAGATGGGAACTTGTAGCTAGACGAGGTCTGAGGAACCTGGAGGAGGAGGACTGAGGAACCTAAAGGGGAGGACTGAAGAACGTGGAGGAGGGGTGACAGAGGGAGGAGGAGGAGGACAGGGGAACCTGTGCACTTCTGGCCTGGGACTCTCCAATGACATTGGCAATGGGTGGACAGTGGACACCCCTCTTCATCAGACAGTGCTCACATTCTTCCATGGAGACTTGAGTTTAGACAGGATCTGAGGATGTTGGGAGAGTAGTACGGGGAGAAATGCACCATGCAGCCCAAATCTCTGACAATTTCTGGGGGCAGCCCCTATTCTTGAACACTATACTTTCATAGGGTTTCACCACATTCACAGGTTTTCCCATTGGTGAAGAGCGGGTTGTTTGTCCCTCATCCACCGAAGAGCAATCACTTAACGGGCAATAAGTTTCCCGCTGAATTATACGGACTGAAAAGCCCAGTAAGCGGACCTCCAGTGTACGTGCGATGGGGACAACGGCAGTACCCCTCTAAAGTGATGGGATTTGGAGACCACCCTACACTACGTGCCAGGAGTCTGCGCCTGGTGTATACATCGCTGACGTGCATTGTGAGAATTTCCCCATTTTCTGCAGTTGTTGAAGAGATAAGTATTTATGCGGAAATATTGGAAACAGTCAGCAATCTTGTGGCCAGAACTTCCTATAATTAGGGAGCTGCAGCATTGTGGTCTTCTGTGCTCCCGGGGTCACTCCAGTCTATGCTGCCGCTCAGCCGCGAGATGACCGAGTTCCTTGTATAGTGGTGGGTCAGTAAGAAGCTGCCGTGGTAGGACATGAGGGCGTCCTCCAACAAATGGCGGCCATGTTTCCATATACATTACTGTGTCAGTCTGTACTGCTGTACTGACATTCTGTTCATGAATCTGGAAGCTCAGGATGAACATCAGGTGCTCTAATGCTTGTGAGATTTTCATTTTTGTGTTTCTTTATTTCCTAGGTTTCCCTGTGAACCATAGAATATCCTTGCCTTGATCATGAGGGTCCTTTTGTCCGCCGAGCTCCTGATGGGGGTGGTTGTCCTCCTGCACCCCGCCTCAGGATTTCCTTTTATTCTCACCCAATTGAGCACCCGTAAAAGCAGCTGCAAGCCGGTGCCAAGCAGTATGACCCTGTGCCATGGGGTGGGCTACAGCGAGATGCGGCTGCCCAACCTACTAGGACATGACACCATGAAAGAGGTTCTGCAGCAGGCAGGCTCCTGGGTACCCCTTCTCACCAAGCAGTGCCATTCAGACACCAAGAAGTTCCTGTGCTCCCTATTTGCCCCGGTGTGCCTCAGTGACCTGGAGGAAGCCATTCATCCCTGCCGATCCCTATGTGAGGAGGTCCGAGACGGCTGCACACCCGTGATGGCTGCTTTTGGGTTTCCATGGCCGGAGATGTTTAACTGCTCCCAGTTTCCAGAAGGGAACGAGCTGTGTGTGCCCCCTGCTGGCATGGAGGACAAGATGCCAGTGTCAAAGGAAGGTAAGTGATCGTAGGGAAGTGAGCGTGGCACAGCCGGTAAGTGACCAGGAGGATGTGAGCGTGGCATGGCCGGTAAGTGACCAGGAGGAAGTGAGCGTGGTACAGCCGGTAAGTGACCAGGAGGATGTGAGGATGGCATGGTCAGTAAGTGACCAGGAGGAAGTGAGCTTGGCACAGCTGTAGGTGGCTGGGAGGATGTGAGGATGTCGTGGCTGGGAGGATGTGAGCATGGCACAGCCGGTAAGTGACCAGGAGGAAGTGAGCGTGGCATGGCCGGTAGTGGCTAGGAGGATGTGAGCGTGGCACAGCCGGTAAGTGACTAGGATGATGTGAGCGTGGCACAGCCGGTAAGTGACCAGGAGGATGTGAGCATGGCACGGCCGGTAAGTGACCAGGAGGAAGTGAGCGTGGCACAGCTGTAGGTGGCTGGGAGGATGTGAGCATGGCACAGCCGGTAAGTGACTAGGAGGTGTGAGCGTGGCACAGCCGGTAAGTGACTAGGAGGTGTGAGCGTGGCACAGCCGGTAAGTGACTAGGAGGTGTGAGCGTGGCACAGCTGTAGGTGGCTGGGAGGATGTGAGCGTGGCACGGCCGGTAGTGGCTAGGAGGTGTGAGTGTGGCACAGCCGGTAAGTGACTAGGAGGAAGTGAGTGTGGCACAGCCGGTAAGTGACCAGGAGGATGTGAGCGTGGCACATCCGGTAAGTGACTAGGAGGAAGTGAGCGTGGCACAGCCGGTAAGTGACCAGGAGGATGTGAGCGTGGCACATCCGGTAAGTGACTAGGAGGAAGTGAGCGTGGCACAGCTGGTAAGTGACCAGGAGGATGTGAGCGTGGCACATCCGGTAAGTGACTAGGGGGAAGTGAGCGTGGCAAAGCCGGTAAGTGACTAGGATGATGTGAGCGTGGCACAGCCGGTAAGTGACCAGGAGGAAGTGAGCGTGGCACAGCTGGTAAGTGACCAGGAGGAAGTGAGCGTGGCACAGCCGGTAAGTGACCAGGAGGATGTGAGCGTGGCACATCCGGTAAGTGACTAGGAGGAAGTGAGCGTGGCACAGCCGGTAAGTGACCAGGAGGATGTGAGCGTGGCACATCCGGTAAGTGACTAGGAGGAAGTGAGCGTGGCACAGCTGGTAAGTGACCAGGAGGATGTGAGCGTGGCACATCCGGTAAGTGACTAAGGGGAAGTGAGCGTGGCAAAGCCGGTAAGTGACTAGGATGATGTGAGCGTGGCACAGCCGGTAAGTGACCAGGAGGAAGTGAGCGTGGCACAGCTGGTAAGTGACCAGGAGGTCTTATATTTAGAGACTCTATAGCGACGGGGTCTGTTCCACAGGACTGGTGCATAGAAAATGTGGTACCAATATTCAAAAAGGGCTCTAAAAGTGACCCTGGAGATTATAGGCCAGTGAGTCTAACCGCTGTTGTTGGTGAGATATGTGAAGGGTTTCTGAGGGATGTTATTCTGGATTATCTCAATGAGAATAACTGTGTAATGCCATATCAGCATGGGTTTATGAGGAATCGCTCCTGTCACACCAATCTAATCAGTTTTTATGAAGAGGTAAGCTACAGACTGGACCAAGGTGAGTCATTGGATGTGGTATATCTTGATTTTTCCAAAGCGTTTGATACCGTGCCACACAAGAGGTTGGTACACACAATGAGAATGCCGGGTCTGGGGGAAAATGTGTGTAAATGGGTAAGTAGCTGGCTTAGTGATAGAAAGCAGAGGGTGGTTATAAATGGTATATTCTCTAACTGGGTCGCTGTGACCAGTGGAGACCGCAGGGGTCGGTGTTGGGACCTCTTCTCTTCAACATATTTATTAATGATCTGGTAGAAGGTTTACACAGTAAAATATCGATATTTGCAGATGATACAAAACTATGTAATGCAGTCAATGCAAGAGAAGATAGTATTCTGCTACAGATAGATCTGGATAAGTTGGGAACTTGGGCCGAAAGGTGGCAGATGCAGTTTAACATTGATAAATGTAATGTTATGCACATGGGAAGAAGGAATCAATATCACCATTACACACTGAACAGTAAACCACTGGGTAAATCTGACATGGAGAAGGACTTGGGGATCCTAGTTACTGATAAACTTACTTGGAGCAGCCAGTGCCAGGCAGCGGCTGCCAAGGCAAACAGGATCATGGGGTGCATTAAAAGAGGTCTGGATACGCATGATGAGAGCATTATACTGCCTCTGTACAAATCTCTGGTAAGACCGCACATGGAGTACTGTGTACAGTTTATGGCACCGGTGCTCAGGAAGGATATAATGGAACTAGAGCGGGTACAAAGGAGGGCAACAAAATTAATAAAGGGGATGGGGGAACTGCAAAACCCAGAGAGATTAGCAAAATTAGGATTATTTAGTCTAGAAAAAAGACGACTGAGGGGCGATCTAATAACCATGTATAAGTATATAAGGGGACAATACAAATATCTCTCCGAGGATCGGTTTATACCAAGGAAGGTGACGGTCACAAGCGGGCATTCTCTGCGTCTGGAGGTTTTTAAACCAACATAGAAGAGGATTCTTTACTGTTAGGGCAGTGAGAATCTGGAATTCCCTGCCTGAGGAGGTGGTGATGGCGAACTCAGTCGAAGGGTTCAAGAGAGGCCTGGATGTCTTCCTGGAGCGTAACAATATTGTATCTTATAGTGATTAGGTTCTTTAGAAGGATGTAGATCTGGGGATTTATTCTGACGGAATTTTATAGGCTGAACTGGACGGACTAATGTCTTTTTTCGGCCTTACGAACTATGTTACTATGTTAAGTGAGCGTGGCAAAGCCGGTAAGTGACCAGGAGGAAATGAGCGTGGCACAGTGTAAGGATTCCCAAGGGTGAACCCACTGGACCGCGGCAAGCGAACCTCCCCTGGGCGAGCGGACCAGGTGGACCACCCCCTATACAGGGAGCGTTTGGGACAGGCCCAGGGGAAACTACTCACCACGGCAGCTGGTACCCGAGGACGGAGGTGCACAGTAGAGGGTGCAGCGGGCAGGCGGAAGGATGAGCAGGACTGGAACCGGCAGGACTGGAGGCCAGGAACGGAGGCTGAAGGATACAGGCAGGCAAGGCTGGAACGGCAAGACACGGGTCAGACGCAGGGCACAGGCTGAACACGGAGACGAGATGGCGGGCACTGGGAGGAACACAAGGAACGGTTAGACAGGAAGCACGAGGAAAGGGTAAGAGCAGCAGGGAAAAAGGCAGGCAGGCTGGAGCCAGAGTCACAGAGAGAGGAAGTGACGATCAGGCGGTGAGCTGGAGGAAGAGGCTGCCTCTTATAGAGGCAGGAGTTTCCGGGTCAGGTCAGCAGGGTCAGGAGGGTGGGGAGAAGGCCTGGCTTGGCCTGTAGTGGGACCTGGAGCGCAGGGTGCGCATGCGCCCCGGGCCGAACGCCGGGACAGAGCGCGGGGTGGAGGACAGGCGTGCAGGTGAGCGCGCGCCCGCCACGGGAGCACGCCGGAGGCGGCAGGCGCACCCAGCGCGGGGAGAGGCGGCAGCAGGAGCCGAGGACGCGGCGGGAGCGGCGAGTGTGGAGCCGGCGGTGAGCGTGACACACAGCTGGTAAGTGACCAGGAGGATGTGAGTGTGGCACAGCTGGTAAGTGACCAGGAGGAAGTGAGCGTGGCACAGCTGGTAAGTGACCAGGAGGAAGTGAGCGTGGCACAGCTGGTAAGTGACCAGGAGGATGTGAGTGTGGCACAGCTGGTAAGTGACCAGGAGGATGTGAGCGTGGCACAGCTGGCAAGTGACCAGGAGGAAGTGAGCATGGCACAGCGGGCAAGTGACCAGGAGGAATGAACTTGGCATGGCCGGTAAGTGACCAGGAGGAAGTGAGCGTGGCATGGCCGGTAAGTGACCAGGAGGAAGTGAGCGTGGCACAGCGGGCAAGTGACCAGGAGGAAGTGAACTTGGCATGGCCGGTAAGTGACCAGGAGGAAGTGAGCGTGGCACGGCCGGTAAGTGACCAGGAGGAAGTGAGCGTGGCACAGCCGGTAAGTGACCAGGAGGAAGTGAGCGTGGCACGGCTGGTAAGTGACCAGGAGGAAGTGAGCTTGGCACGGCTGGTAAGTGACCAGGAGGAAGTGAGCGTGGCATGGCCGGTAAGTGACCAGGAGGAAGTGAGCGTGGCACGGCTGGTAAGTGACCAGGAGGAAGTGAGCGTGGCATGGCCGGTAAGTGACCAGGAGGAAGTGAGCGTGGCACAGCGGGCAAGTGACCAGGAGGAAGTGAACTTGGCATGGCCGGTAAGTGACCAGGAGGAAGTGAGCGTGGCATGGCCGGTAAGTGACCAGGAGGAAGTGAGCGTGGCACGGCTGGTAAGTGACCAGGAGGAAGTGAGCTTGGCACGGCCGGTAAGTGACCAGGAGGAAGTGAGCGTGGCATGGCCGGTAAGTGACCAGGAGGTGTGAGTGTGGCACGGCCGGTAAGTGACCAAGAGGAAGTGAGCGTGACATGGCCGGTAAGTGACCAGGAGGATGTGAGCGTGGCACGGCCGGTAAGTGACCAGGAGGAAGTGAGCGTGGCACGGCCGGTAAGTGACCAAGAGGAAGTGAGCGTGACATGGCCGGTAAGTGACCAGGAGGAAGTGAGCGTGGCACGGCCGGTAAGTGACCAGGAGGATGTGAGCGTGGCACGGCCGGTAAGTGACCAGGAAAATGTGAGCGTGGCACGGCCGGTAAGTGACCAGGAGGATGTGAGCGTGGCATCGCTGGCACCAGTCCATCATTTTCATGTTCTCCCGTCTGGTTTCAGAGCTCCCTTGCTCCGCCTGTCACAGTCCCACTGACACAGAGAAGGAGTTCCTGCAGGATTTTTGCTCCCGGGACTTTGGTGAGTTGTTACAAATAAAGTTTATTGAACTGCAGATCTGCGAAGCCAGACAATAATACTAAAGGGATCCACTGACCCGACCGCTCCTGTCTCCTTACAAAATCTGGAAATGTTCTTGCCTAAGGGATACAATTAGCCACAATTGACCAGCCCATAGGGAATCAGACAGGAGCCCAAGAGGAGTGAGACCACCTCCCTGCTGTATAGTGCAGAGTCATGTGACTTCTGTCTGCTCTGCTGAATGGCTGAGAGGTGATGGGGAGGAGCGAGAGAAGGCAGCGGCCAATCACCTGACAGTTTATTGGTGAACAGTATCTAATCCTATCCTGTGTGATACTGACTGCTGAGCCGTGTATCTAATCCTATCCTGTGTGATACTGACTGCTGAGCCGTGTATCTAATCCTATCCTGTGTGATACTGTCTGCTGAGCCGTGTATCTAATCCTATCCTATGTGATACTGACTGCTCAGCCGTGTATCTAATCCTATCCTGTGTGATACTGACTGCTGAGCTGTGTATCTAATCCTATCCTGTGTGATACTGCTGAGCAGTGTATCTAATCCTATCCTGTGTGATACTGACTGCTGAGCCGTGTATCTAATCCTATCCTGTGTGATACTGTCTGCTGAGCCGTGTATCTAATCCTATCCTATGTGATACTGACTGCTGAGCCGTGTATCTAATCCTATCCTGTGTGATACTGACTGCTGAGCTGTGTATCTAATCCTCTCCTGTGTGATACTGACTCCTGTGTGATACTGACTGCTGAGCCATGTATCTAATCCTCTCCTGTGTGATACTGTCTGCTGAGCCGTGTATCTAATCCTATCCAGTGTGATACTGACTGCTGAGCTGTGTATCTAATCCTATCCTGTGTGATACTGTCTGCTGAGCTGTGTATCTAATCCTATCCTGTGTGATACTGACTTCTGAGCTGTGTATCTAATCCAATCCTGTGTGATACTGACTGCTGAGCCGTGTATCTAATCCTCTCCTGTGTGATACTGTCTGCTGAGCCGTGTATCTAATCCTATCCTGTGTGATACTGTCTGCTGAGTCGTGTATCTAATCCTCTCCTGTGTGATACTGTCTGCTGAGCCGTGTATCTAATCCTATCCTGTGTGATACTGACTGCTGAGCCGTGTATCTAATCTTATCCTGTGTGATACTGTCTGCTGAGCTGTGTATCTAATCCTATCCTGTGTGATACTGACTGCTGAGCCGTGTATCTAATCCTTTCCTGTGTGATACTGACTGCTGAGCCGTGTATCTAATCCTCTCCTGTGTGATAGTGACTGCTGAGCCGTGTATCTAATCCTGAGCACTACTTCCCCATCATTTCCTGCTTGTTGCTCTCGTCCTCAGCCATGAAGGTGACTCTGCGCTCGGTGTCGTCCGTGGAGGGGGACGCTATGGTGGTCCCGGAGGTGAGAAGCCGGACGGTGTATAAAGCCAAGGGCTGGACGGAGGAGGAGCTGAAGAGGACGGTCCTGTGGCTGACAGACGGAGACAACTGCGTTTGCCCGGAGCTGCAGGAGCCGGGGGCCACGGTGCTGGTCCTGGGGCATCGGGCAGATGACCGGCTCGTTATCTCCTGGGTCAGGAAATGGCAGAAGAGCGAAAAGGAAATGAAGAAATTCTCCAGGACGGTGCGGAAGCTCCAGTGTTAGACCCAGCGGAGAAGGGGGAACACCCATCATGTGTAAAGCCCACTCTCATCATCCTCACGAGGGCCCGCAGGGCGTGGACCATGACCCCGGATCATTATAATGTCCCCGCCTACACATCATCATAGCTCCTCCCCATAGGATGGTGCAGTGGGTGTGGCCATTAAGGGAGGAGCCTGTTCATAGTTCTGGAGGCAGAAAAACGGAAAACGGCCTGCGAAATGTGTGGGTTCAGGATTTGAATTTTTTAGGGAAAAAAGTCAGCTATTTAAATGGCTAATTATGTTATGTAATAATGGAAATAAGCAGGATGAGGATATGAAGATTTACAATATTTACATGTGCCTGTCCCTTTAAGAGACATTTCTCCCTTTATAGCAGGAGCCTTATGACCTGACCCTTAAAGGTATACTTTAGAGAACTCGTATAAAATACCGATAAGGGATTGGAATTCACTGGAGGAGACCTCCCTTTGCATCGTACTCCATTTTTCCTTCAGGGGCGCTGCAGTGGAACTGTAAACTTACTGCTGGCTTCTTCCAAAGATTACAGCTGATTTCTGGAGGCCCCCATATGCTGGAGGAGACGCATCCGGTCCTCGTATGCAGGAGGAGACGCGTCCGGCCCCGTATGCAGGAGGAGACGCGTCCGGCCCCCGTATGCAGGAGGAGACGCGTTCGGCCCCCGTATGCAGGAGGAGACGCGTCCGGCCCCCGTATGCAGGAGGAGACGCGTCCGGCCCCGTATGCAGGAGGAGACGCGTCCGGCCCCCGTATGCAGGAGGAGACGCGTCCGGCCCCCGTATGCAGGAGGAGACGCGTCCGGCCCCCGTATGCAGGAGGAGACGCGTCCGGCCCCCGTATGCAGGAGGAGACGCGTCCGGCCCCCGTATGCAGGAGGAGACGCGTCCGGCCCCCGTATGCAGGAGGAGACGCGCTCCGGCCCCCGTATGCAGGAGGAGATGCGCTCCGACCCCCGTATGCAGGAGGAGACGCGCTCCGGCCCCCGTATGCAGGAGGAGATGCGCTCCGACCCCCGTATGCAGGAGGAGACTTGTTCTGCCATCCTCTGCCCCATGTCAGTGGTGTGAACTCTGCCTGACAACCTCGCTTGTTACATTGTATCCAGTGTATCCATGGTAACCAGTCTGATTGTACTGCTGCACACAGCTCAGGCTGATCCCAGGAATTCATTTATATGGAAAAGCATATGGAACAATTGTCAGCTGATCAGGGGATGATGGGGGTTGTGCTCTGTACATTCATAAACCTCAAGTCAGCGCCCAGTCGTCTCATTCACTTTCTTGGTCTTTGGGGACCTTTCTGCGTGGGGTCCGTGGCCCCTGGAATATACTGTCACCAGGTTTACATGTTTACATACGACCTCCCGGTAATACACCTCACCTGCTCTTGCTCACTGTCAGGGAATGGTAACATTCTTATTTATATCCAAAGCCAGAAAACCCCTCAGACCTAAGAGTTACCACAGCAAGGGTTTGTTACAATGGATCAGTGTAGATGAGAGCAAGCAGCCCAAAGTCCAGAACAGAAGAGAGATTCGCACTGCTCCTTCATCCTGGGGGCCGAGTGGTCAAAGCACCACCATCATGGTCATGGCTGTTCTGTCCCTGGTGCAGGGTGGTCAAGAATTTTCTGTCTTGACAGGTCATAGCTGTTGGGTGCTGTGTGGTCAGGTATATTTTGTCCCAGGTGCCAGATAGTCAGGACAAGCTCTGTCACGGGTACTGGATGGTCAAGACTCCTCCGCTCAGGGTGCATGATGGTCGGGTGCAGAGTGGTTGTGGCTCCTCTGTCCCTGGTGCTCAGGGATCTTCCGTCCCAGGTACCTGGTGGTCTGGGCTCCTCCACCCCTTGTACCTGGTGGTCTGGCTTCCTCCGTTCCAGGTGGCTGGTGGTCAGCGCTCCTCCATCCCAGGTGTCGGGTGGTCAGGGCTCCTCCGTCCCGGATGTCGAGTGGTCAGGGCTCCTCCGTCCCAGGTGTCAGGTGGTCAGGGCTCCTCCGTCCCGGGTGCCTGGTGGTCAGGGCTCCTCTGTCCCGTGTGTTGGGTGGTCAGGGCTCTTCCTTCTTGGGTGACAGGTGGACAGGCCTCTGTCCTTGCTGACTGGTGGTCAGAGCTCCTGTGTGCCTGGCGATCAGGGCTCCTCTATCCCTGCAGCCGGGTGATCAGGGCTCCTCCGTCCCAGGTGTCGAGTGATCGTGGCTCCTCCGTGTCGAGTGGTCAGGGCTCCTCCATACCGGGAGTCTAGTGGTCTGGGCTCCTCCATCCCGGATGCCTGGTGGTCTGGGTTTCCCCGTACCGAGTGCCTGGTGGTCTGGGCTCCTCCGCACCGAGTACCTGGTGGTCTGGGCTCCTCTGTATCGGGAGCCTGGTGGTCAGGGCTTCTCTGTCCCACGTACCGGGTGGTCAGGACTCTTTCTTCCTTGGTGACTGGTGGTCAGGGATCCTCCAACCCACGTGGTTAGGACTCTTTGTTCCCAGGTGTTGGGTGGTCAGTGCTCCTCCATCCCAGGTGTCAGGTAGTGAGGGCTCCTCCATCCCGGGTGCCTTGTGGTCAGGGCTCCTCCGTCCCGGGTGCCTGGTGGTCAGGGCTCCTCCGTTCCAGTGGCCTGGTGGTCAGAGCTCCTCTGGTGCCTGGTGTTCTGGGCTTCCTCAGTCCCAGGTGCCAGGTGTTCTGGCTTCCTCCGTCCCAGGTGCTGAGTGGTTTTGGCTCCTCCGTCCCGAGTGTCTGGTGGTTAGGGCTTCTCTGTTCCATGTGTTGGGTGGTCAGGGCTCTTCCTTCTTGGGTGAAGGGTGGCAGGGCTCCTCTTTCCTTGAGGATGGGTGGTCAGGGCTCCTTTTTCCTGGGTGCTGGGTGATCAGGGCTCTTCCGTCTCCGCTGCTGGGTGGTCAGGGCTCCTCCGTCCCGGGTCCCTGGTGGTTAGGGCTCCTCCGTCCCGGGTCCCTGGTGGTTAGGGCTCCTCCGTCCCGGGTGCCTGGTGGTTTGGTCTCCTCCTTCCCGGGTGTTTAGGGCTCCTCCGTCCCGGGTGCCTGGTGGTTTGGTCTCCTCCTTCCCGGGTGTTTAGGGCTCCTCCGTGCCGGGTGGTCAGGTCTCCTCTGTCCCAAATGATGCCTGGAGGTCAGGGCTCTTCTGTCCCGAATGCCTGGTGTTCAAGGCTCCTCTGTCCTGAATGCTTGGTGATCAGGGCTCCTCTGTCCCGAATGCCTGGTGGTCAGGGCTCCTCTGTCCCGAATGCCTGGTGGTCAGGACTCCTCTGTCTCAAATGCCTGGTGGTCAGGGCTCCTCTGCCCCGAAAGCCTGGTGGTCAGGGCTCCTCTGTCCCGAATGCCTGGTGGTCAGGGCTCCTCTGTCCCGAATGCCTGGTGGTCAGGGCTCCTCTGTCCCGAATGCCTGGTGGTCAGGGCTCCTCTGTCCCGAATGCCTGGTGGTCAGGGCTCCTCTGTCCCGAATGCCTGGTGGTCAGGGCTCCTCCGTCCCAAGTGATGGGTGGTCAGGGCTTCTCTGTCCCGTGTGCCAGGTGGTCAGGGCTCCTCCAACCCAGTTGGTCAGGACTCTTTCTTCCTGGGTGATGGGTGGACAGGACTCCTCTGTTGTTGGTAACTTGGTAACGGGTGGTCAGGGCTCCTCCGACGTGGGTGGTTAGGACTCCTCTGACCCGAGTGTTGGGAGGTTTGGACTCTGCTCCTTTACTACCTTCAAACCTCATTTCTTTGTTACACTAGAAAGTTAGTAACCATTTCTTATTATTTGCAATGGGTGGAGATTTCAAGAACGTACCCTGGATTGAATCCATCTTGCTCTGTTCTTTTTCTATGTCATCCAGGAACCAGAACGTCTCTGGACCATAGAAACAATGTGAATCTCACCGGCGAGCAGAGTGCTGACACCCAGGCACTACATGGGTTAAGTCCTGTGTCAGTTCTGGTAGTGCCCCCTTCCCTGCTGTGTGATGCAATGTAACGCCTTGTCTCCAGTTTGGGATTAATATTCCATATTTTGTGGGTTGGGGGGGCGCTTGGCTGGAGGTCCCAGCCCATGATGGTGGCTCCTGGGGCTTATTAAACTTCCATTTCTTTCCATATTACATTGGTTCCTTTGGCTGCAGCCCCTCCCCCACTCCTCACCCCTCTTATATTTGGGATATTAATTCGGAGCAGATGTTTGGCTGAACAGACGCCACTTGTGATGTCATCGCCGCTCGCCACAGACAACAACACTGGGTCAGTGATTGGCGGAGGAGGGGGTCTTAAACATATTTCCAAAACAGAACTGGATCCCTTGGGACGCGTTGGCCCCTCTCCTTCCTGAAAAGAACCCCCATCCCCAGGTGCCAAACGGCCAGCAACATGTGACTTTATGGATGATTTCAGCCCCACCTGATTCTGGTCACAGGCCGATACCCCTAGCGCCTCTAGTGGCCTGTGGGTGTAATCTCCCCGGATGAGACCGCCACCTTGTGTTTTCCATCTGGTAACTGACCCTGTTCATAAAGTTCAGGAGACTCTTCAAGTCCAACAACAACAATGCAAATGGGATCCTAGATGTGACGGCGGGCACCAGTGTAATAGATGTGGCCCTTGTGGTCCCAGTGCCTCCCGGCTACCCATGGCTCTGCCGTTATTTTCCATAGTCTAGAATAGATTATGGCAGAAAGCCTAAAAACATGGCAGCTTCCTTCCATACACCGTTCCTCCCTGGCCACAGGTTTTGTGTGGGGTCACCGCTTACCATTCACCTCAATGAAGCTGAGCTGCAGTACCACACACAACCTGTGGACTCGGGTGGCGCTGTTTATTGAAGAAATCAGCCATGTTTTTGGAACATTGGACAGCCCTTTTAGCGCCACTGGTCCCTGCTGCCATCAGTGCACTTTTGAGGTGCTATAGAGATTTTACAGGTTTTAGTTGTTGGGGGCCTGAGAGGCGAGACCCCTAGCGATCAATGAAATAAATGAGCAGAAATGATCGTCAGCGGCTGAAAACTCGTTTCGTTTCCACTTAATCCTTCTTTCATCTCGGAGGAGAGCAGACCTCAGCTGAGCGCATCTAAGCATTTGCTTTTTCGATTGCTGTGGGGTCTCAGCACCCGGGGACCCCTCACCGTTCAAAATCTCTGACGTGTAACTTGTGATAAATTTTCTAACACTGCAGTTTCACTTTAATAAACATATTCCTAACCTTTAAGTGGCAAAGGGGTGGAGCATAACATGGAAATCTCATTTTGGGGGGTCTTTGTGTTATGCTCCGCCCCATCAGGTTCTGTGGCTGGTATTAAACAATGTATCAGTTTTTCCATTAATGTTTCTTTACATGATGGACATTTTTCTTAACCCTTTCCTAATTGCCAGACTCATCATATTTGATTAAACCGATCATTAAACTGACGTCGTCCTGAACTTTGTTCGGTCAATATTCCCTGACAATAAAGAGTACAACAGGACGGTTTATGATGCACTCTGGGCCAACACTTCACAAGCACTGTGCTGAAGGGGCAACCATCAGAAGAGCAGCACCGTGGCTCAGGGGCTAGCACTGTACGGTGGCTCAGGGGTTAGCACTGTACGGTGGCTCAGTGGTTAGCACTGTACGGTGGCTCAGGGGCTAGCACTGTACGGTGGCTCAGGGGCTAGCACTGTACGGTGGCTCAGTGGTTAGCACTGTACGGTGGCTCGGGCTAGCACTGTACGGTGGCTCAGGGGCTAGCACTGTACGGTGGCTCAGTGGTTAGCACTGTACGGTGGCTCAGTGGTTAGCACTGTACGGTGGCTCAGTGGCTAGCACTGTACGGTGGCTCAGGGGCTAGCACTGTACGGTGGCTCAGTGGTTAGCACTGTACGGTGGCTCAGTGGTTAGCACTGTACGGTGGCTCAGTGGCTAGCACTGTACGGTGGCTCAGGGGCTAGCACTGTACGGTGGCTCAGGGGCTAGCACTGTACGGTGGCTCAGGGGCTAGCACTGTACGGTGGCTCAGTGGTTAGCACTGTACGGTGGCTCGGGCTAGCACTGTACGGTGGCTCAGGGGCTAGCACTGTACGGTGGCTCAGTGGTTAGCACTGTACGGTGGCTCAGTGGCTAGCACTGTACGGTGGCTCAGGGGCTAGCACTGTACGGTGGCTCAGTGGTTAGCACTGTACGGTGGCTCAGTTGTTAGCATTGTTTTGCAGCACTGGAATCCTGCGTTACATCCCACAAAGGACAACATTTGCAAAGAGTTTGTATGTTCTCCCAGTGTTTTGCGTCGGTTTCCTTCAGGTACTGTGCTTTTGTGCTTTTCTCCCATACTCCAAAGACATATTGATAAGGAACGATTCTGAGCCCCAGTGGGGAGAGTGATAATTATGTACAGTGCGGTGGAAATATCACCTTTATAGAGAACAACATAAATAGTGAGTGCAGCTCTGGAGTATAATACAGGATGTAACTCAGGATCAGTAATGTAATGTATGTACACAGCGACTGCACCAGCAGAATAGTGAGCGCAGCTCTGGAGTATAATACAGGATGTAACTCAGGATCAGTAATGTAATGTATGTACACAGTGACTGCACCAGCAGAATAGTGAGTGCAGCTCTGGAGTATAATACAGGATGTAAATCAGGATCAATAATGTAATGTATGTACACAGTGACTGCACCAGCAGAATAGTGAGTGCAGCACTGGAGTATAATACAGGATGTAACTCAGGATCAGTAATGTATGTACACAGCGACTGCACCAGCAGAATAGTGAGTGCAGCTCTGGAGTATAATACAGGATGTAACTCAGGATCAGTAATGTATGTACACAGCGACTGCACCGGCAGAATAGTGAGTGCAGCTCTGGAGTATAATACAGGATGTAACTCAGGATCAGTAATGTAATGTATGTACACAGTGACTGCACCAGCAGAATAGTGAGTGCAGCTCTGGAGTATAATACAGGATGTAAATCAGGATCAATAATGTAATGTATGTACACAGTGACTGCACCAGCAGAATAGTGAGTGCAGCTCTGGGGTATAATACAGGATGTAACTCAGGATCAGTAATGTATGTACACAGCGACTGCACCAGCAGAATAGTGAGTGCAGCTCTGGAGTATAATACAGGATGTAACTCAGGATCAGTAATGTATGTACACAGTGACTGCACCAGCAGAATAGTGAGTGCAGCTCTGGGGTATAATACAGGATGTAAATCAGGATCAATAATGTAATGTATGTACACAGTGACTGCACCAGCAGAATAGTCAGTGCAGCTCTGGAGTATAATACAGGATGTAACTCAGGATCAGTAATGTATGTACACAGTGACTGCACCAGCAGAATAGTGAGTGCAGCTCTGGGGTATAATACAGGATGTAACTCAGGATCAGTAATGTAATGTATGTACACAGCGACTGCACCAGCAGAATAGTGAGTGCAGCTCTGGAGTATAAAACAGGATGTAACTCAGGATCAGTAATGTATGTACACAGCGACTGCACCAGCAGAATAGTGAGCGCAGCTCTGGAGTATAATACAGGATGTAACTCAGGATCAGTAATGTATGTACACAGTGACTGCACCAGCAGAATAGTCAGTGCAACTCTGGAGTATAATACAGGATGTAACTCAGGATCAGTAATGTATGTACACAGTGACTGCACCAGCAGAATAGTGAGTGCAGCTCTTGGGTATAATACAGGATGTAACTCAGGATCAGTAATGTAATGTATGTACACAGTGACTGCACCAGCAGGATAGTGAGTGCAGCTCTGGAGTATAATACAGGATGTAACTCAGGATCAGTAATGTAATGTATGTACACAGTGACTGCACCAGCAGAATAGTGAGCGCAGCTCTGGAGTATAATACAGGATGTAACTCAGGATCAGTAATGTATGTACACAGTGACTGCACCAGCAGAATAGTGAGTGCAGCTCTGGGGTATAATACAGGATGTAACTCAGGATCAGTAATGTAATGTATGTACACAGTGACTGCACCAGCAGAATAGTGAGTGCAGCTCTGGAGTATAATACAGGATGTAACTCAGGATCAGTAATGTAATGTATGTACACAGTGACTGCACCAGCAGGATAGTGAGTGCGGCTCTGGAAGATAATACAGGATGTAACTCGTGATCAGTAATGTCATGTATGTACACAGTGACTGCACCAGCAGAATAGTGAGTGCAGCTCTGGGGTATAATACAGGATGTAACGCAGGATCAGTACTGTAATGTATGTACACAGTGACTGCACCAGCAGAATAGTGAGTGCAGCTCTGGGGTATAATACAGGATGTAACTCAGGATGAGTAATGTCATGTATGTACACAGTGATTGCACCAGCAGAATAGTGAGTGCAGCTCTGGGGTATAATACAGGATGTAACTCAGGATCAGTAATGTCATGTATGTACACAGTGACTGCACCAGCAGAATAGTGAGTGCAGCTCTGGGGTATAATACAGGATGTAACTCAGGATCAGTAATGTCATGTATGTACACAGTGACTGCACCAGCAGAATAGTGAGTGCAGCTCTGGGGTATAATACAGGATGTAACTCAGGATCAGTAATGTCATGTATGTACACAGTGACTGCACCAGCAGAATAGTGAGTGCAGCTCTGGAGTATAATACAGGATGTAACTCAGGATCAGTAATGTATGTACACAGTGACTGCACCAGCAGAATAGTGAGTGCAGCACTGGAGTATAATACAGGATGTAACTCAGGATCAGTAATGTATGTACACAGCGACTGCACCAGCAGAATAGTGAGTTCAGCTCTGGAGTATAATACAGGATGTAACTCAGGATCAGTAATGTATGTACACAGCGACTGCACCAGCAGAATAGTGAGTGCAGCTCTGGAGTATAATACAGGATGTAACTCAGGATCAGTAATGTAATGTATGTACACAGTGACTGCACCAGCAGAATAGTGAGTGCAGCTCTGGAGTATAATACAGGATGTAAATCAGGATCAATAATGTAATGTATGTACACAGTGACTGCACCAGCAGAATAGTGAGTGCAGCTCTGGGGTATAATACAGGATGTAACTCAGGATCAGTAATGTAATGTATGTACACAGCGACTGCACCAGCAGAATAGTGAGTGCAGCTCTGGAGTATAATACAGGATGTAACTCAGGATCAGTAATGTATGTACACAGTGACTGCACCAGCAGAATAGTGAGTGCAGCTCTGGGGTATAATACAGGATGTAAATCAGGATCAATAATGTAATGTATGTACACAGTGACTGCACCAGCAGAATAGTGAGTGCAGCTCTGGGGTATAATACAGGATGTAACTCAGGATCAGTAATGTCATGTATGTACACATCGACTGTAAAACCTTACAAAAGCTCTTTCATTATGGGATTTGTTCTCGCTATCATCAGTAACCGCGTTGCATCTGTGGCCCAAGTATCATTCTAGGTGAATCCTGAGATGGATTAGTAACCGTCAATCTTGACTGAATATTATAACTGGGTAACTGGGTAGAGCAGATAGTGAGCGGCCTGTATCTTCACCCCATAACACCTGGCACCTGCTGCAACCTGAGTAATGCCTCTCATGTGTTGTCCCCTAACTGGTTGCACCCACTCATCAATAATGAAGAATAGAAGACAGAAACAACGCAGATCAGAGAAATACAAGACAGAAGAAACTCGGCCAGAGACGGAACAAGGTAACGAGAATAATGCAATAATACACGTCCATTTCTACATCTTTCAGGCAGGAAAATGGGCAAATGTAAGAATCAAAGATACAGAAAAAGGTCACAGTGATGGACGTAGAACTGAGTCATAGCATCACGAAATGTATTATAGTAGTTATATTCTTGTACATAGGGGCAGTATTATAGTAGTTATATTCTTGTCCATAGGGGGCAGTATTATAGTAGTTATATTCTTGTCCATAGGGGGCAGTATTATAGTAGTTATATTCTTGTACATGGGAGCAGTATTATAGTAGTTATATTCTTGTACATAGGGGCAGTATTATAGTAGGTATATTCTTGTACATAGGGGCAGTATTATAGTAGTTATATTCTTGTCCATAGGGGGCAGTATTATAGTAGTTATATTCTTGTCCATAGGGGGCAGTATTATAGTAGTTATATTCTTGTCCATAGGGGGCAGTATTATAGTAGTTATATTCTTGTACATGGGAGCAGTATTATAGTAGTTATATTCTTGTACATAGGGGCAGTATTATAGTAGGTATATTCTTGTACATAGGGGCAGTATTATAGTAGTTATATTCTTGTACATAGGAGCAGTATTATAGTCGTTATATTCTTGTACATAGGGGGCAGTATTATAGTAGTTATATTCTTGTCCATAGGGGGCAGTATTATAGTAGTTATATTCTTGTACATAGGAGCAGTATTATAGTCGTTATATTCTTGTACATAGGGGGCAGTATTATAGTAGTTATATTGTCCATAGGGGGCAGTATTATAGTAGTTATATTCTTGTACATAGGGGCAGTATTATAGTAGTTCTATTCTTGTACACAGGGGCAGTATTATAGTAGTTCTATTCTTGTACACAGGGGGCAGTATTATCGTAGTTCTATTCTTGTACATAGGGCCAGTATTATAGTAGTTATATTCTTGTACATAGGGGGCAGTATTATAGTAGTTATATTCTTGTACATAGGAGCAGTATTATAGTAGTTATATTCTTGTACATAGGGGCAGTATTATAGTAGTTATATTCTTCTACATAGGGGGCAGTATTATAGTAGTTATATTCTTCTACATAGGAGCAGTATTATAGTAGTTATATTCTTGTACATAGGGGCAGTATTATAGTAGTTATATTCTTGTACATAGGGGCAGTATTATAGTAGTTATATTCTTGTACATAGGGGCAGTATTATAGTAGTTATATTCTTGTACATAGGGGGCAGTATTATAGTAGTTATATTCTTGTACATAGGGGCAGTATTATAGTAGTTATATTCTTGTACATAGGGGCAGTATTATAGTAGTTATATTCTTGTACATAGGGGCAGTATTATAGTAGTTATATTCTTGTACATAGGGGGCAGTATTATAGTAGTTATATTCTTGTACATAGGGGCAGTATTATAGTAGTTCTATTCTTGTACACAGGGGGCAGTATTATTGTAGTTCTATTCTTGTACATAGGGCCAGTATTATAGTAGTTATATTCTTGTACATAGGGGGCAGTATTATAGTAGTTATATTCTTGTACATAGGAGCAGTATTATAGTAGTTATATTCTTGTACATAGGGGCAGTATTATAGTAGTTATATTCTTCTACATAGGGGGCAGTATTACAGTAGTTATATTCTTCTACATAGGAGCAGTATTATAGTAGTTATATTCTTGTACATAGGGGCAGTATTATAGTAGTTATATTCTTGTACATAGGGGCAGTATTATAGTAGTTATATTCTTGTACATAGGAGCAGTATTATAGTAGTTATATTCTTGTACATAGGGGGCCGTATTATAGTAGTTATATTCTTGTACATAGGAGCAGTATTATAGTAGTTATATTCTTGTACATAGGGGCAGTATTATAGTAGTTATATTCTTGTACATAGGGGGCAGTATTATAGTAGTTATATTCTTGTACATAGGAGCAGTATTATAGTAGTTATATTCTTGTACATAGGGGCAGTATTATAGTAGTTATATTCTTGTACATAGGAGCAGTATTATAGGAGTTATATTCTTGTACATAGGATCAGTATTATAGTAGTTATATTCTTGTACATAGGAGCAGTATTATAGTATTTATATTCTTGTACATAGTGGGCAGTATTATAGTAGTTTTATTCCTGTACATAGGAGAAGTATTATAGTAGTTATATTCTTGTACATAGGGGCAGTATTATAGCAGTTATATTCTTGTACATAGGGGCAGTATTATAGTAGTTTTATTCCTGTACATAGGGGGCAGTATTATAGTAGTTATATTCTTGTACATAGGGGCAGTATTATAGTAGTTATATTATATATGGGGCAGTATTATAGTAGTTATATTATTGTACATAGGAGGCAGTATTATAGTAGTTATATTCTTGTACTTAGAGGCAGTATTATAGTGGTTATATTCTTGTACATAGGGGAAATTTTTATTGTATAAAACCAACAAATACAATTAAAATAAACAGAATTCTTCCTTAATACAAAACATAAATTCTCATGAATGCATCAGACAATAATTATAGAACTAAATTAATACATTAGGAATAAAGGTAACTTAGAGTTCACTCCTGTAGAAGGAAGAATATGAAATAAACACTTAGTAACACGATCATGTTATTATCCCACAGACACATTCCTCCATAGTTTCTCATTACTCTGACTTTTCTTTATCTCTATCACTCTTATCCATCTGAGCTCGGACTGTATCTTTGTGGCTGCGGTGACGGGATGGAAGGGCTCACTGTGGAGGGACACTCGGGTTCTCATGTGCCAGTGGTAATACTTAATGGTGGTACCAGGGGAAGAGTCTTGAGGAGATCATTTGCATATTCCCAGTGCCTTCTGGGATAAGTGAAGAGTCTCCGCGAGCTCAACGATCACTGGGTTTTGGCCGTTGCAGCTGAAAAGAGGAAATCGGAGAAACCGCGCGCCGATAGGCGCGCGAATTTTGGCTCATCTTTCATCTTTTTAAGAAATCTCAAGATGGAAGAGGCCAGGAGCCATTTGGTGAGCTGCATTTCTTGCTACATGTTCACAGATTTACCAGTGGAAAAGCCAAACTTCACATGCCACAAATGCAAGCTTGTGACCCTGTTGGAGGAAAAGTTGCAAAATCTCGAAGAGAGGTTAGCTACGTTGAAGATCATTAAGGAAGGTGAAGAGTTCTTGGACAGAGCAGAATTATCTCTTCATGTTACAGAAAGAGAAGAAATTCGAAGTGCACCTGAAGAAACAGGAATGGAGACATGTGACCCAGAGAAGCAGGAGGATCAGGAGGCAGTCAGCACCCATACTGCTCAGGAACCAGTACCAGGCTCTCACGCAGGAAAACGATGAAGAAATACATCAGGATAAGACTTTGCCAACAAACAGCAACCTTGTACGCCTTCAGAGTCCTCCTGGATGGAGAAAGAAAAATGTTGTGAAGAAGAAACGGAGAATGGTGGTCATGGGGGATTCCCTGTTGAGAGGAACAGAGGCCCCGCTATCTGCAGACCGGATATAACTACAAGAGAAATGTGCTGTCTTCCAGGTGCAAAAATTAAAGATGTGTCTGACAGGATATCAGGACTCTTCAGACCTACAGATGACTACCCATTCCTGCTACTACATGTGGGGACAAATGACACCGCACCAAATGACCTGGAAACCATCTGCAGAGACTTTGAAGACTTAGGCAAGAAAGTGAAAGAACTGGGAGCGCAGGTGGTCTTCTCTCCCATCCTCCCAGTGGATGGCCATGGAACAAGGAGGTGGAATAAGATTCTGCAGGTGAACAACTGGCTACGTCGATGGTGCCGTCAGCAACGATTTGGATTTCTGGATCACGGAGTGAATTACCTATACGATGGACTACTTGCTAGAGATGGGGTGCACCTTACGAAGACTGGAAAGCAGGTATTTGGAAGTCGCCTTGCTACACTTGTAAGGAGAGCTTTAAACTAGAACAACATGGGAAGGGAAGCAAAAGACCAGAAAAAGCCATACACCTGACAAATGCTACTGAGAACTCTGCTATTAGAAGTGGAAAGGAAGAACAAAGACGAAAGAATCTAATTAAAAAAAATATTGGAGAAAGAGAAACCAATCACAAACTAAAATGTTTCTATACTAATGCACAAAGCATGGGCAACAAACAAGGAGAATTGGAACTACTAACACAGGAAAAGAAATATGATGTCATTGGAATCACTGAAACTTGGTGGGACAATACACATGATTGGAATACAAGACTAGAAGGATACAACTTATTTGCAAGAAACAGACTTGATAAACGAGGAGGGGGTGTCGCATTGTATGTTAGAAACGCGTATATCTGCACAGAGATTGAAGCTTCAGAGACTGGGAGTTCTGTGGAAACTGTTTGGGTAAGAATACAAGGACAGAACAATGGAAAGGACACCATTGTAGGCATTTACTACAGGCCGCCTGTGCAAGCTGAAGATATGGATGAACTCTTTATGCATCAAATGGCCAAGTTCTCCAAAAAATATGACATAGTTGTCATGGGAGATTTCAACTATCCAGACATTTGTTGGGAATCTCTCTCAGGCAAAACTAACAGGTCAAGGAAATTCTTATCCTCTCTTGCTGACAACTTTATCTTCCAAAAGGTAAAGGAGAAAACAAGGGGAACTGCTACCTTGGATCTAATCCTTATAAACAGGGAGGAAATGGTTGAGGAGGTAAAAGTGGCTGGGACGCTAGGAGGTAGCGACCATGCTATTTTAGAATTTTGGATAACTAGAGGCGGAAGACCTGTGAAGACTCAG
Organism: Dendrobates tinctorius; assembly: GCF_039654945.1. Classification (NCBI taxonomy): domain Eukaryota; kingdom Metazoa; phylum Chordata; class Amphibia; order Anura; family Dendrobatidae; genus Dendrobates; species Dendrobates tinctorius. The sequence continues at coordinate 3,601,330 of NW_027361824.1, forward strand.
ACGTCAAGGTTAGATTTCAGAAAGGCAGATTTTAAGGGATTCAGAAAGAGAATTGGAGGGATCCAATGGCTGGATATCCTTAAAGACAAAAATGTCCAGGAAGGATGGGAAATCTTGAAAAATGAAATTCTCAAAGCACAGTTGTTAACAATTCCGAAAAGAGGGAAGAATAGGAAGCATTTAAGGAAACCAGGATGGATGAACACAGAACTTAAGCACATGCTAAAAAGGAAGCAAAAAATGTTTATAAAATGGAAAGAAGGAGGCATATCTAAAGAAGAATATAATGCTGTCTGCAGAACCTGCAAGGCACAAATCAGATTAGCTAAAGCTGAAAATGAATTGAGGCTTGCAAGAGATGTCAAAAGCAATAATAAAGGATTTTGGGGATATGTCAAAAGTAAAAGAAAAGTCAAAGATGCTATAGGATTTTTACAGGATGAAAATGATGAAATGGTAAGACAGGATGTTGAGAAGGCTGAACTTTTAAATTCCTATTTTGCATCTGTTTTCTCTCAGAAAGGAAATGTAACATCAACTGCTATTCACTGTCCTATTAAGGGAATAGAAGAATCCAGGATATCTATAAACAGAAAGATAGTGAGGAAACACTTAGCTAACCTAAATGTATTCAAGTCTCCAGGTCCAGATGAATTACACCCCAGAGTACTGAAGGAGATAGCAGAAGATATTTTTGAACCCCTCTCCATAATCTTTGAAAATTCTTGGAGAACAGGAGAAGTGCCAGAAGACTGGAGAAGAGCAAATGTTGTTCCTATCTTCAAAAAGGGGAAGAAGGTGGACCCAGGCAACTATAGGCCGGTGAGTCTGACTTCTATACCAGGAAAGATCTTTGAACAAATTATTAAACAACATGTATGTCAATACCTGGATAAGAATGAAGTGATTAAACAGAGTCAGCATGGGTTTGTAACTAATAAGTCATGTCAGACTAATTTAATTTCCTTCTATGATGGTATTACTGATTGGGTGGATCAAGGAAATGCTGTAGATATAGTATATCTTGACTTCAGCAAAGCATTTGACAAAGTCTCTCATACAATCCTTATTGAAAAAATGACTAAGTATGGAATGGACAAGGCAACTGTTAGGTGGATTCATAACTGGCTTAGTGATCGGACCCAAAGAGTGGTCGTAAATGGCTGCACATCCAGTTGGAAGAATGTCTCAAGTGGGGTACCACAGGGCTCTGTCCTGGGCCCTGTATTGTTCAACATCTTTATCAACGATTTAGATGAAGGAATTGAGGGTAAACTGATTAAATTTGCTGATGACACAAAGCTAGGAGGGATAGCTAATACTAGAGAAGAGAGAGAGAGGATTCAAAAAGATTTAAATAAACTGGAGCAGTGGGCAGCAACTAACAGAATGGTTTTTTAACAGGGAGAAATGCAAAGTACTACATCTGGGCAATAAAAATGAAAAAAGCATATATAGAATGGGAGGAATAGGGCTAAGTGACAGCACATGTGAAAAAGACTTGGGTATACTAATAGATCACAGACTGAATATGAGTCAACAGTGTGATGCAGCAGCAAAAAGGGCAAATGCAATTCTAGGATGTATTAACAGAAGCATACAGTCTAGATCACGTGAAGTAATTATTTCCCTCTACTCCTCTTTGGTCAGACCTCATCTGGAATATTGTGTCCAATTTTGGGCACCACATTTTAAAAAAGACATCAACAAACTGGAGCAAGTTCAGAAAAGAGCGACCAGAATGGTGACCGGTCTGCAAACCCTGTCTTATGAGGAAAGGTTGCAGGATTTGGGAATGTTTAGTTTGCAAAAGAGAAGACTGAGAGGAGACTTAATAGCTGTCTACAAATATCTAAAGGGCTGTCACATTGTAGAAGGATCAACTTTATTCTCATTTGCAAAAGGAAAGACTAGAAGCAATGGGATGAAGCTGAATGGGAGGAGACACAGATTAGATATTAGAAAAAACTTTTTGACAGTTAGAGTGATCAATGAGTGGAACAGGCTGCCACGAGAAGTGGTGAGTTCTCCTTCAATGGAAGTCTTCAAACAGAGGCTGGACAGACATCTAACTGGGATGATTTTGCGAATCCTGCTTTGAGCAGGGGGTTGGACCAGATGGCCCAGGAGGTCCCTTCCAACTCTACGATTCTATGATTCTATGATAATGATCAGGTACATTGTCCCCCTGTCGATGTTACTGTCAGTGGATGGGACTCCATAGATAATGTCAGGGTAATTCAGGGACAGCAGTCTGGGGATTTTCAGCTTGGTCGATACTTCCGTCCATATTTCCCTACCTCCCCAGCAATCACAAATAAAATGCTCCATGGTTTCCTCTTGCTGACAACCAAGGGGACAGTTCCGATCCGAAACACTTAAATATTTTAAGTTCCCCCTCACAAAGAGCTTCCCATGTAGCGACAGCCAAGCAATGTCAAAAAACTTTGCTGGAAGTCGCCTCCCATTGAGGAATCGGAGACTGTCCTGAAGAGTCTTGGTGGCACAATCCCTTAGGGCCAGTGGAGAGTGGAAGAAAGTCCTACATATATGAGCACACAGATCTTTCCTCGTATTACTCTCAATGTAAGACTTCTCCAGTCCCCACTTCCTGACACACTTCAGACCATATTCCAGATACTGGGGGAGGTGGTCACCTGTCCATCTCCTCCTCTTGAGACTGCCGCCTCGCACCCAAGATTCCGCAAAAGGCAATATCCAATACCTGATACTATTCGCCCACAGGGAGCTACTGTTTGAATCCATGCTCCCAAAATTTACTTTCAGAAACAAGGAGTCAAAGAAAACCCTTGGATTTAACATATCCAGCCCGCCCTCACTCCGCTGTAGGTACGTTATTCCCCTCTTTATCAGGTTCATCCTGTTCCCCCACAAGAGCTGGAAGAACAGGCTGAGGAGCCTTGCCGAGAAGGATTCTGGCAAAGGAAAAATGACAGAGACATACAGCGGCGGACTGGAACACCTTGGGCCCACCAGAGAAAATCATTCTTGGGGCCCACTATGTAGCTGCATAGAAAGAAATACAAGACCACCTATTATGCTGTAAAACACGCTAATATTCGGGTATAATATAAGGTAGAACATATCTTAATTATGTAGCAGGAGTTGGGGTAGCCTCCCTAATAGAATATAAATATAAAGCAGCCTACTCAAATAGTATAATGCAGCCTCCTCATAGAATATAATGCAGCCTCCTCATAGAATATAATGCTGCCCCCCTCATAGAATATAATGCTGCCCCCCTCATAGGGTATAATGCTGCCCCCCTCATAGGGTATAATGCTGCCCCCCTCATAGGGTATAATGCTGCTCCCTCATAGGGTATAATGCTGCTCCCTCATAGGGTATAATGCACCCCCTCATAGAATATAATGCTGCCCCCCTCGCGGGGTATAATACACCCCCTCATAGGGTATAATGCTGCCCCCCCTCATAGGGTATAATGCTGCCCCCCTCTTAGCGTATAATGCACCCCCTCATAGAATATAATGCTGCCCTCCTCACAGGGTATAATGCACCCCCTCATAGGATATAGTGCACCCCCTCATAGGGTATAATACACCCCCCTCATAGGGTATAATGCCGCACCCCCTCATAGGGTATAATGCTTTTATATAGATACGTAGAGATAGATAGATAGATAGATAATGGATAAATACATAGATATAGAGAGAGGTAGCTATAGATAGATAGATAGATATAGATATAGAGAGACAGATAGATAGATAGATACAGAGATAGATAGATACAGAGATAGATAGATATAGACATATATAAAAAAACAAAACATAATACTCACCTCTCCTCCTCGGTCCCACACTGATCCCGGCTTCAGTGTCAGGAGCTGCCCCGTCTGCCAGACACACAGCGGGTGCGCGATGTAGTGACGTCATCGCGCACCGGCTGTGAGTCAGCAGAGGGGACTGATGGGAGAGAGAACGTCAGATGACGCTCTCTCCCATTGCAATTGAGGGTGGTGCCGGCCCTCACTGCCGCATAGCGGCTTACTTTGCTGTGGGGCGGGGCCCCTGGGGGAGTGGAGATGATGAAATGATATTCACTGCTTTCCACGCCCATGTGGGCGTGGGAAGCAGTGAATATTCATTTCTCTTTAGCAGCGGGGACAGGGGCTCCTGGCTGCTGCTCTGCTGGCACAGGGCCCCTAGCAGCTGCGTGGTGTGCCACTGGCTGGGGGCCCCTGGAGCAGCGGGGGCCCTAGGCAACTGCAGGCCCTGTATGCCAGCAGGTGCCAGGGCCCACCGAAGAATCCTCCGGTTCTCCGGTGGGCCAGTCCGACGCTGACGGGGACCAGGTAAGTCTTCAACATAGCAACCCTTTCTCTGTAAGTCAGCCTCCAGTTCTTCCATCGCTGAACCTTTGCATTTCCGGTCTCCAATTTTTCCTCCCAATTTAGGCTGGCATTATTGTCCCTCCCAAATTTAACCCCTAAGATCTTAATATGGGTGGAAGCCTTAACAAACTGCGGCAGATCAAAGTCTGGGTCAGATTGCAATGTCCACAGAGCTTGACTCTTCTCAAGGTTGACCAGAGACCCGGAAGCCCCTCTGAGTAACTTCTGATGGCCGCAGACAACATCTGCACCTCATGAGGATTAGATATCACCAGCGTCACATCATCCGCGTAGGCAACCACCTTCAGAGGCAAGCAGTGGGGGACCGGCACCCCCCAAAAGTTACACTCCTGCAGTGACCTCAGAAACGGGTCTATGGCAAAAACATACAGGAGTGGACTCAGCGGGCAGCCCTGTCTCACCCCCGCCTCAACTCCAAAAGTGCCACCCTGCCAACCATTGATCAGAGGAAAGCTCACCGCCTCTCTGTACAAAGTCTTCAGCCAATCCACAAATTGTCGTGGAATACCGTACTTTGACAAAGTGGCCCACAGATAATCATGATCAACTCTGTCAAAGGCTTTAGCCTGGTCCAGACTGACAACATATCTCCCACACCGCAGAGCTTTACATCTCTCAACATCTCCCGTATTGAGATGACCGCTCCAGAGATGTTCCGCCCTTTTACCGTGCCAAACTGAGAGCCTACCAACAGTGCCGGGGACAAACAGACTAACCTAGAAAACAGGATCTTTGCCAGAATCTTCCTGTCAACATTCAAGAGGGCAATTGGCCTCCAGTTCTTGATGTCGCTCGGCTCCTTACCTTTAGACAGCAGAATTAATGAGGACACTCTCATGGATGGGGGCATCAGGTGATTTTCTAGACAATTTTTGTAAACATTCACAAGAATTGGAACCAGGAGGTCTCTGAATTTCTTATAAAATTCTGCTGTTATACCATCCGGACCTGGTGCCTTCTTCAGATGTAACTTATCAATGGCCTCCTTAACCTCCTCCACCGTTAATTCTGCTGTCAAAGGAGAAAAGTCCAGATCATTAGTATCAGGTGTTGGAGTTGCCTCCAAGAACTGAGTCATTTTATGTTTATCCAAAGCCTTCCTCTGAAACAAGTCAGTATAATAAGATTTCACAACCCCCAGGATACCCTCCCGAGATTCCTGCAATACACCCTGGGAGTCAGTGAGACCTGTGACCAATTTATTGGCCACCCACTCCCGGCAATTCTCAAAGGGATCAGGTGCCCCTAAGACCCCATAATCCCGTTCGAGAACCAGGGAGGTATACCTGCTGTACTGATACTGCCTTATCTCAGATTTCAGCCGGTCGATCTTCTCTTTGTTACCCCCGCCCTCCGAATACAGTGACTCCAATTCTTTGCGCAGCCTTAGGTACTGGCTATACTTACTCCGGCCTTTCTTAACTGACAGTCTCTTCAAGAGGGATCTGATATCATCCTTGACGTCCTCCCACCAGTCGGCCATTTTGTCATAGAAGTCCACTCTCTGTAGATGACCCTGCAAAAGGGAGTGGACACAACTCTGTACAGAGTAAGTGAAAAAACGTTGGCACAACTCAAGTATAGGTGGTGCACAAGTAGGGGCCCAATCCGTAATCACTGATATATAAACTTGGCACACACACGTCTGTTGTGGACACGAGAAGTGGTATTTTAATAAGGTATAGTACATACAGTTAATGATGTTTCGGTCTTATGACCTTCATCAAAGTACTGAAAGTAAATAGATATCGATTGTTTACCAAAAAATAAAGTATATACAACAGAATACTGGGTACATGAACAGATATAGTAATGTATGCCGTAAAACATCATACAACAAGATAGCACGCGGGCAGTGAAAAACCATATAATGCTGAGGATTACAATGAAAAGAGCAGGTAATAAGAAAAATGCACATACCCCTGTATTGTACTGAACGCCTTGAGTGTGTGAGCAAAAGCCTGTGAGGACAGATCAGTGAGGCTGTGGTAAAAATCATCACTAGTGCCAGAATATGTGAAAAGGTAATTTGCAAGCCTTACCACAAAAATATGCAATGGAATGCTTATAGCCACTCTCCTGAGGGTATAAAAAAGGACCACATTGTTACATGCAGTGCCCCTGGAATTGTGAAAAATGCCGCAAAGGAATAAAGCGGTGTCTTACCGATCCTTAGGTGCACAGTGCGTGTCTGAGCTGTGAACGCGGCGTCCGCCGTTTGTTCTATGTGCTGGCTGAAGCATGGTCCGTGGTTTCTTATATAGAGAGAGGCAGGGCGGCAGGTGAGGTCGGGCGTGCGTGTCACCGCCGCCATCTTGCGCTCCACCAGCCCTAGAGTGTTAGGCCTCTTTCACACATCAGGTTTTCGCCGTCAGGCGCGATCCGGCGCTTTTGACAGAAACCGGATCCGGCGAAATGCAATGCCGGATCCGGTTTCCCCCCCATTGACTTGCATTTGCGCCGGATCGCGCCGGATGGCCATGCGTTTCATCCGGTTTTCGCCGGATCCGGCAATGTGTCGCAATGTGTCGCGATCCGGCGTCTGGAAAAAACGTCTACTGTAACGTTTTTTGTCTCCGGCGAAAAAGCCGTACCCGCCGGATCCGGCGCGTCCGGCTTTTTCACACAATGAAAGCCTATGAGCGCCGCAATGCGCCGGATCCGGCGAAAGCCGGATCCGGTGGCCGGATCCGGTTTTTTGGTCTGAGCATGCTCAGTAGCTCTGCCCACAGGAGATATATAAAAGCAAGACAATGGGACCCTCAGCCACACCCAACATGCCACCCAAGCCAAGAACCAGGAGCAGGAGAAGGCAGCAGACATCTGCAGCAGCAGCACCATCAGCACCACCCCAAATGGAGCAGCATGCTGAACGGGAGGGGAGTCCAGAAGCAGATGAGAGACGGTAATTATCAAATCCCCCATTCCTCCAAACTAGGGCCATGGAATATCAAGATATTCATTGGCCCTTTGTTTCTCTTTATTCAACAGCCGCCCAAGAGATGCAGCAGCAGCAGCAGCAGAAATGGCATCACTGGCAGCAGCAATACCCACAGCCATGGAGTCTGGCCATCAACAGGACAGCACATCTTCTTCTGGGAGCCCTCCCTCGCATCGTCAGCGTTTGACGGTAAGTTTTTATTTCCAAAATCCATCATCTCTGTAATATATGTCTATTCATTGCCTTTTATTTCAAAACAGGAATCACAAGATGAAGAGGAGCTCCCAGAAGAAGAAGGAAGGGGTGGACAGACACCTGGAGTGGGCTCACAATTGGTAAGTTTTTTGCATCAAACGCAGAAACACAACATCACACTACACACAACACATAGAAAACAATGTTCTGCAGACCACACACAGCAAACAAATGCCTACATCCAAAGACATAACATTTTTTGTTTTCTTCTCTAGTCTTCCCAATCTGGTGCTCGGCCAAGAGGTCCTCGCAGTGCCTCCCAGGGTCGTCGGCGACAGCAACGCGGCGGTCACCAGCGTGTAAGTATAAATATTTTTGCTTTGTTTTTTTGCACTTTTTATTTCATTTCTTTTGTGGAGGCTAATTATGTTATTTTTGTCTTTTTCTTTAACAGCCTTCACAGCGTGCTCCCGACTCTGACGGTGAGGATGGAGGACTCGATGTGGACCGCCTCATCGATCTCGTCAGAGAAAGGGAGCCGCTCTGGAATATGGCTGACCGCCGCCACGCTGACCTGATCGTTACCCGACGACTCTGGGAGGAAATCTGTTCGCTCCTTGTGGGCCGCTGGGAGGACCTCGATGTTCGGGCCCAGATTAAAGAGCGTAAGTATATACAGTACCGGTTGCTTGATGTAAACCAGTGTTTCCCGAACTCCAGTCCTCGTGGTCCCCACGGATCATGTGTTCAGGATTTCTATTTACTATGGAAATCCTGAAAACATGACCCCTGGGGACCATGAGGACTGGAGTTTGGGAAACACTGATGTTGTATACTAACCACTCCTTTCTCGTTTCAGGGAACAGAATTGTGAATCGGTGGCGGTCTGTGAGGGATCGTTTCAAGAAGGAGTTCAATAAAGAGATGCGGGCCCCGAGTGGATCTGGAGGACGCAGGAGCAAGTACAAGTACGCAGAAGCCCTGTCGTTCCTCCGGGAGACAATGCTCACCAGAAAGTAAATATTACACACCACATGTGAAAAAAAATGTTAGATGTAACTTTTTTTTTCAGCCAGGGCCATACCATGTCAGTATTTTAATTGTTTTTTTTTCTCTTTATTCCACAGCACGGTGAGCAGCACTTGGGAGCCTGCACGATTGGACCCTTCTGAGGCGATCCCTGAGGAGACCGGCACCGAGGGACACTTCGACCGCCCCGGTACATCTGCACCTTCCCAGCCTTCCCACACATTCGACCCATCTGTCCCATCCACCAGCACAGGAGCATCGTGGCCGCCTACATTACATGAAGCTGCTGGTGAGGAGATCGCTTTCCCTTTACCCCACCCTTCTGCCCCTGCCACCTCTAGTACACCTGCGGGTACTGGGCGGCAGCGGCAGAGGGGTCAGGAAAAGACTTATGCGCCAGAGTTCTTGCATCTGAATGCATCTTTCCAGAACTGTCTCAAAGTCTTGTCAGAGCAAATCTCCGCAGGCTTTCAGCAGATCAACTCCAGCATTCTGGAGGTGAAGACACTTCTGCAAACCATGCATTCAGAAGCAAGATCTTCGCCAAACCACACCTTTTTCAGGTCTGTTGTGGAGCGCATGGCAACACTATCTCCTACCCAGCAGATGCATGTAATGCATTCGTGCCACGGTGCTCTACAGCAGGTTACCTCCCAACCTCCACCTCCCACCACTGTAGTTCCTCCACCTGCACCCCCTCCAGCCACTTTCCATCCTCCCCCTCCTATTACATCTGCACCCCCTCCAGCCACTTTCCATCCTCCCCCTCCTATTACATACCAGCAACCTCACCAGTACCAGCAACCTTCCCAGTACCAGTCATCTCCCCACTTCCAGCAACCTGCCCCGTACCAAACTCCTTCCCCGTACCAAACTCCTTCCCCATACAACTTTCCATCAACATCATCTGCTCCTACAGTCCCTGCCCAACCCTCCACTCCACCGCCCACCACCTCTTCTGCCTCCCACATGTCCACCCATTCTGTAGCTTTTTCCACACCATCACCTCTAACTGTTCCTTCCCCACCACGATCCCAGTCCTCTCTCCACACTCCCAGTGTCGAAGTGTCCCGCAGCCCCTCCAGCAGTATTTCCACCCCACAGTACACAGAATTGTAATGTGTGTTTTTTGTAATAAAAATGCCCATTGGGTTTAAAACCTTTATTAAAAAAGTTTTTTGCACTTTAAAAACATTTTACAAAACAAAAAAAAATTTAAATAAAAGTTAAATTATCGTTTCACAATGGTTGTCTGTCATTTCTTTCTGCGGCGAACTATGTTTTAAAAAAAGGTTAAATACAGGGTATTTCAAAGGTAAAAAGGTATTCAAAACCAGGTATATAACTGTGGGTAAATTTTAGCTTTTTGCCACAGTTGTGTTCCTGGTTGTGTTTGAAGCAAAGTATTTCACCGAAAAAGTTGTGTTTATTGTTGGTGATTTCCTACCAATGTACACAACTTTTGTTAAAAGGTGAAATACTTTGCATAAAACACAACCAGGTACACACCTGTGGCCTAAAGCTAAAAATAGTAAGACCATGACAAGATAGCCAACTTTGGTTGGCAAAGGTATATACTGTTGGTACAGAAGGTACACAAGTTTAGGGCACAAATCTCTCACACTCTGTCATCCTGCCAGTGTACTCTGCCTTGAGGTGACATAAAGTATAGTGGAAAATTGTCCCTGAAACCGTCACAGAACTTCTAGTGGTAATATTTCCAATGACAACATCCATCTTCGCCAGTAACTTGCTCTTCTCTCCAACCTGCACTTTCTCCTCTACAACCTGTCAAAGAAGGGCTGTAGGAACATGCTATATATAGTTTTCCAGTAGCCAATCCCGTTCGGAAGGCCACAAGGGTCAATTTTAAAAACCGGATCCGGCGTAATCCGTCGAAAAACGGATAGAAAAACGGATGAACCGGATGAGACGGATCCGGTTTTGTCTGTCAAGTACAAGACGGATCCGGCAGAAAACTGGATCCGGCACTTCAGGTTTTACAAAACATTTGCCGGACCCGGCATTCCGGCACGACGCCGGATCGCGCCTGACGCCGAAAACCTGATGTGTGAAAGTAGCCTTATGGGAACGGGGCGGTGCAATGAGCGTCATGTGTGTGAGTCGGATGACACCCTAGTGGGCGTGTCTATACCTGCCTCTGTGCCGTCCTATTTAGTGATGGGAGAGGCGAAGAGATCCTCTAAGAGGCAGAGCCACAGTGTCATGCATAATATCGGCTAGTGCTCAAGTGAAGGCAGCGGCATTCAGGGTTGCGGATTCTGAAATAGAGAATATATGCATAAGTATCATATACATACATGAGGGCATATTGCCTAGAGAAGGAAAGAGGGGTATGTTAGTACATCATAAAAGATTGGATGTCATAATCCCTGTTTAACCCCTTGGGTGTCATAGTATTCAGTTCGTGGATCCAATACGCCTCTCTCTTTTTGAGGAGGTAAACACGATTGCCCCCTCTACGGGGAGGGTGGACCTGTTCGATTATTTGGAATTTTAATTGAGCAATGGTGTGTCCTGCACTAACAAAATGGAAAGGGATTGGCAGCAGCAAGTTTTTGCATCTTATAGTAGATTTATGTTTCGAAATGCGATCACGTATTGGTTGCGTACTCTCCCCTACGTAAAGTAATCCGCATGGGCATTTGATTAAATATACTACAAAGGATGTATTGCAAGTAATCCTTAATGGTATATTTCTTTCCCGTATAGGGGTGACTGAAAGAACTGCCCTTTTGGACATTATTGCATTGGCTATAAGCATTCCATTGCATATTTTTGTGGTAAGGCTTGCAAATTACCTTTTCACATATTCTGGCACTAGTGATGATTTTTACCACAGCCTCACTGATCTGTCCTCACAGGCTTTTGCTCACACACTCAAGGCGTTCAGTACAATACAGGGGTATGTGCATTTTTCTTATTACCTGCTCTTTTCATTGTAATCCTCAGCATTATATGGTTTTTCACTGCCCGCGTGCTATCTTGTTGTATGATGTTTTACGGCATACATTACTATATCTGTTCATGTACCCAGTATTCTGTTGTATATACTTTATTTTTTGGTAAACAATCGATATCTATTTACTTCCAGTACTTTGATGAAGGTCATAAGACCGAAACATCATTAACTGTATGTACTATACCTTATTAAAATACCACTTCTCGTGTCCACAACAGACGTGTGTGTGCCAAGTTTATATATCACAACTCTGTACAGAGACATCATGGAGGAGGCTAGAATTGAGTCTCCATAACCCCCTACCAACATCAGCTCGCTTAGTGGCCCCGAGGCAGAAATATAGGGCAAGATGGTCTGAGTATGGGACGACTCTCTCACTCATGGCACCAATGACTTCCATGGGACTTACAAAAGCCAGATCTATTCTACTGCTTCTATTGGAGCAGGAATAGGTTAATTTTGGCTTTCGTCCTCCCCGTTTAAAGACGTCACCTAATCCGGCCTGCAGGACTATGTTATTCAAGATCCTACCATCCCTCGTCACGGTTCTACCTGAGGAGCTGTCACCTGATGTCAGTATGGCATTGAAGTCCCCCACCATTATCACTGGAAGAGAGGTGAACAGATAAGGCTTGACATCATTAAATAACTGTATCCTGTCAGTCACCGTCTGTGGCCCATAGATGTTAATAAGCCGGAGTCGCCTCCCATGGACAGTGACTTCCAGGACCAGACACCGTCCCATAACCACCTCCGTCATCCTATGTACTGTCACATCCCTGGTGTTAAACAGAATGGCGACCCCGGCGTACGGCTCCACAGCCAGTGACCAAAAAGAGGGACCAGACCGCCATTCCCTCTCAGCCTCCCTCATGAGCCCCTGAGTCGTCAGCCGCGTCTCCTGCAGAAAGATGACATCTGCGTCCAGGTATCGGAGATGGTCATAGACAGCGTGCCTCGTCCTCCTCACCTTAATGCTGTTCACATTACTGGATGTTACTTTTAATGAGAAGTCTGCCATCACAATACCACAACAGAGGAGCAGAGATGTAAAAGCCACCATCATAAGTCTGGGTCACAGATGTTCTGACTACCACCGGTCTCCATGTCAGACTGTATCTGAGTGTCAGCAGGTACGGGCTTCCGTTTTGTAGGGGGATGGTCCGCTACGTCCCTGTCATACTCAGTCTCTATTCTTTTTATCTCTTCCTCCAAGTCCCCATCAGACTCAGACAAAACATCAAACTTATTGGACACGACCATCACACCTGCCGAACTCTGGACTTTTTTCCTGCCACCCTGGCTAGTGACATACTCCTCCTCAGGTTTACGGGAGGCCTTGTCCTTTTTTTTCCTTTTTAGCTGATTACAGCCACTTTCTTCAGCTAGAGATGGTGATACTGAAGTGGTGGCTACATGTGGCTGCTGGACCTGAGGGACGACCTCCATGCTCCCCTCTGTACAAAGCTGCTCTGATGTTACCTGAGCGGACCCCTGGTGGACCTCTGACCTGGTCAGTACTGTCCCTGACATTAAAGCCTCCTCCTCCTGAGCCTCTGTCCCTGTCACTAACTCCTCATCAGGAAGGAGCTTGCATATATTGTGCCAGGCATCTGGACAGTCCCTGTGAGGGTGGCCGACCTCCCCACAGAGGTTGCACTTGATGTTCTGGCAATCTGCCGCCAAGTGGCCGACTTCCCCGCACAGGCTGCACTTTACCACGGTACAGGTGTTTGCCAGGTGACCCACTTTACCACACTTAAAACACTTTCGTGGCTGCCCAGGGTAGAAGCAAACCCCCTTCTCCCTCCCGATAAAGAAGGAGTTGGGTAAGTGAGCCGTGATGTTGTTGTGCTGGCGCAGTTTCACCAGCACCTTCCATCCACCGGTCCATATACCGTCCTCATCCCTGTTTTTGGTGAGGTCGGAGACAAGGTCACAATGCCTCCGGAGCCACACCACAATGTCCTGCGGGGGAACAGCCTCATTCCAAAAGATGATATTAACCGTGGCGGTATCCGGCTTAGATATTGGAATGAAGCTGAACTTATTCCAGCCATCAGCGTCCCTGAACTTGGGGAAATTGGCCCAGAATCTGTCCAGATCAGACATAAGCTTAAAGCTGATGTCATAGACCTGTCTGTCTGGCAGATTTATGACCGCCAAGATATTAAAAGGCGCAAACCCCATCTGGCGGCACAGAAGCTCCCTGACTACCAGCCTCCTGTCCGGCAGGTCCTCCTTGGCACCTCTGTGCCTGAACCGCACCACATTCCTCCTTTTGCATGCCTGTCCGGTGTAATTGGCGCTGGAGGTAAAGGACGTTGCGCCACGGCTCCAAACATTACTGGGAGGGACCTGTGGGGCCACACTGGGCTGACTGACAGGGCGAGGGTCTGCAGCGGAGGGGCCTGTTGCACCTTGTGTACTGGAAACCAAAGGGGGGAAATCACAGACATTTTGCACATTATTATTATCATCATCAATCTCAATAGCGTCATCAGGATGCGCAATGTCCACCACAGTCTCTGAACCCTCTTCAGCCCCCAACGCCACATGAACAGTATCAATATCCCCAGAATTAGTGCTCTCCTGGACACCAACAGTAGATGCAGTCTCATGTCCACTGTCTTGCTGTTGTGCTGGGCATGCTGGGACTTGTGGTACCGCTGGGATCTGAGCCTCTTGCTCCTGCTTGGGGTCTGCCGCAGGTAGTTGCGGCTGCTGGTGTAGTATCTGACCCTCCTTAAAACAGAAGCTAGCGGGCTGCAGCACCGGCCGTACCTGCTGCCGGGTCCCTCCTGGGACAATGTCTGTGCGGGAACCAGCAGAGTCCTGCGTGCAGGACCTAAACAGCTCCTGGTTCCTATATGTCTCTGCCAGGGGCCCCATCCTCGCCAGCACACAGTCTATGTCCCGCACCACAGTCGCCAGCTCTACCCCCAGTGCATTCAGTCTCTGGTCATATACAGAGTGATCCCCAGGATTAGCAGCCTTCACCTTGTAAATGCAGTCAATTTCCATTTGCAGAAGATTCCTCTGCTGCTGCAACTCACCCATCCTCCTGACCAGTCCTGGTATCTCCTCTGCCAGCTGTAGCTCTGGGGCACGCGGCGGCTCCTTCTGGGGTCTTGCTTTAGGGGTTGACACGTTAGTTTTTAATGTCGCTGGTTTTGTGACTCCAGCCTCCGCAACACTTTTACCACTGCCCCCAGCCTGCAACCTCATGCGTCCAGAGCTCGCCATGCTGGTCACCACATGTCCCAGCTGAAGGTTCTCCTGGAGTGTTTGCTTCTCCAGAGATGTCCGTCTCTGTCTGCCTGGAGTGAGCTGCAAACCTGAAGCTGGTGATGGACTCTGCCTCACCTTCTGTGCAGCCACCTGCCCTCCAGCACTCAGGTTCTCAGCAGAAGATGCCTTCTGGGATTTCCTTCCAGGCTCTGGACACTGTTTGCCTTGACTGGCCGACTGTTTAACAGAAACATCCTTGCACACAGACAAAGTTTTCTCTTGTTTCTTTCCCGTACTGAGCTTCAACACAGGATCTTTCTCCATGCTGCTGGGACTTCCATTCTGAGGTTTAATTTCCCCAGAGGCAACTCTGGGATTTCCATCCACATGAGAAGGTTGGGAGTTTCCTCCCAGTGTAGGCCTGGAAGCCAGGGCCTTGCTTGGGGAGCTTCCCCGCCCAGGGTGGCCCCTCCCTGGGCTTGCTCCAGACATGAGGAGAACCACAGACACACAACCTCACAGCTAGGAGGCAGTATTATAGTAGTTATATTCTTGTATACAGGAGCAGTATTATAGTAGTTATATTCTTGTACATAGGAGCAGTAATATAGTAGTTATATTCTTGTACATAGGGGGCAGTATTATAGTAGTTATATTCTTGTACATAGGGGGCAGTATTATAGTAGTTATATTCTTGTACATAGGGGGCAGTATTATAGTAGTTATATTCTTGTACATAGGGGGCAGTATTATAGTAGTTATATTCTTGTACATAGGGGGCAGTATTACAGTAGTTATATTCTTGTACATAGGTGGCAGTATTATAGTAGTTATATTCTTGTACATAGGGGCAGTATTATAGTAGTTATATTCTTGTATATAGGGACAGTATTATAGTAGTTATATTCTTGTACATAGGGGGCAGTATTATAGTAGTTATATTCTTGTACATAGGGGCAGTATTATAGTAGTTATATTCTTGTATATAGGGACAGTATTATAGTAGTTATATTCTTGTACATAGGGAGCAGTATTATAGTAGTTATATTCTTATACATAGCAGCAGTATTATAGTAGTTATATTCTTGTACATAGGGGGCAGTATTATAGTAGTTATATTCTTGTACATAGGGGGCAGTATTATAGTAGTTATATTCTTGTACATAGGGGGCAGTATTATAGTAGTTATATTCTTGTACATAGGGGGCAGTATTATAGTAGCTATATTCTTGTACATAGGGGGCAGTATTATAGTAGTTATATTCTTGTACATAGGGGCAGTATTATAGTAGTTATATTCTTGTACATAGGGGCAGTATTATAGTAGTTATATTCTTGTATATAGGGACAGTATTATAGTAGTTATATTCTTGTACATAGGGGCAGTATTATAGTAGTTATATTCTTGTATATAGGGGCAGTATTATAGTAGTTATATTCTTGTATATAGGAGCAGTATTATAGTTGTTATATTCTTGCACATAGGAGCAGTATTATAGTAGTTATATTCTTGTACATAGGGGCAGTATTATAGTAGTTAAATTCTTGTACATAGGAGCAGTATTATAGTAGTTGTATTCTTGTATATAGGAGCAGTATTATAGTTGTTATATTCTTGTACATAGGGGGCAGTATTATAGTAGTTATATTCTTGTACATAGGGGCAGTATTATAGTAGTTATATTCTTGTACATAGGGAGCAGTATTATAGTAGTTATATTCTTGTATATAGGGACAGTATTATAGTAGTTATATTCTTGTACATAGGGGCAGTATTATAGTAGTTATATTCTTGTATATAGGGGCAGTATTACAGTAGTTATATTCTTGTACATAGGAGCAGTATTATTGTAGTTATATTCTTGTACATAGGGGCAGTATTATAGTAGTATTATTCTTGTACATAGGGTCAGTATTATAGTAGTTATATTCTTGCATATAGGGACAGTATTATAGTAGTTATATTCTTGTACATAGGAGCAGTATTGTAGTATTATTCTTATACATAGGGGCAGTATTATGGTAGTTATATTCTTGTATATAGGGACAGTACTATAGTAGTTATATTCTTGTACATAGGAGTAGTATTATAGTAGTTATATTCTTGTACATAGGGGCAGTATTATAGTTGTTATATTCTTGCACATAGGAGCAGTATTATAGTAGTTATATTCTTGTACATAGGGGGCAGTATTATAGTAGCTATATTCTTGTATATAGGGACAGTATTACAGTAGTTATATTCTTGTACATAGGGGCAGTATTATAGTAGTTATATTCTTGTATATACGGGCAGTATCATAGTAGTTATATTCTTGTACATAGGAGCAGTATTATAGTAGTTATATTCTTGTACATAGGGGCAGTATTATAGTAGTATTATTCTTGTACATAGGGGCAGTATTATAGTATTTATATTCTTGTACATGGGGCAGTATTATAGTAGTTATATTCTTGTACTTAGGGAGCAGTATTATAGTAGTTATATTCTTGTATATAGGGACAGTATTATAGTAGTTATATTATTATACATAAGGGCAGTGTTATATAGGAGTTTTATTCTTGTATATAGTAGCAGTATTATAGTAATTATATTCTTGTATATAGTAGCAGTATTATAGTAATTATATTCTTGTACATAGGGGCAGTATTATAGTAGTTATATTCTTGTATATAGGAGCAGTATTATAGTAGTTATATTCTTGTACATAGGGGGCAGTATTATAGTAGCTATATTCTTGTATATAGGGACAGTATTACAGTAGTTATATTCTTGTACATAGGGACAGTATTATAGTAGTTATATTCTTGTATATACGGGCAGTATCATAGTAGTTATATTCTTGTACATAGGAGCAGTATTATAGTAGTTATATTCTTGTACATAGGGGCAGTATTATAGTAGTATTATTCTTGTACATAGGGGCAGTATTATAGTATTTATATTCTTGTACATGGGGCAGTATTATAGTAGTTATATTCTTGTACTTAGGGAGCAGTATTATAGTAGTTATATTCTTGTATATAGGGACAGTATTATAGTAGTTATATTATTATACATAAGGGCAGTGTTATATAGGAGTTATATTCTTGTATATAGTAGCAGTATTATAGTAATTATATTCTTGTATATAGTAGCAGTATTATAGTAATTATATTCTTGTACATAGGGGCAGTATTATAGTAGTTATATTCTTGTACATAGGGGGCAGTATTATAGTAGTTATATTCTTGTACATAGGGAGTAGTATTATAGTAGTTATATTCTTGTATATAGGGACAGTATTATAGTAGTTATATTCCTGTACATAGGGGGTAGTATTATAGCAGTTATTTTCTTGTACATAGGAGCAGTATTATAGTAGTTATATTCTTGTACATAGGAGCAGTATTATAGTAGTTATATTTTTATACATAAGGGCAGTATTATAGCAGTTATATTCTTGTACATAGGGGCAGTATTATAGTAGTTATATTCCTGTACATAGGGGGTAGTATTATAGCAGTTATTTTCTTGTACATAGGAGCAGTATTATAGTAGTTATATTCTTGTACATAGGAGCAGTATTATAGTAGTTATATTCTTGTACATGGGGGCAGTATTATAGTAGTTATATTCTTGTACATAGGGGCAGTATTATAGTAGTTATATTCTTGTACATGGGGGCAGTATTATAGTTGTTATATTCTTGTACATAGGAGCAGTATTATAGCAGTTTTATTCTTGTACATAGGGGGCAGTATTATAGTAATTATATTCTTGTACATAGGAGCAGTATTATAGTTGTTATATTCTTGCACATAGGAGCAGTATTATAGTAGTTATATTCTTGTACATTGGGGCAGTATTATAGTAGTTATATTCTTGTATATAGGGACAGTATTATAGTAGTTATATTCTTGTATATAGGGGCAGTATTATAGTAGTTATATTCTTGTATATAGGAGCAGTATTATAGTTGTTATATTCTTGCACATAGGAGCAGTATTATAGTAGTTATATTCTTGTACATAGGGGCAGTATTATAGTAGTTAAATTCTTGTACATAGGAGCAGTATTATAGTAGTTATATTCTTGTATATAGGAGCAGTATTATAGTTGTTATATTCTTGTACATAGGGGGCAGTATTATAGTAGTTATATTCTTGTACATAGGGGCAGTATTATAGTAGTTATATTCTTGTACATAGGAGCAGTATTATAGTAGTTATATTCTTGTATATAGGGACAGTATTATAGTAGTTATATTCTTGTACATAGGGGCAGTATTATAGTAGTTATATTCTTGTATATAGGGGCAGTATTATAGTAGTTATATTCTTGTACATAGGAGCAGTATTATTGTAGTTATATTCTTGTACATAGGGGCAGTATTATAGTAGTATTATTCTTGTACATAGGGGCAGTATTATAGTAGTTATATTCTTGCATATAGGGACAGTATTATAGTAGTTATATTCTTGTACTTAGGAGCAGTATTGTAGTATTATTCTTATACATAGGGGCAGTATTATGGTAGTTATATTCTTGTATATAGGGACAGTACTATAGTAGTTATATTCTTGTACATAGGAGTAGTATTATAGTAGTTATATTCTTGTACATAGGGGCAGTATTATAGTTGTTATATTCTTGCACATAGGAGCAGTATTATAGTAGTTATATTCTTGTACATAGGGGGCAGTATTATAGTAGCTATATTCTTGTATATAGGGACAGTATTATAGTAGTTATATTCTTGTATATACGGGCAGTATCATAGTAGTTATATTCTTGTACATAGGAGCAGTATTATAGTAGTTATATTCTTGTACATAGGGGCAGTATTATAGTAGTATTATTCTTGTACATAGGGGCAGTATTATAGTAGTTATATTCTTGTACATAGGGGCAGTATTATAGTAGTTATATTCTTGTACATAGGGGGCAGTATTATAGTAGCTATATTCTTGTATATAGGGACAGTATTATAGTAGTTATATTCTTGTATATACGGGCAGTATCATAGTAGTTATATTCTTGTACATAGGAGCAGTATTATAGTAGTTATATTCTTGTACATAGGGGCAGTATTATAGTAGTTATATTCTTGTACATAGGGGCAGTATTATAGTAGCTATATTCTTGTACATAGGGGGCAGTATTATAGTAGCTATATTCTTGTATATAGGGACAGTATTATAGTAGTTATATTCTTGTATATACGGGCAGTATCATAGTAGTTATATTCTTGTACATAGGAGCAGTATTATAGTAGTTATATTCTTGTACATAGGGGCAGTATTATAGTTGTTATATTCTTGTACATAGGGGCAGTATTATAGTAGTTATATTCTTGTACATAGGGGGCAGTATTATAGTAGCTATATTCTTGTATATAGGGACAGTATTATAGTAGTTATATTCTTGTATATACGGGCAGTATCATAGTAGTTATATTCTTGTACATAGGAGCAGTATTGTAGTAGTTATATTCTTGTACATAGGGACAGTATTATAGTAGTATTATTCTTGTACATAGGGGCAGTATTATAGTAGTTATATTCTTGTACATAGGGGCAGTATTATAGTAGTTATATTATTATACATAAGGGCAGTGTTATATAGGAGTTATATTCTTGTATATAGTAGCAGTATTATAGTAATTATATTCTTGTATATAGTAGCAGTATTATAGTAATTATATTCTTGTATTGGGGCAGTATTATAGTAGTTATATTCTTGTATATATGAGCAGTATTATAGTAGTTATATTCTTGTACATAGGGAGTAGTATTATAGTAGTTATATTCTTGTATATAGGGACAGTATTATAGTAGTTATATTCCTGTACATAGGAGCAGTATTATAGTAGTTATATTCTTATACATAAGGGCAGTATTATAGCAGTTATATTCTTGTACATAGGGGCAGTATTATAGTAGTTATATTCCTGTACATAGGGGGTAGTATTATAGCAGTTATTTTCTTGTACATAGGGACAGTATTATAGTAGTTATATTCCTGTACATAGGGGCAGTATTATAGCAGTTATTTTCTTGTACATAGGAGCAGTATTATAGTAGTTATATTCTTGTACATAGGAGCAGTATTATAGTAGTTATATTCTTGTACATAAGGGCAGTATTATAGCAGTTATATTCTTGTACATAGGGGCAGTATTATAGTAGTTATATTCCTGTACATAGGGGGTAGTATTATAGCAGTTATTTTCTTGTACATAGGAGCAGTATTATAGTAGTTATATTCTTGTACATAGGAGCAGTATTATAGTAGTTATATTCTTGTACATGGGGGCAGTATTATAGTAGTTATATTCTTGTACATAGGGGCAGTATTATAGTAGTTATATTCTTGTACATGGGGGCAGTATTATAGTAGTTATATTCTTGTACATAGGAGCAGTATTATAGCAGTTCTATTCTTGTACATAGGGGGCAGTATTATAGTAATTATATTCTTGTACATAGGAGCAGTATTATAGTTGTTATATTCTTGCACATAGGAGCAGTATTATAGTAGTTATATTCTTGTACATAGGGGCAGTATTATAGTAGTTATATTCCTGTACATAGGGGGTAGTATTATAGCAGTTATTTTCTTGTACATAGGAGCAGTATTATAGTAGTTATATTCTTGTACATAGGAGCAGTATTATAGTAGTTATATTCTTGTACATGGGGGCAGTATTATAGTAGTTATATTCTTGTACATAGGGGCAGTATTATAGTAGTTATATTCTTGTACATGGGGGCAGTATTATAGTAGTTATATTCTTGTACATAGGAGCAGTATTATAGCAGTTTTATTCTTGTACATAGGGGGCAGTATTATAGTAATTATATTTTTGTACATAGGAGCAGTATTATAGTTGTTATATTCTTGCACATAGGAGCAGTATTATAGTAGTTATATTCTTGTACATAGGGGGCAGTATTATAGTAGTTATATTCTTGTATATAGGGACAGCATTATAGTAGTTATATTCTTGTATATAGGGGCAGTATTATAGTAGTTATATTCTTGTATATAGGAGCAGTATTATAGTTGTTATATTCTTGCACATAGGAGCAGTATTATAGTAGTTATATTCTTGTACATAGGGGCAGTATTATAGTAGTTAAATTCTTGTACATAGGAGCAGTATTATAGTAGTTATATTCTTGTATATAGGAGCAGTATTATAGTTGTTATATTCTTGTACATAGGGGGCAGTATTATAGTAGTTATATTCTTGTACATAGGGGCAGTATTATAGTAGTTATATTCTTGTACATAGGAGCAGTATTATAGTAGTTATATTCTTGTATATAGGGACAGTATTATAGTAATTATATTCTTGTACATAGGGGCAGTATTATAGTAGTTATATTCTTGTATATAGGGGCAGTATTATAGTAGTTATATTCTTGTATATAGGAGCAGTATTATAGTAGTTATATTCTTGTACATAGGGGCAGTATTATAGTAGTTATATTCTTGTACATAGGAGCAGTATTAAAGTAGTTGTGATATTTCTCTCCTGAATGAGGATTATGATGTTTTCACAACCCTCCCATTTTCTGTCGCGCAGGTTGGATCATGGTGTCTCCCGCCATTGCTTTGGCCTTCATCCCCTTTATTATCACTGTGATAATCCGGTACCGTCATTACTTTCTGCTCTTCTATCGTGCCGTCATTGTGCGCTGTATTCAGGACTATCTCACCGGTATCCCCCGGGAGGAGCGCGCCTTTCAGTACGTTATCACCCATGCCATCCCTGGAGACCCCCAGCACGTGCTCAACACATTTGACCAATATTGCTATCACTGCGAATATCTAAGTAACATCGGGCCCCAGAAAGGTAAAACTTACCAAGAGCCACGAGAAATATCTATTCTGCAACCTTATGGGGTTCTTCTCCGTGAGTTGTCCCTTAAGTGTCTCAATATTTCTTTTCAGGGAAGATCCTGGACCGGCTGATTTACGAGAATGCGCCGCTCAATGTGCTGGAGCTGGGCACTCAGTGCGGATACGCCACCATAATAATGGCGCAGGCGCTGCCCCTGGGCGCCAGACTGTACACTGTAGATGCAAACCCTGGGAAAGCCGCGGTGGCTGAGAAGGTGATCCGACTGGCCGGGTTTGATGACGACACGGTGAGATATATATATTTATGCTGCACTGTCGTGACACACTTCTTGTTAGGATTATTGCAAAATTGTGTCCAAATTTTGTTCCGATTCATATTTTCCCAAAATGTCTACCAAGGAGGGCTCAGTTAGGGGCGCTGGGGATATCTGTGGAGGGCAAATAAGAGGAAACTGGGGGCACATGTATTAAACGGTCTTGGTTGCAAGCTACCATATGTCTTACGCCGCCCACTGACGGCTCCGCGTTCTGTTCCGCACTCTGCCTGTAGGTGGAGCTCCTGGTTGGGTCCTCCGATGACATCATCGCGCAGATGAAGGACAAGCACAGGGTGCAGAAGCTGGACTTCGTCTTTATGGATCATGGGAAGCGCTGCTACCTGCGAGACCTGCAGCTGCTGGAGGAGGTGGGACTGCTCCAGGAGGGCACCGTCATCCTGGCAGACAATGTGCTCTTCCCCGGGGCCCCCCATTTCTTGCAGTACGTCAAGACATCCGGTAAATATCAGCTGAAGATGCACCGCGGCCACCTGGAGTATTTCCGATACATCCGGGACGGAATGGCGGAGCTGACCTTCACCAAACTGCAGGACTGAAGACAATAAAGACTTTTTTCCTAATATCTATGCGCCATTCATTTTTGGGGTGCCCCGTTATGTCACTTGTACAGCCGGTCCAGCGCGACTCACGCTAAAATCCAAAACCTAACGACAACAAAGACTGCAGATAAAATCCGAACACGTCGTCCACCAACGTAAACACTTAAATTATGGGTTATAGGGACACTAGGGGGTATTCGTCCTGCAGCCGCATTACGCATTAGGATTGTGGAAAACTGATGCAATTGTAGGAAACCCTCAGCTGTGAGAAGTATTAGATCTGAACAGGTTTCCATCCTCTAAACGTGAACAAGGACGTTTCTGTTCAGTGACAGCAAGGAGAGATTGAGAATCAAAGCATAAAGTACATTAGATTACAGGACTATTGATTTACAGTCATTACAAGGGTCCGGGGGTCCAGCAAGCGCCATATAGTTGGTTCTGGTTGCATCCTGTACTGCAGCCACGTCCCGTCCTCATAGGCACTGAGCCACGTCCCGTCCTCATAGGCACTGAGCCACGTCCCGTCCTCATAGGCACTGAGCCACGTTCCTTTCTCATAGGCACTGAGCCACGTCCCGTCCTCATAGGCACTGAGCCAAGTTCCTTTCTCATAGGCACTGAGCCACGTCCCGTCCTCATAGGCACTGAGCCACGTTCCTTTCTCATAGGCACTGAGCCACGTCCCGTCCTCATAGGCACTGAGCCACGTCCCGTCCTCATAGGCACTGAGTCACGTCCCGTCCTCATAGGCACTGAGTAACGTCCCGTCCTCATAGGCACTGAGCCACGTCCCATCCTCATAGGCAATGAGCCACGTTCCTTTCTCATAGGCACTGAGTCACGTCCCGTCCTCATAGGCACTGAGCCACGTCCCGTCCTCATAGGCACTGAGCCACGTTCCGTCCTCATAGGCACTGAGCCACGTCCCGTCCTCATAGGCACTGAGCCAAGTTCCTTTCTCATAGGCACTGAGCCACGTCCCGTCCTCATAGGCACTGAGCCACGTTCCTTTCTCATAGGCACTGAGCCACGTCCCGTCCTCATAGGCACTGAGCCACGTCCCGTCCTCATAGGCACTGAGTCACGTCCCGTCCTCATAGGCACTGAGTAACGTCCCGTCCTCATAGGCACTGAGCCACGTCCCATCCTCATAGGCAATGAGCCACGTTCCTTTCTCATAGGCACTGAGTCACGTCCCGTCCTCATAGGCACTGAGCCACGTCCCGTCCTCATAGGCACTGAGCCACGTTCCGTCCTCATAGGCACTGAGCCACGTTCCGTCCTCATAGGCACTGAGCCACTTCCCGTCCTCATAGGCACTGAGCCACGACCCATCCTCATAGGAACTGAGCCACGTCCCGTCCTCATAGGCACTGAGCCACGTCCCGTTCTCATAGGCACTGAGCCACGTCCGCCATATTATCTCACATGTGGGCAGTTCCTGGATAGAAACCATATGCAATGGTTCACACCAAAAAAACGTGCACAAACAAAAACAACCGGGTTCCAAAATTACCAATTAAAAATGGGTAAGCTAGAAGTCCCTCTTACGTCAACTAGGCTGTCGCCTGCCTGGCTGCGACCCTAGGGGGGAATGTTGTGGCGCCCCCGCTCCACGATGGCTGACTCTGGGAGCCCTATATTCCCTGCAGCCACTTGGGGAACCCTCCTACCCGATGTCCTAAAGGAACCCCTATCAATAGACACAGACGATCCTATATCTAAGAGGACCCTAGACCCCAATTAAAAACAAAAAAGAACACAATAGGCAATTGGTGACGATTGACATAATTTCACAATACAATACTCCAGGGGTTTGGGCCCTTCGTCTGCCAAAATAGACTATAGTCTCTTAACATGAAGACTAAATTTCAAAAGTTGCTACAGAAAATAATTACTGCTTACACCGCCAACTAATAGTTGGCATAGATGAAAAAATAGTGCTCAGAAAGTATTAGAGCCAACTCAGATGTGGTCACTGTAGGAAAAACCTAATGTTGGAACATGGGTGTATTTGTTTGTGCACGTTTTTTGGGTGTGAACCATTGCATATGGTTTTTTAATCTATAAAGATAATTTGTAGCGATATATATATGATTTAACCGTTGGATACCCTTTTTGGAACAATTTTTGATAATTCAATTCCTGGATAGAATCACTAAACTCTCAATTTGCTCTTTAACCCCTTCCTGACATAGGAGGCAATAAATATTACCGCGCCGTACCCACCTGAGGCGGTTTACGGCAGCGACCCTTGTAAGCGCCCATCGCTGCTGTTTAACAATTTGATTGCCACTGCCAATCTTTGACAATTTATCACTTACTGTAACCGTCACCCCCCCCCCCCCCAAAAAAAAAAGGTGAAACGCCAGATTTGCCGCTTTTGGCTGCAGTGGGGTGGCGGGGGGCGTTTACTGTAAGTGATACATTTTCAGAGATTGGCAGTAGCAATTAAATGGTTAAACAACAGCGATGGGCGCTTACAAGGATCGTTGCTGTAAACCGCCTCAGGTGGGTACGGTGCGGTAATATTTATTGCCTCCTATGTCAGGAAGGGGTTAAAGATCTGCCGCTTTTGGCTGCAGCGCTTCCCTAAAAGAAAATGCAATAGAAAGCGATCAAAAAAGATATGTAACTAACAATTGTATCACTAAAAACTGGAGAAGTTTGGTATCACCGTAGCCGGACCGCCCGGGAGAATCACAGCCCCGGCTCATTCTTACACATAATTATGCAGTAACAAAAAAAAAAAAAACAATGGCCATATTGCAATTTTTTTCACCACATTTGGATTTTTTCCCAATTTAGTATATTATATGGTACAGTGAATATGTTAACATGGCCCCCAAAAACACCAGTCCTCATTTGGTTAGGTAAAAATAAAAAGTTATGGCTTTATGAAAGCAACGGACGCAAAAAACAAGACGAAAAACGGAAAATTGTCCGGTCAGGAAACGGTTAAAGAATATTTCTTTAGTGCCATGACAGATGGTAAATCCTGGGCACTGACAGACCCCACAACACCAGGCTGTATGTAACAAAGCACCAGAGTCGCCGGAGGCCAAATGTCGCCATATTGTGCCATAAGGCGCTGTGCAAAAAATAAGCTCCAATTCACTGACAGCAAGCAGAGATCTTCACCATAAGCGAAATGCTGAGGATTTGTTACAATTGTACCAGTGATGTCAGGCTCCAGACTGTCACATCACCTGCACTGATACATTGTAACAGACTCTCAGCACTGGACACAGCTGCTCCAAATCCTCCCCAGCAGGTAATTAGCCTCCTGAGGGGAGGTGCAGGGTGCGGCTGCGGGGATTAGTGTCCTGGGCAGCACCTGGAGCCTCCCAACATCAGCATATTGGCTAAAGATTAATGCAGATGGCGACTCGCACTTTGCTCCCAGCAGAAGAGAAGCGCTATATATTCCCTGAGCCGACATTGCTCTGCAGATTCTAGGGATAAGAGACGGGGCAAGCTCTCTGCCCGCCACCTGCGAGACCTCTGCCCAACTGATCCCTGCCAGACTTCAGCCCCTGCCCACCTGATCCTTGCCTGATCCCTGACAGACTTCAGCCCCTGATCCCTGCCACCTGTCAGACTTCAGCCCCTGCCCACCTGATCCTTGCCTGATCCCTGACAGACTTCAGCCCCTGATCCCTGCCACCTGTCAGACTTCAGCCCCTGCCCACCTGATCCCTGCCACCTGCCAGACTTCAGCCCCTGCCCACCTGATCCCTGCCAGACTTCAGCCTCTGCCCACCTGATCCCTGCCAGACTTCAGCTCCTGCCCACCTGATCCTTGCCTGATCCCTGACAGACTTCAGCCCCTGATCCCTGCCACCTGTCAGACTTCAGCCCCTGCCCACCTGATCCCTGCCACCTGCCAGACTTCAGCCCCTGCCCACCTGATCCTTGCCAGACTTCAGCCCCTGCCCACCTGATCCCTGCCACCTGTCAGACTTCAGCCCCTGCCCACCTGATCCCTGCCACCTGTCAGACTTCAGCCCCTGCCCACCTGATCCCTGCCACCTGTCAGACTTCAGCCCCTGCCCACCTGATCCCTGCCACCTGCCAGACTTCAGCCCCTGCCCACCTGATCCCTGCCACCTGCCAGACTTCAACCCCTGCCCTCCTGATCCCTGCCACCTGCCAGACTTCAGCCCCTGCCCACCTGATCCCTGCCAGACTTCAGCTCCTGCCCACCTGATCCCTGCCAGACTTCAGCTCCTGCCCACCTGATCCTTGCCTGATCCCTGACAGACTTCAGCCCCTGATCCCTGCCACCTGTCAGACTTCAGCCCCTGCCCACCTGATCCCTGCCACCTGCCAGACTTCAGCCCCTGCCCACCTGATCCTTGCCTGATCCCTGACAGACTTCAGCCCCTGATCCCTGCCACCTGTCAGACTTCAGCCCCTGCCCACCTGATCCCTGCCACCTGCCAGACTTCAGCCCCTGCCCACCTGATCCCTGCCAGACTTCAGCCTCTGCCCACCTGATCCCTGCCAGACTTCAGCTCCTGCCCACCTGATCCTTGCCTGATCCCTGACAGACTTCAGCCCCTGATCCCTGCCACCTGTCAGACTTCAGCCCCTGCCCACCTGATCCCTGCCACCTGCCAGACTTCAGCCCCTGCCCACCTGATCCTTGCCAGACTTCAGCCCCTGCCCACCTGATCCCTGCCACCTGTCAGACTTCAGCCCCTGCCCACCTGATCCCTGCCACCTGTCAGACTTCAGCCCCTGCCCACCTGATCCCTGCCACCTGTCAGACTTCAGCCCCTGCCCACCTGATCCCTGCCACCTGCCAGACTTCAGCCCCTGCCCACCTGATCCCTGCCACCTGCCAGACTTCAACCCCTGCCCTCCTGATCCCTGCCACCTGCCAGACTTCAACCCCTGCCCTCCTGATCCCTGCCACCTGCCAGACTTCAACCCCTGCCCACTGTTGGATCTCTGCACCTGATCCCTGCCAGACTTCAACCCCTGCCCACCTGATCCCTGCCACCTACCGGACCTTTACACCTGCCTGCCTGATCCCGGCCACCTGTGGGACCTCGGCACCTGATTCCTCTGATCCCAGCCTCCTGTGGGACCTCAGCACTGGCCCACCAGATCCCCTGAACCCTCTGCTCCAGGCCACCAAACCCCGTGGCCCATGCCCACCAGGACCCGGAACTGACAAGTCACCCATTGCGGTAAGTACAAGACACTTATAACATTCAGACCAGCTACCAACAAACTGAAAAGTCAGTAATGTAGTAATTTTGTTGCAGTTCTCTGTTTGCTGTCAATGATCGGCAACATTCTTAACTACCTGTAAGGGGATGTGCAGGCGATCTGGAATTGGCAGCAGTGTTGTCCGCTGCCGGCTACTGAAGACGGGTGAATCCGCATGTGATCACTGAACCGTGCGAATTGGCAATGTGCAAGCCTGTCCGGACTAAACACTACTTGGGCTATGTGCCCACGATCCGGAGGTAGCAGCGGTTTGGACACAGCATGTTTTCGCTGTCTGTGAAGTATTAGGGTATGTGCACACACTGCGGATACACCTGCGGATTTGCAGGTAAAGTGACCTGCGGTTTGACACCTGGACAATAGAACAGGTGGCAAACCGCTGCGGGATCCACAGAAAGAAGTGACATGCTGCAGATTTAAAACCGCAGCAAATCCTTATGGAAAAATCCACAGCATATGCACTGTGGACTTGAAATCCCATTGGCTAACATTGTACTGTACTATGTCTGTGGAACTGCTGCGGATCTGCAGAGTGTGCACAGACCCTTAACTGAATCGTGCGGCTTTACTGCATTCAATACATTCTATTGACTTTAATTTCTGTTGCGGAGATTAGAGTCTGGAGAGACATGCCAAATATCAGTGTCTGCGGGTGATCCGCCGGCGCGCACAAATGCATAGCGGACATGGGATTTCTAGAAATCCCATCTAATGTGCTGTAACATCTGGCCGCTGAAGGTTTACACTGCACAGATCCGCAGCATCAAACCTGCAGTAATTCCTCACTATGGGTACCTACCCTTACTGATAAAGGTTTGTTCCAATGTATCCTGACCATGGTCTGCATCGCCAGTCACTTCAGGCCTTATAGTAAAATATATGCATATATCAACGTATTAATATTTTAGAGCAACTTTGCAAGAAACTGGACACCAGATTTATCTAAAGGGCTGTCACACTGTAGAAGGATCAACTTTATTCTCATTTGCACAAGGAAATACTAGAAGCAATGGGATGAAACTGAATGGGAGGAGACAGATTAGATATTAGAAAAAACTTTTTGACAGAGTGATCAATGAGTGGAACAGGCTGCCATGAGAAGTGGTGAGTTCTCCTTCAATGGAAGTCTTCAAACAGAGGCTGGACAGACATCTGACTGGGATGATTTAGAGAATCCTGCTTTGAGCAGGGGGTTGGACCAGGTGGCCCAGGAGGTCCCTTCCAACTCTACGATTCTATGAATTAAAAGTGTTGATGTAATAGGGTCATAGTCTGTTATAAATTACTGAGGATTTCACTGCATCCTGATTAGCCAGACTACTGATTCTCCGGTGCTCTGAGCAATGTCAGATCATGGAAAGAACCAAGCCTGACAGCGATCACAATGTAGAGCCATCGAGACCTGCTCCAATTATACTGCAAACATTCATCGTTCTAGAGCCATGCTGCGCTGCCTCCTCCTCCTGACCGCAGCTTCCTTACTGTCTGCTGCCAAAGAGGACTATATGAATGTATGCATCAACGGGACACACCAAAAGACTGAGCCGGGACCGGAGGACAAATTACATGGTCAGGTGAGGCAAGAACAAGAATGGATCTAATGTTATACTGCCCCCTATGTTCAAGACTATAACTACTATAATACTGCCCCCTATGTACAAGAATATAACTACTATAATACTGCCCCCTATGTACAAGAATATAACTACTATAATACTGCCCCCTATGTACAAGAATATAACTACTATAATACTGCCCCTATGTACAAGAATATAACTATTATAATACTGCCCCCTATATACAGGAATATAACTACTATATACTGCTCCTATGTACAAGAATATAACTACTATAATACTGCCCCCTATGTACAGGAATATAACTACTATAATACTGCTCCTATGTACAAGAATATAACTACTATAATACTGCCCCCTATGTACAAGAATATAACTATTATAATACTGCCCCCTATGTACAGGAATATAACTACTATAATACTGCCCCCTATGTACAAGAATATAACTACTATAATACTGCCCCCTATGTACAAGAATATAACTATTATAATACTGCCCCCCTATGTACAGGAATATAACTACTATAATACTGCCCCTATATACAGGAATATAACTACTATAATACTGCTCCTATGTACAAGAATATAACTACTATGATACTCCCCCTATGTACAAGAATATAACTACTGTAATACTGCTCCCGCTATGCAGACAGGAGACTTCTGGGTCCTGACTTTTGTGGCCTTTATTCTGTTTTCCTCTGCAGTGTGAGGCATGGAAGGACAAGGCCTGTTGCACGGAGGACACTAGCCATGCTGCTCACCGGGACCAGTCTTACCTCTATAACTTTAACTGGAATCACTGTGGCATGATGTCTGAACAGTGCAAGAAGCATTTTATCCAGGATACGTGTTTCTATGAGTGTTCCCCAAACCTGGGGCCCTGGATTGAGCAGGTAAAAGAGAGGGACAGGGCTAGTAATGTGCCAGGTGTCAACTGCAGTCTACAAGGGTAATGGGCTCCATACACTTTTACCTTTTACTTCTAACGCTGCAATCACAATTGTGCATGCAAGTCATTGATAATCCTCCAATCACTTCCAGAGCTGCATTCAGTTTATAGAATGTTTTTGGCAGCTGTTCAGACAATTCTTTGTTGCCTCGCTGCATTGAATTTCAGGAAGTGTAGGTGTTTTTGGTGTTTTTTTTTTTTTTAATGGTTTTATGTACAGTAAATTCTGTAGATAATATCCTATAGCCAAGCATTGTTCAGAATGCAGCTGGGTGTAATTGTGATTTAATGGCAGAATTGTGAGTTCAGCTCTCGCTGTGACTGGATTATCAGGCTAAGTGCACACGTACTGGAACTCTCGTGGAAATTACCACGAGAATTCCGGAATTCCATTCCGCAGGAAAATCGCATTTTAAATTCCCGCGATTTTCCCTCGGAAAAACTAGCATTTTGCAAGCGTATTTAGCTTGCAAAATGCTAGCGTTTTCCAAGCGATCTGTAGCATCGCTTGGAGAACTGATTCACAGGTTGGTCACACTCGTCACACATAGTGTATGACGAGTGTGACCAACTTTTTACTACTGAGGCCGCCTATGCAGCATCAGTAGTAAAAGATAAAATGTAAAAAATGGTGTTATTCTTACCTTCCGACGTCCCGCGCATCCGTTCCCAGTAATCCTTTGCGAAAATGCCCGCGATGACGTCCGTTTTCGCAGGATCGCGATGACCGAGACTTCGCTATCCCGCGAGAACGGATGCCATCATGGGCATTTTCGCAAAGGCTTACCGGGAGCGTGGAGAGGCGGGAAGGCTGCACGGGACGCCGGAAGGTGAGAATAACAATATTTTTTTTTTTTTTTTATTTTAAATTCTATTTTTTTTTACAGGGATATGGTGCCCGGAGGACAGTCTCCTCTCCTCCGGACAGTGGGTACCATCCGCATTTGTTCTGCTTACTTTCCGCATGGTGTGCACAGCCACATGCGGGAAGTAAGCGGAACAATGCATTCCTATGGGTGCGGGATCGCCGCGATTCCGCTAAATTAATGAGCATGCTGCGGTTTTTACCACGAAGCGATTCCGCCACGGTAAAAAACACAGCATTAGCACAGTATTGCGGAATCCCATAGGAATGCATGGGATGCTTTTTCGCGGCAAAATTGCGCAGTTAAAACCGCTGCGGAAACGCAAAAAAAGCCACGTGTGAACTCAGCCTAAAGCTTTTCTCTTTCGCCTGCAGGTGGACCAGAGCTGGAGGAAGGAGCGCATCTTGGATGTTCCCCTCTGTAATGAGGACTGCAAGGGTTGGTACAATGACTGCAAAGACGACTACACTTGCATGGAGAACTGGCACAAGGGCTGGAACTGGACGGACGGTGAGTGTCGCCCCCTCCTGGGACTATGACTGGATCTTGCCCAGTATTTCTCACCAGAGCTGACGCTCAAATATGGCCGCCTTAAAGCTGCATCTGTCCCTTTATTCTTAACAGGAGTCAATAAATGTCCGGTTGGGACATCTTGCCGGAAGATCGGAGTCGTCTTCCCGTCCGAGAAGGCTTTCTGTGAGAAGCTCTGGAGTAATTCCTACAAGTTTACGGAGCATCTGCGGGGCAGCGGGCGGTGTATGCAGCTCTTTTTTCTCAACAACACCGTCAACCCCAACGTCAAAGTGGCTGAATACTACGCCAGTCTCAAGGGCTCCAGCTCTGACCCTCGCCCGGGGCTGCTGATGTTCCTGCTGCTCTTCTTATCACTGCCTGTGGTGTAAAGTTATGGGATTATAGCCCTCAGAGCTGCGCTCAATCATCTAGGACTCGGTCACTGACTGCTGACACCGTGACCATGTGCTGTGCTGCCCTCTGTGTCGCTGCTGTGATATTCTGTTACTCTACTACTGTTCTTATATCGCGCATCACAATGTATAACGTATTTAAAGGGCTATACACTAATTAATAAAATCGTGTCCATAGGAGGTGATGTGTGCCCGTATGTTCTCTCTCTGCAGCAGGGTGGCGGTGGTCTTTGGTTGTGACTTACTCCCCTCTACCTAACATGTGGGTCGCCCTCCCAGGGCTGTGGGGTACTCGGTACCAGGCCCGATGAACTTTAATGGGAGATGTCACGGCAGCTGGGACCCAGCCCGTGGCCCTGGGTCTCCATTACAAAGGGGAATGTTCAGTGTGCTTATGATGATTAAATGAGTCGTGATGCCACCTGTGGTGTTCGGCAATGAAGATGTTAAGCCGACGCTGCAGACAAATCCTCTGGGACAGATGGTGTGATGCAGCAGTGATGTTATAGCTCTCCACAGGCAGGGCTGTAGTCCCAGGGCAGAGTAGGTGAAGTGACGCTTAGATGGTGTAGTGTCAGGCGCAGGGGGCATGTAGCAGTGCCGAGCAGGTTGACGCAGGAATAAGTGGAGGACACCAGGGCATGTAGTTCCAAAGCATTACTCAGTCTATTGCAGGTACAGGTGCCCGCATCTGTGCTGTGTCCTCCGGGTCAGGAGCTCAGCCAACTTCCAGGCAAGATGAAGTCCTCCTCTCCAACACTCCGCCAACATATGTGCCTTTTCTGAACGTCTCCCTATTAGCGCCTTTAGATGAAGTACTCCTAGTACTGAGTTACACTGGAGTTCCTCCTGTCAGATGTTCCTATGAACTCTACTTGTACGGCAGACAGCTGTAGCCTGCTTCGGGGACTCCTTGCTACTAAGTCCCGGCTCTCTATCTCGTTGCTGTTGTGCCCCCAAGTCTTGTGTGGGACTAAAGTGGTGACAACTTCTATTCCTCCGGTGTCTGCTGCAGGACCATTAGTATCCATATAACCGCGGGGTCCGGACCCTGGCCTTGTGCTTATAACTCGGGAAGGGTTCTCCTCTAACCCTAATTCTTAGTTCTCTTCTCCTCACATTCCGTACTAATCTTTCCCTTCTTATAGAGTCAGGATTTCTATCAATGTTCCTTTCCTGTGCCAGCGGACCCAGATCACTGAGGTCGGCTGCAGCACTTCCTTCATCCATCCCACTCCGGGGATCTCCTTTCACAGACTGACCTCGTCAGACTCCTGTGACAAACTGACTCAATCCCACACTCTTCCTGCTCTTTGGTGCCAACTAACTCCACCCGCCTCCCAGCACGCTTCGTGTTCCAAGCAGGGAGCCACCAAAGGGTGCTTTGCTACACTACTATGTTGTGTGGGGTGCAGGTGTTGGAGCATGGTCAGGTGTCTCCACCTTACCTAGATGGTGGGGTACCACACCTCAGGAGGAGGTGCAGTACCTCTGTGGCGTCACATATGCACACTCTACTAAATTGAGCATTCCAGTGAATGGGGTGGAAGAAAACTACAGATATCTGGATAATGGGAGTTTATACAAGCATCTTTTCATTTTAAGCAGGACCCTCTTGAGAAAGGGTTTCAGTTTCTGGAAAAACAATGTTCTCTGTGAAAAATAAGAATCTTTTAGTTATGGTACCTTTTAATGGCTAACAAAAATAAAATGATGTTCGGGTATGTGCATATGTTGCAGATACTGCTGTGAAATTTTCCGAGCAGATTTTGCTAAATCCGTAGGTAAAATGACTGGGTGTGTGCACACGGTGCGGAACTGCAACCCTCAGATGTCAGCGTTGGCAAGGCTGGTAATCAAGAATAGAGGGGTCTCCATGCACTTTTTTTTTAAATTTAAATTCACAAAATAACAGCGTGGGGTCCCTCCCATGGATACTGACCCCCTCCTTACCTCAGCCTAAAAATTTCAGCCCGCAGCCACCCAGAAAATTCAAATCTATTAGATGCGCCAATTCTGGTGCTTTGCCGGCTCTACCCACTTGCCCTGAAGCGTGGGGTTCATATTTGTGGAGTTGATGTCACCTTTGTCTTGTCAGGTCACATCAAGCCCACGGCTTAGTAATGGAGAGAGAGACGTCTGAGACACCTATCCATTACTAATCCTATAGTTGCCGTCAAAAGGACGCAGGTGCCGCCAAAACGCATACTGCGCACGGCCTGCGTCCTCAGTGATAAAGATGGGGGATGCATGCAGTGTCATGTGCCTGGAGGCGGAGCTACCGACGGAGGCGGGGCTTAGAGGCGGCCGTGTGCAGGCCAACGCTGCGGCCTTTAACGCAAATGTGAAACCGGCCTTACCGTGGGTCACTGAGGCTGCATTCCCAGCCAGGCTGACCTCAACACCGTGAAAAAAGTCACTGAGTTCACCGCAGATCACACAAAAAGTCACTGAGTTCTCCGCATTTCAGCTCATTGTGTGATCTGTGGTGAACTCACTGAGCTGAACTCTGATGAACTCAGTGACTTTTTCCCCACGGTGCTGAGGTCATCGCAGTTCAGCCCTGCTTGGAATGCAGTCTCAGTGAGCAGCGGTAACCTCGATGACATCTCCGCTAGTCACTGATGCTGCCCTCACAGCAGCTCATTCATCAGTGGTTCTCGGCATGGACGGTTCCATCTTGACACTGTCCAGGTTGAAAACTTTTAGGGTCTGTGCACACGTTGCGGATTCTGCTGCCGTGTACAGTACCATTATATTCAATGTAAAATAAATAACGCTGTGCACATGCTGCGGAAAAGTCCGTGTTGAAACGCAGCAGTTTTGAATCCGCAGCATGTCAATTCTTTGTGCGTATTCCGCAACGTTTTTACACCTCTTCCATTATAGGAATCCGCAGGTGTAAAAACGCAGGGGAAATCCGCACACAAACTGTAGGAAATCCGCACTAAATCCGCAGGTAAAACGCAGGTCATTTTACCTGCGGATTTAGCACGATCCACGTGGAAAAGTATGCAGCAGAATCTGCAATGTGTAAACATACCCTAAATCCCCAGAAATAGATTACGCTGTGGGACAGAATGACACAGGGAGTTTTTTTTATTTTTGCTTCATTACAGGAGACAAGGGATTACGTCAAATGGGCGTTAGGGGAATATAAGGCTATGTGCACACTTTGAGTATTTGCTTGCAGAAATTTCTGCAAGGTTTCTGCATTTCATGGCAGGAATAACGCTGTGGCAAAAACGGGTGTTTTTGCCGTGATTTGGTGCATTTTTGCCACCTTTTTGTATGTGCTTTTGTACAGCAATGATGGCTTTTTTTGAGTTAAATAAAGATATTTAAAAAAAAAAAAAGTTTTATGATGTAATTTCTTGGTTCAACACCTTCATGCTGATGCAATGTGGCATCAGGGTAATGGGATTAAGGCAGCAGGTGTCACCGACATGTAGCTCTAGGCTTAGTAATGAAAAGGTGTCAGCCCGACACCCTCATTACTAAGCCAATAAATAAACGCAAACACAAACAAACAACAACACCCATTGTCACCAGCCTATGTAGGAGCATTAACAGAACGAACATACATAGGCTGTAACCAGATAGCAACTGTTAATTTTAAATAAAAAAAAAAAAACTGTGTGGGCTCCTGCGTAATTTTAATAACCAGCAGAGGGCAAGCCGATGGCTGAGGTCTGTTGTTTATAGCCTGGGAAGGGGGTAATACCCATGGAGCTTCCCAGGCTATTAATATCAGCTCACAACTGTATACTTAGCCTTTAATGGCTATTAAAATGGGGGACTACTCCAAAAAAATGACGTGGGGTACCCCTATAATTAATAAGCAGCAAAGGCTAGGCAGAAAGCTGTGGGATGATATTAACCCCTTTCCGACATTGGGCATAATCGTACGCCAATGTCTGACTCCCTCCCTTTGATTAACCCCTTTCCCAAGGCATGTCAGCTGTTTTGAACAGCTGACATGTGCACGCAATAGCTGCGGGTGGAATTGTGATCCACCCGTGGCTATTAACCCGTTAAATGCCACTGTTAAACTCTGACAGCGGCATTTAACAAGCGCTTCTGGCAATCGCGCCGGAAATACGCACACCGGTGAGCGGCGTCACGTGATCACGGGTCACTGGTGTATTGGCAAGACAGCCGTAGGTCTCCTACAGACCTCTACGGTTGTCAGTGCCGGATTGCTGTGCGCGCCACCCAGTGGTCGGCACTCATAGCAAGTGAGCAATTCTACTACATAAAGGCAATCTGACCATTGCCTCTATGTAGCAGAGCTGATCGGGTTGTGGCAGCTTCTACTCTCCCATGGAGACTATTGAAGCATGCCAAAAGAAAATGTTTTTAAAAATATATAAAAGTTCAAATCACCCCCCTTTTGCCCCATTCAAAATAAAACAATAAAAATAAAATCAACCATACACATATTTGGTATCGTCACATTCAGAATCGCCTGATCTATCGATAAGAGAGGATTAACCTGATCGCTAAATGGTGTAGCGAGAAATAAAGTCAAAACGCCAGAATTATGTTTTTTGGTCGCCGCGACAAGTGCAATAACGGTCGATTAAAAGATTGCATCTGCACCAAAATGATATAATTAAAAACGTCAGCTCGGCACGAAAAAAGGAAACGCTACGGGTATCGGAAAATGGCAATTTTTTTTTTTTTTTTTTAACAAAGTTCTTAATTTTTTTTTCAGCACAGATAAAAAATAAACCAAATTAACCTAGACATGTTTGGCGTCTATATACTCATAACGACCTGGAGAAATGGAGAATCACAATGACAGGTCAGTTTTAGCATTTAGTGAACGTAGTAAAAAAAGCCAAACAAAAATCAAGTGTGGAATTGCACTTTTTTTTGCAATTTCACCGCACTTAGAATTTTTTTTCCATTTTCTAGTACATGACATGGTAAAACCAATGATGTTGTTCAAAAGTAAAACTCATCCCGCAATAAACAAGCCCTCACACGGCCATATTGATGGAAAAAGAAAAAAGTTATAGCTCTGGGAAGGAGGGGAGCGAAAAACGAAAATGCAATCCCGAAAAAAAATCCTGGGGTTAATAGCCAAGGAAGGGGCCATGGATACTGGCCCCTCCCAGACTAAAAACATCAGCTCTCAGCTGCCCCAGAAAAGGCGCATCTACAAAATGTGCCAAATCTGGCGCTTAGCCTCGCTATTCCCATTTGCCCTGTAGCG
This sequence comes from Dendrobates tinctorius, assembly GCF_039654945.1. NCBI lineage: Eukaryota > Metazoa > Chordata > Amphibia > Anura > Dendrobatidae > Dendrobates > Dendrobates tinctorius. Next base: position 3,639,619 of record NW_027361824.1, read on the forward strand.
GTGGCAAGTGGGGTTCATATTTGTGGGGTTGATGTCATCTTTGTATTGTCGGGTCACATCAAGCCCAGAGGTTAGTAATGGAGAGGTGTCTATAAGACACATATCCATACTAATCCTATAGTTTTATGGTAAATAAAGACACAGCCAGAAGAATGTCCTTTATTAGAAATAATCACACAGACTCCTTTAATAATCTTAATTAAACCATACTTTCCGAACGCCTAATTTACTGAAGCCGGCATCTCCTGCGACAAAAATAAAATAATAAACCACAATATTCCTCACCTGTCTGCAAAGATCATCCATAATGTCCCACGACGATCCTGATCACTTTGAGAGGAGTCACATCAGTGATGTTACTACTCTCAAAGACAGCCGGCGATACACTGACAGGAGGTAATTTCTCCAGAGCATGCTGATACTCCATATGTGGGCGAAAATCACTATTTGGGTGCACGGCAGGGCTAATAAGGGAAGGAGCACCATTTCACTTTTTGAATGTAAAATTTACTGGAATAATTAGCAGTCGCCATGTCGCGTTTGGAGAGCCCCTGATGTGCCTAAACAGTGGAAATCCTCCACAAGTGACACCATTTTGGAAACTAGACCCCTTAGGGAACTTATCTAGATGTGCATTGAGCATCTTGAACCACCAGGTGCTTCACAGAAGTTTAGAATGTTAAGCCGTGGAAATAAAAAAAAAAAAAAAATCACATTTTTCCAAAATAAATCTGTTTTAGCTCCATATTTTGCATTTTCATAGGGTTGACAGGTGAAATTTCTTCATATAATTTGTTGGGCAATTTCTCCTGAGTACACCAATACCCCATATATGGGGGAATACTACTTTTTGGGCGCATGGCAGAGCTTGAAAGGGAAGGAGCACCATTTGACTTATGGAATATAAAATTTACTGGAATAATTAGCGAATGCCATGTAGCGTTTGGAGAGCCCCTGATGTGCCTAAGCAGTGGAAACTCCCCCCCCTCAAGTGACCACATGTTGGAAATTATAACACTTTGGGGATTTATCTACAGATGTAGTGACGATTTTGACTCCATGGGTGTTTTCCAGGAACAAGCGGCGTTGGATGTTGCCGACTGAAATTTGCAGACTGCCATTGTGGGGACCAGTACAATGCAGGGACCAGTACGTTATGCCCAGCTCTTGCTTCTGGACACACGCACCTGTAAATTAGGCGGGCTCTCATCACTATAGAAATCTCAAACATGGCGCTAAATGTTGTTTAGGCACACTGGGGCTCAGAAGGGAGGAGGGCATTTGGATTTGGGAGTGCAGACTTTGCTGAATTTCTTTTGGGGAGCGTTAAGCCATTTAGTTTTTCCAGAGCCTTTGTGCTACCTGTAAGGTGGAAGCCCTATATTTCCATTAAGAGATGACAGATCTGAGTGGGGACTTCCTTTTTTGTGGATTGAGTGGAAGCTTTTATTGGGAACATTTTACATAACGTTTGGGATCACATTTATCCGGCTCTCTACGCTGAGCACTTACTTTGGGATTTCCATCTAAATCTCTGAGTGACGTGACAGATGAAACCCCAGGAGGGATCCATTCACTATAATGAGGCAGCAGATTTACGCTGGACTCCGTCTGGCCTCTGTTCAGCGGTGTCCTTTACAGAAGTGCACAAAACTGTGGCCTTTTATGCAATAATAAAAAGACGGACACTGCCGGATCACAGGTCCTGTGGTGCCCACAGTGCCTCCATCTGCTTCATTATAGGGAATCTTCCGCTGGGGGCTCTGTCTGAATCACGTATTTCAGACATTTACACAGAAACTTTGTTGCAAGCACTCAGCGTAGAGTGCAGGATAAATGTTTGCCCAGCCTTACTTAGATTTTTGGGAGGCAGAATGAAAAAAATCAACAACATGTGAAGAATTGGTTTTATTTATTTTTTACGCCGTTCCTAGTGCGGTATAAGTGATTAGGTGACTTTATTCTTCGGGTCGGTGCGATAGCAGCGATACCAGATTCATATCGGGTTTTTATGTTTGGCAGCTGTCACACACTAAAAGACACTTTTTATTGCGAAAACTAGTTTTTGCATCACCACATTTTGATAGCTATAATTTTTTCATATTTCGGCCGACAGAGTCATATTGTGGCTTGTTTTTTGCAGGATGTTAAATATTATTAGTTATGGATTTATATTAGTTATGGAGTTGTATTCTTATATGTTCTGTACGGGACATTGCCTTCCATTGCATGTGCTATTTTAGCAAGTGGTAAATGTCAGCTCACTACATATTTAAGTTTAGCCTTGAGGTAAGTGTCAAACTCCATATATACCGAGATCACGTGCTTCAAGAGACGTATATAATTCATGGCTAACTGTAGAGGTCGCTGTCTTCTTCCCTCACCATCATGAAAGACAGACAAGAAGATGTCATCTGTGCTGGGCCATGACATGACATAACAGCTGGTATAAAAAAGGGGGAGACAGAAGCGCACAATAGGGTCTTATCCAATGATATAAACGTTTCAACAGATATGGATCCACTCACCTGGTTCAGTTGTGTGGAACACAACAACCATAAGCACAAATGGCTAGGATCCGATGAACTGCAGCAATCAGCCGGTCACTAGAATTGCATATATAGGAAGGAGAGAAGTCCGGCTTTCAGGATCGCGCTGTTCCAGTCCAAAGTTCACAAGGAGTTAATCCAAGGACCAAGCAGTGATTATAACTTTCTTTTTATTCCAAAAACTCTACGCGTTTCATGTACACACTGTACACTTCCTCAGGAGCAAAGTTACCAACTTTGCTCCTGAGGAAGTGTACAGTGTGTACATGAAACGCGTAGAGTTTTTGGAATAAAAAGAAAGTTATAATCACTGCTTGGTCCTTGGATTAACTCCTTGTGAACTTTGGACTGGAACAGCGCGATCCTGAAAGCCGGACTTCTCTCCTTCCTATAACAGCTGGTATGTTACTTTACTACGAAGAAGCCTAAGAGAGACAGACGCCATTTGCCATGTGAGATCCCGGAGAGAAAGAAGAATACACGTTGCTTTGCTATAAACTAATGGACAATCTCTCTTTCACCTATTTTTATTCACCTGTTTTTCTGTAATAACCTTTCTTTGATGGAAGAATCCAAATAAACCACTATATTTTTATCTGGTAACTAGTCCTGAGTATTTTACAGGATAAGCATTATTTTACATTGGAGAGCCAGCCAGATCTGAATTTTTGTACTTTTTTGCGGATTTCCCTCCACTTGCCCAAAAGGGGGATTGAACTTTGCTAACGTCATATGTGCAAGTTATCAGGAAATCTACTTACAAGAATCAGACAGAACCTAGAAGTAAGAATTGCCAGATAGATTGAGAAGTACTACAAGTGCCAAAGTGCCAGACGTGCTGAAGCCAAGACGTGTGAAGACAAGAGCCCAGCGTTGTCCATTAAAGGAACAAGCTGAGAAATTTCAAGGTAAGAGAAATGGATGTAATTAATTCTCTTGCTAAGCAGAGTAGATTGAAATTTAAGTCTGTAGACAAGTCTAATCCAGAAGTATTATGGCTAAGATTATATGCTGAGTGCGAACTGGCGAATCAGAAGTTAGACTGTAAATTCTTCAATAGAGAAAGAGAGAGATTAAAAAATATTCTACAGATGGTAGCTATATTTCATAGATCTGTGTCAGAGAAATCCAAAAATGATCGTGTAGAGGATAGTGATATTCCCGAGATTTACTGTAATGTGGAGAAACAGTTACAAGTAGCAGGAGCCATTGAAGGTGACCTTGCAGACGTGGAACAAGATGGAGAAGTAGGAGGAGACTTCAGAACTGACGTAGATGACGTACAAGGGAAAGACGTACCACTAAAAATAGACGAATCAGAGGCCCAAATCCGAAGGAAAGTAAGAAAAACTTTGCTAAAGATATGCAAAATAATACCTGCATATGATAATACAATCCATGTTTGTAGAAACTCTGAGGTTTTTGAAAGTTGTGTTGATAAATTTGATTTATCTAACGAGGAGAAGAATCAGTTGTTCAAAATGTGGGTCCCTGTAAATTTTGCTAGGAGATTGACTTTAAAGTTATCTGGTGAAACACATGAGAATTTAAATGATAAGGACAGATTAAAGATTCTTATTTTTTGTTCATCAAATGAAAATCATCCAGATATTGATATTCTTCAAAAATTAAGGATTGGTCGGAAGGAATGTATTTTTACGTTTATGTCCATATATGAACGTTTGTATAGAATGCTGAGTGAGAATGTCAAAACACCGTCCCTCATAAGGAGTTTTGTAAGCAAATTTTGGTTTCTAAGTCCTGCATCTCGTGTTATTGCGTCACAAAAAGATTCTTTGTTTGAATGTGCGCAATCCCTTGATTTTGCCAGAAAACACGAGAATCGTGAAAGGAAAGTAAATTGTGCTAATTTTGTAAAGACAGGCAGAGTAAAATCTTATCAGAAGCCTGTATTAGCAAAGCCTTCTAAAATGAGTTTTCCCCGAAATCAAATCTATGAAGAACGAAGAAAATCACATGTTTGTTATAAGCCTTATGGAATGATGCAAAGGATCACCGAAAAGACACAAATTGAATTAAGAAAAATGATGAGATTTGATTTTCTTTCTGTAACCAAGATGGCCGAATTTGACAGACAGAAGCAGGTGGTGAGTGACATCATGGCCTGTAAACTGAATACTCTGCTCCAAGAATCTATCAGCTTTAAAATGGCAAGAACCTTTCAGGATATTTTTTGCAGAGAAATAAGTATGGGTGTAGGAATTGGCTAGGAAAAAAGTAATATATATTGTGTAAAAGTGTTATACAATTAGTGAGTTATATGTAATTATTTTATAGAGTATAATCCTGTAGTTCTATGGTTTGTGGATATATACATATTCATACAGTATATATAGAGTGTTTGTAGAAGTAGAAATAGTAGAACTGTATTTTTTAATGAAAATTAAAATCTACATCAGTAATAATATTTAGAATTATGAATATGATATTAACCTTATCTTTTATGTTTCCTTAGAATTTTCATTTCAAAGCAGGACTTAATCGGGAAAAATTCTCTTCCAAGGATTTATGCCTTTATTTACACAGGAAGTTGCAATAATTGCATGATTTTATATATCTAACCCTTAAAAGAAAATAACTAATTGCATTTTAAAATATGTTCTGTGTGTGTGCCTTCACTGCATGGCATGAATGACAACCACAGCAGGTGAAATTTGAACTTTGTTCTAATAATACCAGTATACTAGGTCCATGTTCTTTAGGAAAAGAATTTTTAAGGGGGTCTTAACTTTTGCAAACCAATGGAATTTTTTTCCAGGCCTAAATGTCAAGTATAGCTATACATATACATATATTTATGTCATGTGTATTTGGGGAATATTCAAAGAAATATTAAGACTAAATTTAAATAGTTTACAATGCATTGATAATTAGGATAATTTGGGTTAAAATACGTGTATTCATCACACCTTCGTATGTGAGGTATTTGGTTTAAACTTAAATATGTGACACAGTCTGAGTGACAGTGACTGAGTGTATGAGCAGCTGCTGAGCGAGTAATGTGATACGTTTGTGAGGCCTCAGGATCCTGAATGCATGAGAGGAAGAAAAAAAAAAAACCCCAAAAGCTTTTATCTTTAGGAGGAATATGCAGATCAGTTAAATTATTAGAATATTAGGATATATAATGAAATATTATCTATACAACATATATTTCTATATTTCTATAGTAATTATTATTTCTTGATTTAGTTAATAGTGGATAAGTGCAAAGTGCAATCGCACATCAAAATGGTTTATGCAAATTAATTTTTCCAAAGGATAATTTTATGATATTCAAATTAATTTTGATGGTTACACATCTTCAGACAAATAATGGTATAAGCAAGTATAAATTCACATAATTTATACATTAATTATTTTTAATTTTGGTTTTGATAAATGAATTATTTCATGAAACAATATTTTTTGGTATTAAGGGGGAAAATATGTTTTTGATCCTGACTACATCATCACATTTGATGAATACCTCTTCTTCACACATTTTAATAAAGAACAAATAGAAATAAGGTACAATGGTATAAGTATTGGGTATAATAACATTAAATATTATAAAGAGTCATTTCTTTACAGTAAGAGGAGTAATACATGCAAAGTTGCATAATTTGAATATTTTGGTAACACAAGTTTATGACAATTATGAAATAGTCCAGATCATGGAAATATTAAGGGTGTATGTTACTGAAGACATAACTACTCTGCATCAACATAAAGGCCTTATTTTTATTTTTATTTTTATTCTTATTTTTCATTATTTTTAATTCTTTCACCAATATTTAGTAAAGTAATATCTACTGAGAATATTGCTTCATTAAATATAGCAATGATATGGTTTTATTACAAAGGAAATGTTTCACTTCTGAGTTATATGCAACAATTCTTTTATTCATTCATTCGCTCACTCATATATTCTTATTTTGGTTCATGGCTTTACATTCCTACATATTATTAGTATAATAAATATATTCCTTATTAATAAAGATGATAACACTGGTTACATAAAACACAGTGACACCTATGGGTTGAAAAAGGTAATTACACCTATGACATAAAAAAATGTTCTATCACATGAAAAAATATGGATAATAATGTATTATCACTTATTATTGGTTTATTATTTCAAATATTGAAATCCATATATGGTACAAATTCTGATAATAATTATATGGATATTACTGATTGCTATGGTACGCTGTGATATTATAGGATAGGGAAATTACCAGATTTGGTATAGAATAGGGAATGAAGACTTCAAGCAAGATACTGAAATTACGTTAATAAAGACTTTTCATATTTCAAAACTTTATTGATTCTTATCAGTTGCAAGAAGAAGAATGCCGCGATCCAGAAGTCCCAGAAGGTAACAAAGCTATGATTACTGAGTAATGAACTGTGTTAATTACAAATGCAGTATCCACCACTGACAATCACAAGTGCAGAATCCACCACTGACAGTCACAAGTGCAATATCCACCACTGACAGTCACGATTAAAGTGTCTAACCTGACAACCAGAGGACGATGATCCTATGATGCTGAGAAGAACTGTGTTATCACGTTCTTATCAAGTTCCAGAGGTTTCTAATCACCTGTAAAGCTTCAATGTAAAGCTGGTGAACAATGAAGGTAATTATCAGGAAGCTACAACCCTGACATATGTCCTGTGCATTAGGACAAGGACTGGTTATGGTGCTATGTTTAGCAAGGAAGAGTCATTTTAACCCTTGCTTTGCTGACCAAAGACGTCACACCTGTTCAAAGACCAGTGCCGATGGAGGATTCCAGAATATCCAAGGCGAGCCAATGTAAGCCCAGGTTTTTAAAGATGACACTGCACAGATATTAAAGCTGCATAGACTTTGTTTTCGTATTAACATTTGAAATTATGGACTTTGATTTGATACACAACACGATTTCTACAACATCTATATGCTAGAGAAAAACTGTGGTTTTAAAAAGAACCAAGAAGAAGACAGAAGACATCAAAATGAAGACCAGATGACATCAGATGATGATGACTGGACCTGAGATGCTTCAATTTAGACTTAGGGAAGTATAATTATACATATTGTATATGAATATTGTTCACAGATTACCATAACATGAATTCACATCAATTATGTCATTGAGTACTTATAACGGTAATCTGATATTATTATTATTATTATTGATATTAAATTATTTTGTCAAAGAAGAAGAAAAGAAGAAAAAAGATCTCATTATATTTTGAGGGTTCCAATTAATGTCTGTCTCCCTCAAAAGGGGGAATTGTTAAATATTATTAGTTATGGATTTATATTAGTTATGGAGTTGTATTCTTATATGTTCTGTACGGGACATTGCCTTCCATTGCATGTGCTATTTTAGCAAGTGGTAAATGTCAGCTCCACTACATATTTAAGTTTAGCCTTGAGGTAAATGTCAAACTCCATATATACCGAGATCACGTGCTTCAAGAGACGTATATAATTCATGGCTAACTGTAGAGGTCGCTGTCTTCTTCCCTCACCATCATGAGAGACAGACAAGAAGATGTCATCTGTGCTGGGCCATGACATGACATAACAGCTGGTATGTTACTTTACTACGAAGAAGCCTAAGAGAGACAGACGCCATTTGCCATGTGAGATCCCGGTGAGAAAGAAGAATACACGTTGCTTTGCTATAAACTAATGGACAATCTCTCTTTCACCTATTTTTATTCACCTGTTTTTCTGTAATAACCTTTCTTTGATGGAAGAATCCAAATAAACCACTATATTTTTATCTGGTAACTAGTCCTGAGTATTTTACAGGATAAGCATTATTTTACACAGGACAAGTTGACGTTTTTATTGGTACCATTTTCGGGTACATGACATTTTTTAGATCGCTTTCTATTCCGATTTTCGGGGGACAGAATGAACAAAAACCTGCAATTCAGGAATTGCCTTTTGTTTTGTTTTTTTATACTGTTCCACGTGTGGTAAAATTGATAAAGCAGTTTTATTCTTCAGGTCAGTACGATTACAGTGATATCTCATTTATATTTTTTTATGTTTTGGAGCTTTTATACAATAAAAACTATTTTATAGAAAAAATAATTATTTTTACATCACTTTATTTTGAGAGCTATAACTTTTCTTATTATTCTGCTGATGGAGCTGTATGGCAGCTTATTTTTTTGCAGGACAAGATGACGTTTTCAGCAGTACCATTTTTATTTATATCCGTCTTTTTGATCGCATATTATTGCGCTTTTTGTTCGGTGGTATGATGATAAATCATTGTGTTTTGCCTCGTTTTTTTACTTATTCTTTTAAGGTTTTAACTGAATGGGTTAACTATAGAGCAGGTCGTTACGGACACGGCGATAACAAATGTGTACTTTTATTGTTTTTTTATTATTTTTTTACATAAATGTATTTATTGGAAAATATTTTTTTTATTTATTTAGGAATTTTTTTAAAAAATATATTTTTACACATTATAATATATATATATATATTTTTTTACCTTTTCTTACATTGTCCCCGTATGGGACATGACTCTATAATGTCAGATCACTGATCTGACACTTTGCATTGCTTAGTATCAGATCGGCGATCTGACAGGCAGTGAAGGAGGCTTGCCGCGCCTGCTGTTAGCAGGCGCTCACAAGCCGCCTCACTGAAGGACCCCGTGGAAGGGCTCCCTGCGCAATGCTTCTCTATGCCGCTGTCACTACTGACAGCGGCATCAGAGGGGTTAAATGCCCGCGATCGGTGCTAGCACCGATCGTGGGCATTGCTGCGGGGTGTCAGCTGTCACATACAGTTGACACCCGCACCTGATCAATGCAGCACTCAGCATGAGGCCGCGCAATCGGTGCGCCGTACTAGTACTGCTGTTTGCGGGAACGCACCTCCCGCAGAGAAGTACTAGTACGGCACATGTCGGGAAGGGTTTAAATAAAAATGGAAAAGTGTGTTTTGTTTTTATTTCAAATAAAAGACTTTATTCTGGCTGTGTCTTTATTTAACATATAACATTAGTAATGGATAGGCATATTATAGACACGTCTCCATTACTAAGCCGTGGGCCTCAGGTCACCTAACAATACAAAGGTCTCATCAACCCCACAAATATTACACCACCTGCCACAGGACAAGTGGGGAGAGTTGGGTAAAGTGCTAGAATTGGCGCATCTAATAGATGTGACTTTTCTGGGCGGCTGCGGGCTGCTATTTTTAGACTGGGGGGGTCAATATCCATGGCCCCTTCCCAGCCTGAGAATACCAGCCCCTAGCTGTCTGCTTTAGCAAGGCTGGTTGTCAAAACTGAGGTGAATCTCACACCATTTTTAAAAATTATTTATTTATAATTTAAAAAAAAAAAAAAAAACAGCGTGGGGACCCCTCTATTCTATATTTTATTTATAGCCCAGGCGACGGCTGCTCTTGCTGTTATCAGTTGAATATAACTCTCAACATTGTCCTCTGCTCTCACTGATCGCCAGCAGAGCAGGTGAGAATGATGACAGCACTAACTGTACCACTGATTCCCTGGCGCCGGTAAGTGTGGTACTGATATAACACATGGGCATCACACGTATACCACAAGGGTTACACAGACTCTGATATCTCCGGTACTGTTTTTTTCTGGTACTGGAAATATCAGGATGTGTGAAGGAGGCCTAATGCACAGTGGTACCTGCTGTGGAATTAGTAGTCGTCCCCTGTGTGGCTGCAGAGATTGCACCAATGTTATGTTCGCCCCTGAGATCGTTGGCAAATCTGTAAGTCTTGAAGTTGCGATGCTCCGAAAACAACGTTGGATAACACAAGTCTAGAAGTGAAGAAGTTAATGTAATATGTAGCAGATGACAACGTCCATGGCTGTACAGTTCAGCGCAGTGCAGTGCTCTGCACGTCACTGCGGCTTCAGTTCTGGGCCCCCACATCACGCCGGCCACAGTTCAGCACAGTGCACCCCACATCACGGTGGCCGCAGTTCAGCACAGTGCACCACACATCACGGCGGCCGCAGTTCAGCACAGTGCACCACACATCACGGCGGCCGCAGTTCAGCACAGTGCACCCCACATCATGGCAGCTGCAGTTCAGCACAGTGCACCCCACATCACGGTGGCCGCAGTTCAGCACAGTGCACCACACATCACGGCGGCCGCAGTTCAGCACAGTGCACCCCACATCACGGTGGCCGCAGTTCAGCACAGTGCACCACACATCACGGCGGCCGCAGTTCAGCACAGTGCACCCCACATCATGGCAGCTGCAGTTCAGCACAGTGCACCCCACATCACCGCGGCCGCAGTTCAGCACAGTGCACCCCACATCACGCCGGCCACAGTTCAGCACAGTGCACCCCACATCACCGCGGCCGCAGTTCAGCAGAGTGCACCCCACATCATGGCAGCCGCAGTTCAGCACAGTGCACCCCACATCACGCCGGCCACAGTTCAGCACAGCGCACCCCACATCACCGCGGCCGCAGTTCAGCACAGTGCACCCCACATCATGGCAGCCGCAGTTCAGCACAGTGCACCCCACATCACCGCGGCCGCAGTTCAGCACAGCGCACCCCACATCACAGCGGCCACAGTTCAGCACAGTGCACCCCACATCACGGCAGCTGCAGTTCAGCACAGTGCACCCCACATCACGGCGGCCGCAGTTCAGCACAGTGCACCCCACATCACGGCGGCCGCAGTTCAGCACAGTGCACCCCACATCACCGCGGCCGCAGTTCAGCACAGTGCACCCCACATCACGGCGGCCGCAGTTCAGCACAGTGCACCCCACATCACGGCGGCCGCAGTTCAGCACAGTGCACCCCACATCACGCCGGCCACAGTTCAGCACAGTGCACCCCACATCACGGCAGCCGCAGTTCAGCACAGTGCACCCCACATCACAGCGGCCGCAGTTCAGCACAGTGCACCCCACATCACCGCGGCCGCAGTTCAGCACAGTGCACCCCACATCACTGCGGTCGCAGTTCAGCACAGTGAACCCCACATCACGGCGGCTGCAGTTCAGCACAGCGCACCCCACATCACGGCGGCCGCAGTTCAGCACAGCGCACCCCACATCACGGCGGCCGCAGTTCAGCACAGTGCACCCCACATCACGGCGGCCGCAGTGCAGCACAGTGCACCCCACATCACGGCGGCCGCAGTTCAGTGCTCTGCATGTCACCACGGCCGCAGTTCAGCACAGTGCACCCCACATCACGGCGGCCGCAGTTCAGTGCTCCGCATGTCACCACAGCCGCAGTTCAGCACAGTGCACCCCACATCACCGCGGCCGCAGTTCAGCACAGTGCACCCCACATCACCGCGGCCGCAGTTCAGCACAGTGCACCCCACATCACGGCGGCCGCAGTTCAGCACAGTGCACCCCACATCACGGCGGCCACAGTTCAGCACAGTGCACCCCACATCACGGCGGCCGCAGTGCAGCACAGTGCACCCCACATCACGGCGGCCACAGTTCAGCACAGTGCACCCCACATCACGGCGGCCGCAGTTCAGTGCTCCGCATGTCACCACGGCCACAGTTCAGCACAGTGCACCCCACATCACCGCGGCCGCAGTTCAGTGCTCCGCATGTCACCACGGCCGCAGTTCAGCACAGTGCACCCCACATCACGGCGGCCGCAGTTCAGCACAGTGCACCCCACATCACGGCGGCCGCAGTGCAGCACAGTGCACCCCACATCACGGCAGCCGCAGTTCAGCACAGTGCACCCCACATCACGGCGGCCGCAGTGCTGCACAGTGCACCCCACATCACGGCGGCCGCAGTGCAGCACAGTGCACCCCACATCACGGCGGCCGCAGTTCAGCACAGTGCACCCCACATCACGGCGGCCGCAGTGCAGCACAGTGCACCCCACATCACGGCGGCCGCAGTTCAGCACAGTGCACCCCACATCACGGTGGCCGCAGTCCAGCACAGTGCACCCCACATCACGGCGACCGCAGTGCAGCACAGTGCACCCCACATCACGGCGGCCGCAGTTCAGCACAGTGCACCCCACATCACCGCGGCCGCAGTTCAGCACAGTGCACCCCACATCACGGCGGCCGCAGTTCAGCACAGTGCACCCCACATCACGGCGGCCGCAGTTCAGCACAGTGCACCCCACATCACGGCGGCCGCAGTTCAGCACAGTGCACCCCACATCACGGCGGCCGCAGTGCAGCACAGTGCACCCCACATCACGGCGTCCGCAGTGCAGCACAGTGCACCCCACATCACGGCGGCCGCAGTGTAGCACAGTGCACCCCACATCACGGCGGCCGCAGTTCAGCACAGCGCACCCCACATCACGGCGGCCGCAGTTCAGCACAGCGCACCCTACATCACGGCGGCCGCAGTTCAGCACAGCGCACCCCACATCACGGCGGCCGCAGTTCAGCACAGTGCACCCCACATCACGGCGGCCGCAGTGCAGCACAGTGCACCCCACATCACGGCGGCCGCAGTTCAGCACAGTGCACCCCACATCACGGCGGCCGCAGTTCAGCACAGTGCACCCCACATCACGGCGACCGCAGTGCAGCACAGTGCACCCCACATCACGGCGACCGCAGTTCAGCACAGTGCACCCCACATCACGGCGGCCGCAGTTCAGCACAGTGCACCCCACATCACGGCGGCCGCAGTTCAGCACAGTGCACCCCACATCACGGCGGCCACAGTTCAGCACAGTGCACCCCACATCACGGCGGCCGCAGTTCAGCACAGTGCACCCCACATCACGGCGGCCGCAGTTCAGCACTGTGCACCCCACATCACGGCGGCCGCAGTGCAGCACAGTGCACCCCACATCACGGCGGCCGCAGTGCAGCAAAGTGCTCCCCACATCACGGCGGCCGCAGTGCAGCACAGTGCACCCCACATCACGGCGGCCACAGTTCAGCACAGTGCACCCCACATCACGGCGGCCACAGTTCAGCACAGTGCACCCCACATCACGGCGGCCGCAGTTCAGCACAGTTCACCCCACATCACGGCGGCCGCAGTGCTGCACAGTGCACCCCACATCACGGCGGCCGCAGTGCAGCACAGTGCACCCCACATCACGGCGGCCGCAGTGCAGCACAGTGCACCCCACATCACGGCGGCCGCAGTTCAGCACAGTTCACCCCACATCACGGCGGCCGCAGGGCTGCACAGTGCACCCCACATCACGGCGGCCGCAGTTCAGCACAGTGCACCCCACATCACGGCGGCCGCAGTTCAGCACAGTGCACCCCACATCACGGCGGCCGCAGTGCAGCACAGTGCACCCCACATCACGGCGGCCGCAGGGCTGCACAGTGCACCCCACATCACGGCGGCCGCAGTGCAGCACAGTGCTCCCCACATCACGGCGGCCGCAGTGCAGCACAGTGCACCCCACATCACGGCGGCCGCAGTTCAGCACAGTTCACCCCACATCACGGCGGCCGCAGGGCTGCACAGTGCACCCCACATCACGGCGGCCGCAGTGCAGCACAGTGCACCCCACATCACGGCGGCCGCAGGGCTGCACAGTGCACCCCACATCACGGCGGCCGCAGTGCAGCACAGTGCTCCCCACATCACGGCGGCCGCAGTGCAGTGCTCCTTCACTCCCACATATTTCCCTCTATCTCCCCATCGTCTATTCTGATTGACAGCTCCGGCTTTATAGCGCCAAGAATGGAGGAGAGAGATGGAAACAAGTAGATGGGAAGGAGCATGTAACTGACCACAGCCTCACAGTCTCACATCAGAGACACGTTACCTCATACGGTGTCACATCGGAGCCACGTTACCTCACACGGTGTCACATCGGAGCCACGTTACCTCATACGGTGTCACATTGGAGCCACGTTACCTCATACGGTGTCACATTGGAGCCATGTTACCTCATACGGTGTCACATCGGAGCCACGTTACCTCACACGGTGTCACATCGGAGCCACGTTACCTCATACGGTGTCACATCGGAGCCACGTTACCTCATACGGTGTCACATTGGAGCCACGTTACCTCATACGGTGTCACATTGGAGCCATGTTACCTCATACGGTGTCACATCGGAGATACATTACCTCAGTCTCACATCGGAGACACGTTACCTCACACGGTGTCACATCGGAGCCACGTTACCTCACACGGTGTCACATCAGAGTCACATTACCTCATACGGTGTCACATCGGAGACATGTTACCTCACATGGTGTCACATTGGAGTCACGTTACCTCATACGGTGTCACATCGGAGTCACGTTACCTCATACGGTGTCACTTCGGAGACACGTTACCTCACACGGTGTCACATCGGAGCCACGTTACCTCATACGGTGTCACATTGGAGCCACGTTACCTCATACGGTGTCACATTGGAGCCATGTTACCTCATACGGTGTCACATCGGAGATACATTACCTCAGTCTCACATCGGAGACACGTTACCTCACACGGTGTCACATCGGAGCCACGTTACCTCACACGGTGTCACATCAGAGTCACGTTACCTCATACGGTGTCACATCGGAGACATGTTACCTCACATGGTGTCACATTGGAGTCACGTTACCTCATACGGTGTCACATCGGAGTCACGTTACCTCATACGGTGTCACATCGGAGTCACGTTACCTCATACGGTGTCACATCAGAGTCACGTTACCTCACACGGTGTCACATCAGAGTCACGTTGCCTCATACGGTGTCACATCGGAGACATGTTACCTCACATGGTGTCACATTGGAGTCACGTTACCTCATACGGTGTCACATCGGAGTCACGTTACCTCATACGGTGTCACATCGGAGTCACGTTACCTCATACGGTGTCACATCGGAGCCACGTTACCTCATACGGTGTCACATCGGAGCCACGTTACCTCATACGGTGTCACATCGGAGTCACGTTACCTCATACGGTGTCATATCGGAGCCACGTTACCTCACACGGTGTCACATCGGAGCCACGTTACCTCATATGGTGTCATATCGGAGCCACGTTACCTCATACGGTGTCACATCGGAGCCACGTTACCTCATACGGTGTCACATTGGAGCCACGTTACCTCATACGGTGTCACATCAGAGACACGTTACCTCATACGGTGTCACATCGGAGCCACGTTACCTCATACGGTGTCACATCGGAGCCACGTTACCTCATACGGTGTCATATCGGAGCCACGTTACCTCATACGGTGTCACATCGGAGACACGTTACCTCACACGGTGTCACATCGGAGCCACGTTACCTCATACGGTGTCACATTGGAGCCACGGTACCTTATACGGTGTCACATTGGAGCCACGTTACCTCATACGGTGTCACATTGGAGCCATGTTACCTCATACGGTGTCACATCGGAGATACATTACCTCAGTCTCACATCGGAGACACGTTACCTCACACGGTGTCACATCGGAGCCACGTTACCTCACACGGTGTCACATCAGAGTCACGTTACCTCATACGGTGTCACATCGGAGACATGATACCTCACATGGTGTCACATTGGAGTCACGTTACCTCATACGGTGTCACATCGGAGTCACGTTACCTCATACGGTGTCACATCGGAGCCACGTTACCTCACACGGTGTCACATCGGAGACACGTTACCTCACACGGTGTCACATCGGAGTCACGTTACCTCATACGGTGTCACATCGGAGACATGATACCTCACATGGTGTCACATTGGAGTCACGTTACCTCATACGGTGTCACATCGGAGCCACGTTACCTCATACGGTGTCATATCGGAGCCACGTTACCTCATACGGTGTCACATCGGAGACACGTTACCTCACACGGTGTCACATCGGAGACACGTTACCTCACACGGTGTCACATCGGAGTCACGTTACCTCATACGGTGTCACATCGGAGACATGATACCTCACATGGTGTCACATCGGAGCCACGTTACCTCATACGGTGTCACATCGGAGCCACGTTACCTCATACGGTGTCATATCGGAGCCACGTTACCTCATACGGTGTCACATCGGAGACACGTTACCTCACACGGTGTCACATCGGAGCCACGTTACCTCATACGGTGTCACATTGGAGCCACGGTACCTTATACGGTGTCACATTGGAGCCACGTTACCTCATACGGTGTCACATTGGAGCCATGTTACCTCATACGGTGTCACATCGGAGATACATTACCTCAGTCTCACATCGGAGACACGTTACCTCACACGGTGTCACATCGGAGCCACGTTACCTCACACGGTGTCACATCAGAGTCACGTTACCTCATACGGTGTCACATCGGAGACATGATACCTCACATGGTGTCACATTGGAGTCACGTTACCTCATACGGTGTCACATCGGAGTCACGTTACCTCATACGGTGTCACATCGGAGCCACGTTACCTCACACGGTGTCACATCGGAGCCACGTTACCTCACACGGTGTCACATCAGAGTCACGTTACCTCATACGGTGTCACATCGGAGACATGATACCTCACATGGTGTCACATTGGAGTCACGTTACCTCATACGGTGTCACATCGGAGTCACGTTACCTCATACGGTGTCATATCGGAGCCACGTTACCTCATACGGTGTCACATCGGAGACACGTTACCTCACACGGTGTCACATCGGAGCCACGTTACCTCATACGGTGTCACATTGGAGCCACGGTACCTTATACGGTGTCACATTGGAGCCATGTTACCTCATACGGTGTCACATCGGAGATACATTACCTCAGTCTCACATCGGAGACACGTTACCTCATACGGTGTCACATTGGAGCCATGTTACCTCATACGGTGTCACATCGGAGATACATTACCTCAGTCTCACATCGGAGACACGTTACCTCACACGGTGTCACATCGGAGCCACGTTACCTCATACGGTGTCACATCAGAGTCACGTTACCTCATACGGTGTCACATCGGAGCCACGTTACCTCACACGGTGTCACATCAGAGTCACGTTACCTCATACGGTGTCACATCGGAGACATGTTACCTCATACGGTGTCATATCGGAGCCACGTTACCTCACACGGTGTCACATCGGAGCCACGTTACCTCACACGGTGTCACATCAGAGTCACGTTACCTCATACGGTGTCACATCGGAGCCACGTTACCTCACACGGTGTCACATCGGAGCCACGTTACCTCATACGGTGTCACATCAGAGTCACGCTACCTCATACGGTGTCACATCGGAGCCACGTTACCTCACACGGTGTCACATCAGAGTCACGTTACCTCATACGGTGTCACATCGGAGACATGTTACCTCACACGGTGTCACATCGGAGCCACGTTACCTCACACGGTGTCACATCAGAGTCACGTTACCTCATACGGTGTCACATCGGAGTCACGTTACCTCATACGGTGTCACATCGGAGCCACGTTACCTCACACGGTGTCACATCGGAGCCACGTTACCTCATACGGTGTCACATCAGAGTCACGCTACCTCATACGGTGTCACATCGGAGCCACGTTACCTCACACGGTGTCACATCAGAGTCACGTTACCTCATACGGTGTCACATCGGAGACATGTTACCTCACACGGTGTCACATCGGAGCCACGTTACCTCACACGGTGTCACATCAGAGTCACGTTACCTCATACGGTGTCACATCGGAGTCACGTTACCTCATACGGTGTCACATCGGAGCCACGTTAGCGCACACATTCTCTATGCAGCATCCGCCATCTCACAGTTTCCTCCAGTGCCACTTTACCTCGCACAGTCTCGCTCCGACGCTGCATCTTCCAAGGCTTGTATTCGGTTCTCACACAGACTCAGTTCTGCAGTGACTCTAAAAAGCGGCCATCTCCTCTGGCGATCACTGCTGTGTGTGTTGTGGACGCTGGCACTGAGGGTCCATGCTTCGAGGCTTCTGGCTGTGGAGGCCATTGACCTGTGAGTGCGCTCTGTGGGCTGTCAGGTAATGTGATGGCTGAGGTGTGTCATCGGCCTGTGGTGGGTGAAGGTGGCGGACCGACAACTGGGGGAGGCAGTTGTCAGCTTCTGTGATGGGGTTGTCACCAGATACTGATGATGGAGGAGACGGGCGGTCACCAGATACTGATGATGGAGGAGACGGGCAGTGCCCAGATACTGATGATGGAGGAGACGGGCGGTCACCAGATACTGATGATGGAGGAGACGGGCGGTCACCAGATACTGATGATGGAGGAGACAGGCGGTCACCAGATACTGATGATGGAGGAGACGGGCGGTCACCAGATACTGATGATGGAGGAGATGGGCGGTCACCAGATACTGATGATGGAGGAGACGGGCGGTCACCAGATACTGATGATGGAGGAGACGGGCGGTCACCAGATACTGATGATGGAGGAGACGGGCGGTCACCAGATACTGATGATGGAGGAGATGGGCGGTCACCAGATACTGATGATGGAGGAGACGGGCGGTCACCAGATACTGATGATGGAGGAGACGGGCGGTCACCAGATACTGATGATGGAGGAGACGAGCGGTCACCAGATACTGATGATGGAGGAGACAGGCGGTCACCAGATACTGATGATGGAGGAGACGAGCGGTCACCAGATACTGATGATGGAGGAGACGAGCGGTCACCAGATACTGATGATGGAGGAGACGAGCGGTCACCAGATACTGATGATGGAGGAGACGGGCGGTCACCAGATACTGATGATGGAGGAGATGGGCGGTCACCAGATACTGATGATGGAGGAGATGGGCGGTCACCAGATACTGATGATGGAGGAGACGAGCGGTCACCAGATACTGATGATGGAGGAGACGGGCGGTCACCAGATACTGATGATGGAGGAGACGGGCGGTCACCAGATACTGATGATGGAGGAGACGGGCAGTGCCCAGATACTGATGATGGAGGAGACGGGCGGTCACCAGATACTGATGATGGAGGAGACGAGCGGTCACCAGATACTGATGATGGAGGAGACGGGCGGTCACCAGATACTGATGATGGAGGAGATGGGCGGTCACCAGATACTGATGATGGAGGAGACGAGCGGTCACCAGATACTGATGATGGAGGAGACGGGCAGTGCCCAGATACTGATGATGGAGGAGACGGGCGGTCACCAGATACTGATGATGGAGGAGATGGGCGGTCACCAGATACTGATGATGGAGGAGACGGACAGTCACCAGATACTGATGATGGAGGAGACGGGCTGTCACCAGATACTGATGATGGAGGAGACGGACGGTCACCAGATACTGATGATGGAGGAGACGGGCAGTCACCAGATACTGATGATGGAGGAGACGGGCTGTCACCAGATACTGATGATGGAGGAGACGGACGGTCACCAGATACTGATGATGGAGGAGACGGACAGTCACCAGATACTGATGATGGAGGAGACGGGCTGTCACCAGATACTGATGATGGAGGAGACGGGCGGTCACCAGATACTGATGATGGAGGAGACGGACAGTCACCAGATACTGATGATGGAGGAGACGGGCTGTCACCAGATACTGATGATGGAGGAGACGGACGGTCACCAGATACTGATGATGGAGGAGACGGGCGGTCACCAGATACTGATGATGGAGGAGACGGGCTGTCACCAGATACTGATGATGGAGGAGACGGACGGTCACCAGATACTGATGATGGAGGAGACGGGCTGTCACCAGATACTGATGATGGAGGAGACGGGCGGTCACCAGATACTGATGATGGAGGAGACGGACGGTCACCAGATACTGATGATGGAGGAGACGGGCTGTCACCAGATACTGATGATGGAGGAGACGGGCTGTCACCAGATACTGATGATGGAGGAGACGGGCGGTCACCAGATACTGATGATGGAGGAGACGGGCTGTCACCAGATACTGATGATGGAGGAGACGGGCGGTCACCAGATACTGATGATGGAGGAGACGGGCGGTCACCAGATACTGATGATGGAGGAGACGGACGGTCACCAGATACTGATGATGGAGGAGACGGGCGGTCACCAGATACTGATGATGGAGGAGACGGGCGGTCACCAGATACTGATGATGGAGGAGACGGGGGTCACCAGATACTGATGATGGAGGAGACGGGCGGTCACCAGATACTGATGATGGAGGAGACGGGGGTCACCAGATACTGATGATGGAGGGGACGGGTGGTCACCAGATACTGATGATGGAGGTGACGGACGGTCACCAGATACTGATGATGGAGGAGACGGGGGTCACCAGATACTGATGATGGAGGGGACGGGCAGTGCCCAGATACTGATGATGGAGGAGACGGGCTGTCACCAGATACTGATGATGGAGGTGACGGGCGGTCACCAGATACTGATGATGGAGGTGACGGGCGGTCACCAGATACTGATGATGGAGGAGACGGGCAGTCACCAGATACTGATGATGGAGGTGACGGGCAGTCACCAGATACTGATGATGGAGGTGACGGGCGGTCACCAGATACTGATGATGGAGGAGACGGGCAGTCACCAGATACTGATGATGGAGGAGACGGACGGTCACCAGATACTGATGATGGAGGAGACGGGCAGTCACCAGATACTGATGATGGAGGTGACGGGCAGTCACCAGATACTGATGATGGAGGTGACGGGCAGTCACCAGATACTGATGATGGAGGAGACGGGCGGTCACCAGATACTGATGATGGAGGAGATGGACGGTCACCAGATACTGATGATGGAGGAGACGGGCGGTCACCAGATACTGATGATGGAGGAGACGGGCGGTCACCAGATACTGATGATGGAGGAGACGGGGGTCACCAGATACTGATGATGGAGGGGACGGGTGGTCACCAGATACTGATGATGGAGGTGACGGGCGGTCACCAGATACTGATGATGGAGGTGACGGGCGGTCACCAGATACTGATGATGGAGGAGACGGGCGGTCACCAGATACTGATGATGGAGGAGACGGGCGGTCACCAGATACTGATGATGGAGGAGACGGGCGGTCACCAGATACTGATGATGGAGGAGACGGACGGTCACCAGATACTGATGATGGAGGAGACGGGCGGTCACCAGATACTGATGATGGAGGAGACGGGCGGTCACCAGATACTGATGATGGAGGAGACGGGGGTCACCAGATACTGATGATGGAGGGGACGGGTGGTCACCAGATACTGATGATGGAGGTGACGGGCGGTCACCAGATACTGATGATGGAGGTGACGGGCGGTCACCAGATACTGATGATGGAGGAGACGGGCAGTCACCAGATACTGATGATGGAGGAGACGGGGGTCACCAGATACTGATGATGGAGGGGACGGGTGGTCACCAGATACTGATGATGGAGGTGACGGGCGGTCACCAGATACTGATGATGGAGGTGACGGGCGGTCACCAGATACTGATGATGGAGGAGACGGGCAGTCACCAGATACTGATGATGGAGGTGACGGGCGGTCAACAGATACTGATGATTGAGGTGTTGTCAAGCAGTCACTTTTGATACTTCACTATTAGGCTGTGTGCACACGCTGCGGATTTTGCTGCGGTTCCGCAGCGGTTTCTGCTGCGGTGTACAGTACCATGATTCCCTATGGGAATCAAAAACCGCAGTGCAGACGGTGCGGAATTTTCCGCGCGGATTATCTGCGGTTTCAATCCGCAGAAAGAATTGACATGTCAATTCTTTCTGCGGATTCTCCTGCGGTTTGCCATCTCCTCCATTGAAGAGATGAAAAACTGCAGGGCAAAACCGCAGAGCAATCCGCAGGTAAAACCGCAGGTATTTTGACCTGCGGTTTCACCTGCGGATTTTACAAAATCCGCGCGGATGAATCCGCACCTAATCCGCAGCGTGTGCACACAGCCTTATTATTATTATAAAAAACACAACTATTAATGCTTCTACTTGTGGAATCTTCTTACTCTGCAGTAGGAATATTGTATAAGATGTCGGTGTACAGGGCTGAGCTGTGTGCAGTGCACTCACCGTATACCGTGTATGGTCTAGTCTTACTCTCTGCTGACTGCAGGTGTCGCTGACTACCCCCGGTGTAGTTGCGCCGGGAGGCCGCTCGGTGTCGCTGTGTTCTCCGGTGTCCGGGGAGGAGGCGGCTGCTCTGTCTCCGGCGGTTCCTCTTTCTGGCCGTCAGTGTCGGTTTGTGGCCGCGGGATGTCGGGGTTTGTGTCGGTGGCCGGGGTTTGGCCTCTCTCCGCCCCATGTCCGGGCGCTCAGTGACCGCGGCCTCCAGGCGGCTCCTCCTCTCCTCCGGGCGCAGGGTGATGCTGGCTCGGGCGGATTTCCTGGGGTGTCGCCCCCTATTTGGTCGGGGTCCCCCGGCTGCGGCCGCTCGCGGCTTTTGCTTGACTCCTTGTAACTTTTTGTAGAAACTTGTTGCGACTTTTTACTTGTTGACACTTTAATTTCTTCATTTTTTTTTTTTTTGTAATTTTTTTTCTTTTAATTTATTTTGTGATTAATTTCGTGGACATGGCGTCGAGCTGCGGCGCATTGTTGGCGCCTGGCGCTGCGGGGAACATGGCGCTGCCCTGGTACCACCGCGATCTGAGCCGCGCGGCTGCCGAGGAATTATTGGCCAAGGCCGGGAGAGACGGCAGCTTCCTGGTCCGAGACAGCGAGAGCGTCACCGGGGCGTACGCCCTCTGCGTCCTGTGAGTACCCGTCACCACCCACCTCACATGGGGCGACACACGAATGGCGGAGAAGGCGGCGCTGGTCACGGTCCGGCATCACCCGCCATACTGCGCTGCTATAACATTGCAATCCCTGCCTCATGGCGGATATCTGTGGTGGATACGACGGACCGCGACCCGCTGATCGTCCTGCCTGTGTGTACCCGCCGTACTAGGGTCAGGATGGAGCGTGCGCCCATTCTCCTCACTCCGTCACTTGGCGCCTCGTACCCCGGAGTTGACAGTCTGCCGGAGCTCCGGGTGATCACAATAACCTGAGAGTCAGGCCGGGGTCAGACATGCAAGAAATTCAGCAGCGTCTCGCATGTCAATACCCGGCACTGCCGCCGGCACTCGGATCGGAGCGTTCAGCTGCATAGAAATACACTCCGATCCGAGTGTTGGTGGCAGTGCCGGGCATTGACATGCGAGACTCTGACCCCGGCCTCAGAGGAAAGCTTCATTGGTAGAAATGGCAAAAATCAGTTGTGGATGCAGAAATGGTGGCGAGCGCGACGTCTCCTGCCTGTATCACGCCGTGTGCGGCGAGGTCTGCGATCAGCAGCGAGGTCTGCGATCAGCAGCGAGGTCTGCGATCAGCGGTGCCGTGACCTCGCTGACCTTATGTGCAGGGCGGCGTTCTGTAATTCTGTTTTTCCGTATTTGCCGCTGCTTTATTCTCACAGGAGTGAGGCCGCACCGCCTCGAGTCCCGTCCGCCAATCATCCAGTCCGGCCACAGAGCAACTTCCTAAAAGGAAAATTATTTACAATTTTGTATAGAAAAAAAAAGTTTAGAACTTTAAGGAAACCTCCAACCATCCTTCCTCCAGGCAGCATTGCAGTGTTAATGTTCTCAAGCAATACTTTTTCATAGTTCATGGTGCAGTCTTAGGCCTGTTTCACACATCCGTTTGTGTCCATCAGTCAAAATCCATCGTTTTGCAAAAAAAATGGATCCGCCATTTTTCTTGGCGGATCCGATTTTTTCCCCATTGAGTTGCATTACCGTTGGATCCGTTTTTTGCGGATCCGCCAAAATTTTGACGTCCGCCGATATGCCCGAACGGACCATGCAACGTTTTTTCGGGCGGCAGGATCCGCATTTCTCACTGTGCATGCTCAAAAGACTTCACTCAGCCGCAAATTTAACCCTAAACTCTGTTCTGGCGGCTGAATAATTCTCTCTCTCTCTTCCCCTTCCCCTGGCAGCGGTTCCTATAAAATTCTTCCTTTGACGGATCCGTTAAAATAACGGTCTGGTGCCAAACGTGGTCAGTACAGGAACGGATCCGCTATCCCGACATTTTAGCGGATTTTGACTGACCAAAAAAACTGATGTGTGAAACAGGCTTTAGGGTGTGTGTGCACACGTTACTGATTTGGCCATGCGGATCTGCAGCAGTTTCTGCTGCGTTGTACAGTACCTTTATAGCCTATGGAAATTGAAAAAACGCTGTGCACATGATGTGGATTTTTCTGCACGGATTTTCTGCGGTTTTAAATCTGTACCATGTCACTACTTTGTGCGGAATCCGCAGCGGTTTGACACCTTCTCCATGACCAGGTGTCAAAACGCAGGGGAAAACCGCAGGATAATCCTCACTAAATCTGCAGGTAAAACGCGGTCATTTGACCTGCGGATTTAGCTAAATCTTCGCGGAAAAATCCGCAGCAGAATCCGCAACGTGTGCACATACCCTCATAGTTTTTCAGCATGTTTTTTGTTGGCACCTGCTCACACTATCTTAGATGTGCTGGTCCTTTTTTTTTGTATTTGAATCCTTCAGGTAGTCGGACTCCTCTCAGTTGTCTGGCCTCTTGTAGTAGTCAGATCCCTCGCTGTTGTCTGACCACTGAGGGTAGTCGGACCCCTCGCCCGTTGTCTGGCCACTAGGGCTATTTGGACCCCTCGCCCGTTGTCTGGCCACTAGGGCTATTTGGACCCCTCGCCCGTTGTCTGGCCACTGGGGGTAGTGGGACCCCTCGCCGTTGTCTGGCCACTGGGGGTAGTGGGACCCCTCGCCGTTGTCTGGCCACTGGGGGTAGTCGGACCCCTAGCCCGTTGTCTGGCCACTGGGGGTAGTCGGACCCCTAGCCCGTTGTCTGGCCACTGGGGGTAGTCGGACCCCTCGCCCGTTGTCTGGCCACTGGGGGTAGTCGGACCCCTCGCCCGTTGTCTGGCCACTGGGGGTAGTCGGACCCCTAGCCCGTTGTCTGGCCACTGAGGGTAGTCGGACCCCTTGCCCGTTGTCTGGCCACTGGGGGTAGTCGGACCCCTCGCCCGTTGTCTGGCCTCTTGTAGTAGTCAGATCCCTCGCTGTTGTCTGACCACTGAGGGTAGTCGGACCCCTCGCCCGTTGTCTGGCTACTAGGGCTATTTGGACCCCTCGCCCGTTGTCTGGCCACTAGGGCTATTTGGACCCCTCGCCCGTTGTCTGGCCACTGGGGGTAGTGGGACCCCTCGCCGTTGTCTGGCCACTGGGGGTAGTGGGACCCCTCGCCGTTGTCTGGCTACTGGGGGTAGTGGGACCCCTCGCCGTTGTCTGGCCACTGGGGGTAGTCGGACCCCTAGCCCGTTGTCTGGCCACTGGGGGTAGTCGGACCCCTAGCCCGTTGTCTGGCCACTGGGGGTAGTCGGACCCCTAGCCCGTTGTCTGGCCACTGGGGGTAGTCGGACCCCTCGCCCGTTGTCTGGCCACTGGGGGTAGTCGGACCCCTCGCCCGTTGTCTGGCCACTGGGGGTAGTCGGACCCCTCGCCCGTTGTCTGGCCACTGGGGGTAGTCGGACCCCTCGCCCGTTGTCTGGCCACTGGGGGTAGTCGGACCCCTCGCCCGTTGTCTGGCCACTGGGGGTAGTCGGACCCCTCGCCCGTTGTCTGGCCACTGGGGGTAGTCGGACCCCTCGCCCGTTGTCTGGCCACTGGGGGTAGTCGGACCCCTCGCCCGTTGTCTGGCCACTGGGGGTAGTCGGACCCCTCGCCCGTTGTCTGGCCACTGGGGGTAGTCGGACCCCTCGCCCGTTGTCTGGCCACTGGGGGTAGTCGGACCCCTCGCCTGTCGTCTGGCCTTTGGCACACTTTTCTGCAGTAGTCCTAGTGAGGCTCATGGATAAGGTGGACCCTGCCCTATGTTATCTGTGATGTAGTCTGACAGCTTTTGCCCCATGTAATCCTGTTGTCAGGACAAAGCAGCTGCTGATGTACCGGGGAGTCTAGAGTTAGTTTTCAGTGCGGTTAGTGATGATTTGGATTGTTCCCAGAATCTCCTGTCTGATGGCCGATACCAGAGAGCACTAGCTGCAAACAACGTGAGACTGAGGTTGTGACATTTTGGGTCGTGTTTGTTGTTAGCCACAGTCATGTGACCAGATATTGGGGCGAGTCTCGTCTCAATGGTGACCCCAGAGTCTTCCTGTGCAGGACCAGGCTCTGATTACAGATCCAGAGCCTGCTCCAGTGTACAGGAGGTACAGGAGCTCCAGCAGCTTGGATTGTGGCCTCTCCACTCTTCCTCCAGACTCTGGGACCGTGATTTCCAAGGTCTAGTGTGAAGTCTCCACCATCAGTGATGGTTTGGGGGCCATGTCATCTGCTGGTGTAGGTCCACTGTGTTTTACCAAGACCAAAGTCAGCGCAGCCGTCTACCAGGACATGTTAGAGCACTTCATGCTTCCCTCTG
This sequence comes from Dendrobates tinctorius, assembly GCF_039654945.1. Classification (NCBI taxonomy): domain Eukaryota; kingdom Metazoa; phylum Chordata; class Amphibia; order Anura; family Dendrobatidae; genus Dendrobates; species Dendrobates tinctorius. Next base: position 3,666,529 of record NW_027361824.1, read on the forward strand.
CCGACAAGCTTTATGGAGATGGAAATGTCCTTCTCCAGCAGGACTTGGCCCCTGTCCACACTGCCAAAAGTACCAATACCTGGTGTACACACAACAGTATCACTGGGCTTGATTGGCAGCAAACTCGCCTGACCTTAACCCCATAGAGAATCTATGGAGTATTGTCAAGAGGAAGATGAGAGACACCAGACCCAACATGGCAGCACCTGTATGGCCTTCAGATCTGCGCTGCTACAATTTACGGGGTTACAGGAGGGTATATACGTCCTTCAGATCTTCGCTGCTTCAGTATACGGGGGGTACAAGAGGTTATATACGGCCTTCAGATCTGTTCTGCTCCAGTGTAGGGGGTACAGAAGGGTATATACAGCCTGCATATCCGCGTTGCTCCAGTGTAGGGGGGGTACATGAGGGTATATATGGCCTGCAAATCTGCTCTGCTCCAGTATTCAGAGGGGGTTATATACAGCTTGCTGATCACTTCTGATCCAGTTTTTTTTTGGGGGGGGTATATACGGCCTGCGGATCCGTTCTGCTCCAGTATATGGGGGGTACAAGAGGGTATATATTGCCTGCAGATTTAGACTGCTGCTCCTGTATACAGGGGTACAGGAGGGTGTATACGGCTTGCAGGTCCGTGCTTCTCCAGTATACTGGGGGGGCAAAGGAGGGTATATATGGCCCTCAAATCTGCTCTGCTCCAATATACAGGGGTACAGGACGATATATACAGCCTGCAGATCTGCACTTTTCCAGTGTACGGGGGGGGTACAGGAGGGTATATACGGCCTGCAGTTCTGCTTTGCTCTAGTATATGGGGGGTACAGGAGGGTATATACTGCCTGCAGATCTGCGCTGCTCCAGTGTACAGGGGGGGTACAGGAGGGTATATACGGCCCGCAGATCTGTTCTGCTCCAGTGTACGGAGGTGGGGTACAGGAGGGTATATATGGCCCGCGGATCTGTTCTGCTCCAGTGTACGGAGGGGAGGGGGAGTACAGGAGGGTATATACGGCCCGCGGATCTGTTCTGCTCCAATGTACGGAGGTGGGGTACAGGAGGGTATATACGGCCCGCGGATCTGTTCTGCTCCAGTGTACGGAGGGGGGAGTACAGGAGGGTATATACGGCCCGTGAATCTGTTCTGCTCCAATGTACGGAGGTGGGGTACAGGAGGGTATATATGGCCCGCGGATCTGTTCTGCTCCAGTGTACGGAGGGGAGGGGGTGTACAGGAGGGTATATACGGCCCGCGGATCTGTTCTGCTCCAGTGTACGGAGGGGGAGTACAGGAGGGTATATACGGCCCGCGAATCTGTTCTGCTCCAATGTACGGAGGTGGGGTACAGGAGGGTATATACGGCCCGCGGATCTGTTCTGCTCCAGTGTACAGGGGGGGTACAGGAGGGTATATACGGCCCGCGGATCTGTTCTGCTCCAATGTATGGAGGTGGGGTACAGGAGGGTATATACGGCCCGCGGATCTGTTCTGCTCCAGTGTACGGAGGGGGAGTACAGGAGGGTATATATGGCCCGCGGATCTGTTCTGCTCCAGTGTACGGAGGGGGGAGTACAGGAGGGTATATACGGCCCGCGAATCTGTTCTGCTCCAATGTACGGAGGTGGGGTACAGGAGGGTATATATGGCCCGCGGATCTGTTCTGCTCCAGTGTACGGAGGGGAGGGGGTGTACAGGAGGGTATATACGGCCCGCGGATCTGTTCTGCTCCAATGTACGGAGGGGGAGTACAGGAGGGTATATACGGCCCGCGAATCTGTTCTGCTCCAATGTACGGAGGTGGGGTACAGGAGGGTATATACGGCCCGCGGATCTGTTCTGCTCCAGTGTACGGAGGGGGAGTACAGGAGGGTATATACGGCCCGCGGATCTGTTCTGCTCCAGTGTACGGAGGGGGAGTACAGGAGGGTAAATACGGCCCGCGAATCTGTTCTGCTCCAATGTACGGAGGTGGGGTACAGGAGGGTATATACGGCCCGCGGATCTGTTCTGCTCCAGTGTACAGGGGGGGTACAGGAGGGTATATACGGCCCGCGGATCTGTTCTGCTCCAATGTATGGAGGTGGGGTACAGGAGGGTATATACGGCCCGCGGATCTGTTCTGCTCCAGTGTACGGAGGGGGAGTACAGGAGGGTATATATGGCCCGCGGATCTGTTCTGCTCCAGTGTACGGAGGGGGGAGTACAGGAGGGTATATACGGCCCGCGAATCTGTTCTGCTCCAATGTACGGAGGTGGGGTACAGGAGGGTATATATGGCCCGCGGATCTGTTCTGCTCCAGTGTACGGAGGGGAGGGGGTGTACAGGAGGGTATATACGGCCCGCGGATCTGTTCTGCTCCAGTGTACGGAGGGGGAGTACAGGAGGGTATATACGGCCCGCGAATCTGTTCTGCTCCAGTGTACGGAGGGGGAGTACAGGAGGGTATATACGGCCCGCGGATCTGTTCTGCTCCAGTGTACGGAGGGGGAGTACAGGAGGGTATATATGGCCCGCGGATCTGTTCTGCTCCAGTGTACGGAGGTGGGGTACAGGAGGGTATATATGGCCCGCGGATCTGTTCTGCTCCAGTGTACGGAGGGGGAGTACAGGAGGGTATATACGGCCCGCGAATCTGTTCTGCTCCAATGTACGGAGGTGGGGTACAGGAGGGTATATACGGCCCGCGGATCTGTTCTGCTCCAGTGTACGGAGGGGGAGTACAGGAGGGTATATACGGCCCGCGGATCTGTTCTGCTCCAATGTACGGAGGGGGAGTACAGGAGGGTATATACGGCCCGCGAATCTGTTCTGCTCCAATGTACGGAGGTGGGGTACAGGAGGGTATATTCGGCCCGCGGATCTGTTCTGCTCCAGTGTACGGAGGGGGAGTACAGGAGGGTATATACGGCCCGCGGATCTGTTATGTCCCAGCGTACGGAGGGGGAGTACAGGAGGGTATATACGGCCCGCGGATCTGTTCTGCTCCAATGTACGGAGGGGGAGTACAGGAGGGTATATACGGCCCGCGAATCTGTTCTGCTCCAATGTACGGAGGTGGGGTACAGGAGGGTATATACGGCCCGCGGATCTGTTCTGCTCCAGTGTACGGAGGGGGAGTACAGGAGGGTATATACGGCCCGCGGATCTGTTCTGCTCCAGTGTACGGAGGGGGGAGTACAGGAGGGTATATACGGCCCGCGAATCTGTTCTGCTCCAATGTACGGAGGTGGGGTACAGGAGGGTATATTCGGCCCGCGGATCTGTTCTGCTCCAGTGTACGGAGGGGGAGTACAGGAGGGTATATACGGCCCGCGGATCTGTTATGTCCCAGCGTACGGAGGGGGAGTACAGGAGGGTATATACGGCCCGCGGATCTGTTCTGCTCCAGTGTACGGAGGGGGAGTACAGGAGGGTATATACGGCCCGCGAATCTGTTCTGCTCCAGTGTACGGAGGGGGGAGTACAGGAGGGTATATACGGCCCGCGAATCTGTTCTGCTCCAGTGTACGGAGGTGGGGTACAGGAGGGTATATACGGCCCGCGGATCTGTTCTGCTCCAGTGTACGGAGGGGGGTACAGGAGGGTATATACGGCCCGCGGATCTGTTCTGCTCCAGTGTACGGAGGGGGGAGTACAGGAGGGTATATACGGCCCGTGGATCTGTTCTGCTCCAGTGTACGGAGGGGGAGTACAGGAGGGTATATACGGCCCGCGGATCTGTTGTGTCCCAGCGTACGGAGGGGGAGTACAGGAGGGTATATACGGCCCGCGGATCTGTTCTGCTCCAATGTACGGAGGTGGGGTACAGGAGGGTATATACGGCCCGCGGATCTGTTCTGCTCCAGTGTACGGAGGGGGGTACAGGAGGGTATATACGGCCCGCGGATCTGTTTTGCTCCAGTGTACTGAGGGGGAGTTCAGGAGGGTATATACGGCCCGCGGATCTGTTATGTCCCAGCGTACGGAGGGGGAGTACAGGAGGGTATATACGGCCCGCGGATCTGTTCTGCTCCAATGTACGGAGGGGGAGTACAGGAGGGTATATACGGCCCGCGAATCTGTTCTGCTCCAATGTACGGAGGTGGGGTACAGGAGGGTATATACGGCCCGCGGATCTGTTCTGCTCCAGTGTACGGAGGGGGAGTACAGGAGGGTATATACGGCCCGCGGATCTGTTCTGCTCCAGTGTACGGAGGGGGGAGTACAGGAGGGTATATACGGCCCGCGAATCTGTTCTGCTCCAATGTACGGAGGTGGGGTACAGGAGGGTATATTCGGCCCGCGGATCTGTTCTGCTCCAGTGTACGGAGGGGGAGTACAGGAGGGTATATACGGCCCGCGGATCTGTTATGTCCCAGCGTACGGAGGGGGAGTACAGGAGGGTATATACGGCCCGCGGATCTGTTCTGCTCCAGTGTACGGAGGGGGAGTACAGGAGGGTATATACGGCCCGCGAATCTGTTCTGCTCCAGTGTACGGAGGGGGGAGTACAGGAGGGTATATACGGCCCGCGAATCTGTTCTGCTCCAGTGTACGGAGGTGGGGTACAGGAGGGTATATACGGCCCGCGGATCTGTTCTGCTCCAGTGTACGGAGGGGGGAGTACAGGAGGGTATATACGGCCCGTGGATCTGTTCTGCTCCAGTGTACGGAGGGGGAGTACAGGAGGGTATATACGGCCCACGGATCTGTTGTGTCCCAGCGTACGGAGGGGGAGTACAGGAGGGTATATACGGCCCGCGGATCTGTTCTGCTCCAATGTACGGAGGTGGGGTACAGGAGGGTATATACGGCCCGCGGATCTGTTCTGCTCCAGTGTACGGAGGGGGGTACAGGAGGGTATATACGGCCCGCGGATCTGTTTTGCTCCAGTGTACTGAGGGGGAGTACAGGAGGGTATATACGGCCCGCGGATCTGTTATGTCCCAGCGTACGGGGCAGTGTTCTTAGTCTTTGCACTGTGGGGGTCGTGTCCTGTGGTCGGGGGACGTTCTCCCACTTTGATGTTGGGGGCATCACATCTAATCGATTGTAATTAATTTGGGTATTTGGGGCTGTCGCTTTGGAGGAGGGGGCATCGGTGTTGGGGGGCTGTCATTTCTGTTGTCCTGACATTTGGGGGGTGGGGACCTAGCAGTCTTTTTTCAGGCATCTTGACATTAGAGGGGGCTGTCGTTTCTCGGATGTACTGACGTTACTCCTCTCCTATCAGGGGGCTTGTACTGGGTGATTTACTAATAAAACTGCAGCAAGCAGTCCAGTAATGGCACATCGCTGGAGTCAGGGTCTCTGCCCTTAAGCCATGCTGCTCTCAGATGTGGGGGTCCCGTGTGATCACAGGTTCGCGGCCCCGTAACCTCGCCCCCCACTGGTGTCCTCTTCCTCCCGGATGGCTCCTCATTCTTGCCAGGACATTACTGCTTCCCCTCATGTTCTCGTCCCGATATAAAGGAAACAGTCAGGTTCTCGTCCCGATATAAAGGAAACAGTCAGATTTCCAGTTGTTGGAGTCTGAGGCCTGGAGGTGACCGCTCTCGCAGAACAATGGGGACGACGTCAGCGGAGATTATTGCACATCAATAATCATCTCTGCTGTATAAACACCCGTATACTGGAGCTGGGCTGTATATAACCTGTACTCCCCGTATACTGGAGCTGGGCTGTACATAACCTCCTGTACTCCCCGTATACTGGAGCTGGGCCGTATATAACCTCCTGTACACCCCGTATACTGGAGCTGGGCTGTATATAACCTGTACTCCCCGTATACTGGAGCTGGGCCGTATATAACCTACTGTACTCCCCGTATACTGGAGCTGGGTTGTATATAACCTACTGTACTCCCCGTATACTGGAGCTGGGCTGTATATAACCTGTACTCCCCGTATACCAGAGCTGGGCTGTATATAACCTCCTGTACTCCCCGTATACTGGAGCTGGGCCGTATATAACCTCCTGTACTCCCCGTATACTGGAGCTGGGCCGTATATAACCTCCTGTACTCCCCGTATACTGGAGCTGGGCCGTATATAACCTCCTGTACTCCCCGTATACTGGAGCTGGGCTGTATATAACCTGTACTCCCCGTATACTGGAGCTGGGCCGTATATAACCTACTGTACTCCCCGTTTACTGGAGCTGGGCTGTATATAACCTGTGCTCCCCGTATACTGGAGCTGGGCCGTATATAACCTACTGTACTCCCCGTTTACTGGAGCTGGGCTGTATATAACCTGTACTCCCCGTATACTGGAGCTGGGCCGTATATAACCTACTGTACTCCCCGTATACTGGAGCTGGGCCGTATATAACCTACTGTACTCCCCGTATACTGGAGCTGGGTTGTATATAACCTCCTGTACTCCCCGTATACTAGAGCTGGGCCGTATATAACCTCCTGTACTCCCCATATACTGGAACTGGGCTGTATATAACCTCCCGTGCTCCCCGTATACCAGAGCTGGGCCGTATATAATCTACTGTACTCCCCGTATACTGGAGCTGGGTTGTATATAACCTCCTGTACTCCCCGTATACTGGAGCTGGGTTGTATATAACCTCCTGTACTCCCCGTATACTAGAGCTGGGCCGTATATAACCTCCTGTACTCCCCGTATACTAGAGCTGGGCTGTATATAACCTCCTGTTGCTCCCCTGTATACTGGAGCAAGGACGTATATAACCACCTGTACTCCCCCGTATACTGGAACAGGGCCATACATAACCTCCTGTATCCCTCGTACACTGGAGCTGGGCCGTATATACTCTCCTGTACCCCTGTATACTGGAGCAGGGATGTATATACCCTCCTGTAACCTCCATATACTGGAACAGGGCTGTATATACCTTCTTGCATCCCCCATATACTGAAACAGGGCTGTATATACCCTCCTGCATCCCCCGTATACTGGAGCTGGGCTGTATATAGCCTCTTGTACGCCCCCATATACTGGAGCTGGGCCATATATACTCTCCTTAACCCCCCCTCCCCTTATACTGGAGCAGCGCTGTATGTACCCTACTGTATCCCCCATGTACTGGAGCAGGGCCCTATATACCCTCCTGTACACTCTGTATACTGGAGCAGGGCTGTATATACCCTCCTGTACCCCTCTTATACTGGAGCAGGGCCCTATATACCCTCCTGTACACTCTGTATACTGGAGCAGGGCTGTATATACCCTCCTGTACACTCTGTATACTGGAGCAGGGCTGTATATACCCTCCTGTACCCCTCTTATACTGGAGCAGGGCCCTATATACCCTCCTGTACACTCTGTATACTGGAGCAGGGCTGTATATACCCTCCTGTACCCCTCTTATACTGGAGCAGGGCCCTATATACCCTCCTGTAGCCCTGTATACTGGAGCAAGGACGTATATACCGTCCTGTACCCTCTATATACTGGAGCAGGGCTGTATATACCCTCCTGTATCCTCTGTATTCTGGAGCAAGGACATATATACCGTCCTGTACCCTCTGTATACTGGAGCAGGGCTGTATATACCCTCCTGTACCCTCTGTATACTGGAGCAGGGCTGTATATACCCTCCTGTACCCCTCTTATACTGGAGCAGGGCCCTATATACCTTCCTGTACCCTTGTATACTGGAGCAGGGCTGTATATACCCTCCTGTACCCCTGTATACTGGAGCAAGGACGTATATACCGTCCTGTATCCTGGAGCAAGGCCCTATATACCCTCCTGTACCCCCTTATACTGGAGAAGCAGGGCTATATATACCCTCCTGTACCCTCTGTATACTGGAGCAGAGCTGTATATACCCTCCTGTATCCTCTGTATACTGGAGCAGGGCCCTATATACCCTCCTGTACCCTCTGTATACTGGAGAAGAGCTGTATATACCCTCCTGTATCCTCTGTATTCTGGAGCAGGGCCCTATATACCCTCCTGTACCCCTGTATACTGGAGCAAGGACGTATATACCCTCCTGTACCCTCTGTATACTGGAGCAGGGCTGTATATACCCTCCTGTACCCTTGTATACTGGAGCAGGGCTGTATATACCCTCCTGTACCCCTGTATACTGGATCAAGGATGTATATACCCTCCTGTACCCTCTGTATACTGGAGCAGGGCTGTATATACCCTCCTGTATCCTCTGTATTCTGGAGCAGGGCCCTATATACCCTCCTGTACCCCTGTATACTGGAGCAAGGATGTATATACCGTCCTTTATCCTCTGTATTCTGGAGCAGGGCTGTATATACCCTCCTGTACCCCTGTATACTGGAGCAAGGACGTATATACCCTCCTGTACCCCTGTATACTGGAGCAAGGACGTATATACCGTCCTGTACCCCTCTTATACTGGAGCAGGGCTGTATATACCCTCCTGTACCCTCTGTATACTGGAGCAGGGCTGTATATACCCTCCTGTACCCTTGTATACTGGAGCAGAGCTGTATATACCCTCCTGTACCCCTCTTATACTGGAGCAGGGCCCTATATACCCTCCTGTACCCTCTGTATACTGGAGCAGGGCTGTATATACCCTCCTGTATCCTCTGTATACTGGAGCAGAGCTGTATATACCCTCCTGTACCCCTCTTATACTGGAGCAGGGCCCTATATACCCTCCTGTACCCTCTGTATACTGGAGCAGGGCTGTATATACCCTCCTGCACCCTTGTATACTGGAGCAGGGCTGTATATACCCTCCTGTACCCTTGTATACTGGAGCAGGGCTGTATATACCCTCCTGTACCCTTGTATACTGGAGCAGAGCTGTATATACCCTCCTGTATCCTCTGTATTCTGGAGCAAGGACGTATATAGCCTCCTGCACCTCCCGTATACTGGAGATGACCCGCGCCGACCCTATCACTATACATGGAAAGACGCCACCAGTTTTCTGTCAGTGACGGAAGAAGTAGCTAACCTCTTTCACACTTCAGTTATTTGCATCAGTTAAAATCCACCAAAAAGGCAGACAAGCGGATCCGTTCTCAACTGATGTGAACGGATGGCACAGGATCCGTTTTTAGATGGATCCTGAAAATGAGGAAATTTAAAGAGAGAGAGAGATTTTTTTTGTCCGGCACCCAGACAGATTTTGGGGTTAATTCAGTGTCTGGAGGATCTGCCGGCCAAAAAAACGTTGCAAGCTCCATTTGGAAATCTTTGATGATGTTGACGGACACTAACATTGTGGCGGATCCTCAAAAAAACGGATGCAACGGACGGCAATCAGTCAGGATCCGCCTATAATGAAAGTCAATGGGGAAAAAAACGGATCCGCAAAGAAAAATGGCGGACCCGTTTTTTTTTTTTCAAAATTGGCGGATCTTGACTGATTGTCAAAAACGGAAGTGTGAAAGAGGCCTTACTCTCCCGGCGGTCTGGAGGGCCGGAGGTCAGTGATTGCATAGATTGACATTCATTTCCTGAGTTGAGTTTTCGTCCCAGTGTGTCCTCCGCTCACAGTGACCTCACCGCCCTGTGCTCGATGATGTCATGATCTTCAGTCACTGTCATTCTGGATCTGGGGAGTTTCGTTCGGCGACCGTGAGGTTTTTCTTCCTTTCCTTGTGATTTTCGAGGTTCAGAATGTTTAAAAGAGGAAGTGGCGAAGCCGGGGAGCCGTCACCTGCCGAAGCGTCTCGCTGACTAATCAGAAATGGTCGCCCTCAGGACGATGAGTCACGGCCGTACATATAGTGCAGGAGCTCGCATTACTGTCCTCACGCTGCAGATCCAACGCCGCCAAGAGGAAGTGGTGACCCCCGCTCTGCCTGAATAAGCAAAATCCTGCCTGCATCTCTTTAAATGCTGCGTATAACACCGGCCAGACCGGTCAATAGCGCCATCCTGGGTCTTCTCTAGTCACCTCCAGAGCTGTGCTCATCATTCTGCTGGGGTCCTGTTAGCTCTCAGGTTGCAAGTTCTCAGTGATGTCTCCTACTTGCGCGGTTTCTATAATCCACCCGCAGCCCTAGCGCAACATGATGGATAATACATGTGACTGGCGCCATCATACGTGCCACCGCGTACACTGCACATGACTGCGCCACCATGGCTCCTGGGAGGTTCCTGGTGGATGAAGCAGCTCTGTAGCCCGAGGCTTCACCACGTCACACCTCATCATAGCAGGAATGTGCAGGTTATGTGCTGCCTCTGGCCATGGAGTGACAGCTGCGATGGAGAGGCTGAGAGATGCGGAGAGACAGTTGCGGCTGAGAGATGCGGAGAGACAGCTGCAGCCACAGCAGTCCCCCCTGTCCCTCCCCCCAATATCCACCCCTGTACCCACCTCGTACCCACTGCTCGGTACATGTATATATACTGTAGATAGCCGAAGTCACCGCAGGTACAAATCCAGACCAAGAGCAAAAATCAGCCAGTCCAGGGAAAGGCACTATTTCTAATCCAATCCTTTGTGATACTGTCTGCTGAGCCGTGTATCTAATCTTATCCTGTGTGATACTGACTGCTGAGCCGTGTATCTAATCTTATCCTGTGTGATACTGACTGCTGAGCCGTGTATCTAATCCTATCCTGTGTGATACTGACTGCTGAGCCGTGTATCTCATCCTATCCTGTGTGATACTGACTGCTGAGCCGTGTATCTAATCCTATCCTGTGTGATACTGACTGCTGAGCCGTGTATCTAATCCTATCCTGTGTGATACTGACTGCTGAGCCGTGTATCTCATCCTATCCTGTGTGATACTGACTGCTGAGCCGTGTATCTAATCCTATCCTGTGTGATACTGACTGCTGAGCCGTGTATCTAATCCTCTCCTGTGTGATACTGACTGCTGAGCCGTGTATCTACTCCTCTCCTGTGATACTGACTGCTGAGCTGTGTATCTACTCCTCTCCTGTGTGATACTGACTGCTGAGCTGTGTATCTAATCCTCTCCTGTGTGATACTGACTGCTGAGCCGTGTATCTAATCATCTCCTGTGTGATACTGACTGCTGAGCCGTGTATCTAATCCTATCCTGTGTGATACTGACTGCTGAGCCGTGTATCTAATCATCTCCTGTGTGATACTGACTGCTGAGCCGTGTATCTAATCCTCTCCTGTGTGATACTGACTGCTGAGCCGTGTATCTACTCCTCTCCTGTGTGATACTGTCTGCTGAGCCGTGTATCTAATCTTATCCTTTGTGATACTGACTGCTGAGCCGTGTATCTAATCCTCTCCTGTGATACTGACTGCTGAGCCGTGTATCTAATCCTCTCCTGTGTGATACTGACTGCTGAGCCATGTATCTAATCCTCTCCTGTGTGATACTGACTGCTAAGCCGTGTATCTAATCCTCTCTTGTGTGATACTGACTGCTGAGCCGTGTATCTAATCCTATCCTGTGTGATACTGACTGCTGAGCCGTGTATCTAATCTTATCCTGTGTGATACTGACTGCTGAGCCGTGTATCTAATCCTCTCCTGTGTGATACTGACTGAACTGTGTATCTAATCCTATCCTGTGCGATCCTGACTGCTGAGCCGTGTATCTAATCCTATCCTGTGTGATACTGTCTGCTGAGCCGTGTATCTAATCCTTTCCTATGTGATACTGCCACCACTGTGTATCAAATCCTGTCCTGTGTGATACTGACTGCTGATCCATGTATCTAATCCTCTCTTGTGTGATACTGACTGCTAAGCCGTGTATCTAATCCTCTCCTGTGTGATACTGACTGCTGAGCCGTGTATCTAATCATGTCCTGTGTGATACTGTCTGCTGAGCCGTGTATCTAATCCTATCCTGTTATACTGACTGCTGAGCTGTGTATCTAATCCTCTCCTGTGTGATACTGACTGCTGAGCCGTGTGTCTAATCCTCTCCTGTGTGATACTGACTGCTGAGCCGTGTATCTAATCCTCTCCTGTGTGATACTGACTGCTAAGCCGTGTATCTAATCCTCTCTTGTGTGATACTGACTGCTGAGCCGTGTATCTAATCATATCCTGTGTGATACTGTCTGCTGAGCCGTGTATCTAATCCTATCCTGTGTTATACTGACTGCTGAGCCGTGTATCTAATCCTCTCCTGTGTGATACTGACTGCTGAGCCGTGTATCTAATCCTCTCCTGTGTGATACTGACTGCTGAGCCATGTATCCTCTCCTGTGTGATACTGACTGCTGAGCTGTGTGTCTAATCCTATCCTGTGTGATACTGTCTGCTGAGCTGTGTATCTAATCCTCTCCTGTGTGATACTGACTGCTGAGCCTTGTATCTAATCCTCTCCTGTGTGATACTGACTGCTGAGCCGTGTATCTAATTCTCTCCTGTGTGATACTGACTGCTGAGCTGTGTATCTAATCCTATCCTGTGTGATACTGACTGCTGAGCCGTGTATCTAATCCTATCCTGTGTGATACTGACTGCTGAGCCGTGTATCTAATCCTATCCTGTGTGATACTGTCTGCTGAGCCGTGTAGCTAATCCTATCCTGTGTGATACTGACTGCTGAGCCGTGTATCTAATCCAATCCTGTGTGATACTGACTGCTGAGCCGTGTATCTAATCCTATCCTGTGTGATACTGACTGCTGAGCCGTGTATCTAATCCAATCCTGTGTGATACTGACTGCTGAGCCGTGTATCTAATCCTCTCCTGTGTGATACTGACTGCTGAGCTGTGTATCTACTCCTCTCCTGTGTGATACTGTCTGCTGAGCCGTGTATCTAATCCTATCCTGTGTGATACTGACTGCTGAGCCGTGTATCTAATCCTATCCTGTGTGATACTGACTGCTGAGCCGTGTATCTAATCCTCTCCTGTGTGATACTGACTGCTGAGCCGTGTATCTAATCCTCTCCTGTGTGATACTGACTGCTGAGCCGTGTATCTAATCCTATCCTGTGTGATACTGACTGCTGAGCCGTGTATCTACTCCTCTCCTGTGTGATACTGACTGCTGAGCTGTGTATCTACTCCTCTCCTGTGTGATACTGACTGCTGAGCCGTGTATCTAATCTTATCCTGTGTGATACTGACTGCTGAGCCGTGTATCTAATAATCTCCTGTGTGATACTGACTGCTGAGCCGTGTATCTAATCTTCTCCTGTGTGATACTGACTGCTGAGCCGTGTATCTAATCCTCTCCTGTGTGATACTAACTGCTAAGCCGTGTATCTAATCCTCTCCTGTGTGATACTCACTGCTGAGCAGTGTATCGAATCATATCCTGTGTGATACTGACTGCTGAGCCGTGTATCTAATCCTCTCCTGTGTGATACTGACTGCTGAGCCGTGTATCTAATCCTCTCCTGTGTGATACTGACTGCTGAGCCGTGTATCTAATCCTCTCCTGTGTGATACTGACTGCTGAGCAGTGTATCTAATCCTCTCCTGTGTGATACTGACTGCTGAGCCGTGTATCTAGTCCTGTCCTGTGTGATACTGACTGCTGAGCCGTGTATCTAATCCTCTCTTGTGTGATACTGACTGCTAAGCCGTGTATCTAATCCTCTCCTGTGTGATACTGACTGCTGAGCCGTGTATCTAATCATATCCTGTGTGATACTGTCTGCTGAGCCGTGTATCTAATCCTATCCTGTGTTATACTGACTGCTGAGCCATGTGTCTAATCCTCTCCTGTGTGATACGGACTGCTGAGCCGTGTATATAATCCTATCCTGTGTGATACTGACTGCTGAGCCGTGTATCTAATCCTATCCTGTGTGATACTGACTGCTGAGCTGTGTATCTAATCCTCTCCTGTGTGATACTGACTGCTGAGCCATGTGTCTAATCCTCTCCTGTGTGATACGGACTGCTGAGCCGTGTATATAATCCTAACCTGTGTGATACTGACTGCTGAGCCGTGTATCTAATCCTATCCTGTGTTATACTGACTGCTGAGCTGTGTATCTAATCCTCTCCTGTGTGATACTGACTGCTGAGCCATGTGTCTAATCCTCTCCTGTGTGATACGGACTGCTGAGCCGTGTATATAATCCTAACCTGTGTGATACTGTCTGCTGAGCCGTGTATCTAATCCTATCCTGTGTGATACTGACTGCTGAGCAGTGTATCTAATCCTCTCCTGTGTGATACTGACTGCTGAGCCGTGTATCTAATCCTATCCTGCGTGATACTGTCTGCTGAGCCTGGTATCTAATCCTATCCTATGTGATACTGTCTGCTGAGCCGTGTAACTAATCCTTTCCTATGTGATACTGCCACCACTGTGTATCTAATCCTGTCCTGTGTGGCACTCCCTGAGGAACCAATCAGAGCTTAGCTTTCATAGTCGGACCTGCTCTGGGAAAGTGAAACCAGAGCTCTAATTGGTTTCTGTGTATGCACTGATGTGAAATTGGGTCGGGTGTCAACAACTTTGCCTCCTGTCAGATCTGATTGACCTTCTGGGCAAGCAGCAGCGGCGTCCGGTCACATCGGTTATTGCATTACCTTCTGGTGACGCCGTGCCACGGTCGGCTGTCTATGATAATGGAGGTCACTGTGGAGACTCCTGAGCCTGGCGTGCACCATGGTCTGATCTCTGGAGCTCCTCAGACTTAATGACCCATAATTATATCCCAGACGTCATCCCATAAGGGCAGCATCCCGTCCGTATCCCAGAGCCAGGAGCTTCAGCACCTTAAAGGGGCAGTCCAGGATTAGACAAAGATGGCCGCTTACTGCCTGAACAATGCCTCTTTGGTGCACAGGTCGTGTGTGGTGTTACAGCTCCACCCCAGTGATGGCAATGAAGGCTCGTGTGTAGTGCTGCCAATGGAATAAGCAGCCATGTTGGTTTTGAATTGTGGACATCCCCTTTAAGAATGGATTCATACACGGCAGAACAGTACTCCGCAAACTGCAACTAATTCTGCTGTTGAAAAATAATTTATTACATATTCACAGTCTGGTGAGGCAGTTTTGCTGCAGTGCCTGAAAGCAAAGTGATAGGCGCATTAATAACGACGGCCATATTGGCGTTCACAAATTTTGACGAAAGAGAGGATTTTCCAGAGTGTGAGGGCTACGTAACGTTACTTCACCGACACTGCTCATCTGTCGTCCGCGGCTCCTTATTTTCATATGTAAATATCTGCGAGGTCATGTGATGAGCGACAGGCAGATTACAAGGTGGAGAGTGCGGGTTGGCCTCTTCCCTCCACAATATGGTGTCGTTCTGCTCCGGTAGCTCAGTGCCGGACTATCAGATGGTGGATTGTAGGACGTTTTCCAACAGTCTGCAGATGGCGAGCGGGGAGTGCAACAGTCTGCAAATTGCGAGCAGGGAGTGCAACAGTCTGCAAATTGCGAGCAGGGAGTGCAACAGTTTGCAGATGTGAGCGGTGAATGCGACAGTCTGCAGATGGCGAGCGGGGGATGCGACAGTCTGCAAATTGCGAGCGGGGAGTGCAACAGTTTGCAGATGTGAGCGGTGAATGCGACAGTCTGCAGATGGCGAGCGGGGAGTGCAACAGTTTGCAGATGTGAGCGGTGAATGCGACAGTCTGCAGATGGCGAGCGGGGAGTGCAACAGTCTGCAGATGGCGAGCGGGGAGTGCAACAGTCTGCAGATGGCGAGCGGGGAGTGCAACAGTCTGCAGATGGCGAGCGGGGAGTGCAACAGTCTGCAGATGGCGAGCGGGGAGTGCAACAGTCTGCAGATGGCGAGCGGGGAGTGCAACAGTCTGCAGATGGCGAGCGGGGAGTGCAACAGTCTGCAGATGGCGAGCGGGGAGTGCAACAGTCTGCAGATGGCGAGCGGGGAGTGCAACAGTCTGCAGATGGCGAGCGGGGAGTGCAACAGTCTGCAGATGGCGAGCGGGGAGTGCAACAGTCTGCAGATGGCGAGCGGGGAGTGCAACAGTCTGCAGATGGCGAGCGGGGGATGCGACAGACTGCAGATGGCGAGGTGGGGATGAGGCAGTCTGCAGATGGCGAGCGGGGAGTGCAACAGTCTGCAGATGGCGAGGTGGGGATGAGACAGTCTGCAGATGGCGAGCAGAGGGTGCCACAGTCTGCAGATGGTGAGCGGGTATGCGACAGTCTGCAGATTGCGAGCGGGGATGTGACAGTCTGCAGACGGCGAGCGGGGAGTGCAGCAGTCTGCAGATGGCGAGCGGGGGATGCGACAGACTGCAGTTGGAGATCGGAGAATGCGACAGTCTGCAGGATGTGTCCCAAACCTCAGCTGTGCTTGCCGCTCATGGCCAGGTGCATTTCCAGTGATGGCTGTGAGGTCCTCGGTGCCCCGGGTGCTCCTCCACAGGTGCAGTTCTGTGCTGCAGTCGTTTGTTTACAGTAAGATCTGGTTGTCACAAATCACCCAAAACAAGTGTGTTGTGGGGCGAGGTTCTCGGGTCGCTGTGTCCTTACAAGGACACGGGTGCAGCAGGGTGAAATGGTTCGGACCAGCCCAGGCTGGAAACTCCCAGCGTCCTCTGCTGCTCTGACACCTGAAGCTCAGGTGATGGGCCGCACCCGTCCAGGTCACCTGGCCCTTTGTTTTATAAGGGAGCAATGCCAGCCTTTAGCGGGTACAACAGTATAGCAGAGGCTGCCGCCCAGCGATCCCTACAAAAACAGCACGCAAATACTGTCAGGGCCGGAGAATGTTTGCCGATGTTCCCTGCGGTGGATGTTTGCCGGCGATCCCTGTGTAGCATCTTTGCCAGCCATCCTTGCATAGAATCTTTGCCGGCGGTCCCTGCGTAGAATCTTTGCCGGCGGTCCCTGCGTAGAATCTTTGCCGGCCGTCCCTGCGTAGAATCTTTGCCGGAGGGTCCCTGCGTAGAATCTTTGCCGGCGGTCCCTGCGTAGAATCTTTGCCGGCGGTCCCTGCGTAGAATCTTTGCCGGCGGTCCCTGCGTAGAATCTTTGCCGGCGGTCCCTGCGTAGAATCTTTGCCGGCGGTCCCTGCGTAGAATCTTTGCCGGCGGTCCCTGCGTAGAATCTTTGCCGGCGGTCCCTGCGTAGAATCTTTGCCGGCGGTCCCTGCGTGGAGTCCTTGCCGGCGGTCCCTGCGTGGAGTCCTTGCCGGCGGTCCCTGCGTGGAGTCCTTGCCGGCGGTCCCTGCGTGGAGTCCTTGCCGGCGGTCCCTGCGTGGAGTCCTTGCCGGCGGTCCCTGCGTGGAGTCCTTGCCGGCGGTCCCTGCGTGGAGTCCTTGCCGGCGATCCGTGTGGTTGTCTGTGGTTATAATCACCGGTGACGTTACCTGTAATAACCGTTCTGTGTCCTCTTCTTGCAGGTTCCAGAAACACGTGCACACCTACCGGATCCTGCCCGATGAGGAGGACCACCTGGCTGTGCAGGTATCATTAACACCCTGGTAATGGGGGATCTTCGTCCCTCTTATCTCTTCTGTATGGTGGCCCTTCCATCACGTGTGCGGTATAAGCGCTTGACGTCCTGCTGTAAGCCCCTGACGATGTGGGTACATATAGGGGTCTAGTGGGTAGGTTCAATGAGAGGGGGATTAGGCCCTCTGGACTCCTGGACATGTCCATCACTAGGGAGGACCCCGTTTTTGAGTGGAGTTTATATAACGCAATCTCCAGCGAGTAGACCCATCCGTTGGCGTGTGCCGGCCCTCATAGTGGTTAAAAAAATAAAAAAATATATATATGTTATATATGTGTGTGTGTGTGTGTATGTGTGTATATATATATATATATATATATATATATATTAGAGTTGAGCGAAACGGGTCGAAAAATTTCAAAAGTCGCCGACTTTTGGCAAAGTCGGGTTTCATGAAACGGAACCCGACCCTAGGATGAGGTCGGCCACGAGGTCGGCGACTTATGCGCCAAAGTCGCGTTTCAAAAGTTTGTTTTGCGCTCTTTTTCAGCCAATCAGGATCCACGGACACTGTGGGCAACGTGACGACATAGGCAGGGGTCACCACCATCTTTCAGAAGGGCATGCAAGTGATTGGCTTGCTTTGGTGGGCGTCACAGGGGGTATAAAAGGGCGTGCACGCCGACCGCCATCTTACTTCTGCCGATCTCAGTATAGGGAGAGGTTGCTGCTGATTCTGTAGGGAGAGCGTTAGGCAGGGAAGAAGACAAAAAAACTTCTGCTGCTAGCGATTTGGCCTGCACAACACACCAGTCACTGTGTGTGCAGTGCAAGGGGAGGCTATATAGTGGTGTATCAGTGGTGTTGGTTGTTGGGCTGCCTTCTAAGGCTTCCTGACATTCCTGCATTGCTGTTTACCCACTGCTCCGCAAACTGCTTTTTTAAAAGCAATCCCAATTTTTTTTTTTTGTCCTGCTGAGAAGAAAAAAAAACTGCTTCTGCTGCTAGCAATTTGGCCTGCACAACACACCAGACACTGTGTGTGCAGTGCAAGGGGAGGCTATATTGTGGTGTATCAGTGGTGTTGGTTGTTGGGCTGCCTTTTAAGGCTTCCTGACAGGCTGGCATTGCTGTTTACCCACTGCTCTGCAAACTGCTTTTTTAAAAGCAATCCAATCTCCCTTATCCTCTAGTCACTTTGGTCACAGCTGTGCCATCGAGCCTGTCACATAGCGCTCAGATATTCATTGGGCCTCACACAATCCAAAAGTGTCCAGTGTCCAAAAGTGTGTGCAGAGATTCAAAATCTCCCTTACCCTCTAGTCACTTTGGTCACAGCTGTGCCATCGAGCCTGTCACATAGCGCTCAGATATTCATTGGGCCTCACACAATCCAAAAGTGTCCAGTGTCCACAAGTGTCTGCAGAAATTCAAAATCTCCCTTATCCTCTAGTCACTTTGGTCACAGCTGTGCCATCGAGCCTGTCACATAGCGCTCAGATATTCATTGGGCCTCACACAATCCAAAAGTGTCCAGTGTCCAAAAGTGTGTGCAGAGATTCAAAATCTCCCTTATCCTCTAGTCACTTTGGTCACAGCTGTGCCATCGAGCCTGTCACATAGCGCTCAGATATTCATTGGGCCTCACACAATCCAAAAGTGTCCAGTGTCCACAAGTGTCTGCAGAAATTCAAAATCTCCCTTATCCTCTAGTCACTTTGGTCACAGCTGTGCCATCGAGCCTGTCACATAGCGCTCAGATATTCATTGGGCCTCACTCAATCCAAAAGTGTCCAGTGTACACAAGTGTCTGCAGAAATTCAAAATCTCCCCTGTCCTATAGACACCTTGTACCTTGTTTTACATTACTATATAGTTTGTTGGATTTTGTCTACATTTCTACCAAAAATGAGGAAGGCTGGTGGAAGAGGCCGTGGAATTGGGCTGGGGTTGGCAGCTGGTAATGATGGTGTTGGTGGTGGATCTGATGGTAGTGGCAAGAGCAAAATAGGACCGAATGCAGGAGGTGTTGAGCCTGCGTCATCGTCTGGCTACATAAGGCCTCGAACGCTTAGTTTTCTAGGAGTTGGCAAACCGCTTTTAAAGCCAGAGCATCAGGAAAAAGTTTTTTCTTACATTGCTGACTCAGCCTCCAGCTCTATCGCCTCCTCTTCTTCAGTTGTAAAAAGTAAAAGCACTGAGCCGTCATTGGAGGCTCATGTTCATGAACCACACCTTTCCTTGTGTCCTTCACCCCAACCAAGATTGAAGGATGACGCAGGCCATACTACTGATTACTCCATGGAGCTGTTTTCACATACCATGCCTGGATTATCAAGTGAAATGGTGAATTACCCAGGCCAAGATGAATCTGACATGGAGTGCACTGATGCACAGCCGCTGATGGATGATTCTGCTGGTACATTCACTCAGAGCACTACATTGTCCTCACAGTGTACAGAGCCAGATTCTGACCCTGATGAGACTCAGGTGCCCCTTCCCGCACACTATACCACCATACACGGTGACACAGAGGAAGGTGCACATGACATAGAAGAGGAGGTGATGGATGACCCAGTTGTTGACCCAGATTGGCATCCATTGGGGGAAGAGGGTGCTGCTTCCAATAGCTCAGATGAGGAGCATCCACAGCAGACATCGACATCGCAACAGCTGTTATCTGGCAGGCCCGTAGCACTCCAAAGACAGGTTCCAAACATCAAAAGAGTTGCTGGACAGCTTGTCCAGAGGGTCAAAAGATCACAGCGTGCTAGGCCGCAAAATGTCTGCCAAAGTAGGAAGAGTGCAGTGTGGCACTTTTTTGACCAAAATCCTCATGATCAGGCCAAGGTTATCTGTAAGAAGTGCGCAAAGACCTTTAGCCGAGGGAAAAATCTGAAAAATTTGAATACCAGTTGCATGCTTAGACATATAACCAGCATGCACTTGCAAGCGTGGACACAACACCAAACCTCAAGTGCCACATGTGCAACTGATCACAAAGAAGGTAGTCAGCAACGCTACATTGTTTCCCCCACTGTAAGCCCACCGGTTAGCACAGCAGCAAATGTTGAGGTGTCGTTGCAAGGCCAAAGCAGTCAGGGAATCCCACTGTTATATCAACGAAAGACTGATTCTAGGCCATCAGAAAGAACACCAACTCCATCACCATCATCAACCCTCTCTCAGTCCGCCCTGTCCACCGCTACTTCCACCATATGCAGCTCTCAAGTCCAGCTCACCCTCCCAGACACTATGAGTAGGTCAAGAAAGTACTCAGCCTCTCATCCGCGTACACTGGGTTTGAACGCCCACATTGCCAAACTAATCTCGTTTGAGATGATGCCCTTTCGGTTGGTGGAAAGCACAGCTTTCCGCGAACTCATGGCCTATGCAGTACCACGCTATGACCTACCCAGTCGCCATTTCTTCTCTCGTAAAGCCATCCCAGCCCTCCACCATCATGTGAAAGACCGCATTGTCCATGCACTTAAGCAGTCAGTGAGCGGAAAGGTGCACCTCACAACTGATGCATGGTCCAGTCGGCATGGCCAGGGCCGTTACGTGTCCATCACTGCGCACTGGGTTAATGTGGTGGATGCAGGGTCCACAGGGGACAGCGGTGGTGGGACAGTGCTGCCTAGCCCACGGTATAGGAAACAGTTGGCTGTAGGCGTTCGACCCTCCTCCTCCTCCTCCAGAAGCGAAAGCTCGTCCACAGAGCGCAGTCGTACGAGCACTCCATCTGCAGCTGCCACTGTTGCACACGATGTGTCCCCCTATCGAGCCGCTAGTGGAAAGCGTCAGCAGGCTGTGTTGCAGATGATGTGTTTGGGCAACAGACACACCGCCGAGGTGCTGGCCGAGTACTTGAAGCGACAAACTGAGTCATGGCTGGGCAGTGTACATCTTGAGGCAGGCAAGGTAGTTAGTGATAACGGCCATAATTTTGTGGCAGCCATAGCCCTTTCAAAACTCAGCCATATACCTTGCTTGGCTCACACCTTGAACCTGGTGGTGCAGTGCTTCCTCAAAAATTATCCGGAGTTAACAGCCCTGCTCCAGAAGGTGCGAAGACTGTGCGCGCACATCCGCCGGTCGCCTGTACACTCCGTTCGTATGCAGAAGCTGCAGCGATTGCTCCACCTTCCCAACCACCGCCTCATTATCGACATTGCAACAAGGTGGAACTCCACCCTGCACATGGTGGAGCGGCTGTGCGAGCAGAGGCAGGCCATAATGCATTTGTGGGAGGATACACGGCCAGGCACTTTGAGAGCAGACATGGAGTTGACAGGTGTGCAGTGGTCGAAGCTGAAAGACCTCTGTAAAGTCCTTCAGTGTTTTGAGGAATGCACACGGCTGGTAAGCGCAGACGACGCCATCCTAAGCATGAGCATCCCACTTATGCGTCTGCTCATGCAAACTTTGACGCACCTTAAGGAGCAGACGTCTGCAGCCAATGTTGATGAGGAGGAAGAGGAGGAGGGAATCCTTGATGACATTCAGCCATTGTCTGCTCAGGGACCTCTCCTGGATGAGGTGGAGGAAGAAGAGGAGGAGGAGGAGGATGATGGGGATGATTACTTAGGGGAGGAGGATGCATGTCGTGGGGCAAGTGAAAATGTTGGCGTGGCAAGGTCTGGTACAGGGTTTGTGCGTGACTGGAGGGATGTGGATATGCCAGAAAGTGCTCCTCCACCCAGCACTCGCAGTGCATCATTGACACCGGGAACATTGGCCCACATGTCAGATTATGCCTTGCAGATCCTAAAAAGGGACCCCCGCATTGCTAAAATGATGAACGATGACGACTACTGGTTGGCCAGCATCCTGGATCCACGCTATAAAGGCAAATTACAAAACATCATGCCACAGGAGATCCTTGACCTAATATTGGCTAATAAACAAGCAACTCTGGTAAATAGGTTGCTTGAGGCATTCCCAGCACACAGCAGCGGTGATGGTTCTCACACGAGCCGTACGGGCCGGGGGCAGCTTGGCAGAGGTGTTCGTGGTGCACACAGCAGAAGTGGCGTTGGAGACGGGTTTCATGACAATGTTGTGGACTGATTTTTCAAATACCGCTCACACAACTGGTAATACTGCATCGATGGAAAGTGACAGGAGACAGCAGTTGTCAACTATGGTTACAAACTACTTTTCCTCCCATATCGATGTTCTCCCACACAGGTCATTCCCCTTTGACTATTGGGCCGCTAAACTGGACACCTGGCCTGAATTGGCACAATATGCTTTACAGGAGCTCGCTTGCCAGCTGCAAGTGTGCTATCGGAAAGAGTCTTCAGTGCAGCTGGATCAATCCTGACAGAAAAAAGGACCCGTCTGTCAACCCAAAATGTGGATGATCTAACCTTCATTAAAATGAACCACGCATGGGTTTCCAAGGATTTTGTCCCACCTTCCTCTGATGACACATAGGGTGACAGAAAAATGGCTTGCTTTGGTCCACCTCTTCCTGGGACTTGACCTATTTCACCTTTTGCATCAGCTGAATGTCCAACATCAACATATGCCACTTTCTAAAACTCCCTAACTGTGCTGCCTCCCCCCCCATGGCCGGGGTCACCACCTAGCGCACGACACCGTGCGAGTGCCGTTGCCCTGGACAGGTGGGTAGGCCGACTCTTGGGCGCGGGCACTGGTACAGGGTCCTTCATAGTGCAATCAAGTGTCTCTGACGGTGGTGGTGCACACCCGCCGTCAGACACACCGCCGTACTATGAGGGGCCCAGTGCCAGTACCGACGCCCACGAGTGGGCCCCCCTTGCTTGGGCAGGGCCCCAGCATTTGCAATCTTTACCTCTCCCTGCTCCTCCGCTGTGTAGTCTGGGCTGTCAAATCCATACTGTGCCTGACACCGTCTGAGCCTGCCTCCTGAGACATATATTTTGAATGTGTACGCTATCCATACATGTTATCCGGGGAAACGGTACCCTTTCTAACCTTTGTGCAATCACGTGCAATCCATACTGGGCCTAACACCGTCTGAGCCTGCCTCCTGAGACATATATTTTGAATGTGTACGCTATCCATACATGTTATCCGGGGATACGGTACCCTTTCTAACCTTTGTGCAATCACGTGCAATCCATACTGGGCCTAACACCGTCTGAGCCTGCCTCCTGAGACATATATTTTGAATGTGTACGCTATCCATACATGTTATCTGGGGATACGGTACCCTTTCTAACCTTTGTGCAATCACGTGCAATCCATACTGGGCCTAACACCGTCTGAGCCTGCCTCCTGATGTACAGACATATATTTTGAATGTGTGCGCTATCCATACATGTTATCCGGTGATACGGTACCCTTTCTCACCTTTGTGCAATCACGTGTAATCCATACTGGGCGTGAGAACGGCTGGCGAGCTGTTAAGCAAGCTACAGCACCTGTGGTTTGCACACATAAGTTTTTCATTTTTTCAGGAATGACGGTTAGGCCTAATTCCGGAACTGCGGTTGACCTGCACTTACTGGGAAATCATCGTTCGCGGGTAATAATTGTAATCAGTGATCCCCATCACTAACGTTGTTCAGCGGGTTATCTGCACCTGTAAGCGACAAACGCTGGCCTTTTCAGTGTAGCGCACATGCAGCCACGGACATGTAAGGGCATGACACACCAGTTATTGGCCAATCTCATGTGCCAGAGCCTCACGTGTCCCTCTAGTAAGCCGGACTCGGACCGCGGGGCATGACGGAGTCTCGTTCGTTAACGGAATTAAGCTTGCAATGTGTGCATCTGTTCTGTAGCTGGCATGGTTGAGGTTTCCCAGGTGGAGTCGAATTTCACCGTAGGCTCCACTCCTGGTGGTGCCCTTCTGGACATTCCTTTAAGGTTCAGCTTTGCAACCATACTGCCCACGTAAAACAAACACTTTGCCTTCATGAACGCTGTTTGGAGGGTCATGACTCGTGGGAATAACGCCGCCCAATCAGTTAACCTGCTAGAGAGATCCTTCGTTGCTCCCAAGCATGACATCACACTCCCTAGGAAGAAGGTAATGCCACTGTGGCGACCGTACTCCTGGGGGCGACACAAGTGCACTGATGCCCAGCCACTGCTCGATGAATCTGCTGGTACATTGACCCAGACCACTACATTCCCCTCGCATGCTACACGACCTGAATCTGACCCTGATGAAACTCAGGTTACCCTTCCCATATACAGTTCCATCTTACACGGTGACAAAGAGGAAGCTGCAGATGAAAGTGCAGGTTCGGCCCACCCGCCATCAGACACACCACCGTACTATCAGGGGCCCTGTGCCAGTGCCGTCGCCAACGAGTGGGCCCCCCCTGCTTGCTCAGGATCACAGCACTTGCAAAGTTGAAATACTGTGCAGTGAGATGGAAGATGGGGACGACGAGGAGTCCAGACAAGTACAGGGATTCCCTAGCGAGGAGACTTATTTGATTGTTTTCAATGTTGGGACAGCAATTTTTGGGGAGCACTATACTCTGGAGAATGATAGATGGGGCCCACCATACACCGGAACATTCCAAAGGTGGACATCAGACACTGGAGCAGCATTTACAGGGCCCATTATACACTAGAGCATTAGAAATGGGGCCCATTATGTTTGGAGCATTATTTGGGCCCATAAGACAGTGGAGCTTCATCCATGGGGACCAACATATACTGTAGCATTATGTGGAGCTCATCATATACTGTTTCAAACATTATATGGGACCAATGATTCTATATGGAGAAATAGATGGGCCTCGTCATGAGATGTAAAAAGTGAAGTATTTTTCATTGTACTATACCGCTATTTCTCTGCCGTATCGGAGCATGATGAGTTGTGGTATGTGTTAAAGGGGCGCTCTTTCGCCCAGGGCACATGAAAACCTGCAGCCAGCCCTCCCCCCCCACAACTTTAGCCAAATAACCCCCATTTTTCAGTGCGTAACTTGTATTATGACGTTAATTAAGGTTGACAAGCTTAAGTAAGAAGAATTGATGCTTTTGGCATTCAAATGGGCACTGTAGGTGTGTTTCCTGTCCTCCTCTCACTGCCGACTTTTATTCCCCATTGACTTACATTGGGTTTCGTGTTTCGGGACGACCCCGACTTTTCCCTATAATCGGACGATCTTGCTCGACCCGACTTTTGGAAAAGTCGGGTTTCACGAAACGAAACGCGACCCTAAAAAACCAAAAGTCGCTCAACTCTAATATATATATATATATATTTTCCATATTTTGGGGGTCTCTGCATTTTTATTTTTTTTAAAAAGTAAACAGTGGAGAGGCATGAGCAGATGCAGCATCAGTACAAATGTCTGCGGTTCCATTTTTCGTTACTTTTCAATCCATGCCTTCCACAAACAAGCGCTCGCGCATCAGCACAAAAAAATAGTTATGGCTCCTGGGAAAAGGAAATGAAAATCAAGAATGCAAATGTGTAAAGGGGCCGAGTCTTTGGGGGCTGACATTCCTTGCTAATCCTCAGTGGAGCCGTTAGTGTAGGATTGCGGGGGTCTGACTCTTGCACCGCTCCTGAAGGGGCCACCGCGTCAGGCCGCCAAGAGCGCCATATCCAGCTCAGCGTCCTCTACAGAGATGTGGAAGTAGCAGCAATTAGAAGTGCAGAGAACAGTGATGCGGACCCTCAGCGAGCACAGACCCTCCTGGCTTATTGTCCGGCGTTCAGGGGCTCGGTGACAGCTGCTCCTGTATTCTGTGCTGAATACGAGTCTAGACGAGCGAGCGGACAGCTGCACAAACAGGTGCCTGTACCCGCCGCCAGCCTGGGGGCAAAGCGCTGTGTGTACTAATCTCTGGGGGGGCATCGCTGTCCTCTATATTATGGGGGAGGGGCATATCGCTGACCTCTGTATTATGGGGGGACACATCGCTGACCTCTGTTATGGGGGGGACACATCGCTGACCTCTGTATTATGGGGGGACACATCGCTGACCTCTGTTATGGGGGGGGACACATCGCTGACCTCTGTATTATGGGGGGCATCGCTGACCTCTGTATTATGGGGGGACACATCGCTGACCTCTGTATTATGGGGGGGCATCACAGACCTCTGTATTATGGGGGGCATATCGCTGACCTCTGTATTATGGGGGGCATCGCTGACCTCTGTATTATGGGGGGGGCATCGCTGTCCTCTATATTATGGGGGAGGGGCATATCGCTGACCTCTATTATGGGGGGGGTATATTGCTGACCTCTTTTATGGGGGGGTATATTGCTGACCTCTTTTATGGGGGGGACACATCGCTGACCTCTGTATTATGGGGGGGGACACATCGCTGACCTCTGTATTATGGGGGGGACACATCGCTGACCTCTGTATTATGGGGGACACATCGCTGACCTCTGTATTATGGGGGGGACACATCGCTAACCTCTGTATTATGGGGGATGCATCGCTGACCTCTGTATTATGGAGGTGACATTGCTGTCCTCTGTATTATGGGGAGACACATTGCTGACCTCTGTATTATGGGGGAGATACATTGCTGACCTCTGTATTATGGGGGAGATACATCGCTGACCTCTGTATTATGGGGGAGATACATCGCTGACCTCTGTATTGTGGGGGTGACATATCGCTGACCTCTGTATTATGGGGAGACACTTCGCTGACCTCTGTATTATGAAGTTTTCCATGGGATGTGCTAATTGTTGTATCCTGGGACATCTAGTTCCTACGTGTATCACTCTTGTTGTCTCTTGATTTGCTCTCTGCTTTACACCTCTGTCTCTCTCTCTACAGACCTCTCTGGGGGTCCAGGTGCGACGCTTCAAGACGCTGGGGGATCTGATCGCACTTTACTTGCAGCCCAATCAGGGGATGGTGTGCACCCTGTTGTACCCTGTGGAGCGAGAGAAGGAGAAGGACATCATGGAGGACAGAGACTATTCTGGTCAGGATGCTTCTTTATTTGGGAATGCTGGAACTTGTTGTCCTAGTTTAGCTGGTTGTTACTCTCTCTTTCATGCCTTCGATTTTTCTCATTTGTCGACAGCGTTTTACAGGTTAAATCCTACTTTTACCTATCTTATACAGAGAGGAGAGCATCTATGGCAGACTCTGCAGGGAGGGGATCACATCAGCGGTGTATGAGTGTATAAGGAGGAGAGCGTCCATGGCAGACTGTGCAGGCAAGAGATCACACCTGTTGTGTATGAGTGTATAGGGAGGAGAGCATCCATGGCAGACTCTAGCGTGAGGGGGATCACACCGGTTGTGTATGAATGTATAGGGAGGAGAGCATCCATGGCAGACTGTGCAGGGAGGGGATCACACTGGTGGTGTATGAATTTGTAGGGAGGAGAGCGTCCATTGCAGACTCTGCAGGGAGGCGATCACTCTAGTGGTGTATGAGTGTATAGGGAGGAGAGCGTCCATGGCAGACTCTGCACGGAGAGGATCACACTGGTGGTGTATGAGTGTATAACAATAAGAGCATCCATGGCAGACTTTGCAGGGAGGGGTGTTGTGAACTCTCTTAATCCGACTTTTGAGGCAAGGCTCCCTCTGGTGGATGCTGCTGGTAGTGGAGCTGGTCAACATGATGTTAACCCAAAAGCTGCAGAAGATAATTGGAGGAGTGGGGGTAGTGACTGGGACTACATAAGCGAGCAGACTTCTCTGTGGCTGCTGGTGATACTCCTTTCTTTGCTTACTGAGGATTTCTGTCTGCTGCCTGATCCTGCATTTTTTCAGCTAAGTGTCATTTGCTAAACCCTTTGCATCTGATTTTGCCTTGCTGTCAGGGGTCAGCTTGCTCCCGCCCTGTATTTTTGTATCTTGTGTTTGCTTGCTCAGTCCCCCGCTGTATTAGCCTGTTGCTAGCCGTCAGTTCACACCTGAGTGCTGATATAGTGGGGGCGAGGTTGTTCAAACCTCAGTATTTTTGTACATCAGTCGTGTTGGAATTGTTAGGGTTTTTGCTTGATTGCAGACAGTGCCTTTTCTGTCCTGTCTAGTCAGTTTGGGCCCCATCATTTGCTCAGTTTATTTTCCTACCTGTGTTTGTGCTTCATCTTGTCTCACGGACAATATATGTTTAGGGGCTGTCTATTCCTTTGGGGATCTGCTTCGGGGCAGTTTAGATTTCACCTTTCTGTCTTTAGGCTTAGTTAGTCCTCTGGCTGTGACAAAGCGTCTAGGGCAACGTAGGAACGCTCCACGGCTACTGCTAGTTGTGTTGTTAAGATCAGGGGTCTGCAATCCGCTGAGCGACCAACCTCTCTGGTGTTCTGTTGGCATAGCCTATTGCGCTCTCCTCCTCTGTGACCTATTCATAACAGAATCACCGGCCAAACTGTAGATTCTATTCTAGGGTACTCAAAAGGAGGGAAGAATTGCAAAAAAAAAAAAGTCAGAATTTTTTTATATATTTTTTCCTCTTTTTTTCTCTGGGGCCTTAGGAGGATTTTTTCCTTAATGGAGACTAAGCAATTGTCTGATCGTGTTGAGCAGCTTGCTGCTGAAGTGCGGGGAGTTTCCGCCTATCTCGCCCAATCATCTGTTGTAGAACCAAAGATCCCTACTCCTGATGTGTTTTCTGGGGATCGGTCTAAATTTCTGAACTTTAAGAATAATTGTAAACTATTTCTTGCTTTGAAGCCTAACTCATCGGGGAGCTCAGTGCAGCAGGTTCAAATTGTCATCTCCTTGCTGCTCGGCGATCCCCAGGATTGGGCTTCTTCTCTAACACCTGGAGATCCTTTTCTGGCTAATGTAGATGCGTTTTTTCAAGCCCTGGGGTTATTGTATGATGAGCCTAATGCTATTGATCAAGCTGAGAAAACCCTATTGGCATTAAAACAGGGTCAAGATGATGCTGAGTTATATTGTCAAAAATTCCGAAAGTGGGCGGTCCTTACTAAATGGAACGATGATGCCCTAGCAGCTCTCTTTTAGAAAGGTCTGGTAGAATCCGTAAAGGATGTTATGGTGGGATATCCTGTCCCCTATGGTCTTGACGACTCTCTGTCATTGGCCATTCAAGTTTATCGACGTTTACGTGAACGTAAAACTACGCGAGAGGCGTTGCCGCCTTTCAAACAAACCTCTGAACCTATGCAATGTGATAGGGTTTTGTCTAGGGTGCAACGTCAGGAGTTTAGAAGGCATAATAAGTTGTGCTTCTTTTGTGGAGACGCCTCTCATACTATTCCTGTCTGCCCTAAACGAGAAAAGTGTTTTGCTCACACATTTGCGGTGGGCAGTGTACAGCCTAAGTTCCTTTTGGCGATTACCCTGATCTACTCCTTGTCTACATTTTCCGCTAAGGCTTTTGTAGATTCAGGAGCAGCTTTGAATCTGATGGATTTTGACTTCGCTAAACGTTGTGGTTTTCCCATGATACCCCTGGGGACTCCTATTCCTTTGAGGGGTATTGATGCTACCTCTTTGGCGGAGAATAAACCTCAGTTTTGGACCCAGGTGATAATGCGGGTCGCCCCGGACCACCAAGAGAGTTGTAAATTTTTGGTGCTGCACAATTTGCATGATACTATTGTTCTGGGGTTCCCCTGGTTGCAAACCCATAATCCTGTGCTGGATTGGAAATCTGTGTCTGTGGTGAGTTGGGGCTGTCAATGTGCTCTTGGTGACACTCCTTTTTTTTCTCCACCTCTCCCCAGTCTCATGATATTCCTGACTATTTGGCTGATTTTTCTGATGTATTTAGTGAGAGTAAGTCTGCGTCTTTGCCTCCTCATAGGAGTTATGACTGTGCAATTGAGTTGATGCCTGGGTGTAAATTTCCCAATTGTCGGCTTTTCAACAAATCGGTACCCGAACATGATGCTATGCGATCTTATATCAAGGAGTCGTTTGAAAAGGGTCATATTAGACCATCCTCGTCACCCTTAGGTGCTGTTTTTTTTTGTTTTTTTTTTTCGTGGCCAAGAAAGATGGTTCATTAAGACCGTATATTGATTATCGTTCCCTTAACAAAATCACTGTTAAATATCAGTACCCGTTACCCCTGATTTCTGATTTGTTTTCCAGGGTCAAAAGTGCCTGTTGGTTTACCAAACTTGACCTCAGGGGGGCGTATAATCTTATTCGCATCAAGCACGGGGATGAATGGAAGACGGCGTTTAATACTCCGGAGGGACACTTTGAGTACCTGGTGATGCCTTTTGGGCTCACTAATGCCCCTTCTGTCTTCCAGTCCTTTATGAATGATATTTTCCGGGACTTTGTGGATAAGTTTTTGATCATTTATGTGGATGATATTTTGATCTTTTCCTGTGATTGGGATTCTCATGTGGAACATGTCCGGACTGTGTTCCGGATCTTGAGAGAAAATACTCTGTATGTTAAGTGATCGAAATTCATTTGATTCATTTTGTCCCCGTCTGCTATTCAAATGGACCTGGCCAAGGTACAGGCCATCTATGATTGAGTTCAGCCCAGTTTTTGGGTTTTTCTAATTTCTACCGTAAATTTATAAGTAATTTTTCTGGTATTGTTAAACCACTGACGGATTTGACCAAAAAAGGCGCTGATGTGGTGAATTTGCCTCCAGAGGCAGTCTCGGCGTTTCAGGAGCTTAAGCGGAGATTCACTTCTGCTCCGGTTCTACGGCAACCTGATGTTTCACTCCCATTTCAGGTGGAGGTAGATGCTTCTGAGATTGGTGCAGGAGCCGTTTTGTCTCAAAGGGATCCGCTAACCTCTAAGATGAATCCCTGTTCCTTCTTTTCTCAAAAATTTTCACCATCTGAACGTAACTATGACGTGGGGAATCGGGAATTGTTGGCCATGAATTGGGCATTTGAAGAGTGGAGACATTGGTTGGAGGGAGCTAGACATCAAGTTGTGGTCCTCACCGACCACAAGAATTTGATTTATCTTGAATCAGCCAAGCGCTTGAATCCGAGACAGGCTAGGTGGGCCTTGTTTTTCACGCGTTTTAATTTTGTGGTCACCTTTCTTCCTGGCACTAAGAATGTTAAGGCGGACACCCTTTCTAGGAGTTTCTTTGCAGATTCTCTTATTGTGACCGAGCCTACTACCATTCTACATGAGGGTGTGGTTATTTACGCCATTTCACCCGATTTGAGACTTGCCCTGGAGGAATTTCAGGAGGACAAACCTGAGCGATGCCCTGTGGGGAAATTGTATGTTCCTGACCAATGGAGGAAAAGAGTGATGGCTGAAATTCATTGCTCCGCGCTGACTGGTCATCCGGGTATTTTTGGTACCAGAGATTTGGTGAGTCGGTCTTTTTGGTGGCCTACCTTATCTCGTGATGTCAGGAATTTTGTGCAGTCCTGTGGGACTTGTTCCAGGTCCAAGTCCTGTTCTCGTTCTAGTTGTTTGTTGATGCCCCTGCCGGGCCCAGGAGGCCATGGACCCATATTTCAATGGATTTTTTTTCTGATCTTCCTGTCTCTCAGAGAATGACTGTTATCTGGGTGATTTGTGATAGATTTTCTAAGATGATCCATCTTGTACCACTCCCGAAGTTGCCATCTTCTTCTGAGTTGGTGCCCCTGTTTTTACAACAGGTGGTTCGTTTGCACGGGATTCCTGAGAACATTGTGTTGGACAGAGGAGTCCAGTTTGTTTCCAGATTTTGGAGGGCCTTTTGTTCTAAACTTGGAATTCAGTTATCTTTCTCATCTGCATTTCATCCTCAGACCAATGGACAAACTGAGAGAACAAACCAGACTTTGGAATCCTATTTGAGATGTTTCATATCTGCTGATCAGGATGACTGGGTCTCATTTCTGCCATTGGCCGAATTTGCTCTAAACAATAGAACTAGTTCCGCCACTTTGATGTCTCAGTTTTTCTGTAATTTTGGTTTTCATCCTCGATTTTCTTCGGGGCAGGTGGAGGCTTCTGCTTGCCCAAGTGTAGATTCTGTGGTGGACAGAATTTAGCAGATTTGGGACCAAGTAGTGGACAAGTTGTCCCACTCTCAGGAAAAGGCCCAATGGATTTCCAACCGCATAGGACCTTTGGTCCCCGGTTCAAAGTGGGTGATATGGTTTGGTTGTCCTCAAAAAATATTCCGATGAAGTTTGCGTCTCCAAAATTCAAGCCAAGGTTCATTGGACCTTATAAGATTTTGGAAATCCTTAACCCCGTTTCTTTCCATTTGGCTCTTCCAGGTACGTTCAAGATTCATAATGTTTTTCACAAATCATTGTTGAAAAGGTTTGTGGAGCCAGTAGATCCTGTGGCGGCGCCCCCTGACCCTGTATTGGTTGAGGGTAATTTGGAATATGAGGTAGAGAAAATATTGGACTCTCGTCTGGCTAGACGGAGACTCCAGTACTTGGTCAAGTGGAAAGGATATGGCCAGGAGGATAATTCTTGGGTCTCTGCTTCCGATATTCATGCCGAGAGATTGGTTCGTGCTTTTCACCGGGCCCATCCTGATTGGCCTGGTGGTGTGGATGAGGGTTCGCTGACCCCTCCTCAAGGGGGGGGGTACTGTTTTGAACTCTCTTAATCCGACTTTTGAGGCAAGGCTCCCTCTGATGGATACTGCTGGTAGTGGAGCTGGTCAACACGATGTTAACCCAACAGCTGCAGAAGATAATTGGAGGAGTGGGGGTAGTGACTAGGACTACATAAGCGAGCAGACTTCTCTCAGTGGCTGCTAGTGATACTCCTTTCTTTGCTTATTGAGAAATTATGTCTCCTGCCTGATCCTGCATTTTTAAGCTAAGTGTCATTTGCTAAACCCTTTGCATCTGATTTTGCCTTGCTGTCAGAGGTCAGCTTGCTCCCCCTGGGGCTGCTGGCTCCTGCCCTGTATTTTTGTATCTTGTGTTTGTTTGCTCAGTCCCCCGCTGTATTAGCCTGTTGCTAGCCGTCAGTTCACACCTGAGTGCTGATATAGTGGGGGTGAGGTTTGTGCAAACCTCAGTATTTTTGTACATCAGTCGTGTTGGAATTGTTAGGGTTTTTGCGTGATTGCAGTGCCTTTTCTGTCCTGTCCTGTCTAGTCTGTGTGGGCCCCATCATTTGCTCAGTCTATTTTCTGTCTGTGTTTGTGCTTCATCTTGTCTCGCCGACAATATATGTTTGGGGGCTGTCTGTTCCTTTGGGGATCTGCTCCGGGGCAGTTTAGATCTCACCTTTCTGTCTTTAGGCTTAGTTAGTCCTCCGGCTGTGACGAGGCGTCTAGGGCAACGTAGGAACGCTCCATGGCTACTGCTAGTTGTGTTAAGATCAGGGGTCTGTAACCTGCTGAGCGACCAACCTTTCTGGTGTTCTGTTGGTATAGCCTATTGCGCTCTCCTCCTCGGTGACCCATTTATAACAGAGGGGATCACACTGGCGGTGTATGAGTGTACAGGGAGGAGAGCATCCATGGCAAACTGCAAGGAGGGGGATCACACCAGCGGTGTATGAGTGTACATGGAGGACTCCTACACCGGTAGACTCTGCAGGGAGGGGATCACATTGGCGGTGTACGTGTGTATAGGGAGGAGAGCATCCATGACAGACTCTGCAGGGAAGAGATCGCACTGGCGGTTTACGTGTGTATAGGGAGGCGAGCATCCATGGCAGACTCTGCAGGGAGGGGATCACACTGGTGGTGTATAAGTGTACAGGGAGGAGAGCATCCATGGCAGACTCTGCAGGGAGGGGATCACATTGGTGGTGTATGAGTGTATAGGGAGGAGAGCATCCATGGCAGACTCTACAGGGAGGCGATCACACCGGCGGTGTATGAGTTTGTGGGGAGGAGAGCGTCCATGGCAGACTCTGCAGTGAAGAGATCACACCGGCTGTGTATAGGGAGGAGAGCGTTTATGGTAGACTCTGCAGGGAGGGGATCACATTGGCGGTGTACGTGTGTATAGGGAGGAGAGCATCCATGACAGACTCTGCAGGGAAGAGATCGCACTGGCGGTTTACGTGTGTATAGGGAGGCGAGCATCCATGGCAGACTCTGCAGGGAGGGGATCACACTGTGTACATGAAGGAGAGCATCCATAGCAGACTCTGTAGGGAGGGGAACACACAGGCGGTGTATGAGTGTACAGGGAAGAGAGCAT
Source organism: Dendrobates tinctorius (assembly GCF_039654945.1). Lineage (NCBI taxonomy): Eukaryota > Metazoa > Chordata > Amphibia > Anura > Dendrobatidae > Dendrobates > Dendrobates tinctorius. The sequence continues at coordinate 3,700,810 of NW_027361824.1, forward strand.
CCATGGCAGACTCTGCAGGGAGGGGACGACACTGGTGGTGTATTGGTGTATAGGGAGGAGAGCGTCCATGACAGACTCTGCAGGGAGAGGATCAAATCGGCGGTGTATTAGTATGCAGGGAGGAGAGTATCTGGATTATTTTGTACGGGGTCTGCAGTCTGCTATCCAGTATATAAATGCTGATGATTAACCCCTGAATGACCGGAGCTTTTTTCCGCTTTTCACTCCCCTTTTTCCCAGAGCCATAACTTTTTTTTATTTTTCCATCAATATGGTCGTGTGAGGGCTTTTTTTGCGGAACGAGTTGTACTTTTGAACGACACAATTGGTTTTACCATGTCGAGTAACAGAAAATGGGAAAAAAAATTCCAAGTGCAGTGAAACTGCAAAAAAGTGCAATCCCACACTTCTTTTCTCCTTCGACTCATTGGGGGACACAGAGACTGTGGGTGTGTGCTTCTGCCGTCTGGAGGCTGACACTAAGTATACAAAAAAAGAGTTAGCTCCTCCTCCGCCGCATACACCCTCGCCCCCAGACCGGGCGTAACTCAGTTTTTGCTTAGTGTCTGATGGAGGCACACGCAGTCTGGCGCTCCAGACTAGATTTTTTTTTTTGGTCTCTTTCTATGAAGATAAGATAGGGGCGACGGATCCTATAGAGAGGGTCCGATCTCCCCAAATCATCAACGGGCGACCACGTGTGAGTAGCCCTCCACGTGTTTTCTCTCCTGCACCGAGGGACACATCTGGGACTTTTCCCCAGACAACCATTTTTCTTTGTTATTTTTCTAAAGAGGTGGCAACGCATCCTGATAAGAGGATTCGGTTCCCCATGAACCCCAGCGGGCGAGCACGTGTGAGTGATCCTCCACGTTGTTACTCTCCTGCAACGTGGGAATGCATTAATGCCCCTACCACCCCTAGGTAGGAGACCAGGGGTGGTTCTGGAGGCGCAGGTGAGCCAAGGGAGCGAAGCGTCGAAGACTGGTGCAGTAGCCTCCCCCTCCCGGCCCAGGGATGGGGTTGAGAGCACCACAAGCCCACGGCGCAGAAGCCACAGGGGGGAGGCCCGGCTCACCTCTCTTGTTGATGGGCGTGGAGTGTGGCCAGAGCACCGTCGGCGGCCGCGGCCCCCGCTGTATGGTGAGGCCCGAGATTCCGCCCGCCCGCCGGCCGACTTCCGGGGGTAGCCGGAAGCCCCGCCCACTAACTTCCGGGGGCGGAGAGCGGCAGGCGCGCTCAGTTACCGGGGAGCTCCCGCCCTCCTCCCTCGAACGCCGCACGTGTAGTGCGGCCAGAAGCCCCGTCGGCGGCCGCGGTCCCCGCTGTATGGGGAGGTCCGGAGTTCCGCGCGCCCACCCGCCGACTTCCGGGGGTAGCCGGCGCGCACAGTTACCGGGGAGCTCCGCCCCCTCCCCCTCCTCATTTCCTCGCGAAGTGCGGCCGGAAGCCGCCGCCTATCTCCCGGAGTGCGCCGCAAGTGCCCCGGCGAGTAACGCCGCACGCCCCGTGGAAGAGACGCAAGGTGGACATTACCGGTGGGTGAGTGCAACCCCGTTTCGAGTGCCGCACTAGTGGTCAAGGAAGGGGTTATCCTCCTCCTCCTACCCTACCCTGCAATATGTCTGGCAAAGGGAAAGCTCATTCTTTCCTATATGCTGTTTGCATTTCCTGTGGGGTCAGGCTGCCTAAGGCGCAGCCGGATAAATTTTGTGAAGCCTGCACGCGACGCTTGGGTGGCAGAACTGATATCGTCCGGGTACAAGATAGAGTTTGTCGGACTCCCGCCACGGCGATTATTCATTCCCGGTTTTCCGGAACAGTATCGCAGGCAGAGGGTTTGTTACAGGCCATAATGACGCTACGGCGCAACGGGGTCATTGTCCCAGTGCCGAAAAGCGAAGAGGCACAAGGTTTTTACTCCAATCTGTTTTCGGTCCCCAAAAAAGACGGGACAGTAAGGCCAGTACTAGATCTAAAAATCCTGAACAAATTCATCAGAGTCAGGCGGTTCCGGATGGAATCCCTCCGTTCGGTCATTGCAGCCATGGATCCAGGGGAGTTCCTGGCCTCGATCGATGTGCAGGATGCATATCTGCACATTCCGATTTTTCCTCCACACCAGAGGTTCCTGCGTTTTGCGATCGGAGGGCGACATTTTCAATTTGTTGCTCTGCCCTTCGGTCTGGCCACTGCTCCCAGAGTCTTTACGAAGATAATGGCGGTGGTTATGGCCATCCTGCATGCTCGGGGCATAACGGTACTACCTTACCTGGACGACCTGTTGGTAAAGGGGCCGTCGTTTCAGGCGTGCCAGGAGAATGTCAGTATCACGCTGGATACCCTGGCCCGTCTAGGCTGGTTGATCAATCGGAGCAAGTCGTCCTTGGTTCCAGCCCAAAGAATCGTGTTCCTAGGCATGATTTTCGACACCTCCCGGGGGCTGGTGATCCTCCCTCAGGACAAGGCGCGAAAAATCAAGCAAGGAGTACGGAACCTTCTGCAGCCGGGCACCAGACCCATCCGGTACGGCATGAGTGTGTTGGGCAGAATGGTGGCAGCGATGGAGGAAATCCCGTTTGCCCAGTTCCATCTCCGTCCGCTTCAGCATGCGCTCTTGTCAGCATGGGACCGGAGGCTGCTGTCTCTCAGTCATCGGTGCAAGTTGTCTCCGCTGGTCCGACATTCACTCCGGTGGTGGACTCGCGACTCGTTCCTGGTCCAGGGGAAACCTTTTCCCCCGGAGCAGTGGTTGGTGGTGACGACCGATGCAAGCCTGCATGGTTGGGGAGCAGTTTTCCAGAGTCACACAGCTCAGGGGCGGTGGTCCATTCAGGAGATAATTCTCCCGATCAACATTCTGGAGATACGGGCAATACGATTGGCCCTGCAACATTTCCAGCGTTTCCTGAGACACCGGCCGGTGCGCATTCAGTCGGACAATGCTACAGCAGTAGCATATGTCAACCATCAAGGAGGCACGCGCAGCCAGGCAGCCATGCGCGAGGTCGGGCTGGTACTGCGTTGGGCAGAGAAGAACCGCGTGGTAATTTCAGCGGTGCACATTCCGGGAGTCGAAAACTGGGCAGCAGATTTTCTCAGCCGACAGAGGGTCGCGGCAGGGGAATGGTCCCTGCACCCCGAGGTTTTTCAACAGATCTGCCAACGGTGGGGGACACCGGACGTGGACCTTATGGCATCCAGAGAGAACGCCAAAGTACAAAGGTTCGTCGCTCGATCCCTCGACCCACAGGCAATCGCAGCAGACGCTCTGGTGCTTCCGTGGAGCCAGTTTCGTCTCCCGTACTTGTTCCCCCCGCTACCTCTGCTTCCAAGAGTCATCAGGAAGTTAAGGAGAGAGAAGGTTCCAGCAATTCTGCTGGCCCCAGACTGGCCTCGGCGGGCCTGGTATGCAGATCTGGTTCAGCTAGTGGTGGACGTACCCTGGCGTCTCCCAGATCGGCCGGACTTGCTGTCCCAGGGGCCGATCTACCATCCGAACTTAGGGGCCCTGTGTTTGACGGCGTGGCCATTGAATCTTGGCTGTTAACACAGGCAGGATTCAGGCGCGATGTGGTAGCCACGATGGTGAGTGCCCGAAAGCCTTCTTCGGCGAGAGTATATCATCGGACTTGGGAAGTTTTTTTCCGTTGGTGTAGGGATCGCGGAGTGGCTCCTCTGGTTTTTTCGATCCCCAACGTACTGGCTTTTCTGCAGGCAGGGCTGGACGCAGGATTGGCTCCGAGTTCGCTCAGAACGCAGATCTCGGCTCTGTCGGTGCTTTTCCAACGAAAGGTCGCTTTGGTCTGGCAGGTTAGGACGTTTATGCAGGGGGTCGCACATTTAGTACCCCCCTATAAGGCGCCGACGGAATCATGGGACCTGAACTTGGTGCTCAGGGCCCTTCAGGAGGCTCCTTTCGAACCGTTACAAGAGGTTTCCTTACCTTACCTGTCCAGGAAGGTCGTTTTTCTGGTAGCTATTACGTCTATTAGGCGGGTTTCGGAATTGGCGGCTTTATCTTTTAAACCGCCGTTCCTGACTTTTTATAAGGATAAGGTAGTTTTAAGGCCAGCTCCTCCCTTCTTGCCGAAGGTTGTCTCTGCATTCCATATCAACGAAGACATTGTCTTACCCTCGTTTTGCCCGGCACCGGTGCACAGGGTAGAAAAGGCATTGCACACCTTGGATCTGGTAAGAGCTCTTAGGAGGTATGTGACAAGGACAGCTCCTTTCCGCCGGACAGACTCTCTATTCGTGATCCCAGAAGGGCGGCGGAAGGGGCTCGCTGCGTCCAAAGCGACTTTGGCCAGATGGGTTCGCCTGACGATCCAAGAATCTTATGAAATTAGTGGCACGCCAGTTCCGGCAGGGATCAAGGCACACTCTGCTCGAGCAGTGGGTGCCTCATGGGCACTGCGACACCAAGCTTCAGCGGAACAGGTGTGCAAAGCAGCTACCTGGTCCAGCTTGCATACGTTTGTCAAACATTATAACGTACATACCCAGGCATCCTTGGATGCAAGCCTGGGAAGAAAGATTCTCCAGGCAGCAGTTGCGCACCTCTAATCAGGGGCGCAAAATAGCATGGATTGGGTGAGCTAAGATCCCGCCCAGGGACTGCTTTAGAACGTCCCACAGTCTCTGTGTCCCCCAATGAGTCGAAGGAGAAACATGGATTTTTGTGAGTACTCACCGTAAAATCCTTTTCTCCGAGACGCTCATTGGGGGACACAGCACCCACCCTACTAGCCAGTTGGCTTTTGCTTATTTTGAGTTATACAACTCCTTATGTAAGGATCAGGGTGGTCCCTTTTCCAGACGTATAATTTCTTGCCTGAATTTAAGGCGCGTTCTCCTACTGCTTATGCACTAAACTGAGTTACGCCCGGTCTGGGGGCGAGGGTGTATGCGGCGGAGGAGGAGCTAACTCTTTTTTTGTATACTTAGTGTCAGCCTCCAGACGGCAGAAGCACACACCCACAGTCTCTGTGTCCCCCAATGAGCGTCTCGGAGAAAAGGATTTTACGGTGAGTACTCACAAAAATCCATGTTTTTTGGCTTTTTTGCTAGGTTCGCTAAATGCTAAAAATGACCTGCAATTATGATTCTCCAGGTGATTACGAGTTCATAGACACCAAACATGTCTCGGTTCTTTTTTATCTAAGTGGTGAAATAAATTCCAAAGTTTGCGAAAAAAAATTAAAAAATGCGCCATTTTCCGAGACCTGTAGCCTCTCCATTTTTCGTGATCTTGGGTCGAGGTTAGGGCTTATTTTTTGTGTGCCGAGCTGTCGTTTTTAGTGATACCATTTTAGTGTAGATACAATCTTTTGATCACCCGTTATTGCATTTTAATGCAATGTCGCAGTGACCAAAAAAACTTAATTCTGGCGTTTTGATTTTTTTTTTCACTACGCCATTTAGCGATCGGGTTAATCCTTTTTTTATTGATAGATTGGGCAATTCTGAATGCGGCAATACCAGATATGCCTATGTTTGATTTATTTTTTTGCTTTATTTTGAGTGGGGCAAATGGGGAGTGATTTGAACTTTTGGGTTTTTTTTTCGGTTTTTTTTTTTCATTTTTTAAAAAACATTTTTCGGCATGCTTCATCAATAGCCTCCATGGGAGAAGAAGCTGCCACAACTCGATCGCCTCTGCTACATAGAGGCGATGCTCAGATCACCTCTATGTAGCAGATTTACTGCATTGCTGTGAGCGCATTGCATTGGTTGTCACGCCGACGAACCGATGACCCCCGATCACGTGAAGGGGGTCAACGGTGAACGCATTTCCGTCCGGATGTCCGGGAGAACTTGTTAAATGCCGCTGTCAGAGTTTGATAGTAGCATTTAACTAGTTAATAGTCGTGGGCGGATCGCTATTCCGCCCGCGGCTATTGCGGCCACATGTCAGCTGTTAAAAACCACTGACATGTCCCAGCTTTGATGCGGGCTCACCCCCGGAGACCACATCAAAGCGGGGGTGCTGTCATCGGACATATTATTCCGTCCGATGGCAGAAGGGGGTTTAAAGGAATTTTCCTATAACTGATTTGTCTGTTTTCATTGTGTTTCAGATGGGGAGGATGAAAAGCCTCCTCTGCCACCTCGGTCGGCCTCTGCTAGTTTCTCTGGAGGGTCTTTGGTGCCAAGCTGTGGAGATATGAGTGTGTCTGAGAGGTAAGAAAGCCAAGTAATAGAAGCAGAAGAAGGCAGCTGATTGTGACAGGAACTCTTCATGTCGGGGTTTGGTGTATCTGCTTCTGGGAAAGCTGGGTGACTACCATTATGGTCGCTCTTCTAATCCTTTACAGCTCCAGTAACGGGCTGAGCACCGTGTCCCATGATTACCTGAAGGGCAGCTACGCTCTGGACCTGGAAGCTGTGAAGTCCGGAGCCACCAGTCTGCCGCACCTCAACAAGACGCTGGTTCACTCCTGCAAGCGTCTGCACGGGTAAGACATGGAGAGGGTCTGCGCCCGGCCTCGTACCAAGGGGTCAACAGGTAAAGGGATATAAAGACTAGAGATAAGCGAATATTTCAATATTTGGTTCTGCTCACAATCGCCAAATTTGCAATATTCGCCGATTTAATTGCAGAAAATAGCCGAAATCATCCTGCGAGTCAGAGCTCACAGCTGGGGGCTATGGGAGATGGTATTCTCAGACCGGTAAAGGGCCATGGATATAGGCCCCCCCAGCCTAAAAATAGCAGCCCACAGCTGCCCAGAAAAGACACATCTACAGTGGGGCAAAAAAGTATTTAGTCAGTCAGCAATAGTGCAAGTTCCACCACTTAAAAAGATGAGAGGCGTCTGTAATTTACATCATAGGTAGACCTCAACTATGGGAGACAAACTGAGAAAAAAAAATCCAGAAAATCACATTGTCTGTTTTTTTTTCATTTTATTTGCTTATTATGGTGGAAAATAAGTATTTGGTCAGAAACAAAATTTCATCTCAATACTTTGTGATATATCCTTTGTTGGCAATGACAGAGGTCAAACGTTTTCTGTAAGTCTTCACAAGGTTGCCACACACTGTTGTTGGCCCTCCAAAGGTTTTCTATAGGGTTGAGATCTGGAGACTGGCTAGGCCACTCCAGGACCTTGAAATGCTTCTTACGAAGCCACTCCTTCGTTGCCCTGGCGGTGTGCTTTGGATCATTGTCATGTTGAAAGACCCAGCCACGTTTCATATTCAATGCCCTTGCTGATGGAAGGAGGTTTGCACTCAAAATCTCACGATACATGGCCCCATTCATTCTTTCATGTACCCGGATCAGTCGTCCTGGCCCCTTTGCAGAGAAACAGCCCCAAAGCATGATGTTTCCACCACCATGCTTTACAGTAGGTATGGTGTTTGATGGATGCAACTCAGTATTCTTTTTGTTCCAAACACGACAAGTTGTGTTTCTACCAAACAGTTCCAGTTTGGTTTCATCAGACCATAGGACATTCTCCCAAAACTCCTCTGGATCATCCAAATGCTCTCTAGCAAACTTCAGACGGGCCCGGACATGTACAGGCTTAAGCAGTGGGACACGTCTGGCACTGCAGGATCTGAGTCCATGGTGGCGTAGTGTGTTACTTATGGTAGGCCTTGTTACATTGGTCCCAGCTCTCTGCAGTTCATTCACTAGGTCCCCCCGCGTGGTTCTGGGATTTTTGCTCACCGTTCTTGTGATCATTCTGACCCCACGGGGTGGGATTTTGCGTGGAGCACCAGATCGAGGGAGATTATCAGTGGTCTTGTATGTCTTCCATTTTCTAATTATTGCTCCCACAGTTGATTTCTTCACTCCAAGCTGGTTGGCTATTGCAGATTCAGTCTTCCCAGCCTGGTGCAGGGCTACAATTTTGTTTCTGGTGTCCTTTGACAGCTCTTTGGTCTTCACCATAGTGGAGTTTGGAGTCAGACTGTTTGAGAGTGTGCACAGGTGTCTTTTTATACTGATAACAAGTTTAAACAGGTGCCATTACTACAGGTAATGAGTGGAGGAAAGAGGAGACTCTTAAAGAAGAAGTTACAGGTCTGTGAGAGCCAGAAATCTTGATTGCTTGTTTCTGACTTATTTTCCACCATAATATGCAAATAAAATGAAAAAAAAAAACAGACAATGTGATTTTCTGGATTTTTTTTTCTCAGTTTGTCTCCCATAGTTGAGGTCTACCTATGATGTAAATTACAGACGCCTCTCATCTTTTTAAGTGGTGGAACTTGCACTATTGCTGACTGACTAAATACTTTTTTGCCCCACTGTATTAGATGCACCAATTTCTGTCGCTTTGCCCGGCTCTTCCCTCTTGCCCTGTAGTGGCGGCAAATGAGGTCCATATTTGTGGAGTTGATGTCACCTTTGTATTGTTAGGTGACGTCAAGCCTCCGGTCAGCTGACACCTAATAACAGTGAAAGCAGAAGCGGCGGATGGGAGTATTCATCAGCCACTCCTGCACTGTCAATATATAAAAATAAAAAAAAAAACCTGCGTGGGTTCCCCTGTATTTTTCATAACCAGCCAGGCAAAACTGACAGCTGGGGACTGGAAGCCTCAGCTGTCAGTTTCAGCAAAGCTGGTTATTAAGAATAGAGGGTTCCAAACAATTTATTTTTTAATTATTTAAATATATAATTTAAAAAAACTGCATGAAGTCCCCCCCCCATTTTTGACAACCAGCCTTGCTAAAGCAGACAGCTGGGGGTGGTATTCTCAGGCTGGCAAGGGGCCATAGATATATCTCCCCCCAGCCTAAAAATAGCAGCCCGCAGCCACCCAGAAAAGGCATAGCTATTAGATGCTGCAATTCTGGCGCTTTGCCCGGCTCTTCCCATTTGCCTTGTAGCAGTGGCAAGTGGGGTTCATATTTGTGGGGTTGATGTCACCTTTGTATTTTCAGGTGACATCAAGCCCACGGCTTAGTAATGGAGAGGCGTCAATAAGACACCAATCCATTACTAATCCTATAGTTATATGGTAAATAAAGATGCAGCCAGAATAAAGTCCTTTATTAGAAATAAGGCTAAACACAGTTTTCCATTTTATTTTATTTTTAAAATAACAACCACAGCTATACTCGCCTAAAGCCTAATTCTACCGAAGCCCTCGTTCTCCTGTAATCAAACTAAAATAAAAAAACAACAATATCCTTCACCTGTCGGTCATTCTGTCCCACGCCGTAATCCATTTCTGGGGGATTAATATATTTCAATTTGGACGGTGCCAAGATGTGACCATCCAGGCTGAGAACCACTGGTGACTGAGCTGCTGCGAGTGCAGCCTCAGTGACGTAGTCAATGTTAACCCCTGTCACTGATGCTGCGTTCCCAACAGGGATGAAGTGCTGTGACCTCAGCACCGTGGGAAAAAGTCAGTGATGAGGTCACTGTAGTTCAGGCTCAGTGACTTCACAGCAGATCACTGTGAGAATTTCACCCACGACGGGTCTAGCTCTGCTACATCTACATGGCAGGCTGCATGGTTGCGTGTGCTCAGTGTCTGCCTGTGAACTGCTATTCCCTGTCTGAGGGCACCACAAGCGTGAGAAAGGTCTCCTGCTTGCGGTGTCTGTGTTTTCATACAATGTGACTGGGGTTAGTAATGGGGGTGTCTTATTGACACCTCTCCATTACTAACCTCAGGGCTTGATGTCACCTGACAATACAAAGGTGACATCACCCCCCCAAACTATCACCCCACTTGCCACAGCTACAGGGCAAGTGGGAAGAGTGAGGCTAAGTTCCAGAATTGTCATCTTAGTGATTAGCCTTTTCTGCAGTGGCTGAGAGCTGATGTTTTTAGCCTGGGTGAGGTAGTATCCATGGGCCCTTCCTAGACTATTAATATCAGCCCGAAGCTGTCTGCAATACCTTTGCTGGTTATTAATTATAGGGGGACCCTATGTCTTTTTTTGATTAGGGTCCCCCATTTTAATAGCCAGTAAAGGCTAAATATTCAGCTGTGAGCTGATATTAATAGCCTGGGAAGCTCCATGGGTATATCACATTCCCAGGCTATAAACATTGGCCCCCAGCCGTCAGCTTTCACTCTGCTGGTTAAGAAAATTACGCGGGAGCCCACGCCATTTTTTTCCCAAAAATCTTTTATTAAATACATGTACAGTAATTTGCAGACACACTGTACTAATTGTATTTGTCACTGACATCTATTTCTCTACCTTTTCTATGTGTATTTACTTTATGTAACCCATCTATTCTATCCTGTCGGCTCCTGCAGTGATGTTAGAGTATACGGCAGATGAATTGCTGGCGTTTCTTCTATCCATGTAATATATAGATATACGAGTATATGTGTGTGTCATTGACATCTATATATCTGTGTATGCCATATGTATATATCTATTCTATTCAAACCTGTGACGCTGTGATTTCTCCTTCGTCTCATTGGGGGACACAGGTACTGTGGGTGTATGCTACCGCCATCTAAAGGCTGACACTAAGTAAACAACACAAGGTTAGCTCCTCCTCCGCCGCATACACCCTCGCCCCGATTGCGGGCGGAAACCAGTTTTATGCTTAGTGTCCTTTGGACGCACACATGTCTGGTTTTTCTCCAGACTCTTTTTTTTTTTTTTTTCTCTATGAAGATAAGACAGGGGCGACGGACCCTATTGAAAGGGTCCGATCTCCCCAAAACCATCAACGGGCGAGCACGTGTGAGTATCGTCTCCACGTATCCCTTCCTGAACCGTGGGACATATCTGGGTCATTTTTCCCCAGACTTTTTTTTTTTCTCTCTCTTTTTGCTATGAAGACTAGACAGGGGCAACGGATCCTATTGAAAGGGTCCGATTTCCCCAAGCCATCAACGGGCGAGCACGTGTGAGTGTCCCTCCACGTATCCTCTCCCGCGACGAGGGACATGAGGCCGGACTTAGCCCTGACCACCCCTAGGTACGGAAACCATGGGCTGTACAGAGGCACAAGACAGTCCGATCGGCCCCCACTGCTCCACCAACGCTAGACGGCGGTGCTGCAAGGCGGTGGACGGTCCCTCTCCTCAGCCCTGGAAGGAGGACGGAGCTAGGGTGCCTGCACCGTCCTGGACATCACCCCCCTTCCCTCTACCTGAAGAAGTCGTCAGCGTCCAGCATGGATAGGATGGCCGGGGAGCGGTGGCGTCCAGAGAGCCCTTACTTCGTGCGCTTCTAGGCTGTGCAGGAGTGCTCCCATCAGCAGAATGGGAGACCAGAGTGTTCATGCATTGTCAAGGTGCCCGGGTTCGTACAGCAGGAGTGGACTAACAGGGTTTCCAATGTACGCCCCCTCCCCTCAATTCCCTTCCCCCCTGGCGGCGTGACGGATGCCGTGCCCGACGCCGGGTACTGGCGCCGGCTCCGTCCTTGGTATGAGGCGGCCTGCCGCCCGCAGTCACCCCTTCGCGGGCGGACACTAAAAATCCAGCCCGCGGCTTCGGCCGGTGGTAGGCCGCGGCCGGAAGTCCTGCCCTCCCGGTGCAACGTCCCTTCCGGCGGCCCGCCCTCCGGAGCCTGGTCGGGCGCCGGATAAATTTATCCCCCGGCTTCGTGTCAGGGTAGGCCGCAACCAGGAGAGAACGGTCGGCCCGCCCATAGCAGGACTGCGCACAGCTGAGAGGAGAAGCAGCACGTGTGGGGGACACAGGACCGGGTAAGTGCGGTCCCGACCGCGAAAGGCACGCTACGGACAAGCGAGGAGTGCTCTCCTCCACCCCCCCCCCACCCCCACATCCCCTAGCAAAGCAGTAGTGATACCTGTCGGATACAATATGGCTGGGAAAGGGAAGACGCACACGTTCCTATACGCTGCATTCATCTCCTGTAGGTCTTCGTTTCCGCGGGCGCAGAGCAATAAATTATGCGAAACCTGCGATTCCTAACGCGCCCAGGAGCCCTCCCCTGCGACCAAGCCCAGTGATCCAAAACCTCCGGAAGGGGCCCTAGCACTGTCGCAGTCTATGGCGTCGCTTACAAAGGCGATCAAGTCTCTTCACGCCCCAGACAGGGGCAAGGATAGTGGCTCCCTTATCTGGGAGGGGTCCTCCACCTCACAAGAGCCTCCGGCCTGCAGGGGCCGCTCTCATTCCAGGCAGGTGCAAAGGAAATGAACCCACACGGCATCTCCCGGCCCATCCGGTGCCTCGGCATCCGTGAGTTCGGCATCACGCTCTCCTTCACCAATTGTCATGAGCGCGCAGAGTTCAGGTTATGACTCAAACGAGCCGCTGGACCTAGATACCCCGGGATGTCGAGAAACAGTTGATAGCATCATCGAAGCTGTTAATCAGACGCTGGGGATTGAGGATGACGTCACCTTGGCCTCAGGCCATAGGGTATCCTTTAAGCGGGCTAAGCGTCCGCATAGAGTGTTTGGCACACACCCAGAGTTTGAGGACATAGTGCAACGTCACAGGGAACGGCCAGATAGGCGTTTCTCGGGCCGTAAGACGTTAGAGGCAAGATATCCGTTTGTCCTGGAGCTCTGTAAGAAATGGGCGGAATCCCCGGTGATGGATCCACCAGTGTCACGCTTGGCCTCGAAAACCTTGTTATCCGTACCTAGTGGTTCATCTATTAAGGACCCCACTGATTGGCTCAGAGAGAGTTTGGCTAGCTCAGTTTTTGAAGCATCAGGATCGGCACTCTCTCCCTCGTTCGCGGCAACATGGGTAACCAAGGCCATGATGTCATGGTCAGAGTCATTGAACAAGGTCTTGCAGGATAAAGACCTGCCTGCAGAAGTATCAGAGATCGCGAGTCAGGTTGCTATGGCTGGTGACTACTTAATCAACGCTTCCTTGGATGCGGCCAATTGTGCGGCACTGGCGGCCGCAAACGTGGTAGCCATTAGGAGAGTCCTATGGTTAAGGACATGGTGGGCCGATTCAATTTCCAAGAAATCCTTGACTTCCCTGCCTTATCAGGGTGGCCGCCTGTTCCGGGAAAAGTTAGACCAACTCATCTCCGATGCTACAGGGGGAAAAAGCAGCTTCCTCCCGCAACAAAATGTCAAACACCCGTTTCGCCAGGCTCAGGCGCGGTTTCGGGCCTTTCGCAACCCCGGGTGGACGGCAGCGGCCAGCTCTGCCGCTGCAAGTCGCGCAAACAAGGACAGGGAGCGACAGGTCTCATACAGAGCCAACCCACTGGGGAGGATGCGTGCGCACCAGCCCAGGTCAAGGGGAACCAGGGTCCAGAGACCCTCAGCTAAATGACTCGGAGCACTTTTTAGGCGACATCAGCAGAGTAGGCGGCCGCCTGCTCTGCTTTCTCCATGTCTGGGTTGCGGTAGCACGTGACTCATGGTTGGCGGAGCTGGTGTCCTCAGGGTACAAGATAGCGTTTATCAAATGTCCCCCAAAATGTTTTTTCCTGTCCCGACTTCCCAAAGTGGAGCCCCGAGCAAGGGCGTTGCTAGGGGCCATGAATTCGCTCCAGCGCAACGGAGTCCTTGTTCCCGTACCAGAGCACGAGAAAGCTCAGTGTTTTAATTCCAATCTGTTCGCGGTCCCCAAAAAGGACGGGACAGTCAGGCCGGTTTTGGACCTGAAGCGCCTGAACAAGTTCATCAGGATGAAACATTTCCGAATGGAATCTCTCCGTTCAGTTATATCAGCCATGGGCCAAGGGGAATACTTGGCCTCTATCGACATCCAGGATGCCTACCTGCACGTCCCCATTTTTTCTCCGCATCAAAGGTTTCTACGTTTTGCCATCAATGGCCTACATTTCCAGTTTGCAGCACTGCCCTTCGGGCTAGCCACTGCCCCCCCAGAGTGTTCACAAAGGTGTAATGGCAGTCGTTATGGCTGCCTTACACTCTCGGGGCATAGTCGTCTTACCATACTTAGACGACCTCTTGGTGAAGGGCCCCTCGTTTCGGGCATGCGAAGAGAATGTCAGCATTACGCTGGATACCCTCTCCCGCTTAAGGTGGTTGGTCAACAGGAAAAAATCATCCCTCGTCCCAGCCCAGAGGATTTCCTTTTTAGGGATAATCTTCGACACCTCCCGAGGATTGGTAATTCTCCATCAAGACAAAGCCCTAGCGCTCCTACAGCCAGTCCCGCACACCATTCGGTTTGGAATGAGGATACTAGGGAAGAGGGTGGCAGCAATGGAAGCGATTCCGTTTGCCCAATTTCATCTTCGCCCCCTACAGCACGCCCTCTTGTCATCTTGGGACAGGAACCCGTTCACGCTCGATCATCAGTGCCGACTATCCTCGCAGGTCAGACAGTCACTAGAGTGGTGGACGTGCAGGTCCTCCCTTCTTCAGGGGACCATTTCGCCCAGATCAGTGGCTAGTGGTCACAACCGACGACAGCCTCCTCGGCTGGGGGGCAGATTTTCGCCACTATACGACCCAAGGGCAATGGTCGCAACAGGAGGCATGCCTCCCGATTAACTTGTTGGAAATACGAGCGATCCGGCTGGCGCTGCAACATTTTCAGCACCTTCTAGCAGGACGTCCCGTCCGGATTGAATCGGACAATGCCACGGCGGTGGCTTACGTAAATCATCAAGGGGGCACGAGCAACAGGGAAACCATGCGCGAGGTGGGACACGTGCTTCACTGGGCCGAGACGAACCATTCAGTAATATCGGCGTCCACATCCCGGGCGTGGAAAACTGGGCGGCGGACTTCCTCAGCCGGCAGGGTGTCGCGTCAGGGGAATGGTCGCTGCACCCCGAGGTTTTCCAGCAGATTTGCCAACGGTGGGGAACACCGGATGTGGATCTGATGGCCTCCAGTGTGAACGCCAAGGTGCCCGTGTTCGTCGCTCGGTCGCAGGAGCGATCGCTGTGGACACGTTGGTTCTGCCATGGAACCAGTTTCGTCTTCCATACTTGTTTCCCTCGCTACCACTACTTCCGAGGGTCATCAAGAAGATCCAAACAGAGGGTGTTCCAGCAATTCTGCTGGCCCCAGATTGTCCCCGTCGGGCTTGGTACGCAGATCTAGTGCAACTGCTCACCGACGTACCATGGCGACTGCCAGAGCGCCCAGACCTACTGGCCCAGGGCCCCTATCTTCCACCCGAACTCAGGGGCCCTGTGTTTGACGGCATGGCCGTTGAATCTTGGATTCTGACCCAGGCGGGGTTTGGGCGCGAGGTGGTCGCTACAATGGTTAGCGCCCGGAAGCCTACCTCAGCAGGAATTTACCATCACACACCTGGAAGGTCTTCTTTGCTTGGTGTTGAGATCGTGGTTTTCCTCCTCTGACATTCTCTATTCCCAACATCTTGGCCTTTCTCCAGTGAGTAAAAGAGCAAAAAGGTTTACCCGTCCAGGCCTCCAGACAAATGCACTATCGGGATGCAGTGCTGTTTCAGTGTTAGGATTTAGTGTTAGGTACCTGTAAGCATGGAGACCTTTGGCGCAGGTTAGGGGCTCACGTATTTTGGCCAAAATATCAGCTAATACTCCACATTTTATGTGTTTTTTGCACTTTTTATTCAGGGTGCAGTTGGGCCCATTTGGTCTTGTAAACTGCGGTGTCTGTTCACATGGCATGCATTTTGATAGTGCTGGGCCAGCCCGCCTGAGCTAATAGAAGGGTGTCACTACTAGGCTAGCCTGGATGCTGTGCATGGCCATAGTGTGAACAGCGCCACATACAAGTTTTTTATTGTGCATCAACATACCAGGCAACCGCCCCCTCCATGTATTGGTAGGCTGTGAGCGGTCTTGCACCTGTGTTTCCATTTTAATTATATGGGTCCACTGCATCTTGATAGTGCATTTGTCTGGAGGCCTGGACGGGTAAACCTTTTTGCTCTTTTGCTGCCTTTCTCCAGTGAGGCCTAGACTTAGGATTGGCCCCGAGCTCCCTTAGGAGACAGATATCGGCGTTGTCCATCCTCTTCCAACGAAAAATTTCTACCAATATGCAGGTGAGGACTTTCATCCAGGGAGTTTCCCACTTGGTACTGCCCTATAAGGTGCCCCTGGACACCTGGGACCTTAACCTGGTCCTGGGTGTTCTGCAGGAAACTCCTTTTGAACCGCTACAAGATACTTCTTTGTCGTACCTTTCCCGGAAGGTGGTATTCTTGGTAGCCATAACTTCCATTAGGTGAGTCTCGGAGTTGGCGGTCCTGTCTTGCCGAACACCGTTTCTCACCTTCTACAAGGATAAAGGTGGTGCTTAGACCAGCTCCCCCATTTCTGCCGAAGGTCGTGTCCTCATTCCACATTAATGAGGATTTTGTCTTGCCCTCGTTTTGTCCAGCGCCAGTACATCGCGTGGAGAAAGCTCTTCACACATTAGACCTGGTGAGGACACTCAGAAGGTACGTGTTGCCGGCGCAGGAAGGGACTCGCTGCCTCAAAGTCGACCATGGCCAGATAGATCCATCAAACTATTCAGGAGGCCTACCGTATTAGGGGTACGCCGATTCCAGCAGGGATCAGAGCACACTCTACTCGGGCAGTGGGCACCTCTTCGGCGCTTCGGCACCAGGCTTCGACGGAACAAGTGTGCAAGGCTGCGACCTGGTCCAGCCTGCACACGTTTACTAAACATTACAGTGTCCATACTCTGGCTTCGTCAGATGTGAGCCTAGGTAGAAGGATTCTCCAAGCAGCGGTGGCGCACCTTTCGACATGAGTTGCATGTAGCTTGGATTGGTGAATCAACTTCCCACCCAGGGACTGCTTTAGGACGTCCCAAAGTACCTGTGTCCCCCAATGAGACGAAGGAGAAACATGGATTTTTGTGAGAACTCACCGTAAAATCCTTTTCTCCGAGACGCTCATTGGGGGACACAGCACCCACCCTGTTAGCCAGTTGGCTCTTGTTTATTTAATGTGCTTTTTTTTTTTTTGTTGATGCGGGGTGGTTCTTTTCCAGACATATTGTTATCTGCATTAAGGCTGATTTTTGTTATTCTCCTACTGCTTTTGCACTAAACTGGTTTCCGCCCGCAATCGGGGCGAGGGTGTATGCGGCGGAGGAGGAGTTAACCTTGTGTTGTTTAGTTAGTGTCAGCCTCCAGATGGCGGTAGCATACACCCACAGTACCTGTGTCCCCACAGTACCTGTGTCCCCCAATGAGCGTCTCGGAGAAAAGGATTTTACGGTGCATTCTCACAAAAATCCATGTTTTACTGAACGCGGCTTTTATTCTATTACCGAATGTTACTGACTGTTTCCAATTTGAAGAAAATTCTCGTGTTACTGATCAAGAATCCGAATGTACGATATTCATGCCGAATTTATGTTTGGCGATCGTTTTCCGAACATATTCGCTAATCTCTAATAAAGACCACCAAAGAGTGTTCATCCTGCTCCGGACCATCACAGTTTGCGCTTTATTATTCATTTTACACTAGTTTGTGGCTTTTTGTCAATTTAGGCTAAAAGTACGGCTGCTGGTGTCTGCAAATAATCCACAATAAGCAGTAATGCTTGCTGCCAGTGAATGGAAAAACTCTTCTCTACATCCAGACGCCTTCCAGACCTTTCTCCTCTCACAGCTGAAGGTTTGTTACTGTTTCCAGTATAAACCCTGACACCTAATATCTTGGTGATATACAGTCATATATTAAAGTTTGGGCAACCCTATTAATGTTAACCTTTTTTCTTTATAACAATTTTGTTTTTTGCAACAGCTATTTCAGTTTCATATATCTAATAACTGATGGACTCAGTTATATTTCTGGATTCAAATGAGGTTTATTGTACTAACAACAGAAAATGTGCAATCTGCATTTAAACAAAATTTGACCGGTGTAAAAGTATGGGCACCCTTAGCATTTTCTTGATTTGTACACTCCTAACTACTTTTTACTGACTTCCTGAAGCACTGAATTGGTTTTGTAACCTCATTGAGCTTTGAACTTCATAGCCAAGTGTATCAAATCATGAGAAAAGGTATTTAAGGTGGCCACTTGCAAGTAGTTCTCCTATTTGATTCTCCTATGAAGAGTGGCATCATGGGCTCCTCAAAACAACTCTCAAATGATCTGAAAACAAAGATTATTCAACATAGCTTTTAGGGGAAGGATACAAAAAGTTGTCTCAGAGATTTAACCTGTCAGTTTCCACTGTGAGGAACATAGTAAGGAAATGGAAGAACACAGGTACAGTTCTTGTTAAGCCCAGAAGTGGCAGGCCAAGAAAAATATCAGAAAGGCAGAGAAGAAGAATGGTGAGAACAGTCAAGGACAATCCACAGACCACCTCCAAAGACCTGCAGCCTCATCTTGCTGCAGATGGTGTCACTGTGCATCGTCAACAATACAGCGCACTTTGCACAAGGAGAAGCTGTATGGGAGAGTGATGCGAAAGAAGCCGTTTCTGCAAGCACGCCACAAACAGAGTCGCCTGAGGTATGCAAAAGCACATTTGGACAAGCCAGTTACATTTTGGAAGAAGGTCCTGTGGACTGATGAAACAAAGATTGAGTTGTTTGGTCATACAAAACGGCGTTATGCATGGAGGCTAAAAAACACAGCATTCCAAGAAAAACACTTGCTACCCACAGTAAAATTTGGTGGAGGTTCCATCATGCTTTGGGGCTGTGTGGCCAATGCCGGGACCGGGAATCTTGTTAAAGTTGAGGGCCGCATGGATTCAACTCAGTATCAGCAGATTCTTGACAATAATGTGCAAGAATCAGTGACGAAGCTGAAGTTACGCAGGGGATGGAAATTTCAGCAAGACAATGATCCAAAACACCGCTCCAAATCTACTCAGGCATTCATGCAGAGGAACAATTACAATGTTCTGGAATGGCCATCCCAGTCCCCAGACCTGAATATCATTGAACATCTGTGGGATGATTTGAAGCGGGCTGTCCATGCTCGGCGACCATCAAACTTAACTGAACTGGAATTGTTTTGTAAACAGGAATGGTCACAAATACCTTCATCCAGGATCCAGGAACTCATTCATAGCTACAGGAAGCGACTAGAGGCTGTTATATTTGCAAAAGGAGGATCTACGAAATATTAATGTCACTTTTATGTTGAGGTGCCCATACTTTTGCACCGGTCAAGTTTTGTTTAAATGCAGATTGCACATTTTCTGTTAGTACAATAAACCTCATTTGAATCCAGAAATATAACTGAGTCCATCAGTTATTAGATATATGAAACTGAAATAGCTGTTGCAAAAACCAAAATTGTTATAAAGAAAAAAGGTTAACATTTATAGGGGTGCCCAAACTTTAACATATGACTGTAAGTTAAGCTTCCATTCACTGACAGCAGTCAGGGATCCTGACAACAAGTAGATTGTTTTCTTTTCATGACATGATGCTGGGGACGTTGCTGGTAAAACGCTCCCCAGTCTTGTCTGTGAAAGGTCACTGCCCCCTGCAGTCCAAGTGTTCTGTCATACCCAAGCCCCTCCAATAGTTGACTTGCTCACCCAATTTTCTGTGTATCCCACCCTGATTTAGTTTCTTCTGTTTTATCCATAATCTGATTTATCATTTTTATTGTTTTTGCCTTTAAGGGAAGTTGATAAAGTTTTATCTGGACTGGAAATTCTGTCTAAGATTTTCGACCAACAGAGCTCGCCCATGGTGGCCAAGATTGTGCAGCAGGTGGGAAAGGTGAAGGGGAGATTGTGGTGTGCTGACATATTTATACATATAATATATACACATATATGTAATGTATATTCACACACACAAAATATATATATATGCATATTATATACGTACACACAAAATATATATAGTGTGCGAGTGTAGATATAATATAGTGTGTATGTATATTTTGAGGTTAGGGTTGGGATTTGGGTTGTGTTGGGGTTACGGTTGTGGTTAAGGTTATGGGTGTGTAGGGGTTAGGGTTGGGTGTAGGGTTGTGTTAGGGTTGGAATTAGAATTGAGAGGGTTCCTCTGTTGACATACATCAGGGGGTCTCCAGACACGACATGGTGCCTGCCATCGATTCCAGCCAATTTTGCGTTGAAAAAGTCAAATGGTGCTCCCTCCCTTCTGAGCACTACCATGTTCCTAAACAATGGATTATTCGGTCGTCCATGACAGCACCACCTGAGAGAGGGGATCCGCCCTTCAGGAACAGGAAACCTACAGATACAAAAGGGCGGCACCTCTCCCACGCATCGGTTGGTTTCCTGTTCCTAGAGGACGGGACTTCCTTCAGATCGTCCGTCATGGAGTTGTCGAGGGATTCCCAGGCCTGGTGACCGACCCAGGTAGCGGGGGGATCTCCTACCTCGGTCAAGCTCGGGGTCCCTGGAAGCGCCACGGTGGGGCCGGGTAGGTCGCCACGGCAGTGGTTGGAGCAGGTGGAGCAGAGGGTCCGGTGGACAGCCGCCTCCAGAGTGCCGGCACCAGGAGGTATGTATGCCCCGGGCCCCTCCTGGTGAGCTCCCCCCGGGGTCCGGTCTCCCTTTCCGTCCGGGCCGACGGTTGCGCCCGGTCGGCGGGTGCAGGGCGGCACACGTGGGGGCTGCGGGCATGTCTGAGCCGGGGGCGCCGTGCCAGCTCCTTTCCGCGCGCTCCCGCGGTCTCAGACGAGCTGCGGAAGGGGCGGGGCCGGGAACGCCGAAACCGGAAGTCTGGTGCCGGCCTGCTTTCCGATGTGTGCGGCTGTCCGGGGTAGCGCCCAGGGAGGGGGGGACCCGGAGCATGGGCGGGGAGGTCGGCGGGGGGGGTCCCGGGTGGGAGGTGCCACGGCCAGATCCCTGCTGACCCAGACATCGGGAGGCCTTATAAGGCAGGAGGTGACTCTGATGGGGTGCTTCTGAAGGCCCAGCAATGGATACGACAGAAGCCCCCGTAGAGCAGCAGGATGAGGTGCAGGAGCGCCCACAGAAACAGGCCACGGTGAAGCCTCATGCGAGTGGCCAGCAGAAGAAACAGAGACGAACGAGCAGACAGAGCCGCAATTCCTCCAGACTAAAGGACCCTCCTGCCTCCCTCCGTGATCCGGTACCTGCCTCATCTGCATGGGTAAGAGATCTCTGTGAATGTACCCTGATGCAGTGTTCCCTTATGTTTTTTCGCAGTGGAGGAAAGCTACGGGAAAACAGAAGCACAGGGAATGTGCCCTCTGTAGTTGCCCCTTACCAGATGGCCACCCTAAAAAGTTGTCAGCCATGCGTGCGACAAACGGTAGCGGAAGAAACGCCGGACTTCACCACAAGCCTGAGGGAGATAATCAGGACAGAGATGAAGGCCCTATCTAAAGGGGATTCTTCTAGGAGGAGAGAAATTAGTTTCTCGGGTTCGGAGTCCTCAGCCGCCCCTAGGAACGATGACTCCTCAGATTCCCCGGCCTCCACTTCGTCTTCTTCGGAGGAAGAACTAGCCGATTCTGCTTCCCCTTAGACCAAATGGATAGGCTAGTTAAAGCTATATGGTCCACCATGGGGGTAGCAGACGCAAAGCCAGAACTTTCGGCACAGGACATGATGTTCGGGGGTCTAGATCCCAGAAAGCGCAGGGCCTTTCCATTAAATGACAAAGTCCAGAGCCTGATAGATAGGGAATGGAAAAGACCTGAAAAAAGGGGCTCCTTGCCACCTGCCTTCAAGCGGAGGTACCCTTTTGATGACCCAGTGGTAAGCAGATGGGATAAGGCCCCTAAGCTGGACGCGGCAGTAGCCAAAGCCTCCAAAAAAATCCTCCATACCTTTCGACGACATGGCCTCCTTAAAAGACCCGCTGGATAAAAAGGCGGATTCTTTACTAAAGTGAACATGGGAGATGTCAGCAGGCGCTCTAAGACCAGCGATAGCTGCCACATGTACGGCCAGATCCATGATGGCCTGGCTGGATCAACTGGATTCGCAGCTGAAGGACGGAGCCTCAAGAGCATCCAATCGAAAAACTCTACCGATCATCCAAAGTGCTGCTGCTTTCTTGGCTGATGCTTCGGCAGACTCTGCGATGATGGCGGCTAGGACCGCGGGTTTATCCAACGCAGCTCGAAGGGCTCTCTGGTTAAAATGCTGGCCAGGAGATATCCAGGCCAGGTCACGACTCTGCCCCATTCCGTGTGAGGGAGAATATCTGTTTGGCCCCGTCCTGGATGAACTTTTAGAGAAAGCCGGGGGTGATAAAAAGAAGTTCCCCAGTCTGCCGAACCCTTCTTATAGACGTCCCTTTACCAGAAAAAGATATTTCCGTAGAAGGCCATCCAGGGATCAGGGCAGATGGGATGATAAAAGAAGGAAAGGTACAGGATTCATGTTCGGAGGAGGGGGGCGCCAGGAAGGTCCAGCACGTGACACTAAAAAGCCGCCCCAATGACTAGTTGCTCCGGTAGGGGGGAGACTAGCTGCCTTCTACCCAGCCTGGTCCATGATTTCTGGTAGTAACTGGATACTGGGGGTGATAGCTGCGGGTCTACGACTAGAATTCGCCCGGGTTCCCCAAGATTGGTTTAAGGTCACCCCACTCAGGTCTTCCACATCAGAACAAGCTGCCCTGGAGGCCGAGGTGCATGATCTTTGCCGCAAGAAGGTCCTAACTATGGTTACAGAGGGGGAAAGAGGAAAAGGTTTCTACTCCCCTCTGTTCCTGGTCCGCAAGCCAGACAGCTCCTTTAGGACTATAATAAATCTTAAGTCCCTCAACGAATTCCTGGTCATACACCCGTTCAAGATGGAGACAATTAATTCAACAATAAAATTGCTGTTTCAAAATTGCTTTATGGTGGTGTTAGATTTAAAAGATGCCTACTACCATATACCCATCCATGCAGCTCATCAGCGTTTCCTCAGAGTGGCGGTTCAGTTAGATGGGTCAGTTCAACATTTCCAATATGCGGCCCTCCCCTTTGGGTCTGGCAGTCACTCCCCGGGTGTTTACTAAAGTGGTAGCGGAAGTTATGGCCCATCTACGTGAATCAGACATTGTAGTAGTCCCCTACTTAGATGACTTCCTGATTGTAGGGAAAACGGTGAAACATTGTGTGGAACAGCTACAAAGGGCAATGTCTGCCCTAGAGCGGTTAGGATGGCTGCTTAACATTAAAAAGTCTCGGTTACAGCCGGTGAGAGTCCAACAATTCTTGGGCCTGATCCTTGATTCTGAGAAACAGGAATGACTTTTTTTTTTTTTTTGCCGTCGGCGTTATTCCATGAATAATGGCGATCGCAACACTGGGGTCGGTAAAAACTGACCCGAATCATGTTCTCCGGAGAAATTCTGTCGCTGGGGGGGGCGCTATACACTTATTTCTCAGCGCAGTTAAAAAGCAACGCTGAGGAATAAGTACCCTTAACTGCCGCCTTTAAAAGGCGTATCGGCAGTCGTTAAGGGGTAAAGGGGAAAAAAAACAAAACCTACAGGGCCCTGTGTGAAAAAGTGATAGCGCTATATAAAGATTATTATTATTATAGAGGCAAACATATTCCGCAGCGCTTTACAGTTTGCACACATTATCATCACTGTCCCCGATGGGGCTCACAATCTAAATTCCCTATTAGTATGTCTTTAGAATGTGGGAGGAAACCGGAGTACCCAGGGGAAACCCACGCAAACACGGGGAGAACATGCAAACTCCTTGCAGATGTTGTCCTTGTTGGGATTCGAACCCAGGACCCCAGCGCTGTGCTGCTAACCACTGAGCCACCGTGCTGCCTCTAAACCCATTAACTGGTTGGGCTGCTCTTAGCAGCAGCAACTGCAATCAAGCGTTTGCTATAACTGGCAATGAGTCCTTTACCTCGCTCTGGAGGGATTTTGGCCGCTCATCTTTGCAGATTTGTTATAGCTCAGCCACATTGGAGGTTTCCGAGCATGAGCCGCCTTTTTAAGGTCATTACAGCATCTCAATCAGACTAAGGTCAGGACTTTGACTAGGCCACTCCACAGCCTTAATTTTGCTTTTCCTAAACTATTCAGAGGTGGACTTTCTGGTGTGTTTTGGATCATTGTCCTGCTGCATAACCCAAGTGCACTTCATCTTGAGGTCACAAACAGATGGCCGCACATTCTCCTTCAGGATTTTTTGGTAGACCGCAGAATTCATGGTTCCATTTACCACAACAAGTCTTCCAGGTCCTGAAGCAGCAAATTAGCCCCAGATCATCACACTGCCACCACCATATTTTACTGTTGGTATGATGTTCCTTTTCTGAAATGTTGTTACTTCTGTGCTGAATGTAATGGGACATACACCTTCCAAAAAGTTCAACTTTTGTCTTATCAGTCCTCAGAGTAGACTCCCAAAAGTCTTCGGGGTCAACAAGATGTTTTCTGGAAAAACTGAGACGAGCCTTTATGTTCTTATTGCTCAGCAGTGGTGTTCGTCTTGGCACTCTACCATGCAGGCCATTTTTTCCCAGTCTCTTTCTTATAATGGAGTCATTAACACTGACCTTAACTGAGACTAATGAGGCCTGCAGTTCTTTGGATGTTGTTGTGACGTCTTTTAAGACCTCTTTGATGAGTTATCACTGTGTTCTTGGGGTAATTTTTGTTGGCCAGCCACTTCTGGGAAGAGTCACCAATGTTTTTGACACTTGTGGATAATGGCTCCCACTATGCTTTACTGGATTCCCAAAGCTTTAGAAATGGCTTTATAATGTTTTCCAGACTGATAGATCTCGATTACTTTGTTTCTCATTTGTTCCAGAATTTCTTTGGATCGCGGTATGATCTGTAGCTTTTGATGATCTTTTGGCCTACTTCATTTTGTCAGGCAGATCCTTTTTAAGTGATTTCCTGATTGAGAATAGGTGTGGCAGTAATCAGGCCTGGGTCTGGTGAGGGAATGTGAACTGAGCTTCCCGAAGATGTGATAAACCCCAGTTACTGCATGTTATATGGGAGTGGGGAATTACTTTTTCACACAGGGCTCTATAGGTTTGGATTTCTTTTTCCCTTAATAACAAAGACCTTAATTTGTAATCTGCATTTTGTGCTATTTTGTGTTATGTGTCTAATATTTACATTTGTTTGTTGATCTGAAACATATTAACCCCTTTCCGACATGTGGCGCAATAGTACGCACACGTCGGACTGTTAGGTGCAGGCTCCGGCGTATTTCTGGGCACATGACAACTGATCTATGCAGCCAACATGTGCCTGCAACAGCCGCGGGTGGAATCACGATCCTCCCGCGGCTATTAACCACTTCATGATCAGAGGTATTTTCATTTTTGCGTTTTTGTTTTTTGCTCCCCTTCTTCCCAGAGCCATAACTTTTTTATTTTTTTTGGTCAATATGGCCATGTGAGGTCTTGTTTTTTGCTGTGCAAGTTGTACTTTTGAACGACACCATTGGTTTTAACATGTCATGTACTGTAAATTTGGAAAAATAATTCCAAGTGCGGTGAAATTGCAAAATAAGTGCATTCCCACAGTTGTTTTTTATTGTTTTTTACCATGTTTCAATAAATGCTAAAACTGACCTGCAATTATGATTCTCCAGGACATTATGAGTTCTTAGACACCAATCATGTATACAGTAGGTTCTCTTTTATTTAAGTGGTGAAAACAAAAATCCAAAGTTTGGTTAAAAAAAAAGGGCCCATTTTCCGAGACCTGTAGTGTCTCCATTTTTCGTGATCCCTGTTTGGGTGAGGGCTTATTTTTTTGCTACTGAGCTGATGATTTAATGATTCCATTTTGGTGCAGATACAATCTTTTGATCGCCCGTTATTGCATTTTATTGCAATGTAGCGGTGACCAAAAAAACCCATAATTCTGGCGTTTTGACTTTTTTTTACTCGTTATGCCGTTTAGCGATCAGGTTAATTTTTTTCTTACATTATAAATTATAATATATTATTATAATTATTATATATTATCTTATATTATTATAAATCTGATGATTCTGAACGCGACGATACCAAATATGTGTATGTTTGTTTGATTTTCTTTTTTTTTTTAGTTTTATTTTGAAAGGGGCAAAAGGGGGGTGATTTCAACTTTAATATTTTTTTTATTTTGTTTTATATTTTTAAAAATATTTTTTTTGTTACTTTTTGCATGCTGCAGTTGTCTGATCTCCTCTGCTACACACCGGCAGATCGCCAGTGTGTAGCAGAAATGCTCTCTTGCTAAGAGCGCCGACCACCGGGCGGTGCTCATAGCAATCCTGCTATGACAACCATAGAGGTCTGTTGGAGACCCCTGGTTGTCATGCGGACCCATCGGTGACCCACGATCATGTGACGGGTCACCGATGGGCGGGATTAATGATGCGCTTCCGGTAAGCGTGAGTTAAATGCCGCTGTCATAAATTGACAGCGGCATTAAACTAGTTAACAGGGTGGAATCGCGATCCACCTGCGGCTGTTGAGCGCACATGTCAGCTGTATAGATCAGCTGACATGTGCCTGGTAAGGTGCGGTCAGGGACGGAGCCCGCACCCAATGTGCAGTCTGATATCGGCGTACTATTACGCCCAATGTCATAAAGGGTTTAACTAGTTAAATGCCGCTGCCAATTCATCTTGCTCTTACAGGAAGCACATCACTAATCCCGCCCATCTGCGCACGTGTCACATGATCGCCTGTCACCGATGGGTCGGCATGACAACCATAGAGGTCTGCAGCAGACCTCTATGGTTGTCATTACCGGATTGCTTTGATCGCTGCCCCGTGGTCGGCGCTCATAGCAAGTGAGTATCTCTGCTACACACAGGCGATCTGATCATCACCTGTCTGTAGCAGGAGCGATCAAAGTACTGCAGCTTCTAGTCTCCCATGGAGACTATTGCAGCAAGTGAAAAGTAGAAAAAAAAAGTTTCTAAAAATGAAACAAGTTAAAATCACCCCCATTTGCCCCATTCAAAATAAAACAATACAAAAATCAAACATACACATATTTGGTATCGCCGCGTTCAGAATCGCCCGATCTATCAATATAGAAAAATGATTAACCTGATCGCTAAATGACGCAATGAGAAAAAAAATTAAAAACCCCAGAATTACTTTTTTGGTCAATGCTACATTGAAATAAAATGCAATAACGGGCGATCAAAAGATCGTATCTGCACCAAAATGGTATCAATAAAAACGTCAGCCGTATTGTAAAAAATAAACCATCACCCAACCTGAAATCACGAAAAATGGAGACGCTACGGGTCTCGGAAAACGGTGCTATATTTTTTTTTTTTATTTTTTTTTTTTTTACAAATTTTGGAATTTTTTTCTTCATCACTTAAAAGAACCTAGAGATGTTTGGTGTCTATGAACTCGTAATGACCTGGAGAATCATAATGCCAGGGCAGTTTTAGCATCTAGTGAACTTGGTTAAAGAAAAAAAATACTGTGGCATTGCGCTTTCTTGCAGTTTCACCACACTTGGAATTTTTTTCCTGTTTTCCAGTATACAATATCTTAAAACCAATGATGTCATTCAAAACTACAACTAGTCCCGCAAAAAAAAGCCCTCACATGGCCATATTGACAGGAAAATAAAAAAGTTATGGCTCTGGGGAGCGAAGAATGAAAACTGAAAAAGACCCTGCGGGGTTAATGGGTTATGTGTGACAAACAGGCAAAGACTTTTTCACACCACTTTGTATGGATGTATATATAATTATACACTGTATACACACAGACACGCTGAATCTGATCACAGCTGTAAATTACTGTGTCTGGGGCTGGATGTGATGAGAATGGCTGGTTTGGAAGGCTCGGGACCACCACACCCTGAGCTGTAACGGAGCAGTGTTATTCTGCTTGCGCTGGTGGAGCAGCCTCTTAAAAGCTTCTTTTATCCCTGGGGTCTTCAAGATTTTCTCTTTCTTCTCTCTCATTATCAGGCTGCAAACCAGAGTGGTGAGCAGGAGCTGGAGAGCCTGGTCCTCAAGCTGTCCGTCCTGAAGGATTTCCTGTCCAGCATCGAGAAGAAGGTGGGTTTGAGGGGGTCACCATGGAGGAGGGATGGGGAGCACAGGTGAGGGAGAGGGGGTCACGGAGGAGGGAGAAATGACATCTCAAAATCTAACAGTACTTCTATCCAGAGGGCTCCTCTCTCCTGGGAGGACTACTGCTCATGGAGGAATGATGGTGGTTGTTGGTTCTATCTTTCATTGTCTGTCACTAATCATCTATTTGGCGGTATTTGTTCTCCATCTTCTCCTCAGGCGCTGAAAGCATTGCAGGACATGAGCAGTTCAGCGCAGTCAGCCCCCGTGCCGCAGTCTTCCAGAAAGGCCAAGATCATCCCTGTGCAGACCTTTGAGGTGAGGCGGACCCCGCAGGTCTCTCCTTCTACCTACAGGTGGCTGTATGTATTAAACATGGGCCCCTCCTGTATTGCACCTGGGGCCCTGCATGACCCTGTTACCCGCAGTTTCCATCTTGGCCATGTTTGTATGATTTGGGTTTTCTTTCTTGAGCTGCTTTTCATTAAATGATAAATATCTCACAAAAGTCAGATAACTCTCAGGGTCTCGCTGATTTGGTGGAGCTGTCTTGGGGGAGAGATCCCAAACCGGAAGTCACTGGTCTTTCCTGCAGGTGAAACTCGACATGCTGGACCTCACCAAGATCGTGAAATCGCAGAAGTACACGCTGACCGTGGACGTGGACGGAGGGAAACTTGTGGTCATGAAGAAGGTGAAGGAGGCTCAGGAGGACTGGAACACCTTCGCCCACGACAAAAGTGAGTAGTGTCACAAGGCTGAGACGGGTGAGCAATGCAATTAGTGCTTCCCCGGGCTGGTGGTCCTCAGTGGCACCTCGGCCGGCATCCTGGTGGTCTCCGGGGCTTACTAAGATCACGACATCTTATAGTAACTTCTACACCAGCATGATGTGGCTGCGAGCTTAGGGCTCTGCCATATTAAAGCCCTTTTCACCTTCGTCCTTGCAGTCCGGCAGCTGATAAAGTCTCAGCGGGTCCCATCTAAGCTTGGAATTGTGTTTGAGAAGGAGAAGGATAAGACCCAACGGAAAGACTTCATATTTGTCAGCGCCAGGGTAAGGCATCCACATGTCCGAAGCTGTGCATCACCTGACTTAAAGGGATTGTCTATGCAGTATGTCCATAGCCTGAATAAGGAAAGTTGCTTTCTGCTTTTTAGGGGTTGTAATTTTGACTGGTTGGAACAATATTACAGTATGTACAGAACTTAATGGACCCGTCTGATACAACAATGTCCTCTATTTTCTTTAGAAACGAGAAGCCTTTTGCCAATTGCTTCAGTTAATGAAGAACAAGCACTCCAACCAAGATGAGCCAGACATGATCTCTGTCTTCATAGGGACCTGGAACATGGGTGAGAACAAAACCAAGATTCCATAGAAGTGATGTATGAAATCTGGTAGTTTTCACAATGGCCGCTAGATGTCAGCAGAGCATGAGATAAGATAGATCTCGTATTGCTGCTTGCTGTAAAACTTGGTGATATCATCTTCTACACAGGAAGTGTCCCACCCCAGAAGAACATCACCTCCTGGATGGGCTCCAAAGGATTGGGGAAGACGCTGGATGAGATGGCGGTTACCATACCCCACGACATCTACGTGTTCGGAACGCAGGAAAATTCTGTGGGCGATAAGGAGTGGGTGGATTTCCTGAGGGTGATGCTGAAAGAGTGCACCGAGCTGGACTATCGGCCGGTATGTGCCAGGACAGGATCCCCCATCGCCGTGAGGTAACCGTTAATAAAAATCTGCCGCCGTGCCCCGCAGGTCGCCATGCAGTCCTTGTGGAACATAAAGATCGTCGTCCTGGTTCGTGTGGAGCATGAGAACCGAATCACACACGTGAGCACGTCCAGCGTCAAGACCGGGATAGCCAACACCTTAGGTGAGGACAGTATGATGGCGATCAGGATGATCGGGAGGTGCAGACAAGATGGCTGCTGTAACATGGTCTCGCCTCACACAGGGAATAAAGGCGCAGTGGGCATATCCTTCATGTTCAACGGGACCTCATTTGGCTTTGTAAATTGTCACCTCACCTCAGGGAATGAGAAAACTACCAGGTAAGTTCCCCAGGTCAACATGATTGTGCCTCTAAGGGGGAGGCGTTTGCGGCCTTTTCCTGCCAAAAGGAGGGTTAGATAGTGGCGGTGGCACTGTCCCGGGGGGGAGGGTAGGCGTTGGTGGTAGAGTTGAGCGAACATCTTCGGTTCCCTGCTTATTAGACAAGCTATAGTGTATTGATCTAGGGAGCTCTGTATTTTGCCGGACAGGTATACCTATCTTGTGAGTTCCTGCCAGCCGTAGCGCCTATGCAATTGCATACTTTCTATGCCAGGTGGCATCTTTGCATTCTTACTACGACTCCCTCATTTAGGGAAGCGAGCCTTATTACCTCTCCAGACGCCTTGTTTCTTCTCTAGGTGATTGCTTCAGTATTTATTAGTTACCATGGGGGCAATCTTAAGGGTATTTGACCTGCTGCTAATATATGGCCTTGACCTATTTGACCTGTAAACCAGGATTTTGGTACCTTTGATTATCTGATGTGATATTTATCTGTGTGATCCGTTCATTATTGTATGGAATTTTTGGTACTGTGTCTATCTGTAATATAGTATTATCCTATTAGGTCAGGTGGTCACCCGGCCTGGGACCCTAATGTTTTTGTCACTTGTTTTTAGCTTGTTTTGTATAGTGTCCATAACAATAAAAGTGTTTATATTCTATATGGGAATGTGCACATCTATTGGGTAGTTGTTTTTTTCTTCCTGTTTTCAGTGACACAGCGGCGACACATGCAGCTGTGGCAGTGATCAGCTATTCAGCCGACGCAATCCAGGAAGCCGGGTTCCTGCTGTGGCCCTCTCTTGCCACTTGCCAGGGGGGAGTAGGCTGTGGTGAATCTTTTTTGCCAAGGAGGAAGTAGGAGTAGGCGGTGGTGGCCCTCTCCTGCTGGGGGAGAAGTAGGCGGTGGTAGCCCTCTTCTGCCAGGGGGGGTAGGCGGTGGTAACCCTCTCCTGCCAGGGGGGAAGAAGGCAGTGGAGGCCCTTTCCTGCCAAGGGTGAATTAGGCGGTAGTGGCCTTCTCTTGACAAAGGTGAGAGTAGGCGGTAGTGGCCTTCTCTTGCCAGAGGGGACAGTAGGTGGTAGTCGTCCTCTCCTGCCGGGGGAGAGTATGTGGTGGTGGCCCTCTCCTGCCGGGGAAGAGTAGGTGGTGGTGACCCTCTCTTGCCGGGGAAGAGTAGGCGGTGTTGGCAGTTTCATGCCAGGAGAGAGTAGGCAGAAGTGGCCCTCTCCTGCCGGGGATACTAGGCGGGGGTGGCCCTCTCCTGCCGGGGATATTAGGCAGGGGTGGCCCTCTCCTGCTGGGGAGAGTAGGCGGTGGTGGCCCTCTCCTGTCGGGGAGAGTAGGCGGTGGTGGCCCTCTCCTGTCGGGGAGAGTAGGCGGTGGTGGCCCTCCTGTCGGGGAGAGTAGGTGGTGGTGGCCCTCTCCTGTCGGGGAGAGTAGGCGGTGGTGGCCCTATCCTGTCGGGGGGAGAGTAGGCGGTGGTGGCCCTCTCCTGTCGGGGGGAGAGTAGGCGGTGGTGGCCCTCTCCTGTCGGGGGGAGAGTAGGCGGTGGTGGCCCTCTCCTGTCGGGGGGAGAGTAGGCGGTGGTGGCCCTCTCCTGTCGGGGGGAGAGTAGGCGGTGGTGGCCCTCTCCTGCCGGGGAGAGAAGGCGGTGGTGGCCCTCTCCTGCCGGGGAGAGAAGGAGGTGGTGGCCCTCTCCTGTCGCGGGGAAGTAGGCGGTGGTGGCCCTCTCCTCTCGTGGGGAAGTAGGCGGTGGTGGCCCTCTCCTGCCGGGGATAGTAGGCGGTAGTGGCCCTCTCCTGTCGGGGGGAGTAGGCGGTGGTGGCCCTCTCCTGCCGGGGATAGTAGGCGGGGGTGGCCCTCTCCTGCCGGGGATAGTAGGCGGGGGTGGCCCTCTCCTGCCGGGGATAGTAGGCGGTGGTAGCCCTCTGCTGCCGGGTGAAGTAGGCGGTGGTGGCCCTCTCCTGCCGGGGGGAGAGTAGGCGGTGGTGGCCCTCTCCTGCTGGGGGGGAGAGTAGGCAGGGGTGGCCCTCTCCTGCTGGGGAGAGTAGGCAGGGGTGGCCCTCTCCTGCTGGGGAAGAGTAGGTGGTGGCCCTCTCCTGCTGGGGGAGAGTAGGTGGTGGTGGCCCTCTCCTGCCGGGGGAGAGTATTGGTGGTGGTGGTCTCTCACATGTGATCCTGATTTCTGTCAGACGTAATCAGAATTACCTGGACATCCTGCGGCTCCTGTCTCTGGGGGATAAGCAGCTGAACTCCTTCGACATTTCTCTCCGGTTTACTCATCTCTTCTGGTTTGGAGACCTGAACTACCGTCTGGACATGGACGTACAGGTGAGGCCGAACCTCTACATGGCAGCACCAGGTGTCTGTAGTGCGCTGCCACCTGCTGGCAGACATAGATCTATATTGTGTGGATGTGTGCTGACCCCTTTGTGGTCTGCACCTGATTGTGCAGACGCGGGGGGCTCATGCTGATAGATTGGCCCTGTATGGTATGTAGTATGGGGACGCTGGCATCTTTTTCCTTGCTGTGAGCTCCTACATGTTTGTCTCATTGTAGGAAATCCTGAATTTTATCAGCCGGAAGGAATTTGAGCCGCTGCTGAAAGTCGATCAACTCAACCTGGAGAAGGAGAAGAACAAGATCTTCCTGCGATTCAGTAAGACCCGAACTCGAGTGTAACCCCTGCAGCTCATCTCACAGAGACCCCTCATTGATATTTTATTCTATCCCCCCCATTGGCCTCTTAAATAATCCCTGTCAAATCAGCATGCCACATTCCCCCCTTTATCGGCCCATCTCGCTACCCCCTATCTGCACATCAAGTTTCCTCCCTCCCCATCTGCCCATCACGCTCTCCCTCCCCATCGGTCCGTCATGCTCTCTCTCCTCTTCAGCCCTTTACCCCCCCCCCCATTGTCCTGTCTTCAGCATCTCTGGATTTTCCATCTGTTACAGGTGAGGAGGAGATCACGTTCCCCCCCACATATCGCTATGAGAGGGGCTCCAGGGACACCTACGTATGGCACAAGCACAAACCCACTGGGGTGAGTAGTCCTGGGACCCCACCTGATGTGTTAACCCCCACCTCTCCAGCTTTTCCTCCCGCTTGTTCTGCAGTCCGCATTTGGTGTATGATGTGTCACAGTCTCAGCCTCCATGTTTCTCCCCCGGAGTTTTGTGTATACTGATGTATACAGTAAGGTGTGCGGTGCCTCGTACCTCGCCTGCTGTAATAACAGGATCAGGATGGTGTAACCTGGGGATTCAGAGGCTTGTTCTTGGCTGTGTTCCAGGTCCGGACTAATGTTCCTTCCTGGTGTGACCGGATCCTGTGGAAATCCCACCCGGAAACTCACATGATATGTAACTCGTATGGTGAGCGCGGATTATTTCAAGGGGTGGGGCATGGTGGGTTTACCTGTGATGTCATCTGTGGTTCTCTGCAGGGTGCACTGATGACATCATGACCAGCGATCATTCCCCGGTATTTGCATCCTTCGAGGTCGGAGTGACGTCACAGTTTGTCTCTAAGAAAGGTGGGAAGTTTATAAATGCATTTTTTATAAAAGGGACATAATATAATCAGAGCTGCAAAACATGGGAGTGTGGTGCGGTGTGACATCCTCGCTATGCTCCATCTGCCCTGGTCCTATGAGCTGACAATCTGTCTCATATCCAGGTCTCCTGAAGCCGTCTGATCAGGCCTACATAGAGTTTGAAAGCGTTGAGGCCATAGTGAAGACGGCCAGCAGAACCAAGTTCTTCATAGAGTTTTATTCCGGATGTTTGGAAGGTGAGTGGATCCCGGGAATGAGGTCCGAGCTGGCATGTGAATGTGCTCCACCCTGGGTAATAGGGAAGACCGGAGCTGCCGTGCGAATGTGCTCCACCCCTTGGTAGTAGGGAAGACTGGAACTGCCTTGCGAGTGTGCTCCACCCCCGGGGACTAGGGGAGAGTAGAGCTGCCGTGTAAATGTGCTCCACCCTCGGATATTGGGAGACACTAGCTGCCGACTGAATGTGTTCCATCCCCCGGGTAATAGGAAAGACCGGAGCTGCCGTGCGAATGTGCTCCACCCCTTGGTAGTAGGGAAGACTGGAACTGCCTTGCGAGTGTGCTCCACCCCCGGGGACTAGGGGAGAGTAGAGCTGCCGTGTAAATGTGCTCCACCCTCGGATATTGGGAGACACTAGCTGCCGACTGAATGTGTTCCATCCCCCGGGTAATCGGAAAGTCCGGAGCTGCCGTGCGAATGTGCTCCACCCCTGGGTACTAGAGAAGACTGGAGCTGCCATGCGAGTGTGCTCCACCCTCAGGTGCTATGGGAGCTGCCATGTGACTATGCTTCACCCTCGGGTTTTGGGAGACAGAAGCTGCCGGGTGAATGTGCTTCACCCCCCCGGGTATTAGGGGTGTCCTTTTGATTGGATGACTTGTGTTCCTACAGAATATAAGAAGAGCAGCGAGAATGACAGTCAGAGCATCGATAACATCAACTTTTTGAAAGTCCAGTGGTCATCGAGGCAACTGCCAACCGTGAGTGACCCACATGTCTGCAGAGCATCTCATCATTACCTCTACCTACTGATAGACATATAATGCTGTCCTGCAGATTATTATACACCTCCGCCGCTCATTCTGCCCCCCTCGACCACGGCCCTGCCCCCTCTTCATCCTGACTGATACATGGAGATCTATTCTGCAGACTGTCGCGTCACTGACCTCTAGTCCAGCAGATAGCTGCGGTGTCTCCTTGCTGCCCCCCGGGGGGCACATTATCTGCTACACTCTGTCATGACTTGCAGTGGTGACGTTATTTTCAGCTTTGTCCTGCTCTTACAGCTGCGGCCCATCCTGTCAGAGATCGAGTACCTGCAGGACCAGCACTTGCTGCTTACCGTGAAGTCCATGGACGGCTACGAGTCGTACGGTGAGCGCCACTCGTATCCTTACAGCCGGTGGTAACGAAGCCTCAGGTGCCGTACATTGATGTATGAGTACTGGAGTGTCGGACGGGGGAGCGTCCAGATCAGGAAGGGTTAAATGTCTCTGAATCTGAACCAGAATATATTACTAGTCACTGACAGAAAGCAGAAGTGCTGATAATAGCGAGGAAACAGTACACGGTGTGATAAAGGCAGAGGGACGGCCGAGCTGTGACCCGTGTCCTGCATGTACCATAAAAACCCACAAGAAGCAAAATGATCATAAACCTGTAACTAAATAAGTAAGAAGCAAAAGTGCATATAAATAACATCGGATTCTCATAACACTGTGTTAGCTCAAAATTAGAATAAAAGCTTTGCACCGTTGGCAAGGTGACCCTGATCTGATCAGGGCGGTCCTGCACTGTCTAATATTAAAACCTCCCCATGTGTCAGTGCTGACCTCAGTGTGTGAATAAGGGCAGTGTGTGAATAAGGGACCTGAGCTGCGGACACCAGCCTAGGGAAGCTATAACATGTAATGTCCAGCTCAAGTAAGGGAGGCTATGAGCTTGGTTTAAGTTGGCATATATGCAGCACATAAACGCATGTTCATATTGGCCATAATTTACTTATATAGTTACAGCAGGGTTTGTTTATTTTGCTTCTTGTAGATTTCGTGCTTTATGGCCAATGTGAACATGTGTTTATGCACTGCTTGTATA
Source organism: Dendrobates tinctorius (assembly GCF_039654945.1). Lineage (NCBI taxonomy): Eukaryota > Metazoa > Chordata > Amphibia > Anura > Dendrobatidae > Dendrobates > Dendrobates tinctorius. The sequence goes on from NW_027361824.1 coordinate 3,736,361, forward strand.
CCAACTTAAATCAAGCTCAGTCTTTCCTGTAACTATCACGTATACATCACGTGTCCTGTCCATCTCCACAGGCGAGTGCGTCATAGCGCTGAAATCCATGATTGGCAGCACTGCACAGCAGTTCCTGACATACCTGTCTCACCGGGGCGAGGAGACCGGGAACATCCGGGGCTGTATGAAGGTTCGGGTGCCCGCAGAGCGCATGGGGACCAGGGAGCGCCTGTACGGTAAGAGTAACAAATGCCGGGCTCTGAGGGGGTGGGGGGCCACAGTCACATGACCTGACGTTCCTCTCATCATCTAGAATGGATCAGTATTGACAAAGATGAGACTGGAGCCATGAAAGGGAAACCGCCGTCCATGTCCCGTCCCAACCACGAGTACAGCAGGTAATGACCCCTTACCCCGTTGTGCGCCCCTCTCCTTCTCCCTTCGCCGTGCACCCCTCACCTGCACCCCCTCACCTGCACCCCCTGTCCTGCACCCCTCTCCTTTTTTCCTTGCCTGCACCCCTCTCCTTCCCTTGCCTGCACCTCTCTCCTTTTGTGGCACCCCTCTCCTCCCACCGTGCGCCCCTCGACTGCACCCCTCACCTACTCCCCATACCTTTTCCCCTCACGTGCACCCCTCTCCTTCTTCCCCGCCATGCTTCCCTCTCCTTCTCCCCCCACCTGCACCCCTCTCCTTTTGCGGCACCCTTCTCCTCCCACCTTGCACCCCTCGACTGCTCCCCTCACCTGCTCCCCTTGCATGCACCTCTCCTTCTTCCCTCGCCTGCCTCCTCTCCTTCACCCGCCATGCGCCCCTCTCCTCCCCCCGCCGTGTACTCCTCGCATTCTCCCCCGTCGTGCGCCCCTCGCCTGCTCCCCTCACCATCTCCCCTCACCACCTCCACCGCCGTGTGCCCCTTGCCTGCTCCCCTCACCTCCCTCCACAGTGCACCCCTCACCTGCTACCCTCATCTTCCCCCTGCCTTTTCCCCCTGCCGTGCATCTCTCGCCTACTCCCCTCACCTTCTCCCCCCACAGTGCACCCCTCGCTTGCTACCCTCCCCTGTTCCTTTCGGCTTATCCACCCGCCGTGCAACCCTCCCTCTTTCCCACTCCATGCACCTCTCGCACTTTCCCCCTCCGTGCACCTCCCACTTGCTCCCCTCACCTTCTCCCCCCACTGTGCACCTCTCGCCTGCTCCTCTCATCTTCTCTTCTCCCCCCACCATTTACCTCTCCTCTCACCTTTTCCCCCCCGCCGTGCATCCCTCGCCTGCTCCCCTTACCTTCTCCCCTGCCGGGCATCCATCGCCTGTACCCATCTCATTCTCCCCCTCGCCTGCTACCCTCTCCTGCTCCCTTCGTCTTCTTCCCTGCTGTGCCGCCCTCGCTCTTTCCTCCTTTTTGCACCCATCTCTCTTTCTCCCTCCGTACACCCCTCGCCTTCTCCCCCTCCGTGCACCCCTCGCCTTTCCCCCCTTCGTACCTTGTCTGTTCCTGCACAGGCCTCACCCCTTCCTCCACTGTGCCCCTGCTCACCTGTCGGACGCTTGTCATCTCGCTCGGTGTCTTCCAACTTTAAATGTTTCCTCCTGTTTCCCCTTGTACCAGCAGGAAGCCCCCGCTGTCTGAGGCACCGGCCCCCCCACTCGGGAAGGTGTTTGAAGAACCTGAGAAAGGTTCAGCTCACACCTCCGGCCGCCCGCCTGCTCCACTGCCCGGCACCACCAAGGAGGACCCGGCCCTGGTGCGGTGAGTGCAGTAATGAGGGGCGACATTCTTGTGGGATGGATTGTGGGAGTTGTAGTGCCCACGTTGGTCACTATAATACAGTAATGACTGCGTTGCATTGTGGGGTCTCGGCTCTGTCTGTGTGGACTGATGCTGTGTTTGCAGATTTTAATGTGACTGGAGTATGAGACTTGATGTAAAAACACAATTTTGGCTGCAGCTTTGTCTGTGGCTGGAGTATAAGACACAACGTATGCAGCGCACATGATCGTGCAGAACAGTGGCCTGCGTGGACCCCGTTAGGATGGGGGGATGTCTCCACAGTTTGTGGTGATGCTGGATATCTAAGTGAGCTGCTACTGTAGAAGGTCCATGCGGCCCCTTTAAGCTGGAGCTTGCAGAGTACCAGGTGCCGGAGCAGAGCTTGATACTGGTGCATTTTGTCCTCTGCAGGTGTAAGATGGAGGCACAGGCGGAGGGTGACGGGCTCGGCATGAAGAACAGCTTCAATAACCCTGCATACTATGTACTGGAAGGGGTCCCCCATCAGCTGTTACCCCCCGATGGGCCGGCCGCCACTTCCTCTGCGGCCCCCAAGAACAAAGTCCAGATCACGGTCCCAGCACAGCGGCGTCAATTCCAGCACAGTGCCCGGAGCGAGGAGACGTCGTCCGATGAAGATGGGGGCACCCTGAATCTGCCGCCCCCGGACTTCCCGCCTCCTCCGCTCCCAAAGTCTGCCGAGCTTGAGATACTGGATAATCCTTTCTACATGACATCGGGCGAGCTGCACACCCGCCCATCGGAGGACGCTGAGCAGCGCAAAGTCCGGGTAGGCGTCACCTTCAGTGATCCCCCCGATGCAAAGTATCACCCCAAAACGCAGTCCCGGCCCCCCATACCACCACTGCAGTCCTCTTATATGGCAGAGACTCACGGCGGCGGCCCCGCGCACCAGGACGACCGCTCTTGCTCTGTGCTGCAGATGGCGCGCACCCTCAGTGAGGTGGACTATTCAGGGAGCAAAACTGAAGCCCAGAGCCGGCACCTCATGACCGGGAAAAGCAAGATGGAGCTTCCTCCCCGCAGCATGGACTTCAGCCGCCCCCTCGTCTTCCCCCCGCACTGCATCCGAGAGAGCATCCAGGAAGACCTGGCCGAGGAGGTGAGAGCCCAGCCGGAAAGCCGGCTGACAACCGGCAACGGAATTGCCTCCTCTGGATGTCAGCAGCATCCACCATTCATTTGTATCCTCCTGCCTCCCTGATGACTCTCCCATCTTCTCATCTACAGGCTGCGTACCAGGGGGGCCGTAACTCGCTGTCGGGGTCCAGCGTGGGCGAGTGGCTGCGGGGTATTGGGCTGGACAGATACGAGGAGGGGCTTATCCACAACGGCTGGGACGACCTGGAGTTCCTCAGGTACGGAGGAGCCCGACACACGGACCCCAATGTCGGCTCCTGAGCTCACAGTGGGGGCTGCTACAGGGGGCACCTCTCTTATACATGGCAGTGTAAAGCATGGAGGAGAGTAGAGACCTGCTGATCCTTGAATGAGATTTGAGGTGGGGTTTAGGGTCTCTCTGACTCCTGTAGACAATGCAGCTGAGCTGAAGTCCCTGAGCATAGCTGTAGTGTACAGCATGGAAGAAAGCAGATTTCTGGTCAGTAAAAAAAAAATAGAACTGAGGCTCAAATAGGCAATGTAGATGGAACAGCAGTCACGGACTATGGAGCTGCAGTGTAAAGTATGGGGGACTAAGCCAGTGATGAGGCAAGAGGTGACTATACGCTCTTATCGGACTCCAGCAGGTCTGAGCTCCACGCAGATTGTTGCGGTGCTCTGCGACACACAGATTGGCGCCATGCTCTGCACCGCACAGTTTAGCGCGGTGCGATTCTCTGCAGACGTGTCGCCCCTTCTAATCCCGTCACCTTGTGTCTTGCAGCGACATCGTGGAGGAGGATTTGGAGGAGGCCGGCGTGCTGGATCCCACCCACAAGAAGATCATATTGGACAACCTGCAGTTGCGTAAATGAGGTCGTCCCTTTGCTCCGCGCGCCTGCGCTGCTGCACCTTACCCGCTCCGCGGAGCCGTCACTGCCGCCTTACACAGGATATTCCTGTCTGCGCTGGTGCTGTGCTGCTGGACACCGGCGCCGCCTGTCCTTCTAGACATTTCTATAGGTGTGATGTGTTTAGCGGTCACTAATCTCCCCACAGGCGCAAAACCTTCTATTTCTCCTTTTTTTTTCTATATGTTTAATACGTTTTCACATTTCAAATGTTAGACCAAAATGGCCGCCGCTCCTTGATGGTGTTGTGTGGCCTCTGGACGCCATCTTGTCTGCCTTTATTACCCACAGGTGCCTTATGTTGTCGCCCCGGACTCATAAAGTGTTACTTTGGGGCGTGTGTTCTCCGGGGCAAGAATCTCCCCACTGCTGCGACCGTGAAGAAATCCCCCTGCTGCTCTGCGACCGTGGAGAAATCCCCACTGCCACCGTGGAGGAACACCCCCCCCCCCGGCTGCGACCGTGGCGAAATCTCCCCCTCCCGCTGCGACCGTGGAGAACACCCCCCCCCCCGCGCGCTGCGACCGTGGAGAAATCCCGCTGCGACCGTGGAGAAATCCCCCCCTCCCACTGCCACCATGGAGAACCCCCCCCCTCGCACTGCGACCGTGAAGAAATCCCCCTGCTGCTCTGCGACCGTGAAGAAATCCCCACTGCCACCGTGGAGACCCCCCCCTCGCGCTGCGACCGTGGAGAAATCCCCCCCTCCCGCTGCGACCGTGGAGAAATCCCCCTGCTGCTCTGTGACCGTGGAGAAATCCCCACTGCCACCGTGGAGACCCCCCCCTCGCGCTGCGACCGTGGAGAAATCCCCCCCTCCCGCTGCGACCGTGGAGAAATCCCCCTGCTGCTCTGCGACCGTGGAGAAATCCCCACTGCCACCGTGGAGACCCCCCCTCGCTCTGCGACCGTGGAGAAATCCCCCCCTCGCGCTGCGACCGTGGAGAAATCCCCCCCTCGCGCTGCGACCGTGGAGAAATCCCCCCCTCGCGCTGCGACCGTGGAGAAATCCCCCCCTCCCGCTGCGACCGTGGAGAAAACCCCCCCTCCCGCTGCGACAGTGGAGAAATCCCCACTGCCACCGTGGAGACCCCCCCTCGCGCTGCGACCGTGGAGAAATCCCCCCCTCCCGCTGCGACCGTGGAGAAATCCCCCCCTCCCGCTGCGACCGTGGAGAAATCCCCACTGCCACCGTGGAGACCCCCCCTCGCGCTGCGACCGTGGAGAAATCCCCCCCTCCCGCTGCGACCGTGGAGAAATCCCCCTGCTGCTCTGCGACCGTGGAGAAATCCCCACTGCCACCGTGGAGACCCCCCCTCGCGCTGCGACCGTGGAGAAATCCCCCCCTCCTGCTGCGACCGTGGAGAAATCCCCCTGCTGCTCTGCGACCGTGGAGAAATCCCCACTGCCACCGTGGAGACCCCCCCTCGCGCTGTGACCGTGGAGATATCTCCCCCTTCCTCTGCGACCGTGAAGAAATCCCCCTGCTGCTCTGCGACCGTGGAGAAATCCCCACTGCCACCGTGGAGACCCCCCCCCCTCGCGCTGCGACCGTGGAGAAATCCCCCCCCCCTGCTTCGACCGTGGAGAAATCCCCCGCCCCCCCGCCGCGACCGTTGTGAACCTCCTTCCCCTGCTGCGACCGTGGAGAAAACCCCCCCCCCAGCATTCCTGGGCCAGCTGCATTTCAATGACTGCACTCGGGCACATGTTTCCAGGCGTTATGGAGGATAGACACAGAGAGAACGCTGCCCCCTGCTGGAGCACGTGTGTATATCTGCCAGAGGGGGCTGCTGAGCGGAGGTCCTGGAGCAGCGCAGAGAGCAAACGTTCCAATGACCTGCGTCCTACTGAGCCACTCGTAGTGCAGTGCGAGATATATAACGAGGGGCGCCATAAACCGCGCCAAATTCGATTCCTAGCAGCCTCCGAAAATTGTATTTATTCTGTACTGATCTGGATTATGTCTTCTTTTCTAGTCCCACCCAGAGCTGCATTCATTATTCTGCTGTCGTTTCGTCTAGTTACAGCCAGAGCTGCATTCAATATTCTGCTTTCTCTGGTTACCACCAGAGCTGCAGTCGGCTTTCTAGTGTTTTGTTGGTAGTGCGGTCATTCTTTTTTTTTTTTTTTTTTTTCTATGAGTGATATTGTGCCTTTCTCTGTAGTCCCAGCCAGAGCTGCACTCACCATTTTGCTGTTACCATTTTTTTTTTTAATTTACTCAGGTTCATGCCGGAGCTGCGCTCTTCAGGGCCATGATATAGTGGCAGCTCTCAATTCTTTCAGTGCTGATTGAGTTTCATTTTGAATTTTTCTCTAGTCCCATCCGGAGCTGCCGTTTCCAGTCTAATGTTTATTTTGTTTACTCCAGTTACCCACGGAGCTGTATTCTCTATTCTAGAGATTTATTGCTGTCATTCAGAACTTTTCTTTCTTGTCTCATTTTGTAGTCCCAACAAGAGCTGCGCTCATCGTTCTGCTGTTTGATCATTTCTTTTACTCTAGTTGCCACCAGATCTGCACTCGGTGTTTGTGTTTCATTGGTGGCTCCCAATCAGTTTCATTAGGTTCTGATTATGAATGACATCATGTCTTTTTCTCTAATCCTAACTAGAGCTGCATTCATCACACTGCGGTTTCATAATTTTTTTTTTTACTCTGGTTACCACCAGAGCTGCATTCAGGTTTCTAGTTGTTTATTGATGGCTCTCAAGCCTGTTTCAAATTTCCGTTTGTTACCATCAGTCAAAATCCGCCGTTTTGCAAAAAAAACGGATCCGACATTTTTTTTTTTTTTGGGCGGATCTGTTTTTTTCCCATTGACTTGCATTAGCGGTGGATTTTGACGGATGGTCATCCGTTGGATCTGTTTTTTGACGGATCCGCCAAAATTTTGGTGTCCGCTGACTTGAGTGGACGGACAAGGAAACGTTTTTTGTCTGCGTCAAAATAGCGGATAGCAACAGATCCGCCGCTATGCGCCATTCGTTATAATGGTCTCTCTCTCTCCTTTTTCCAGGCTCGTGTTCCTTTAAATTTCCACCACTAGCTGATAATGCGGATCCATCCAAAAAACCGATCCGGTGGCCTCCGTTTGTGCCACAACGGAAACAGATTTTTTCACATTCTGGCGGATTTACACTGATGTCAAAAAACGGAAATGTGAAAAAGGCCTTATGCGCTCTTTGACTTATATTGTATCTTTTTCTCTAGTCCCAGCCAGAGCTGCGTTGACCATATTACCGTTTTCTAATTTCTTTTCCTCCGATTACCACCAGAGCTGCATTTGCCATTCTACTGTTTTCTCATTTCTTTTGCTCCGAATGCCACCAGAGCTGCATTGCTCAATTCTTATTCTCTGGTTACTACCAGAGCTGCATTCAGCTGTTTGATCATTTCTTTTTATACGGTTACCACCAGAGCTGCATTCACCATTCTGCTGTTACCTCTTTTCTTATTTTCCGGTTGCCACCAGAGCTGCATTCACCATTACAGAGCATATGATGCACAATGCTGACAGCCTTGTAATTGCAGCTCTGGATGTGACTCCGGATCAGTACAAGATAATGAGACTGGTCATAAGTGAAGCGACTCTGAATATTGATAATGAGATGGGCCGCCTGTGATGTCACAGTGTGTGATGAATTGTGACATCATCGCTTATACTTAACCCTCTGACTGCCACAGATAAAGCGCTTCCCCCCCGACAGTCACTTCACTGCCACTGACCACCCCACATCAGCCTGCACAGAGCCTCCTGGAATACAAGGTGTAGACACCAGGGGGCAGTGTAGCCACATCCAGATCAGACATCCTAATGTGTCACTGCATTTCTATGGGACATTCTTACCAATGAGGGACGTCCAAGCCACAGCGCCCCCCAGTGTCTGACAATGGTAAGGAGCCCAAAAAAGGGAAATGAGCACCTGCTTCTGACTGAACAGACTACACGTCGTCCGGCTGCAAAAACATGTCCGACTGTACGTCGCTGATTAATATTCGTGTGTTTTGACATTAAAGAAAAAAATTAATAAGAAACTTCTACTGTCCATAAATCGAAAATTTCCCAAATTCACAAAAAATTATTTTCAGAAATACAAATCTTGCCCACACTGCACTCGCACTACATAATCCCAGGTGCAGGAAACGTCCTGTAATCACGCGATACACAATACCTTTGTCATTCTATCAATTTATCCATAATGTTCCACCATAGTGCAAAGATATTCTTCCGTATATGGCGAAAACTGAGTAATATACTGAGTATAAAGGGTTGGTGAACTGCCCCGTATACGTAATTTGGCTACCAAAGTACTGCCCCCTATGTACAAGAATATAACTACTATAATACTGCTCCTATGTACAAGAATATAACTACTATAATACTGCTCCTATGTACAAGAATATAACTACTATAATACTGCCCCCTATGTACAAGAATATAACTACTATAATACTGCCCCTATATACAAGAATATAACTACTATAATACTGCTCCTATGTACAAGAATATAACTACTATAATACTGCCCCTATGTACAAGAATATATCTACTATAATACTGCTCCTATGTACAAGAATATATCTACTATAATACTGCCCCTATATACAAGAATATAACTACTATAATACTGCCCCCTATGTACAAAAATATAACTACTATAATACTGCCCCTATGTACAAGAATATAACTACTATAATACTGCCCCCTATGTACAAGAATATAACTACTATAATACTGCCTCCTATGTACAAGAATATAACTACTATAATACTGATCCTATGCACAAGAATATAACTAATACTGCACCTATGTACAAGAATATAACTACTATAATACTGCTCCTATGTACAAGAATATAACTACTATAATACTGCCCCTATGTACAAGAATATAACTACTATAATACTGCCTCCTATGTACAAGAATATAACTACTATAATACTGATCCTATGCACAAGAATATAACTAATACTGCACCTATGTACAAGAATATAACTACTATAATACTGCTCCTATGTACAAGAATATATCTACTATAATACTGCTCCTATGTACAAGAATATATCTACTATAATACTGCCCCTATGTACAAGAATATAACTACTATAATACTGCCCCCTATGTACAAGAATATAACTACTATAATACTGCCACCTATGTACAAGAATATAACTACTATAATACTGCTCCTATGTACAAGAATATAACTACTATAATACTGCTCCTATGTACAAGAATATATCTACTATAATACTGCTCCTATGTACAAGAATATATCTACTATAATACTGCCCCCTATGTACAAAAATATAACTACTATAATACTGCCTCCTATGTACAAGAATATAACTACTATAATACTGATCCTATGCACAAGAATATAACATACTGCACCTATGTACAAGAATATAACTACTATAATACTGCCCCCTATGTACAAGAATATAACTACTATAATACTGCCCCTATATACAAGAATATAACTACTATAATACTGCTCCTATGTACAAGAATATAACTACTATAATACTGCCCCTATGTACAAGAATATATCTACTATAATACTGCTCCTATGTACAAGAATATATCTACTATAATACTGCCCCCTATGTACAAAAATATAACTACTATAATACTGCCCCTATGTACAAGAATATAACTACTATAATACTAACCCCCTATGTACAAGAATATAACTACTATAATACTGCCTCCTATGTACAAGAATATAACTACTATAATACTGATCCTATGCACAAGAATATAACTAATACTGCACCTATGTACAAGAATATAACTACTATAATACTGCTCCTATGTACAAGAATATAACTACTATAATACTGCCCCTATGTACAAGAATATAACTACTATAATACTGCCTCCTATGTGCAAGAATATAACTACTATAATACTGATCCTATGCACAAGAATATAACTAATACTGCACCTATGTACAAGAATATAACTACTATAATACTGCTCCTATGTACAAGAATATATCTACTATAATACTGCTCCTATGTACAAGAATATATCTACTATAATACTGCCCCTATGTACAAGAATATAACTACTATAATACTGCCCCCTATGTACAAGAATATAACTACTATAATACTGATCCTATGCACAAGAATATAACTAATACTGCACCTATGTACAAGAATATAACTACTATAATACTGCCTCCTATGTACAAGAATATAACTACTATAATACTGATCCTATGCACAAGAATATAACTAATACTGCACCTATGTACAAGAATATAACTACTATAATACTGCTCCTATGTACAAGAATATATCTACTATAATACTGCTCCTATGTACAAGAATATATCTACTATAATACTGCCCCTATGTACAAGAATATAACTACTATAATACTGCCCCCTATGTACAAGAATATAACTACTATAATACTGCCACCTATGTACAAGAATATAACTACTATAATACTGCTCCTATGTACAAGAATATAACTACTATAATACTGCTCCTATGTACAAGAATATATCTACTATAATACTGCTCCTATGTACAAGAATATATCTACTATAATACTGCCCCCTATGTACAAAAATATAACTACTATAATACTGCCTCCTATGTACAAGAATATAACTACTATAATACTGATCCTATGCACAAGAATATAACATACTGCACCTATGTACAAGAATATAACTACTATAATACTGCCCCCTATGTACAAGAATATAACTACTATAATACTGCCCCTATATACAAGAATATAACTACTATAATACTGCTCCTATGTACAAGAATATAACTACTATAATACTGCCCCTATGTACAAGAATATATCTACTATAATACTGCTCCTATGTACAAGAATATATCTACTATAATACTGCCCCCTATGTACAAAAATATAACTACTATAATACTGCCCCTATGTACAAGAATATAACTACTATAATACTAACCCCCTATGTACAAGAATATAACTACTATAATACTGCCTCCTATGTACAAGAATATAACTACTATAATACTGATCCTATGCACAAGAATATAACTAATACTGCACCTATGTACAAGAATATAACTACTATAATACTGCTCCTATGTACAAGAATATATCTACTATAATACTGCTCCTATGTACAAGAATATATCTACTATAATACTGCCCCTATGTACAAGAATATAACTACTATAATACTGCCCCCTATGTACAAGAATATAACTACTATAATACTGATCCTATGCACAAGAATATAACTAATACTGCACCTATGTACAAGAATAAAACTACTATAATACTGCCCCTATGTACAAGAATATAACTACTATAATACTGATCCTATGCACAAGAATATAACTACTATAATACTGCCCCTATGTACAAGAACATGACTACTATAATACTGCCCCCTATGTACAAGAATATAACTACTATAATTCTGTTTGTGTACAAGAATATAACTACTATAATACTGCTCCTGTGTACAAGAATATAACTACTATAATTCTGCTCCTGTGTACAAGAATATAACTACTATAATACTGCTCCCTATGTACAAGAATATAACTACTATAATACTGTCCCCTATGTACAAGAATATAACTACTATAATACTGCCCCCTATGTACTAGAAAATAACTACTATAATTCTGTCCCTATGTAGAATATAGCTAGTATAATACTGCCCCTATGTACAAGAATATAACTACTATAATTCTGCTCCTGTGTACAAGAATATAACTACTATAATACTGTCCCTATGTACAAGAATATAACTACTATAATACTGCCCCTATGTAGAAGAATATAACTACTATAATACTGCCCCCTATGTACAAGAATATAACTACTATAATACTGCCTCTATGTACAAGAATAGAACTAATACTGCTCCTATGTACAAGAATATAACTACTATAATACTGCCCCCTATGTAGAAGAATATAACTACTATAATACTGCTCCCTATGTAGAAGAATATAACTACTATAATTCTGCTCCTGTGTAGAAGAATATAACTACATAAATACTGCCCCTATGTAGAAGAATATAACTACTATAATACTGCTCCTGTGTACAAGAATATAACTACTATAATTCTGCTCCTGTGTACAAGAATATAACTACTATAATACTGCTCCCTATGTACAAGAATATAACTACTATAATACTGCCCCCTATGTACAAGAATATAACTACTATAATACTGCCACCTATGTACAAGAATATAACTACTATAATACTGCTCCTATGTACAAGAATATAACTACTATAATACTGCTCCTATGTACAAGAATATATCTACTATAATACTGCTCCTATGTACAAGAATATATCTACTATAATACTGCCCCCTATGTACAAAAATATAACTACTATAATACTGCCTCCTATGTACAAGAATATAACTACTATAATACTGATCCTATGCACAAGAATATAACATACTGCACCTATGTACAAGAATATAACTACTATAATACTGCCCCCTATGTACAAGAATATAACTACTATAATACTGCCCCTATATACAAGAATATAACTACTATAATACTGCTCCTATGTACAAGAATATAACTACTATAATACTGCCCCTATGTACAAGAATATATCTACTATAATACTGCTCCTATGTACAAGAATATATCTACTATAATACTGCCCCCTATGTACAAAAATATAACTACTATAATACTGCCCCTATGTACAAGAATATAACTACTATAATACTAACCCCCTATGTACAAGAATATAACTACTATAATACTGCCTCCTATGTACAAGAATATAACTACTATAATACTGATCCTATGCACAAGAATATAACTAATACTGCACCTATGTACAAGAATATAACTACTATAATACTGCTCCTATGTACAAGAATATAACTACTATAATACTGCCCCTATGTACAAGAATATAACTACTATAATACTGCCTCCTATGTGCAAGAATATAACTACTATAATACTGATCCTATGCACAAGAATATAACTAATACTGCACCTATGTACAAGAATATAACTACTATAATACTGCTCCTATGTACAAGAATATATCTACTATAATACTGCTCCTATGTACAAGAATATATCTACTATAATACTGCCCCTATGTACAAGAATATAACTACTATAATACTGCCCCCTATGTACAAGAATATAACTACTATAATACTGATCCTATGCACAAGAATATAACTAATACTGCACCTATGTACAAGAATATAACTACTATAATACTGCCTCCTATGTACAAGAATATAACTACTATAATACTGATCCTATGCACAAGAATATAACTAATACTGCACCTATGTACAAGAATATAACTACTATAATACTGCTCCTATGTACAAGAATATAACTACTATAATACTGCCCCTATGTACAAGAATATAACTACTATAATACTGCCTCCTATGTACAAGAATATAACTACTATAATACTGATCCTATGCACAAGAATATAACTAATACTGCACCTATGTACAAGAATATAACTACTATAATACTGCTCCTATGTACAAGAATATATCTACTATAATACTGCTCCTATGTACAAGAATATATCTACTATAATACTGCCCCTATGTACAAGAATATAACTACTATAATACTGCCCCCTATGTACAAGAATATAACTACTATAATACTGCCACCTATGTACAAGAATATAACTACTATAATACTGCTCCTATGTACAAGAATATAACTACTATAATACTGCTCCTATGTACAAGAATATATCTACTATAATACTGCTCCTATGTACAAGAATATATCTACTATAATACTGCCCCCTATGTACAAAAATATAACTACTATAATACTGCCTCCTATGTACAAGAATATAACTACTATAATACTGATCCTATGCACAAGAATATAACATACTGCACCTATGTACAAGAATATAACTACTATAATACTGCCCCCTATGTACAAGAATATAACTACTATAATACTGCCCCTATATACAAGAATATAACTACTATAATACTGCTCCTATGTACAAGAATATAACTACTATAATACTGCCCCTATGTACAAGAATATATCTACTATAATACTGCTCCTATGTACAAGAATATATCTACTATAATACTGCCCCCTATGTACAAAAATATAACTACTATAATACTGCCCCTATGTACAAGAATATAACTACTATAATACTAACCCCCTATGTACAAGAATATAACTACTATAATACTGCCTCCTATGTACAAGAATATAACTACTATAATACTGATCCTATGCACAAGAATATAACTAATACTGCACCTATGTACAAGAATATAACTACTATAATACTGCTCCTATGTACAAGAATATATCTACTATAATACTGCTCCTATGTACAAGAATATATCTACTATAATACTGCCCCTATGTACAAGAATATAACTACTATAATACTGCCCCCTATGTACAAGAATATAACTACTATAATACTGATCCTATGCACAAGAATATAACTAATACTGCACCTATGTACAAGAATAAAACTACTATAATACTGCCCCTATGTACAAGAATATAACTACTATAATACTGATCCTATGCACAAGAATATAACTACTATAATACTGCCCCTATGTACAAGAACATGACTACTATAATACTGCCCCCTATGTACAAGAATATAACTACTATAATTCTGTTTCTGTGTACAAGAATATAACTACTATAATACTGCTCCTGTGTACAAGAATATAACTACTATAATTCTGCTCCTGTGTACAAGAATATAACTACTATAATACTGCTCCCTATGTACAAGAATATAACTACTATAATACTGTCCCCTATGTACAAGAATATAACTACTATAATACTGCCCCCTATGTACTAGAAAATAACTACTATAATTCTGTCCCTATGTAGAATATAGCTAGTATAATACTGCCCCTATGTACAAGAATATAACTACTATAATTCTGCTCCTGTGTACAAGAATATAACTACTATAATACTGTCCCTATGTACAAGAATATAACTACTATAATACTGCCCCTATGTAGAAGAATATAACTACTATAATACTGCCCCCTATGTACAAGAATATAACTACTATAATACTGCCTCTATGTACAAGAATAGAACTAATACTGCTCCTATGTACAAGAATATAACTACTATAATACTGCCCCCTATGTAGAAGAATATAACTACTATAATACTGCTCCCTATGTAGAAGAATATAACTACTATAATTCTGCTCCTGTGTAGAAGAATATAACTACATAAATACTGCCCCTATGTAGAAGAATATAACTACTATAATACTGCTCCTGTGTACAAGAATATAACTACTATAATTCTGCTCCTGTGTACAAGAATATAACTACTATAATACTGCTCCCTATGTACAAGAATATAACTACTATAATACTGTCCCCTATGTACAAGAATATAACTACTATAATACTGCCCCCTATGTACTAGAAAATAACTACTATAATTCTGTCCCTATGTAGAATATAGCTAGTATAATACTGCCCCTATGTACAAGAATATAACTACTATAATACTGTCCCTATGTACAAGAATATAACTACTATAATACTGCCCCTATGTAGAAGAATATAACTACTATAATACTGCCCCCTATGTACAAGAATATAACTACTATAATACTGCCTCTATGTACAAGAATAGAACTAATACTGCTCCTATGTACAAGAATATAACTACTATGATACTGCCCCCTATGTAGAAGAATATAACTACTATAATACTGCTCCCTATGTAGAAGAATATAACTACTATAATTCTGCTCCTGTGTAGAAGAATATAACTACATAAATACTGCCCCTATGTAGAAGAATATAACTACTATAATACTGCTCCTATGTACAAGAATATAACTACTATAATTCTGCTCCTGTGTACAAGAATATAACTACTATAATTCTGCTCCTGTGTACAAGAATATAACTTCTATAATACTGCCCCCTATGTACAAGAATATAACTACTATAATACTGCCCCTATGTACAAGAATATAACTACTATAATACTGCTCCTATGTTCAAGATTGTAACTACTATAATACTGCCTCTATGTACAAGAATATAACTAATACTGCTCCTATGTACAAGAATATAACTACTATAATACTGCTCCTATGTACAAGAATATAACTACTATAATACTGCCCCCTATGTACAAGAATATAACTACTATAATTCTGCTCCTGTGTAGAAGAATATAACTGCAATAATACTGCCCCTATGTAGAAGAATATAGCTACTATAATACTGACCCTATGTACAAGAATATAACTACTATAATTCTGCTCCTGTGTACAAGAATATAACTACTATAATTCTGCTCCTGTGTACAAGAATATAACTTCTATAATACTGCCCCCTATGTATAAGAATATAACTACTATAATACTGCCACTATGTACAAGAATATAACTACTATAATACTGCCCCCTATGTACAAGAATATAACTACTATAATACTGCCCCTATGTAGAAGAATATAACTACTATAATACTGCTCCTATGTAGAAGAATATAACTACTATAATACTGCTCCTATGTACAAGAATATAACTACTATAATACTGATCCTATGCACAAGAATATAACTACTATATGTCGCGTGGACCCGTCCTGTGTGACACGGCTCGCAGGCCGGTAACTAAAACAACAGGACAAGGGGTAGGGAAACAGTTACAACGGTGGGCCCTGCGATAGGGAAAGGGGACGTGGAGACCTCCTGCACTCCCCTGAGTCAGTGTCCCTAACGCTCCTAATGTTCCCTATGCCGGTTCCGCACTGGGCGCCGATCAGGAACCTGTCTCCCTAGCACACCCTACACCTATCCCATGCTAGGGAGCTGGGTGGCGCAGGCACTGGCCCCACCGCTGTACTAATACACACTAAGGAAAAAGCACAAACAGGGAGACATCATTTAGCTTTACTCTGTTGCTCTTATTCCTGGCAACAGAGTCCACCACCAGCATGCAGCTCTCCCGAATCGCTGCCACCAAGCTCTGTCAGAGCTAAGGAAATCCCCTATGACTCCTTTCACACCAGGCTAAGACAGTGCTGCAAGGAACGCTCTCCAGCGCCTTCCTCCACCAAGGATGGTTGAAATGAACACTATCACCAACACTGATTGCAACACCTGTGACTCTTATTGCAGAGCCAGCAATCACACCTGCATAATAATAATATGCACTTAACTAAAGAAACTAGAGTGCAATGACGCTCACCACCACCGGGGGCAAACTTAGAACAAACGGCACCACAGTGCAAAAATCCTAATGGCCACCGGGGGGGCAAAAACCAACCTTAAGCATAGCTTAGGGAAAAAAAAAGGTTACCTGTGCTTTTAATATGTCCTGATCCAGCATGGATCATGACACTATAATACGGCTCCTATGTACAAGAATATGATTACTATAATACTGGTCCTATGTACAAGAATATAACTACTATAATACTGCTCCTATGTCCAAGAATATAACTACTATAATACTGCCCCCTATGTACAAGAGTAGAACTACTATAATACTCCAATATGCAAGACTATAGCTACTATAATACTGCCCCTATGTACAAGAATATAACTACTATAATACTGCTCCTATGTTCAAGATTATAACTACTATAATACTGCCCCCTATATACAAGAATATAACTAATACTGCCCCTATGTACTAGAATATAACTACTATAATACTGCCTCTATGTACAAGAATATAACTAATACTGCTCCTATGTAGAAGAATATAACTACTATAATACTGCTCCTATGTAGAAGAAGATAACTACTATAATACTGCTCCTATGTACAAGAATATAACTACTATAATACTGCCCCCTATGTAGAAGAATGTAACTACTGTAATTCTGCTCCTGTGTAGAAGAATATAACTACAATAATACTGCCCCTATGTAGAAGAATATAACTACTATAATACTGGTCCTATGTCCAAGAATATAACTACTATAATACTGCCCCCTATGTACAAGAATAGAACTATAATACTCCAATATGCAAGACTATAGCTACTATAATACTGCCCCTATGTACAAGAATATAACGACTATAATACTGCCCCTATATACAAGAATATAACTGCTATAATGCTGCCCCTATATAAAAGATCTATAACTACTATAATACTGCCCCCTGTGTACAAGAATATAACTACTATAATACTGCCCCCTGTGTACAAGAATATAACTACTATAATACTGCCCTTATGTACATGAATATAACTACTATAATACTGCCCCTATGTACAAGAATATAACTATAATACTGCCCCTATGTACAAGAATACAACTGCTATAATACTGCCCCTATATACAAGAATACAACTACTATAATACTGCTCTTATGTACAAGAATATAACTACTATAATACTGCTCCTATGTACAAGAATATAACTACTATAATACTGCCCCCTATGTACAAGAATATAACTACTATAATACTACTATGTACAAGAATATAACTACTATAATACTGCCCCCTATGTACAAGAGTATAGCTACTATAATACTGCTCCTATGTACAAGAATATAAATACTATAATACTGCTCCTATGTACAAGGATGTAACTATTATAATACTGCCCCCTATGTACAAGAATATAACTACTGTAATACTGCCCCCTATGTTCAAGAGTATAACTACTATAATACTGCTCCTATGTACAAGAATATAAATACTATAATACTTATATGTACAAGAATGTAACTACTATAATACTGCCCCTATGTACAAGAATATAACTAATACTGCACCTATGTACATGAATATAACTACTATAATACTGTCCCGTATGTACAAGAATATAACTACTATAATACTGCTATGTACAAGAATAGCATTACTATAATACTGCTCCTATGTACAAGAATAGAACTACTATAACACTGCTCCTATGTACAAGAATAGAACTACTATAATACTGCCCCTATGAACAAGAATATAACTACTATAATACTGCCCCTATGTAGAAGAATAAAACTGCTATAATACTGATCCTATGTACAAGAATGTATCTACTATAATACTGCTCCTATGTTCAAGAATATAACTACTATAATACTGCCCCTATGTACAAGAATATAACTACTATAATACTGCCCCTATGTAGAAGAATAAAACTGCTATAATACTGATCCTATGTACAAGAATGTATCTACTATAATACTGCTCCTATGTACAAGAATATAACTACTATAATACTGCTCCTATGTACAAGAATATAACTACTATAACACTGCCCCTATATACAAGAATATAACTACTATAATACTGCTCCTATGTACAAGAATGTAACTACTATATTACTGACCTTATGTACAAGAATATTACTACTATAATACTGCCCCTATCTACAAGAATATAACTACTATAATAGTGCCCCTATGTAGAGGAATAGAACTGCTATAATTCTGACCCTATGTACAAGAATATAACTACTACAATACTGCTCCTATGTATAAGAATATACAGTAACTACTATAATAGTGTCCCTATGTACAAGAATAGAACTACTGTAATAGTGCCCCTATGTACACAAATAGAACTACTATAATAGTGCCCCTATGTACAAGAGTAGAACTACTATAATAGTGCCCCTATGTACAAGAATAGAACTATAATAGTGCTTCTATGTACAAGAATAGAACTACTATAATAGTGCCCCTATGTACAAGAATAGAACTACTATAATACTGCCCCTATGTACAAGAATATAACTACTATAATACTGCCTCCTATATACAAGAATATAACTACTATAATACTGCCCCTATGTACAAGAATAGAACTGCTATAATACTGCCCCCTACGTAGAAGAATAGAACTGCTATAATACTGCCCCCTACGTAGAAGAATAAAACTGCTATAATACTGCCCCCTACGTAGAAGAATAAAACTGCTATAATACTGCCCCCTACATAGAAGAATAAAACTGCTATAATACTGCCCCCTACGTAGAAGAATAAAACTGCTATAATACTGCCCCCTATGTAGAAGAATAAAATGCTATAATGTGTTGCATTGTATGTTAGAAAAGCGTATATCTGCACAGAGATCTAAGCTTCAGAGACTGGGAGTTCTGTGGAAACTGGGTAAGAATACAAGGAGAGAACGGAAAGGACACCGATATGGATGAACTCTTTATGCATCAAATGGCCAAGTTCTCCAAAAAATATGACATAGTTGTCATGGGAGATTTCAACTATCCAGACATTTGTTGGGAATCTCTCTCAGACAAAACTAACAGGTCAAGGAAATTCTTATCCTCTCTTGCTGACAACTTTATCTTCCAAAAGGTAAGGGAGAAAACAAGGGGAACTACTACCTTGGATCTAATCCTTATAAACAGGGAGGAAATGGTTGAGGAGGTAAAAGTGGCTGAGACCCTAGGAGGTAGAGACCGTGCTATTTTAGAATTTTGGATAACTAGAGTAGGAAAACCTGTGAGGACTAAAACGTCAAGGTTAGATTTCAGAAAGGCAGATTTTAAGGGATCCAATGGCTGGATATCCTTAAGGACAAAACTGTCCAGGAAGGATGGGAAATCTTGAAAAATGAGATTCTCAAAGCACAATCGTTAACAATTCTGAAAATGGGAAGAATACGAAGCATTTAAGGAAACCAGGATGGATGAACACAGAACTTAGACACTTGCTAAAAAGGGTGAAAGAAATGTTTATTAAAGGGAAAGAGAGGCATATCTAAAGAAGAGTATAATGCTGTCTGCAGAACCTGCAGGGCACAAATCAGATTAACTAAAGCGGACAATGAATTGAGGTTTTCAAGAGATGTCAAAAGCAATAAAAAAGGATTTTGGGGATATGTCAAAAGTAAAAGAAAAGTCAAAGATGCTATAGGATTTTTACAAGATGAAAATGATGAAATGGTAAGACAGGATGTTGAGAAGGCCAAACTTTTAAATTCCTATTTTGCATCTGTTTTCTCTCAGAAAGGAAATGCAACATCAACTGATCTTCACTGTCCTCTGTCCTATTACGGGAATAGAAGAATCCAGGATATCTAGAAACAGAAAGATAGTGAGAAAACACTTAGCTAACCTAAATGAATTCAAGTCTTCAGGTCCAGATGAATTACACCCCAGAGAACTGAAGGAGATAGCAGAAATTTTTTAACCCCTCTCCATAATCTTTGAAAATTCTTGGAGAACAGGAGAAGTCCCAGAAGACTGGAGAAGAGCAAATGTTGCACCTATCTTCAAAAAGGGGAAGAAGGTGGACCCAGGCAACTATAGGCCGGTGTGTCTGACTTCTATACTGGGAAAGATCTTTGAGCAAATTATTAAACAACATGTATGTACGTACCTGGATAAGAGTGAAGTGATTAAACAGAGTCAGCAACTAAGTCATGTCAGACTAACTTAATTTCCTTCTATGACAGAATCACTGATTGGGTGGATCAGGGATATGCTGTAGATGTAATATATCTTGACTTCAGCAAAGCATTTGACAAAGTCTCTCATACAATCCTTATTGAAAAAATGACTAAGTATGGAATGGACAAGGCAACTGTTAGGTGGATTCATAACTGGCTTAGTGATCGGACCCAAAGAGTGGTCGTAAATGGCTGCACATCCAGTTGGAAGAATGTCTCAAGTGGGGTACCACAGGGCTCTGTATTGTTCAACATCTTTATCAACGATTTAGATGAAGGAATTGAGGGTAAACTGATTAAATTTGCTGATGACACAAAGCTAGGAGGGATAGCTAATACTAGAGGAGAGAGAGAGAGGATTCAAAAGGATATAAATAAACTGGAGCAGTGGGCAGCAACTAACAGAATGGTTTTTAACGGGAAAAAAGCAAAGTACTACATCTGGGCAATAAAAATGAATAAAGCATATACAGAATGGGAGGAATAGGGCTAAGCAACAGCACATGTGAAAAAGACTTGGGTATACTAATAGATCACAGACTGAATATGAGTCAACAGTGTGACGCAGCAGCAAAAAAGGGATGTATTAACAATATGTAGGGATAAAATGGATGTACAATTCTGGGATGTATTAACAGAAGCATACAGTCTAGATCACGTGAAGTCATTATTGCCCTCTACTCCTCTTTGGTCAGACCTCATCTGGAATACTGTGTCCAGTTTTGGGCACCACGTTTTAAAAGACACATCAACAAACTGGAGCAAGTTCAGAAAGGAGTTACCAGAATGGTGACCGGTCTGCAAACCCTGTCTTATGAGGAAAGGTTGCATGATTTGGGAATGTTTAGCTGCAAAAGAGAAGACTGAGAGGAGACTTAATAGCTGTCTACAAATATCTATAGGGCTGTCACATTGTAGAAGGATCAACTTTATTCTCATTTGCACAAGGAAAGACTAGAAGCAATGGGATGAAACTGAATGGGAGGAGACACAGATTAGATACTAGAAAAAACTTTTTGACTGACAGTGTGATCAATGAGTGTAACAGGCGTCCACGAGAAGTGGTGAGTTCTCCTTCAATAGAAGTCTTCAAACAGAGGCTGGACAGACATCTGTCTGGGATGATTTAGTGAATCCTGCTTTGAGCAGGGGGTTGAACCAGATGGCCCAGGAGGTCCCTTCCAACTCTACAATTCTATAATACTGCCCCTATATACAAGAATATAACTACTATAATACTGCCCCCATGTACACGAATATAACTAATACTGCCCCCATGTACAAGAATATAACTACTATAATACTGCCCCCATGTACAAGAATATAACTACTATAATACTGTCTCCATGTACAAGGATATAACTACTATAATACTGCCCCCTATGTACACGAATATACTATAATACTGCTCCCTATGTACAAGAATATAACTATAATACTGTCTCTATGTACAAGAATATAACTACTATAATACTGCACCATATGTACAAGAATATAACTACTATAATACTGCCCCCTATGTACAAGAATATAACTACTGTAATACTGCTCCTATGTACAAGAATATAGCTACTATAATACTGTCTCTATTTTCAAGAATATAACTACTATAATACTGCCCCTATGTACAAGAATATAACTACTATAATACTGCCCCTATGTACAAGAATATAACTCCTATAATACTGCTCCTATGTACAAGAATATAACTGCTATAATACTGCTCCTATGTACAAGAATATAACTGCTATAATACTGCACCCTATGTACAAGAATATAACTACTATAATACTGCACCCTATGTACAAGAATATAACTACTATAATACTGCACCCTATGTACAAGAATATAACTATAATACTGCCCCCTATGTACAAGAATATAACTGCTATAATACTGCTCCTATGTACAAGAATATAACTGCTATAATACTGCTCCTATGTACAAGAATATAACTACTATAATACTGCCCCCTATGTACAAGAATATAACTACTATAATACTGCTCCCTATGTACAAGAATATAACTACTATAATACTGCCCCCTATGTACAAGAATATAACTACTGTAATACTGTCTCTATTTTCAGGAATATAACTACTATAATACTGCCCCCCTATGTACAAGAATATAACTACTATAATACTGCCCCCTATGTACAAGAATATAACTACTATAATACTGCCCCCTATGTACAAGAATATAACTACTATAATACTGCCCCCTATGTACAAGAATATAACTACTATAATACTGCTCCTATGTACAAGAATATAACTACTATAATACTGCCCCCATGTACAAGAATATAACTACTATAATACTGCCCCCATGTACAAGAATATAACTACTATAATACTGCCCCCATGTACAAGAATATAACTACTATAATACTGCCCCTATGTACAAGAATATAACTACTATAATACTGCCCCCTATGTACAAGAATATAACTACTATAATACTGCTCCCATGTACAAGAATATAACTACTATAATACTGCTCCTATGTACAAGAATATAACTACTATAATACTGCTCCCATGTACAAGAATATAACTACTATAATACTGCCCCTATGTACAAGAATATAACTACTATAATACTGCCCCCTATGTACAAGAATATAGCTACTATAATACTGCTCCCATGTACAAGAATATAACTACTATAATACTGCTCCCATGTACAAGAATATAACTACTATAATACTGCTCCCATGTACAAGAATATAACTACTATAATACTGCTCCCATGTACAAGAATATAACTACTATAATACTGCTCCCATGTACAAGAATATAACTACTATAATACTGCTCCCATGTACAAGAATATAACTACTATAATACTGCTCCCATGTACAAGAATATAACTACTATAATACTGCTCCCATGTACAAGAATATAACTACTATAATACTGTTCCCATGTACAAGAATATAACTACTATAATACTGCTCCTATATACAAGAATATAACTACTACTAGATGGAGGCCAGATGCTATGGCATCGGGAGGGCGGTAATGTCACGATGGCAGCAGGCTTTGCAGCATAGAATCTCTCCCCCCATGTGCTCACCCACCTATCCACTCTCTCTTTCCCCATGTGCTGACTTCTCCCGTCTGTGCTCTCTTCTTTGACCTGTCTACCCCATGTGCTCTCCCCCTTGTCTGCTTTCTCCTTCCTGTGTTTTCTCCCCTGTGCTGTCTCTCTCACCCCTGTGTCTGACTGTACAGAACATACCACAGCTCCTGGGCAGGGGAGAAAGCAAAATACATTACAGCAGGAGATCGCAGAGGATACATTTTGTGAGGTAAAATATTGTTTATAAACAGTCAGTGAAATATTTTACCTCACAAAATGTATCCTCTGTGTTCCACTGCTGTAATGTCAGTGTTGTCTTTTGCTTCCTCCCCTGCCCAGGGGATGTGGTATGTTCTGTACACGGTCAGACACAGACCATTTCTAAAATGAACTTTTGTTCGTGGGAAAACCCCTTTAATGTGACCGGCCTCCTCTGCCTGTAGACATGTCGCCCATCTGCCACTGGGATCAGCCGAATGATTCACTGCGCCTGCGTGGAATTCACGTAGGCGCAGTGCGACAGTGTTCCGCGTAAGAGGCTGCGTGAGTGTGTGTTTGTGGTGCGACTGTGTTCTGCTGGTGGTACCGTGCAAGAGGCTACGTGAGTGTGAGTGGTGTGACGGTGTATAGAATGTGTGTGGTGTGACGGTGTTCCGCTGGTGGTACTGCACAATAGGTTGGTACCAGCAGCAGTTTCCATATTGGGACACCCATCACTTGGGTGTCCCAATATGGCGGTCGGTGAACTTCCTCCGCTTGGAATTCTGGGATACGGTGACATCTGGACAGAACAGGAAATGAAAACATTACAAGGCAATTATATAAATAGTTATATTCCTGTACATAGGGGATAGTGTTATTATAATACTGCCCCTATGTACGAGAATGAAACTGCTCTAATACGGCTGCTATAAATAATCCATATAATAGTGACGGTGTCTCAGTATGGAAACTGCTGCTGCTGTTACCAACCTATTGCGCGGTACCACCAGCGGAACACCGTCGCACCACACACACACACACACACTCTCTATACTCCGTATGCACCACACACAGTCTCATTCTCTCAGCCTCTTGCGCGGTACCACCAGCGGAACACCGTCGCACCCCACACACACACACATTCTCTATACTCCGTATGCACCACACACTCAGTCTCATTCTCTCAGCCTCTTGCGCGGTACCATCAGCGGAACACCGTCGCACCCCACACACACATTCTCTATACTCCGTATGCACCACACACTCAGTCTCATTCTCTTAGCCTCTTGCGCGGTACCACCAGCGGAACACCGTCGCACTGCGCCTGTGTGAATTCCGCGCAGGCGCAGTGAATCATTCGGCTGATCTCGGCGGCAGATCTGCGACGTGTCTACAGGCAGAGGAAGCCGGTCACATTAAAGGGGCTTTCCCATGAACGTTCATTTTAAAAATTGTCTGTGTCTGGCCGTGTACGGAGCATACCACATCTCCTGGGCGGGGGAGGAAGCAAAAGACAATACTGACATTACAGCAGGAGATCGCAGAGGATACATTTTGTGAGGTAAAATATTTCACTGACCGTTTATAAACAATATTTTACCTCAGAAAATGAATCCTCTGCGATCTCCTGCTGTAATGTCAGTATTGTGTTTTGCTTCCTCCCCTGCCCAGGAGCCGTGGTATGCTCCGTACACGGTCAGATACAGGGGTGAGAAAGCCAGCACAGGGGGGAGACAGCTCAAACGGGACAGCACATGAGGGGAGAACACAGCACAGGAAGGAGAGAGACAGCAGACAAGGGGGAGAGCACATGGGGTAGACAGGTCAAAGAAGAGCACAGACGGGAGAAGTCAGCACATGGGGGGAGAGATTCTCGACGCCGCAAAGCCTGCTGCCATCGTGACACTACCGCCCTCCTGAGGTGACAGCATCCGGCCTCCATCTTGTGTATATGATATAATACTGGATGCCATTTGCATCTTTACAATAAATTACATTTTATTTGGGTGATTATAAATTACAGGAAGTTGGAGAAACATTTGATCTGACAGCGTTCGGGAATGGCGGTATTATCTGTACAATGGTTGTGCACTATTACAGAGGTATATCAGCATATAGGTAAGATACTGGAGCGTATTCCTCTCCTCAGCTTTCAGTTTCCTTAATTCTAAAGTGACATTTTTGCCACCTGGAAAATACAAAAAACCCTTCAATCCTATGTACAGTAATGTGCAGCGGAGGGGTCTTCTGTCTTCAACACAGCCGGTCCATTGTATGAGAAGAGACCGGGGAGGTCTGGGAGACGTGACCGTGAGGTTGTGACACCACAGACTGATGAGCGGCGACAGAACATCAGAATCTGAACGTAATAATACTGATAGAACGGAGCGGATACGGATAGAGATGGTCTGCTGTGTGAGTGTTTGATAATGTGATCACATGGATCCATTCCCTCTATTCATGTGATCACCTAGCCCCTCCTCTGATCTGGTGGTCACATAGGCCCCTCCTCTCTTATCCAATGATCAGGTAGGCCCCTCTCTGATCCTGTGATCAATTAGGCCCCTCCTCTCTTATCCGATGATCATGGAGGCCCCTGCCCTCTCTGATCCTGTGGTCACACAGGCCCCTGCCCTCTCTGATCCTGTGGTCACACAGGCCCCTCCCTTCTAATTCCTGTGGTCACACAGGCCCCTCCCTTCTAATTCCTGTGGTCACACAGGCCCCTCCCTTCTAATTCCTGTGGTCACACAGGCCCCTCCTCTCTGATCCTGTGGTCACACAGGCCCCTCCCTTCTAGATCCTGTGGTCACACAGGCCCCTCCCTTCTAGATCCTGTGGTCACACAGGCCCCTCCCTTCTAGATCCTGTGGTCACACAGGCCCCTCCCTTCTAGATCCTGTGGTCACACAGGCCCCTCCCTTCTAGATCCTGTGGTCACACAGGCCCCTCCCTTCTAGATCCTGTGGTCACACAGGCCCCTCCACTCTGATCCCGTGGTCACACAGGCCCCTCCACTCTGATCCCGTGGTCACACAGGCCCCTCCACTCTGATCCTGTGGTCACACAGGCCCCTCCACTCTGATCCTGTGGTCACACAGGCCCCTCCTTGCTCACTCAGATGACGCCACCCAGCTCTCCCTGCTCACAAACAGAAAATATCAAATGGTAAGTGGGAGGAGCTTACTTCGAGGGGCATTTAGGGGATGCAATATCAAACATTTTCTAGACTTGTTTGGGTCGATGCTGTAACATAGGTTACTGGGGTAGCTTTTCACAATGGTGTAACATGAAAATGGGCACTATTGCCAGTATCAACCAATCACAGTGCAGATAGGGGTACGGCGTGTAAGCAGCGCTGTGACTGGTTGCTATAGGAGACTGGCTCTTATGGTAAACATTCTCTTTGGTTTTATGAACCGTTGGACGTGTCGCCATCTGGAGGCCGCGGGAGTCCTGGACGCAGTCACTTCTCTACAGAATCATCCTACAGGAAGAGAAGTAAAACTGGCAGATGGGTGACAACTGTGGAGGCCGCCATCTTGGCCTCGGTCTCAGGCGGAAGGAACTGTTCCAGCCAGACGTTTGGTCGCCCTCGTAGTCCGGACCTCAATAACATCCGTATTTTGGCAATTTACGTCGGCGTCCATCTGTGGCTTTATCCGCCACCGGCCGACATTTTATTATCTCAGTTACTTAGAACAGATTTGTCTTAAGAGCATTTGGCTTCCGATGAAAAGTGGAGAGAACTCCGGCGAAGGGTCCGGGCACGGCGTCCGCAGGCTGCCAGGCTTTTAGCAGGTCCGCGGTGCTGGGGCTGCTGCTGGTGGGGACGCCTGACCACACCGGGGGCTTCAGGATCTGACTGGGGTGAGTGGGGGGTACCAGGCTCACCCCCGTGCCTGGGCTGGGACTCAGGCTGCCCCCTGGACTGTTCAGGCTGGCAGCGGTTGGAAGGGACGCCGTGCTGTCTGGGGTGGGGCTGCAGTTAGATTCCTTGGACTCATCATCCTCGGATGAAGATCTCTGGTCAGATTTTTTACCGTTGCTTCCTCCATTACTGCCACTTTTAGAATTTGCTGCTCGTTCTTGCTTACGAAATTTAGCTCTTCTGTTCTGGAACCAAACCTGAGAACAGAGAAAGAAATCGCAATGACTCCACCGGCAGAATAGTGAGTGCAGCTCTGGGGTATAATACAGGATGTAACTCAGGATAAGTAATGTATGTACACAGTGACTGCACCAGCAGAATAGTGAGTGCAGCTCTGGGGTATAATACAGAATGTAACTCGGGATCAGTAATATAATGTATGTACACAGTGACTCCACCAGCAGAATAGTGAGTGCAGCTCTGGAGTATAATACAGGATGTAACACAGGATCAGTAATGTATGTACACAGTGACTGCACCAGCAGAATAGTGAGTACAGCTCTGGAGTATAATACAGGATGTAACTCAGGATCAGTAATATAATGTATGTACACAGTGACTGCACCAGCAGAATAGTGAGTGCAGCTCTGGAGTATAATACAGGATCAGTAATGTAATGTATGTACACGTGACTGCACCAGTAGAATAGTGAGTGCAGCTCTGGGGTATAATACAGGATGTAACTCAGGATCAGTAATGTAATGTATGTATACAGTGACTGCACCAGCAGAATAGTGAGTGCAGCTCTGGAGTATAATACAGGATGTAACTCAGGATCAGTAATGTAATGTATGTACACAGTGACTGCACCAGCAGAATAGTGAGTGCAGCTCTGGGGTATAATACAGGATGTAACTCAGGATCAGTAATGTATGTACACAGTGACTGTACCAGCAGAATAGTGAGTGCAGCTCTGGAGTATAATACAAGATCTATAATATATTAATATGTGTACAGTGAATCTAATGTGATATTTATTCTACTCTATATATGAACTATTAAGGGTGTCCTAATTTAAACCCTTCCCTCCCACTGTCCTTGATCGTTACCTGCACCCGGGCCTCAGTGAGGTCGATCTTGAGTGCCAGCTCCTCTCGGGTGTAAATATCCGGGTAGTGCGTTTCGGCAAACACCCTCTCCAATTCTTTCAGTTGGGAGCTGGTGAAAGTCGTTCGGATTCTCCGCTGTTTCCGCTTCTCATTGATACTGGATGGGTCGGAGAAGAACTTGTAGGGCACTGGGTGAAGAAAGGGAAAGGTCAGACCAGGCAGTGATCACAAAACACATCGCACATGTAATGTGACATTACAGGACATTTCTTCATGGTTATTGACAGATAGAG
The DNA here is from genome assembly GCF_039654945.1 of Dendrobates tinctorius. NCBI lineage: Eukaryota > Metazoa > Chordata > Amphibia > Anura > Dendrobatidae > Dendrobates > Dendrobates tinctorius. Next base: position 3,765,924 of record NW_027361824.1, read on the forward strand.
ATGTCCCACTGTAACCCATTACACCAGAGCTGGGCAAAATGCGGCCCACGGGCCACATCCGGCCCTTTGGCTGTTCCAGGCAGCTCCTTCTTCCACCAGTGTGTGAGACAGATGACATTACATAATTTCTGTGCTGAGTCAAGTGCACAGGAGAACAGAGCAGAGCACCGTGGAATGGGAGCGAGCTGAGTAGGTGTTGGGTTTTTTTTTCATAAATGTATGGCATGTAAATAGGAGGCTATGTGAGGGCTCACACTGTACATAGGGAGGCTATGTGGGGACTCACACTGTATATAGGGAGGCTAGGTGGGGACTCACACTGTATATAGGGAGGCTAGGTGGGGACTCACACTGTACATAGGGAGGCTAGGTGGGGACTCACACTGTATACAGTGAGGCTATGTGGTGACTCACACTGTATAGCAGGTGGAGGCGTTGGTCTGCTTCTGTCACCAAAATGTACCTTTCATGTTATCCCTCAACTACCCTCACTAGTCTTCCCTTCTTTTGAGGTCCATGCCGTCAGACTCTACACCCCCTTCTCCATGCGAGTGGCGGTGGTGTATCGTCCTCCCATCAGTTCCTGGATCATTTTGCCACTTGGCTTCTACATTTTCTCTCCTGTGACATCCCTACCATCATCATGGGCGATTTCAACATCCCCATTGCTCTTCCCCTCTCCCCATCTGCTACTCTCCTTTTATCTCTAACCTCCTCGTTTGGCCTTTCGCAGCTTACTAATTCTCCAACGCATGAAGACGGAAACTCCCTCGACTTGGTCTTCTCTCGGCTTTGTGCAGTGGATGATTTCACAAACTCCCCTCTCCCGCTCTCTGACCACAATCTTCTTTCCTTCTCTATAAAGAACTGCCAGGCTGCTCAGGTCACCCCCACTGTCCAGACTTATAGAAACATACAGCCCATTAACACCCAGAAACTTATGAAGAACTTGCAGTCATCATTGGCCCCTATCTCCTCCCTCTCATGTCCTGATTCTGCATTGAAGCATTACAATGAAACACTTCAAAGTGCCCTGGATGAATTTTCACCTCCTATAAATAGAACACGACACAGACGGCGACAACCCTGGCACACCCTGCAAACACGTTTCCTGCAGCGGTGCTCCAGGTGCGCCGAACATCTGTGGAGAAAATCCAATCTGCACGAAGATTTCATCCAATATAAGTTTATGCTTAGAACATACAACACTGCCCTTCACCTCTCCAAACAAACCTATTTCACCACCCTCATCACCTCACTGTCCAATAACCCGAAACGTCTCTTTGACACTTTTCATTCTCTACTCAACCCAAGAGTGCAGGCCCCAACCACGGAGCTCCGAGCTGAAGATCTGGCCAATTACTTCAAAGAAAAAATTGACCAGATCCGAAAGGAAATTATCTCCCAATCCCCTCATACCATGCACTGTCCTCCCTCCCCCACTGCATCTAGCTCACTCTCTGATTTTGAACCAGTCACAGAAGAAGAAGTAAGCAGGCTCCTTGCATCTTCTCGCCCAACCACTTGCACCAGTGACCCATTTCCGTCACATCTCCTCCAGTCCCTTTCCCCTGCTGTCACCCCTCACCTAACTAAAATATTTAACCTCTCTCTCTCTTCTAGTATTTTTCCCTCCTCATTTAAGCATGCCATCATACATCCACTACTTAAACCATCCCTCGACCAAAACTGTGCCGCTAACTATAGACCTGTCTCTAATCTTCCCTTCATCTCTAAACTCCTGGAACGCCTGGTCAACTCCCGTTTTATCCGCTATCTCTCTGATAACTCTCTTCTCGACCCTCTCCAATCCGGTTTCCGCTCTTTACACTCTACTGAAACTGCACTTACTAAAGTCTCTAATGATCGACTAACAGCTAAATCTAATGGTCATTACTCCATGCTAATTCTCTTGGATCTCTCTGCAGCATTCGACACTGGATCACCAGCTCCTCCTCACTATGCTCCGCTCCATTGGCCTCAAGGACACCGTTCTCTCCTGGTTCTCCTCCTATCTCTCTGACCGCTCCTTTACTGTATCTTTTGCTGGTTCCTCCTCCTCTCACCTTCCCCTTACTTTTGGGGTCCCCCAAGGATCGGTTCTATGCCCCCTCCTCTTCTCCTTGTATACTGCCCCTATTGGTCAAACAATCAGTAGATTTGGTTTCCAGTACCATCTCTATGCTGATGACACCCAATTATACGCTTCTTCTCCTGACATCACGCCAGCCTTTCTAGAAAACACCGGCGATTGTCTAAACGCTGTGTCTAATATGTCCTCACTATATCTGAAACTGAACCTGTCAAAGACTGAACTCCTGGCGTTTCCTCCCGCTACTAATGTACCTACACCCGACATTGCTATTTCTGTGTGTGGTTCCACTATTACTCCCCAGCAACATGCCCGCTGTCTTGGGGTCATACTTGATTCTGAGCTTTCCTTTGCCCCCCACATTCGATCACTGGCTCGCTCTTGTTATCTGCACCTCAAAAACATTTCTAGAATTCGACCTTTTCTTACTTTTGACTCTGCAAAAACTCTGTTTCTCTTATTCATTCTCGTCTCGACTATTGTAACTCTCTTCTAATCGGTCTCCCTCTTACAAAACTCTCCCCTCTCCAATCTGTCTTGAATGCTGCAGCCAGGATCATATTCCTCACCAATCGTTACACAGATGCCTCTACCTTGTGCCAGTCCTTACACTGGCTACCCATCCACTCCAGAATCCAGTACAAACTTATTACCCTCACCCACAAAGCTCTCCATGACTCAGCACCACCCTACATCTCCTCCCTTGTTTCAGTCTACCACCCTACCCGCACCCTCCGTTCTGCTGATGACCTGAGGTTAGTATCCTCGATAATCAGAACCTCCCACTCCCGTCTCCAAGACTTTACACGTGCTGCGCCAATTCTTTGGAATGCACTTTCCAGGTCAATACGATTAGTCCCCAATCCCCACAATTTTAAGCGTGCCCTGAAAACGCATTTATTCAGACTGGCCTATCGCCTCAACACATTAACCTAATCTATCCCTGTGTGGCACAGCCAAAAGTTTTACCATAACCAGGTTCCCCGCATCATGTTCCCACATGCTTTATGCATCCATTAGCCCTCTGTGTCTGTACTGTTACACACGTAACATTATGGCTGGTCCATACAATCAGGGCAACTGTTACCACCCACCTTTCGTGTCTCCCTCTTTCCTCATAGACTGTAAGCTTGCGAGCAGGGCCCTCATTCCTCTTGGTATCTGTTATGATCTATGTGATTATTGTTATGCTGTAATGTCTATTGTCTGTACAAGTCCCCTCCGAAATGTAAAGTGCTGCGGAATATGTCGGCGCTATAGAAATAAAATGTATTATTATTATATAGGAGGCTATGTGAGGGCTCACACTGTATATAGGGAGGCTATGTGAGGGCCCACACTGTATATATGAGGCTGTGTGAGAACATACATTTATATAGGTGACTATGTGAGGGCTCACACTGTATAGAGGAGGCTATGTGAGGGCTCACACCATGTAAAAGGCTATGTGAGGGCTCACACTGCATATAGGGTTGCTATGTGGGGCCTCACTGTATACAGGTAGGCTTTGTGGAGGCTCACACTGTAGATAGGCGGTAATGTGGGGTCTTTCACTGTATAAAGGGGGGGGCTCTTTGTATATATGGGCTGTGTGTGGTCTTAAACGTTATATAAGGAGGGTTTGTGCAAGGTCATACTGTGTACAAGGGGATGTAAACACCATTCTGCTCAATATTAAGTGATACAATAAATGCTAATTTTAAAACTGAGCAGAATTAATTTTAGCCTATTGGTTTGGCTTCCACAACAGTCTTGATGCCTCATGTGGCCCATTGGAAAAATTAATTGACCACCCCTGCATTAAACTATTCCCTACTGATCTGGATTGTTATTAGTGTTGTGGTAAGTGTATCTAGTGCTGACCAGTCTCCTCCATTGACAGCATTTGGTCACCGCCCTTCACCTCCATTGTCAATATCTGGTCACTGCCCTGCGCCTTTATCACTTCTACTAGCCATACATCCCCTCTACTCTGGAACTCTCTACCCCAACATATCAGACTCTCACCTACCATGGAAACCTTCAAAATAACTCTGAAGACCGACCCCTTCCGACAAGCCCTACCACCTGCAGTAACCACCAAACGACCAGCTCTACCCTCGCCTACTGTATCCTCACCCGTCCCTTGTAGATTGTGAGCCCTCGCGGGCAGGGTCCTCTCTCATCCTGGACCAGTCGTGACTTGTACTGTTTAAGATTACATGTGAGCAGGGGTGTAACATAATAAAAACAAGTAAAGTAAAGCGCCATGGAATGAATGGTGCTATAATAATACTAGGTCACTTGCCCAAAGCCTGAGATGTAGGATTATAGTCCGGAGCGCCAGTAACCAGCTCCCTAGTAACAGAATCATTAATAGAACAACTGCTACAAAGGGGAAGTTATGGAAGACAATCTCATGTCAGGTCATACACCATCACAAGGCTTAGTGCAGCAAGACACAAGGCAGTTATACTGCATCAGCCAGGACTCTCCCAGGCAAAGATTCCACCGCAGACGGAAATTTCAAGATCCTCAAGCTCTTGTGAAGAAACACCAAGAAATAAGCAAACTGAGGACACTGGATGCAGTGATCAGACAAGAAACTTAGTGCAGCAGATGAGACATCGTATTACTTCCCCCTGAATGAGATGTCCAGCAGTGCCATCAGCTCAGGACGGGGAGCAGCGAGCAGGACCATCTCCAGCCATCTTCTGTGCAGAAAAGTCGTCTTCATAGAAAAATTGCTGCCAAATATCCCCATTGAACATTGACACAAGTGACTACGCAGGGAAATCTGGGGACGAGGGAGAAGACTAATGATAGCAGGTCTCCGGGCTGAGGAGTCACTGTGTGAAATATTCGGTCGTAACAGAATATTACGACCCAGGTCCAGCAGGTTGCATTTCAGTACATGGAGTTGGATCAGTGTCTGCCTGTATGTCTCAACATTGAGGACACCATTAATCCTGACCAAATCTATTGGGTAATATCAGGAGGGTGGACTGCAACCCCCAACATCCAGCCAAGGTGACTAAGAGCAAGGGGGTGATGATCAGAAGGATCCGCACAAGCCTCCTACAAGAAGACCTGGGGGTCAGTCCTCCAAGATATGTGAGTGTGGTTGCCAGATACTGACGACGGAAGCGGCGGGCGGTCGCCAGATATTGACGACGGAGGCGGCGGGCGGTTGCCAGATATTGACGACGGAGGCGGCGGGCGGTCGCCAGATACTGACGACGGAGGCGGCGGGCGGTCGCCAGATACTGACGACGGAGGCGACGGGCGGTCGCCAGATACTGACGACGGAGGCGACGGGCGGTCGCCAGATACTGACGACGGAGGCGACGGGCGGTCGCCAGATACTGACGACGGAGGTGACGGGTGGTCTTGTTATATTTCTCTTTTCTTCAGTCTCTTTGCATTTTGTTAGTTAATAATAATACTTTATTTTTATATAGCGCTAACATATTCCGCAGCGCTTTACAGTTTGCACATATTTTCATCACTGTCCCTGATGGGGCTCACAATCTAAATTCCCTATCAGTATGTTTTTTTGGAGTGTGGGAGGAAACCGGAGTGCCCGGAGGAAACCCACGCAAACACGGCGAGAACATACAAACTCCTTGCAGATGTTGTCCTTGGTGGGACTCGAACCCAGGACTCCAGCGCTGCAAGGCTGCAGTGCTAACCACTGAGCCACCCTGCTGTTAGTTGATAATAAACTATTAACCCTTTTGTGGCTGGCAGCTTCTCCCCCTGCCTCAGCCTTTTGCACAGGTGGGTCAGCTCCTGGTCTGGGTGGTTAGTCCTCTCCTGTCCATCATCTGATAAGTCTTTCCCCTGGATAATAGCCCCTCGCACAGCTGCAGTGCCGGAGCAGCGGGAGGTGACGGGCACATTCCACACCTCAGAATGGGGCGGCTGGATACAATGTGTCACTTCAAAGCGCGGCTCAGCCTCCCGGGGTCCGCACTGCTCTGCCACCTCCGTCCATACACCCGACCCCCTACAGCAGGACCCTCGTCCTCCCCCACACTCGGCCCTGACGCCCTGGATGTTGGGGGTGCTCAGGTCGGTCCTGGACAGGAGACCCCCAAACCCCCACGACAGAGAGCCGCGATCTCCTCCACTCCTATCACATATGACAATGCAGCGTCCAAACCATTATATCGTGATAGAATAGATGAAAAAGACATTATCGCGATATTCAGTGACGATGCATCGCTCTCCGGTAATTGATCTGGTGAGATGAGCTAAAGTCATTACAGTCTTCAGGATATTATATGTCAAGACTTATAATGTCATAACGCTACTGATTTATATCGCGATACATTGTGTTTTCTTGTTAAACGATTATTTGATCCGAAAATACTAAAGCAACAAAACCATATAATTATTATTATCACCATCAGCCTATAATAACGACAGGGAGACGTAATCACCCTACATTATCATCACTATTATCGCGATTGTTGTGCCTGCTACATCATATCGCCAGATTCAGGTGCCTTATAAATATCAAGGATCTTTCATTTTCCGATTATTTACTAACGATTTATTCTTATAAACGAGGTGCAGTCATCTCAGAAAACGTAATAATTACTATCGCAATGTGCGGGTTATGTGGGGCTATCGGGATATTATTCAAATATTTGTGAAACAATTGTTCTACCCTACAATGTTAAAAAGTGATAGAAATTATACCATAATATAATCTACATAGACTGATAACGAAATTTAGGTCACAGCTGTATCACGATATGGAGGTTTCTCTATCATGTAATAACATTGCAAGGAGTTTATTTGTACCCAGATATTTTAATATCGCGATATAGACTATTCTATAGATACTGATATTTTATAGAAAACAATCGCTTATCATTTTCAGCATCACAATCTAAATAAGCAAGATACTTTCATCTCATAAAAAGAAAAGCGCAACATAGTTATATCGCGATATAAGGATTTATTACGGAAAGCAGAATTTACCCAATTGCATGACATAATAATAAATTATTTTACCAAAGTTTGACATTAAGTTCTCCAGTTCTGTCCTGATGGGAGAAAATCTTTCTAAAATATGGAGAAGATTTAACTGGTAAAGATTGAGAGAAAATGATTCCTCCACGATGTGCACTACAGGGTTATCACGATATTACCAGGATTATTTTATAATGGCGGTAAAAATAGTTTTATTTTACAGGTTTGATAATGATGTCAGGATTTAATGTAGATGTAATTATTTCATCACTGTATTGTGTATAGCAATAAAGCAAATTACAAAAGCATCCTCCTAATATCGCGATTATAGACCTGATAGTTGGGCAGCAATTGATTTCGTAAATGAATTAGGTAATTATAGATATTATTATTTATTCTATTATTAATGAGGCTATAATTACTATTGTCCGAAATTGTAATTAATCGAAAAACACCGGATTAATATGTCGTGACATTTTAAACACTAATTTTGAAGATTTTATACACTGAATTTAGAAGAAAGCAACTGTAAAAACCGTCAGTCCCATGTAACCAACAAAACAGGAGAATAACATCCAGTAACCGGTCATAGTTGCCCTCAGTTGTGATATAAGGAGGTGAACCGATGTCAGCGAGTATTGCAAATGTCGCGACTGACTATTATTAGATCTCTATCCTGAGCTATTACCAGGCTCCAACAGTCACTGACACAAGAACTTGTAGAGAACTAATGACGGGATCACAGCGATCCAGTCTGCACATTCTATCGTGACATAGTTACAATATCCCGATGACTGTCGCAGTCTGCTCTGATGATTACACTTTATGACAAAAGGGAAGATTAATATCATCATTATTACATATCCACAGATATAGAAAAAATCCTGGACACCCCCCCCATGTACAGAGGAAAGACCCCGCACACACAGCCGTCCCCGCATATACCGCTTCCCCCGCACACACACAGCCGTCCCCGCATATACCGCTTCCCCAGCACACACACAGCCGTCCCCGCATATACCGCTTCCCCCGCACACACACAGCCGTCCCCGCATATACCGCTTCCCCCGCACACACACAGCCGTCCCCGCATATACCGCTTCCCCAGCACACACACAGCCGTCCCCGCATATACCGCTTCCCCCGCACACACACAGCCGTCCCCGCATATACCGCTTCCCCAGCACACACACAGCCGTCCCCGCATATACCGCTTCCCCCGCACACACACAGCCGTCCCCGCATATACCGCTTCCCCAGCACACACACAGCCGTCCCCGCATATACCGCTTCCCCCGCACACACACTTATGGGTACAGGGGTGGTCCCGGCAGACTCCGGGTCTCACCTGTGGAGTAGGGCGAGGGCTGGTGGTCGCGCAGGCCGCCCAGGGTGCAGCTGGCCGGGGTGAGCGGGGGGCAGCCGGGGCTGGCGGCGGAGAAGCTGCTGCGGATCGGGGTGTACTGGAAGGAGCCGGCCTGGCTGCAGCTGCTGTACTCGGCATAGGCGGACGCCTCCATGGCGGCCATGCACGAGTCGTAGGAGTTCAGGTAGGAGTAATCCATGGCGGACATGCTGCTCTGCCCCAGCGCCCCGGACCCGCAGCTCTAATACCCGCGCCGGGGCCCGCCCCCTCCGCGCCGGCAACGCCCCCTCCGCGCGGCTATTATAATAATACACACTGCCATGGGGCAGCGTTATAAAACTGCGGATATAATGGAGCCGCTGCGGAGAGTATTTATCAGCTTATAACGCGCAGTCACCTGTAATATCAGCTCATGTCAGTCATTACAGGGCCTGCGGATTATATCTCTGTAGATTATATCTCTGTAGATTATATCTCTGTGGATTATTTCTCTGTATATTATATCTCTGTGGATTATTTCTCTGTATATTATATCTCTGTGGATTATTTCTCTGTGCATTATATCTCTGTGGATTATATCTCTGTGGATTATTTCTCTGTATATTATATCTCTGTAGATTATATCTCTGTGGATTATATCTCTGTGGATTATTTCTCTGTGCATTATATCTCTGTGGATTATATATCTCTGTAGATTATTTCTCTGTAGATTTTATCACTGTAGATTATATCTCTGTGGATTATTTCTCTGTAGATTATTTCTCTGTGGATTATATCTCTGTGCATTATATCTCTGTGGATTATATCTCTGTGGATTATTTCTCTGTGGATTATATCTCTGTGGATTATATCTCTGTGGATTATATCTCTGTGGATTATATCTCTGTGGATTATTTCTCTGTGCATTATATCTCTGTGGATTATATATCTCTGTAGATTATATCTCTGTAGATTATATCTCTGTGGATTATTTCTCTGTGCATTATATCTCTGTGGATTATATATCTCTGTAGATTATTTCTCTGTAGATTTTATCACTGTAGATTATATCTCTGTGGATTATTTCTCTGTAGATTATTTCTCTGTGGATTATATCTCTGTGCATTATATCTCTGTGGATTATATCTCTGTGGATTATTTCTCTGTGGATTATATCTCTGTGGATTATATCTCTGTGGATTATTTCTCTGTGGATTATATCTCTGTGGATTATTTCTCTGTGGATTATATCTCTGTGGATTATATCTCTGTGGATTATATCTCTGTATATTATATCTCTGTAGATTATATCTCTGTAGATTATATCTCTGTGGATTATATCTCTGTGGATTATTTCTCTGTGGATTATATCTCTGTAGATTATATCTCTGTGGATTATTTCTCTGTGCATTATATCTCTGTGGATTATATCTCTTTGGATTATTTCTCTGTGGATTATATCTCTGTAGATTATATCTCTGTGGATTATTTCTCTGTGCATTATATCTCTGTGCATTATATCTCTGTGGATTATATCTCTGTGGATTATTTCTCTGTATATTATATCTCTGTAGATTATATCTCTGTGGATTATATATCTAGATTATTTCTCTGTGGATTATATCTCTGTGGATTATATCTCTGTGGATTATTTCTCTGTATATTATATCTCTGTAGATTATATCTCTGTGGATTATTTCTCTGTAGATTATTTCTCTGTGGATTATATCTCTGTAGATTATATCTCTGTGGATTATTTCTCTGTGCATTATATCTCTGTGGATTATTTCTCTGTGGATTATATCTCTGTAGATTATATCTCTGTGGATTATTTCTCTGTGCATTATATCTCTGTGGATTATATCTCTGTGGATTATTTCTCTGTATATTATATCTCTGTGGATTATATCCCTGTGCATTATATCTCTGTGGATTATATCTCTGTGGATTATTTCTCTGTATATTATATCTCTGTGGATTATTTCTCTGTATATTATATCTCTGTAGATTATATCTCTGTAGATTATATCTCTGTGGATTATTTCTCTGTGCATTATATCTCTGTGGATTATATCTCTGTGGATTATTTCTCTGTATATTATATCTCTGTAGATTATATCTCTGTGGATTATTTCTCTGTGGATTATATCTCTGTAGATTATATCTCTGTGGATTATTTCTCTGTGCATTATATCTCTGTGGATTATATCTCTTTGGATTATTTCTCTGTGGATTATATCTCTGTAGATTATATCTCTGTGGATTATTTCTCTGTGCATTATATCTCTGTGCATTATATCTCTGTGGATTATATCTCTGTGGATTATTTCTCTGTATATTATATCTCTGTAGATTATATCTCTGTAGATTATATCTCTGTGGATTATTTCTCTGTGCATTATATCTCTGTGGATTATATCTCTGTGGATTATTTCTCTGTATATTATATCTCTGTAGATTATATCTCTGTGGATTATTTCTCTGTGGATTATATCTCTGTAGATTATATCTCTTTGGATTATTTCTCTGTGCATTATATCTCTGTGGATTATATCTCTGTGGATTATTTCTCTGTAGATTATTTCTCTGTAGATTATATCTCTGTAGATTATTTCTCTGTGCATTATATCTCTGTGGATTATATCTCTGTGGATTATTTCTCTGTATATTATATCTCTGTAGATTATATCTCTGTGGATTATTTCTCTGTGGATTATATCTCTGTAGATTATATCTCTTTGGATTATTTCTCTGTGCATTATATCTCTGTGGATTATATCTCTGTGGATTATTTCTCTGTAGATTATTTCTCTGTAGATTATATCTCTGGATTATTTCTCTGTAGAATATATCTCTGTGGATTATTTCTCTGTATATTATATCTCTGTAGATTATATCTCTGTGCATTATATCTCTGTAGATTATATCTCTGTGGATTATATCTCTGTGCATTATATCTCTGTGGATTATATCTCTAGATTATATATCTAGATTATTTCTCTGTAGATTATATCTCTGTGGATTATTTCTCTGTAGAATATATCTCTGGATTATTTCTCTGTATATTATATCTCTGTAGATTATATCTCTGTGCATTATATCTCTGTAGATTATATCTCTGTGGATTATATCTCTGTGCATTATATCTCTGTGGATTATATCTCTAGATTATATATCTGTAGATTATTTCTCTGTAGATTATATCTCTGTGGATTATTTCTCTGTAGATTATATCTCTGGGGATTATATTTCTGCGGATTATATCTCTGTAGATTATATCTCTGTGGATTATTTCTCTGTGCATTATATCTCTGTGGATTATATCTCTGTGGATTATATCTCTGTGGATTATTTCTCTGTATATTATATCTCTGTAGATTATATCTCTGTGCATTATATCTCTGTGGATTATATCTCTGTAGATTATATCTCTGTGCATTATATCTCTGTAGATTATATCTCTGTGGATTATTTCTCTGTAGAATATATCTCTGTGGATTATTTCTCTGTATATTATATCTCTGTATATTATATCTCTGTGCATTATATCTCTGTAGATTATATCTCTGTGGATTATATCTCTAGATTATATATCTGTAGATTATTTCTCTGTAGATTATATCTCTGTGGATTATTTCTCTGTAGATTATTTCTCTGTAGATTATATCTTTGTGGATTATATCTCTGTGGATTATATCTCTGTGGATTATTTCTCTGTAGATTATTTCTCTAGATTATATCTCTGTAGATTATATCTCTGTGGATTATTTCTCTGTAGATTATATCTCTGCGGATTATATCTCTGTGGATTATTTCTCTGTATATTATATCTCTAGATTATATCTCTGTGGATTATTTCTCTGTAGATTATATCTCTGTAATTATTTCTCTGTAGATTATATCTCTGTAGATTATATCTCTGTGGAGTATTTCTCTGTGCATTATATCTCTGTGGATTATATCTCTGTGGATTATTTCTCTGTATATTATATCTCTGTAGATTATATCTCTGTGCATTATATCTCTGTAGATTATATATCTGTGCATTATATCTCTGTAGATTATATCTCTGTGGATTATATCCCTGTGCATTATATCTCTGTAGATTATATCTCTGTGGATTATTTCTCTGTGCATTATATCTCTGTAGATTATATCTCTGTGGATTATATCCCTGTGCATTATATCTCTGTAGATTATATCTCTGTGGATTATTTCTCTGTATATTATATCTCTGTAGATTATATCTCTGTAGATTAAATCTCTGTGCATTATATCTCAGTGGATTATATCTCTGTGGATTATTTCTGTGTAGATTATTTCTCTGTAGATTATATCTGTGCATTATTTCTCTGCAGATTATATCTCTGTGCATTATATCTCTGTGGATTATATCTCTGTGGATTATTTCTCTGCAGATTATATCTCTGTGCATTATATCTCTGTAGATTATTTCTCTGTAGATTATATCTCTGTGGATTATTTCTCTGTGGATTATATCTCTGTGCATTATATATCTGTAGATTATTTCTCTGCAGATTATATCTCTGTAGATTATATCTCTGGGATTTTATCTCTGTAGATTATTTCTCTGTGGATTATTTCTCTGTGGATTATTTTTCTGTGGATTATATCTCTAGATTATATCTCTGTGGATTATTTCTCTGCAGATTATATCTCTGTAGATTATATCTCTGTGCATTATATCTCTGTGGATTATTTCTCTATACATTATATCTCTGTGGATTATTTCTCTGTAGATTATATCTCTTTGGATTATTTCTCTGTCGATTATATAACTAGATTATATCTCTGTAGATTATTTCTCTGTAGATTATATCTCTGTGGATTATTTCTCTGTGGATTATATCTCTGTAGATTATATCTCTGTGGATTATATATCTCTGTAGATTATTTCTCTGTAGATTATTTTTCTGTAGATTATATCTCTGTGGATTATTTTTCTGTGGATTATATTTCTAGATTATATCTCTGTAGATTATATCTCTGTGGATTATATATCTCTGTAGATTATTTCTCTGTAGATTATATCTCTGTGGATTATTTCTCTGTAGAATATATCTCTGTGGATTATTTCTCTGTGCATTATATCTCTGAAGAATATATCTCTGTGGATTATTTCTCTGTGCTTTATATCTCTGTGCATTATATCTCTGTGGATTATTTATCTGTGGATTATATTTCTAGATTATATCTCTGTAGATTATATCTCTGTGGATTATATATCTCTGTAGATTATTTCTCTGTAGATTATATCTCTGTGGATTATTTATCTGTGGATTATATTTCTAGATTATATCTCTGTAGATTATATCTCTGTGGATTATATATCTCTGTAGATTATTTCTCTGTAGATTATATCTCTGTGGATTATTTATCTGTGGATTATATTTCTAGGTTATATCTCTGTGGATTATATATCTCTGTAGATTATTTCTCTGTAGATTTTATCACTGTAGATTATATCTCTGTGGATTATTTCTCTGTAGATTATTTCTCTGTGGATTATATCTCTGTGCATTATATCTCTGTGGATTATATCTCTGTGGATTATTTCTCTGTAGATTATATCTCTGTAGATTATATCTCTGTACATTATATCTCTGTGGATTATTTATCTGTGGATTATATTTCTAGATTATATCTCTGTAGATTATATCTCTGTGGATTATATATCTCTGTAGATTATTTCTCTGTAGATTATATCTCTGTGGATTATTTATCTGTGGATTATACTTCTAGATTATATCTCTGTGGATTATATATCTGTGGATTATATTTCTAGGTTATATCTCTGTGGATTATATCTCTGTGGATTATATATCTCTGTAGATTATTTCTCTGTAGATTATATCTCTGTGGATTATTTATCTGTGGATTATACTTCTAGATTATATCTCTGTGGATTATTTATCTGTGGATTATATTTCTAGGTTATATCTCTGTGGATTATATATCTCTGTAGATTATTTCTCTGTAGATTTTATCACTGTAGATTATATCTCTGTAGATTATTTCTCTGTAGATTATTTGTATGTAGATTATTTCTCTGTGAATTATATCTCTAGATTATATCTCTGTGGATTATTTATCTGTAGATTATATCTCTGTGGATTATTTCTCTGTAGATTATATCTCTAGATTATATCTTTGTGGATTATATCTCTGTGGATTATATCTCTGTGGATTATTTCTCTGTAGATTATTTCTCTAGATTATATCTCTGTAGATTATATCTCTGTGGATTATTTCTCTGTAGATTATATCTCTGCGGATTATATCTCTGTGGATTATTTCTCTGTATATTATATCTCTAGATTATATCTCTGTAGATTATATCTCTGTGGATTATTTCTCTGTAGATTATATCTCTGCGGATTATATCTCTGTGGATTATTTCTCTGTAGATTATATCTCTGTAATTATTTCTTTGTAGATTATATCTCTGTGGAGTATTTCTCTGTGCATTATATCTCTGTGGATTATTTCTCTGTATATTATATCTCTGTAGATTATATCTCTGTGCATTATATCTCTGTAGATTATTTCTCTGTAGATTATTTGTATGTAGATTATTTCTCTGTGAATTATATCTCTAGATTATATCTCTGTGGATTATTTATCTGTAGATTATATCTCTGTGGATTATTTATCTGTGGATTATTTCTCTGTAGATTATATCTCTGTGGATTATTTCTCTGTGGATTATTTCTCTGTGGATTATATAATTATTACTGATCATTATCCCGTTTTATTACAGGACTCCGCTCATTATAACGTGGGATGATCGTGATATTTTCACCTGCTATTCACCATTTGTGAATGTGACGATCGCGATGTCTCTGCTGTTATTACAGGCGGTGAAGATTATGGACAGAGGGGATTATAATGGTGCAATGACCCGCGGTATATCCGGCCCCTGTCACTGGGGATCAGATGACGTCACGGGGAGCCGAGTGACGTCAGCTGTCATGCTGCTGATTGTTTTTCTCACATTTGATTCCAGGAACAAGAAGCGGCGGCGCAGGAGGAGTTAATGCTTCTTAATAACGCGGATTATGACGTCATCACTGCCCGTTATAACAATGTAATATCCTTACTGTGACCAGAGAAGAAGCCGGAGGGAGAGAGGCTAATACTCTGCACTAGACTGTAATAACAGTGTCAGCGCCGGATATTATAGATGGATACATCCAGCGGGGCGGACTGTAGAGATGACGTCAGCGCTGCACATTATCACTGCGCTGTTATTACGTCACCGCCGGACATTATACCAGTGATAGGAATCTGTTACTGCCCGGTATCACGCATCTTACCATTATTACACCGGTATTATATCATTATTAAACGATTATTATACATTATCCCATCATTACATGGTGATCACACGTGGTGCCGTTATTATATCATTATTACAGGGTTATTACACATGATAGCATTAACATATTATTATTCCATTATCACATCATTATTATACCGTTATTACACCGATCTCTGGCCGGAATCAGACTGTAATTCCCGGGGTCACAGGCGGGAAATCACCGCGATTATCAGTGATAACGAAATTCCTGTAATCACCCCACCATATAATAATATTACAGCTGATATCACTGGATATGATCACATTATAACGCCAGGGCTGCACTGATCGGCGTCATTATAGCGTTATTACAGGGGCCTGCAACCCCCGAATGTGCAGGACACCGGCGGCGGCTGTGTGATGTGTGCGCGGTATATGCGAGTACCTGTGTATATGAGGGGCTGTATACAGGGGCTACACCAGGTCTGTGTGTATGAGGGGCTGTATACAGGGGCTACACCAGGTCTGTGTGTATGAGGGGCTGTATACAGGGGCTACACCAGGTCTGTGTGTATATGAGGGGCTGTATACAGGGGCTACACCAGGTCTGTGTGTGTATGAGGGGCTGTATACAGGGGCTACACCAGGTCTGTGTGTGTATGAGGGGCTGTATACAGGGGCTACACCAGGTCTGTGTGTATATGAGGGGCTGTATACAGGGGCTACACCAGGTCTGTGTGTATATGAGGGGCTGTATACAGGGGCTACACCAGGTCTGTGTGTATATGAGGGGCTGTATACAGGGGCTACACCAGGTCTGTGTGTATATGAGGGGCTGTATACAGGGGCTACACCAGGTCTGTGTGTATATGAGGGGCTGTATACAGGGGCTACACCAGGTCTGTGTGTATATGAGGGGCTGTATACAGGGGCTACACCAGGTCTGTGTATATGGTTTATGTAAATGCTCAGTGTCCGTGTGGTGGGCGAATATATATATATATGGTGGGTGTCTCTGCTGTGTACAAGGTGTATATATTACTGATGTCTGTATATAGGGGATGTCTGTATATAGTGGTCTCTGTATATAGGAGTGGTGTCTGTATATCGGGGGATGTCTGTATATAGGGGATGTCTGTATATAGTGGTCTCTGTATATAGGAGTGGTGTCTGTATATCGGGGGATGTCTGTATATAGGAGTGGTGTCTGTATATCGGGGGATGTCTGTATATAGGAGTGGTGTCTTTATATAAGGGATGTCTGTATATAGTAGTGTCTGTATATAAGAGTGGTGTCTATATATAGGGGAGTGGTGTCTATATATAGGGGGATATCTGTATATAGGGGGATATCTGTATATAGGCGTGGTCTCTGTATATCGAGGGATGTCTATATATAGGAGTGGTGTCTGTATATCGGGGGATGTCTGTATATAGGAGTGGTGTCTTTATATAAGGGATGTCTGTATATAGTAGTGTCTGTATATAAGAGTGGTGTCTATATATAGGGGAGTGGTGTCTGTATATAGGGGGATATCTGTATATAGGGGGATATCTGTATATAGGCGCGGTCTCTGTATATCGGGGGATGTCTTTATACAGGGGATCTCTGTATATAGGAGTGGTGTCTGTATATAGGGGGATGTCTATAGGAGTGTCTTTATATAAGGGATGTCTGTAAATAGGGGGATGTCTGTATATAGGGGATGTCTGTATATAGGA
This sequence comes from Dendrobates tinctorius, assembly GCF_039654945.1. NCBI lineage: Eukaryota > Metazoa > Chordata > Amphibia > Anura > Dendrobatidae > Dendrobates > Dendrobates tinctorius. The sequence continues at coordinate 3,783,366 of NW_027361824.1, forward strand.
GTGGCGTCTGTATATAGGGGAGTCTGTATATAGGGGATGTCTGTATATAGGAGTGGTGTATGTATATAGGGGATGTCTGTATATAGGAGTGGTGTCTGTATATAGGGGAGTCTGTATATAGGGGATGTCTGTATATAGGAGTGGTGTCTGTATATAGGGGAGTCTGTATATAGGAGTGATGTCTGTATATAGGAGTGGTGTCTGTATATAGGGGAGTCTGTATATAGGAATAGTGTCTGTATATAAGATTGGTGTCTATATAGGAATGGTGTCTGTATATAGGGGAGTCTGTATATAGGAGTGGTGTCTGTATATAAGAGTGGTGTCTATATATAGGGGATGTCTGTTTTTAGGAGTGATGTCTGTATATAGGGGATGTCTGTATATAGGAGTGGTGTCTGTATATAGGGGAGTCTGTATATAGGAGTGATGTCTGTATATAGGGGATGTCTGTATATAGGAGTGGTGTCTGTATATAGGGGAGTCTGTATATAGGAGTGATGTCTGTATATAGGGGATGTCTGTATATAGGAGTGGTGTCTGTATATAGGGGATGTCTGTATATAGGAGTGGTGTCTGTATATACGGGAGTCTGTATATAGGAGTGATGTCTGTATATAGGAGTGGTGTCTGTATATAGGGGAGTCTGTATATAGGAGTGATGTCTGTATATAGGGGATGTATGTATATTGGAGTGGTGTCTGTATATAGGGGATGTCTGTATATAGGAGTGGTGTCTCTATATAGGGGATGTCTGTATATAGGAGTGGTGTCTGTATATAGGGGAGTCTGTATATAGGAGTGGTGTCTGTATATAGGGGAGTCTGTATATAGGAGTGGTGTCTGTATATAGGGGATGTCTGTATATAGGAGTGGTGTCTGTATATAGGGGAGTCTGTATATAGGAGTGGTGTCTGTATATAGGGGAGTCTGTATATAGGAGTGGTGTCTGTATATAGGGGAGTCTGTATATGTCTCTGAGGAAGAACCTGGTGTAAGGTTCGAAACGCGTCAGGCGTGGGGGGTCTGTTTTCCCCTTTATGGTTTTATCATGAAATTATGTGAATAAAACTTATCGTGGATTTTATTAAGTCTCCAGTGCCGGATCTTCCTTCTCTCTTCATGTATATAGGGAAGATGTCTGTATATAGGAGTGGTGTCTGTATATAGGGGAGTCTGTATATAGGAGTGGTGTCTGTATATAGGGGAGTCTGTATATAGGAGTGGTGTCTGTATATAGGGGAGTCTGTATATAGGAGTGGTGTCTGTATATAGGGGAGTCTGTATATAGGAGTGGTGTCTGTATATAGGGGAGTCTGTATATAGGGAAGATGTCTGTATATAGGGGATGTCTGTATATAGGAGTGGTGTCTCTATATAGGGGATGTCTGTATATAGGAGTGGTGTCTGTATATAGGGGATGTCTGTACATACCCATAATCGCCATCGACTCTGCCCCCTTGAGAGGGTTCCATCTTCAGGTGGGAGCCATGCTCTCTGAGTTAATAGACTGTTATGTGCTAGGACAGCGGTCCCCAACCTTTCCGACCTTGAGAGCCACATTCAGCTCCCAGCGCCCTCACAGTAGAGTCAACCAAAGCTCCTATCATGGATGTAATGATAACCAAAGCTTTTCCACAGAAATCACTCCAAAGCTGTACACTGAGATCCAGGGGTTCCCATAATCCCCCCATTCAGTATTCTCGCATCGAGGACCCCCAACACACTGTCACATCCAGCTTTGAGAACCTCCTCTAACAGGTAGGACCTTCCTCCAGCGTATCATGCCTAAACCATCTATAAACCCCTAAGACCAGGATATCTGCATCCAGATCTGCTCTTCGGTGCAGGGCTACTCACACAATTCACTATATTGGGATGTGCTCTTCATACCTGTTTGCTAGACCTGGAGCTAATGCACCAAGCTGGAAGACAGCTGGGAGCCACAATTCCTGGGACCGCGAGCCACATGTGGCTCCCGAGCTACAGGTTGGGGACCCCTCTGCTAGGAGGTCGGCCCTCACCTGTGGTTCTTGGACGTCCTTGACTCACTCTGCACAATCCTGTGGTAGATTGGCAGACTCAGGAAGTAGTAAAATGGAGTGTGTATTGTCAAGGACACTGCTTGGGCACCCGGCTGACTCGGTTGGATACCCAGTCTGTGCCCAAACACCTGTCTGACTTTGGGGATGTGCTCTCGGAGTAGGGGTGCCAAAAACTTCCTCCCCATCATCCTTATGATTGCGCCATTAATCTAGCTCTTGATGCCAAGCTGCTCAAGAGCAGACTCTATAATATCTCTGGTCCAGAGAGACAGGCCATGAAGGACTATATCGCGGAAAGTTTGGCAAAGGGTAATATCAGACGACCCTCGTCCCGCATCGCTGAGAGGTTTTTCTTTGTAAAGAAGAAAGATGAGGGGTTATGCCCCCTCGTAGATTTCCGCAAACTCAATCAGATCACATTCCGGGATCCATATCTGCTCCTTCTCATCCCGAACCTCTAATATCAGAATGTAGGAGCAAAATGATTTTCTAAACTGGATCTCAGGGGGCATATAATCTCATTCGTATTAAAGAGGGGGATGAGTGGAAAGCGGTATTCAATACGCCTGAGGGACACAATGAGAACCTTGTGATGCCATTTGGGTTGACGAATGCTCCCGCCGTCTTTCAGCCCTTTGTAAATGACATCTTTAGTCACCTGGTAGGTAGATTTGTGGTAATCTATCTGGATGTCATATTAATTTATTCACCTGATCTTAAGTCACATCAGGTACCTGTCAGGCAGGTCTTACAGATACTCAGAGACAATAAATTATTGTCAAAGCAGAGAAATGAATGTTCTCGATTGAGGAGATCCCTTTCCTGGGATATGTGTTGTCCTCCACCAGTTTTTGCATGGATCCGGTGAAACTACTGCTGGCGTTACTGGATTGGGATCGTCCTGAGGATTTGAAGGTGTTACAAAGGTTTTTTGGTTTTGCCAACTACTACCGTAAGTTCATCAAAAACTTTTCGGTTGTAGCCAAACATCTGACGGACATGACCAGGAAAGGGACAGACTTTTCCAAGTGTTCCAGTCCGGCCAGGGAGGCATTCTATACCTTGAAGGAGTATTTTGGATCTGCGCCGATCCTCATACAGCCCGAGGTCACTCAGTCTTTCATTGTAGAAGTTGTTGCGTCTGAAGTCGGGGTGGGGGCTGTATTGTTGCAGGGTGCATCTCCTGGTAAATGGCGTCCATGTGTTTACTCTTCTAAAAAACTGTCATCTGCGGAGAGAAATTATGACATTGGTAACATATTCAGCACCATGGGTCTGCTCCAGACGTAGTCGGCTCCATCCATTTCAAAATCCATATTTCAAAGTACAGATTTCTAAGTACAATACGCTGAATTAGACTACAATTGGACTGGAATTGACTGTAAGGTAACGGACTATAAAACCACAACAATGTTTCGCCTTCTTTTTACTATCACCCCCATACTACTCTATTTCTCCCTAACTCCTACAATCCCTCCACCCAGTAAGGAACTTGTCATTTCCCCCTCCATCCTTCCCAACCATCTCAACTCTTCATCAGAACTGTTTCTCCACATACAATCCTTTTTCTCCACACACGGCCACATCATGTCCTATCCTGCTCCCACCTTCTAATGTTCTGTCTACTACTCCTCATTGCTGGCGACGTATCCCCAAATCCTGGCCCTCCTCAGCACATCCCTACACTCACTTCTATCACCCTGCCACGATCCTCTACACGTCTTCCCAACCATGATAACCTCATACCTATTCATCCAGCCCCCACTCCCTCAACCCCCTTACCTGGAGCCCTATGGAACGCACGCTCTGTCTGTAACAAGCTGTCATTTATCCATGACCTCTTTATCACCAACAAACTCTCCTTCCTTGCCATCACTGAAACCTGGCTCCCTCCCTCTGACACAGCCTCTCCAGCTGTGCTCTCCTATGGCGGATTCCATCTCTCACACCCCTCGTCCCAGCAACAAACGTGGTGGAGGAGTTGGCTTGCTCCTGTCTGATACCTGCTCCTTTACCTCAATTCCTTTGCCACCCTCTGCTACTCTTCCCTCGTTCGAGGTGCACTCCGTCCGCATCTATTCCCCCTCCAACCTCCAACTGGCTGTCATCTACCGCCCCCCAGAACTAGCCATCTCCACCTTTCTCGACCACTTCACCACCTGGCTACTCCATTTCCTTTCTGCTGACATCCCCACCATCATCATGGGCGACTTCAACATGCCCATTGACACTTCCACCCCGGCTGCCTCTAAACTTCTATTGCTCACGGCTTCCCTCGGCCTCACTCAATGGTCCTCTGTGGCCACTCACAAAGATGGTCACACGCTGGACCTTATCTTCACCCGTCTCTGCTCCCTCACTAATCTCAATAACTCACCCCTCCCCCTGTCTGACCACAACCTACTGACATTCTCTTCCCTCTCCTCTCCTACTGCGCAACCCCCGCTCCATAAACTCTCTCACCCTCTCAGGAATCTCAAACACCTCAATTTACAATCACTCTCTGAGTCCCTTCTCCCTCTTACAGACATAGCTTCCCTTCATGACACAGATGCTGCTGCCACCTTTTATAACACCACAATAACAGCAGCACTTGATTCGGCCGCCCCCCTCATGCAGAGCAAAACTCGAACAATCAACAGGCAACCCTGGCTGACCAGCCTGACCAAAGAACCGAGACGGGTTTCCAGGGCCGCTGAGCGGAGATGGAAGAGAACCCATTCTACTGAGCACTTCAGCGCATACAAGCAGTCCCTTGCCAGCTTTAAGTCCACACTCTCTGCCGCAAAACAAACTTCGCATCTCTCATATCCTCCCTGTCTCACAACCCTAAACAGCTCTTCAACACTTTCAATTCTCTCCTCCGTCCCACAGCACCTCCTCCCCCTCCTCTCATCTCTGCTGAAGACTTTGCCTCCTTCTTTAAGCAGACGATCGACATGATCAGACAGAACTTTGGCCCGCAGCCCTCAATGCCCCTCTTAGCTGCTCAGCCCTGTTCTGCAAAAGCCAGCTTCTCCACCATGACAGAAGATCAGCTCTCCACCCTTCTGTCAAGATCACACCTCACCACTTGTGCCCTCGACCCACTCCCGTCTCACCTCATCCCTAACTTGGCCACAGTCCTCATCCCATCTCTAACACACCTCTTCAACCTTTCACTTACAAATGGTGTCTTTCCCTCATCCTTCAAACATGCCTCAATCACACCCATCCTCAAAAAGCCCTCCCTTGACCCATCCTCTGTGTTAGGAGTCGGATTTCTGCGTTTACTCAGCAGGGATCCAGATCCTCACATTCTGCACTCTCCTCCTATTTATCCACTGCAGAGGAGACTGCAGAGGAGATTGCCTTGCAGCAAATCTCTCCTGAGGCTAAGTCCTTCTGTCCTCTTACTGGGCATGCTCATGGGACGATCTCCCATTGGAGATCGGGAGTCATGTGCTCAGGTCCCGCTCCAGTTCTCATTGGTCCATCTCAGAGATCTGGAAGCGTGCAGAAGGTCCTGGCTGCTATAAAAGGCGCGCATGGCTGTTCCGCCATGCGCTAGTATAGACTGTACTTGCTATGTGTGAATGGTGATGGATGTATGACTCTGGTGACTGACTCATTTGAAACCCCTTCCCTCTGATATTTCGCATGGTGATAGGGAATTAGTTTAGTAGTCAGCGCCAGTCAGTGGCAAGCCTTAAGCCACTGTGCTCACCGCACCGTTACGCTAGCGTCCGACATCGTGCTTGCTATCTGGCTTTGTTGTCGAGCGGCAGTGTCCTACGCCGCGCTGCAGTTGCAGCCCTTCTAGGCATTCGCAGCAGCGACGTCGCACACACGGTAGGTCTAGAGGGACGCAGCTCCTCTGTCTTGGGTCCTGCTCCTGTGTCACTAACAGGGTCAGCGTTTTGTGTGTTTTTTGTTGCGGCGCCTCTGTGTGTGAACAGAGGCCGCGCTGCGCACTCCGGGTGAAGTTTAACCCATGTGCATCATACCGCCATATTGCTCCTGCCACCACTTAGCAGCGGTTATATCACCTACTGCACGGTGGAACCCGAGCGGCGAACGCACTTTATTATTTTTATTTTAGTGCGTTCCACCGTTCCTAACACTCTGTGTCTAACTATCACCCGATATCTCTTCTCCCTTACGCCTCAAAGCTACTGGAACAGCATGTCCTTCTTGAACTGTCCTCCCACCTCTCCTCCTGTTCCCTCTTTGACCGGTTACAATCTGGCTTCCAACCGCATCACTCAACTGAAACTGCCCTAACTAAAGTCACTAACGACCTACTAACCGCCAAGAGCAAGCGACACTACTCTGACCTCCTTCTCCTGGACCTGTCCTCTGCCTTCGACACTGTAGACCATTCCCTCCTGCGACAGACTCTCTCATCTCTTGGCATCACAGACTTGGCCCTATCCTGGATCTCATCATACCTAACAGACCGAACATTTAGTGTCTCCCTCTCACACACCACCTCCTCACCTCGCCCCCTGTCTGTCGGTGTTCCTCGAGGCTCTGTCCTAGGACCCCTACTATTCTCCATCTACACCTTTGGCTTGGGACAGCTCATAGAATTCCACAGTTTGCAGTATCACCTCTAGATCTACCTATCTGGACCCGACCTCACCTCCTTACTGACCAAAATCTCACAATGTCTGTCCGCTATCTCAGCCTTCTTCTCTGCTTGCTTTCTCAAACTGAACATGGACAAAACAGAATTCATCATCTTTCCCCCATCTCACTCTACCCCTCCACCAGACCTATCCATCAACGCCAATGGCTGCTCTCTTTCCCCAGTCCCGCACGCTCGGTGCCTTGGGGTGATCCTCGACTCTGTGCTCTCTTTCAAACCACATATCCAAGCCCTCACCTCCTCCTGCCGCCTCAAACTCAAATATTTCCCGGATCCGCTCATTCCTCAACCACAAAAACACTAGTGCATGCTCTTATCATCTCCCGCCTCGACTACTGCAACCTCCTAATCTCTGGCCTCCCCTCCAGCACTCTGTCACCACTCCAGTCCATCCTACACTCTGCTGCCTGACTAATCCACCTGTCTCCCCGCTATTCCCCAGCCTCCCCCCTATGCCAGGCCCTTCACTGGCTTCCTATTGCCCAGAGGCTCCAATTCAAAACCCTAACCATGACATACAAAGCCATCCACAACCTGTCTCCTCCATACATCTGTGACATGGTCTCCCAGTACCTACCCGCACGCAACCTTCGATCATCTCAAGATCTCCTTCTCTACTCCCCCCTTATCTCTTCTTCCCACAACCGCATACAAGACTTCTCCCGTGCTTCCCCCATACTCTGGAACTCTCTGCCGCAACACATTAGACTCTCACCATCAATGGAAACCTTCAAGAAGAACCTGAAGACCCACCTGTTCCGACAAGCCTACAGCCTGCAATGATCCTCGGTCTACTGAACCACCGCACGACCTGCTCTACCCTCTCCTACTGTATCCTCACCCATCCCTGTAGACTGTGAGCCCTCGCGGGCAGGGTCCGCTCTCCTTCACTACTTGTGTGTGCCTTGTCTTACACATGTTTATTGTACTTGTCTATATTTCCCCTTTTTACATGTAAAGCGCCATGGAGTAAATTACGCTATATAAATGCATAATAATAATAATAATAAAAGGGAATTCTTGGCAATCAAGTGGGCCTTTGTAGAGTGGCGTCATTTTTTGGAGGGAGTGGTTCATCCACTTATGGTGATCATGGATCATAAGAATCTTGTATATCTAGAGTCTACGAAATGTCTAATGCCTCAACAGACAAGATGGGCATTGTTCTTCACCAGGTTTAACTTTTTTGTCACTTATAGGCTGGGAAACAAGAACATTAAGGCGGATGCCTTATCTAGTTTTGCTGGGGATGGAGATATTTGTGAATGGTTATGGCGTCTAAGTGCTCCGATATTGAAGGGACGCCTCTGCTGCCTGTCCTTTAGGTAAACTGTACCTGTGAACCTCCGACAGAGAGTTCTTAGTGAACATCATGATTCGGTCTTAGCTGAACATCCTGGTAATAAAGCCACCACCGATCTTCTAACTCTGCATTTTAGTGGTCAAGGATGCATCAGGATGTCCGGGAGTATGTATCCACCTGCAGTGTCTGTGCGCATGTTCTAAGACCTCTTATACTCGTCCGTCTGGGAATCGTTCTTCAGGAATACCTGAAAAAGAACGGTTTTCATCATCTATTATAGGGGTGGGGAACCTCAGGCCCCAGGGCCATTTACGGCCCTCGATGACCTTTTATACGGCCCCCGGGCAGATTCTCAGGGACCACAGTGCTCATTAATTTCTTCTTGCTCTGTGAGCACACACACGCAGTGTTCACTACTGAACACTGAAGGGCATGCAATGAAAGATTACGTCCTGAAACTAGTGACAGAGTCAGGATGTACTTTGTGGGCGGAGTTTGTACGGCCCCCGAAGGATGGTCTAAATATCCAAAAGGCCCTTGGCAGAAAAAAGATTCCCCACCCCTGGTCTATTACTACCATATGGAAGGGGGTTATTGATAATTTGAGGAAGATGGGGTCCAAATATAAGAGTGTGGCTGATCGGAGACGTTTGGTGGGTCCCGACCTGTGTGTTGGTGACTCGGTGTGGTTGCTCTCTAGGGTCCCAGGTTCACCGTTTCTTATAAGATTGTGGCCATCATCAACCCTGTAGCATTCCACCTTGCTTTGCCGGCCACATTTAAGATCCATAAAGTATTTCATTGATCTCTACTCAAAAAATACGTTGCCTCCTCTGTACCATCACCACTACTGCCATCTCCGGTCATTGTGGATGGAAATGTGGAATTTCAAATAGCTAGTTCGTCAATTGCTTAAGTATCTGGAACATTGCAGGGGTCCGGTCCTGAGTAGAGGGTGTGGGTAGCAGCATCTGATGTTCATGAGGCCAGGCTGACCTGGTCTTTTCACGTGGCACACCCTGATAAACCCGAATCTGAGGTTACGGCACTCCCTCATAGAAGTGGTGGTACTGTCACGGGTTTACCGCAACAGAGGAGCCAGAAGACCGCAGCATCTGATTTTTCCCTCTCCTGCACTGATTAGAAGCACTTCACCTTCATATTAAAAGGAGCAGGTTTCTTTTAGCAGTGCAGGGGTTAATCTGCTCAGTTGAGAGCTCCTGGAAGCTTTCCTGCATTAAGTCTCTCAGCTGTGCACTGTTAGCCACTCCCATCTCCTATATAATCAGGGTCCAGACTAGCACTCCTTGTCATAGCTAGCTTGTGCTGCATGGCTGGAGGTTGTTGGTGGTTATTGGAGAAGGCGTTTGGTGGATTGATCTGTGACTGTTGCTAGGTATTGAGTGTGTGATAATTCTCTCTTTTCTCCTGCTTTGGTTTAACCCCATCCTCTACTCTCCGGTGCATTCCTCTGTATATGTGTGTGAGTATATTTGTATGTTTGGTATTTTCTGTTTCCCTTGTTAGTCTGGTTGGTATACTACAGTACACAACTACTCCCCTCTTCCCTGGGTGGGGGAAGGGTACAGACTGATGGTGGATTCAGGAGATAAGGCAAGGTACTTGGCCCCGGCAACTTCACCATCAGAAGTAATATGGGGAACGTGGCGAGCTAGGGCGCCCCTAGCGATAGGGAAAGTGAAAGAGCCCCTGGTCTTGGGACACCCGAAAACAGAGTTGTGACATGTATTATGTGGGCACTGTATGGTGGTGCTATGTGGGCACTGTATGGTGGTCTTATGTGGGCACTGTATGGGGTGTTATGTGGGCACTGTATGGTGATGTTATGTGGGGACTGTATGGTGGTGTTATGTGGGTACTGTATGGTAGTGTTATGTGGGCACAGTATGGTGGTGTTACGTGGGCACTGTATGGTGGTATTATGTGGGCACTGTATGGTGGTGTTATGTGGGCACTGTATGGTGGTGTTATGTGGGCACTGTGTGGTGGTATTATGTGGGCACTGTATGGTGGTGTTATGTGGGCGCTGTGTGGTGTATTATGTGGGCATTGTATGGTGGTGTTATGTGAGTACTGTGTGGTGGATTATGTGGGCACTGTATGGTTATGTGGGCACTGTATGGTGGTGCTATGTGGGTATTGTGTGGTGTATTATTTTGGCCACTATATGGTGGTATTATGTGGGCACTGTATGGTGGTGTGGGCACTGTGTGGTGTGTTATGTGGGCACTGTATGGCGGTGTTATGTGGGCACTATATGGTGGTGTTATGTGGGTACTGTGTGGTGGATTACGTGGGCATTGTATGGTTTAGTTATGGTTTAGTTATGTGGGTACTGTGTTATGGTTTAGTTATGTGGGTACTGTGTGGTGGATTATTTGGTCACTGTATGGTAGTGCTATGTGGGTACTGTGTGGTGATATGTGAGCAGCACTGTGTGGCGATTCTATGAATGAGAGGTTTCATGATTTTTCCACATTCCTCATTAGGATTAATTTCTCTCACCAGAATTTTCTATTTTATGATTCCAAAAATGAGATATGGGAGCTGGAGAATCCTATTATTAAAGCACCACATGATAAAATATAGGCACTGTATGACTGTACTATCTGTGGACTATATGGTGGAATTATGTGGACACTGATAGTATCATCTATATACTGTAAATAATTATCTGGTCTCTGTATGGTTTTATGATCTAGGTGTTATATGGTGATGTTATCTAGGCACTGTATGATGGTGTTATGTGGGCACTGTATGGTGGTGTTATGCGGTCACTGTATGGTGGTGTTATGCGGTCACTGTATGGGGTGTTATGTGGGCACTGTGTGGTGATGTTTTGTGGGCCCTGTATGGTGGTGATATGTGGGCACTGTATGGTAGTGTTATGTGGGCACTGTATGGTGGTATTATGTGGGTACTGTATGTTAGTGTTATGTGGGCACTGTATGATGGTGTTATGTGGGCACTGCATGGGGTGTTATGTGGGCACTGTATGGGGTGTTATGTGGGCACTGTGTGGTGATGTTTTGTGGGCACTGTATGGTGGTATTATGTGGGCACTGTATGGTAGTGTTATGTGGGCACTGTATGGTAGTGTAATGTGGGCACTGTATGGGGTGTTATGTGGGCACTGTGTGGTGATGTTTTGTGAGCACTGTATGGTGGTATTATGTGGGTACTGTATGTTAGTGTTATGTGGGCACTGTATGGTGGTGTTATGTGGGCACTGCATGGGGTGTTATGTGGGCACTGTATGTTAGTGTCATGTGGGCACTGTATGGGGTGTTATGTGGGCACTGTGTGGTGATGTTTTGTGGGCACTGTATGGTGGTATTATGTGGGCACTGTATGGTAGTGTTATGTGGGCACTGTATGGTGGTATTATGTGGGCACTGTATGGTAGTGTAATGTGGGCACTGTATGGGGTGTTATGTGGGCACTGTGTGGTGATGTTTTGTGAGCACTGTATGGTTGTGTTATGTGGGCACTGCATGGGGTGTTATGTGGGCACTGTATGTTAGTGTTATGTCGGCACTGTATGGGGAGTTATGTGGGCACTGTGTGGTGATGTTTTGTGGGCACTGTATGGTGGTGTTATGTGGGCACTGTATGGGGTGTTATGTGGGCACTGTATGTTAGTGTTATGTGGGCACTGTATGGGGTGTTATATGGGCACCGTGTGGTGATGTTTTGTGGGCACTGTATGGTGGTGTTATGTGGGCACTGTATGGGGTGTTATGTGGGCACTGTATGTTAGTGTTATGTGGGCACTGTATGGGGTGTTATGTGGGCACTGTATGTTAGTGTTATGTGGGCACTGTATGGGGAGTTATGTGGGCACTGTGTGGTGATGTTTTGTGGGCACTGTATGGTGGTGTTATGTGGGCACTGTATGGGGTGTTATGTGGGCACTGTATGTTAGTGTTATGTGGGCACTGTATGGGGTGTTATGTGGGCACTGTATGTTAGTGTTATGTCGGCACTGTATGGGGTGTTATATGGGCACCGTGTGGTGATGTTTTGCGGGCACTGTGTGGTATGTTATGTGGGCACTGTATGGTGGCATTATGTGGGCACTGTATGGTAGTGTTATGTGGGAACTGTATGTTTGTGTTATGTGGGCACTGCATGGGGTGTTATGTGGGCACTGTGTGGTGATGTTTTGTGGGCACTGTATGGTGGCGTTATGTGGGCACTGTATGGTGGTGTTATGCGGGCACTGTATGGTGGTGTTATGTGGGCACTGTATGGAGTGTTATGTGGGCTCTGTATGGGGTGTTATGTGGGCACTGTGTGGTGATGTTTTGTGGGCACTGTATGGTGGTATTATGTGGGCACTGTATGGTAGTGTTATGTGGGCACTGTATGGTGGTATTATGTGGGGACTGTATGGTAGTGTTATGTGGGCACTGTATGGGGTGTTATGTGGGCACTGTATGTTAGTGTTATGTGGGCACTGTGTGGTGATGCTTTGTGGGCACTGTGTGGTGATGTTTTGTGGGCACTGTATGGTGGTGTTATGTGGGCACTGTATGGTTGTGATATGTGGACACTGTATGGTGGTGCTATGTGGGCACTGTATGTTGTGTTATGCGGGCACTGTATGGTGGTGTTATGCGGACACTGTATGGTGGTGGTATGCGGACACCGTATGGTGGTGGTATGTGGGCACTGTATGGTTTTGTTATGAGGGAACTGTATGGTGGAATTATGTGGGCACTGTATGGTGGTGTTATGCAAGCACTGTATGGGATGTTATGCGGGCTCTGTATGGGGTTTTATGTGGGCACTGTATGGCGGTGTTATGTGGGCACTGTATGGTGGTGTTATGTGGGCACTGTATGGTGGTGGTATGTGGGCTCTGTATGGTGGTGTTATGTGGGCACTGTATGGGGTGTTATGTGGGCACTGTATGGTGGTGTTATGTGGGCAGTGTATGGGGTGTTATGTGGGCTCTGTATGGTGGTGTTTTGTGGGCTCTGTATGGTGGTGTTTTGTGGGCTCTGTATGGTGGTGTTATGTGGCCACTGTACGGGGTGTTATGTGGGCACTGTATGGTGGTGTTATGTTGGCACTGTGTTGTGATGTTATGTGGGCATTGTATGGTGGTGTTATGCGGGCACTGTATGGTGGTGTTATGTGGGCACTGTATGGTGGTGTTATGTGGGCACTGTATGATGGTGGTATGTGGGCACTGTATGGTGGTGTTATGTGGGCACTGTTTGGTGGTGTTATGTGGGCACTGTATGGGGTGTTATGTGGGCACTGTATGTGGTGTTATGTGGGTACTTTATGGTGGTATTATGTGGGCACTGTATGGTGGTGTTATGTAGACTCTGTATGGGGTGTTATGTGGGCTCAGTATGGTGAGGTTATCTGGGCACTGTATGTTAGTGTTATGTGGGCACTGTATGGCGTTGTTATGTGGGCACTGTATGGTGGTGTTATGTGGCACTGTATGGTGTTGCTATGTGGGCACTCTATGGTGGTGCTATGTGGGCACTGTATGGTGGTGTTATGAGGGCTCTGTATGGTGGTGTTATGTGGGCACTGTATGGCGGTGTTATGTGGCCACTGCATGGGGTGTTATGTGGGCACTGTATGTGGTGTTATATGGGCACTGTATGATGGTGTTTTGTGGGTAATGTATGGCGATGTTATGTGGGAACTGTATGGTTGTGTTATGTGGGCACTGTGTGGTTTTGTTATGTGGGAACTGTATGGTGGTATTATGTGGGCACTGTATGGTGGTGTTATGCAGGCACTGTATGGGGTGTTATGTGGGCACTGCATGGTGGTGCTATGTGGGCTCTGTATTGTGGTGTTATGTGGGCACTGCATGGTGGTGTTATGTGGGCTCTGTATGGCGGTGTTATGTGGGCACTGTATGGTGGTGTTATGTGGGCACTGTATGGTCGTATGTGGGCACTGTATGGTGGTGTTATGTGGTCACTGTATGTGGTGTTATGTGGGCACTGTATGGTGGTATTTTGTGGGCACTGTGTGGTCGTATGTGGGCACTGTTTGGTGGTGTTATGTGGGCACTGTATGATGGTGTTATGTGGGCACTGTATGGTGGTGTTATGTAGGCACTGTATGGTGGTATGTAGGCACTGTATGGTGGTATTATGTGGGCACTGTATGGTGGTGTTATGTGGGTACTGTATGGTGGTATTATGTGGGCACTGTATGGTGGTGTTATGCAGGCACTGTATGGGGTGCTATGTGGGCACTGCATGGTGGTGCTATGTGGGCTCTGTATTGTGGTGTTATGTGTCCTCTGTATGGGGTGTTATGTGGGCACTGTATGGTGGTGGTATGTGGGCTCTGTATGGCGGTGTTATGTGGGCACTGTATGGTGGTGTTATGTGGGCACTGTATGGTCGTATGTGGGCACTGTATGGTGGTGTTATGTGGTCACTGTATGTGGTGTTATGTGGGCACTGTATGGTGGTATTTTGTGGGCACTGTGTGGTCGTATGTGGGCACTGTTTGGTGGTGTTATTTGGGCACTGTATGGTGTTGTTAGGTGGGCACTGTATGGTCGTATGTGGGCACTGTATAGTGGTGTTATGTGGGAACTGTATGGGGTGTTATGTGGGCACTGTATGGTGCTATGTAGGTACTGTATGGTGGTGTTATGTGGGCACTGTATGGTGGTGTTATGTTGGCACTGTGTTGTGATGTTATGTGGGCACTGTATGTTGGTGTTATGTGGGTACTGTATGGTGGTATTATGTGGGTACTGCATGGTGATGTTATGTGGGCACGATATGGTGGTGTTATGTAGGCTCTGTATGGTGGTGTTATGTGGGCACTGTATGGTGGTGATATGTGGGCACTGTATGGTGGTGATATGTGGGCACTGTATGGTGTTATGTGGGCACTGTATGGGGTGATATGTGGGCACTGTATGGTGGTATATGTGGGCACTGTATGGTGGTATTATGTGGGCACTGTATGGTGGTATTATGTGGGCACTGTATGGGGTGATATGTGGGCACTGTATGGTGGTGATATGTGGGCACTGTATGGTGGTATTATGTGGGCACTGTATGGTGGTATTATGTGGGCACTGTATGGTGGTATTATGTGGGCACTGTATGGGGTGATTTGTGGGCACTGTATGGGGTGTTATGCGGGCTCTGTATGGGGTGTTATGTGGGCACTGTATGGCGTTATTTGGGCACTGTATGGCGGTGCTATGTGGGCACTGTATGGTTGTGTTATGTGGGTACTGTATGGTGGTATTATGTGGGTACTGCATGGTGATGTTATGTGGGCATGATATGGTGGTGTTATGTGGGCACTGTATGGTTTTGTTATGTGGGAACTGTATGGTGGTATTATGTGGGCACTGTATGGTGGTGTTATGTAGGCACTGTATGGTGGTGTTATGTGGGCACTGTATGGTGGTGTTATGTGGGTACTGTATGGTGGTATTATGTGGGCACTGTATGGTGGTGTTATGTGGCCACTGTATGGCGGTGTTATGTGGGTTCTGTATGGTGGTGCTATGTGGGTACTGTATGGGGTGTTATGTAGGCACTGTAAGGGGTATTATGTGGGAACTGTGTGGTGGTGTTATGTGGGCACTGTATGGTGGTGTTATGTGGGCACTGCATGGTGGTGTTATGTGGGCACTGTATGGTGGTGATATGTGGGCACTGTATGGTGGTGATATGTGGGCACTGTATTGTGGTGTCATGTGAGCACTGTATTGTGATGTAATGTGGACACTGTATGGGGTGTTATGTGGGCACTGTATGGTGGTGTTATGTGGGCTCTGTGTGGTAGTGTTATGTGGGCATTGTATGGGGTATTATGTGGGCACTGTATGGTGGTGTTATGCAGGCACTGTATGGTGGTGTTATGTGGGCTCTGTATGGTGGTATTATGTGGGCACTGTGTGGGGTGTAATGTGGACTCTGTATGGTGGAGTTATGTGGGCACTGTATGGTGGTGTTATGTGGGCACTGTATGGTGGAGTTATGCGGGCACTGTATGGTGGTGTTATGTCGGCACTGTATGGTGGTGTTATGTGGGCTCTGTATGGTGGTGTTATGTCGGCACTGTATGGTGGTGTTATGTGGGCTCTGTATGGTGGTGCTATGTTGGCACTTTATGGTGGTGATATGTGGACACTGTATGGGGTGTGATGTGGGCACTGTATGGTGTTATGTGGGCACTGTATGGTGGTGGTATGTGGGCTCTGTATTGTGGTGTTATGTGAGCATTGTATGATGGTATGTGGGCACTGTATTTTGATGTTATGTGGACACTGTATGGGGTGTTATGTGGACACTGTATGGTGGTATGTGGGCACTGTATTTTGATGTTATGTGGGCACTGTATTTTGATGTTATGTGGACACTGTATGGGGTGTTATGTGGCACTGTATTGTGATGTTATGTGGACACTGTATGGTGTTATGTGGACACTGTATGGTGGTTTTATGTGGGCACTATATGGTGTTATGTGGGCACTGTATGGTGGTTTTATGTGGGCACTATATGGTGTTATGTGGGCACTGTATGGTAGTGTAATGTGGGCACTGTATGGGGTGTTATGCGGGCTCTGTATGGGGTGTTATGCAGGCTCTGTATGGGGGTGTTATGTGGCACTGTATGGTGGTGTTATGTGGGCACTGTATGGTGGTGTTATGCGGGCACTGTATGGTGGTATTATGCGGGCACTGTATGGTGGTATTAGGTGGGCACTGTATGGGGTGTTATGTGGGCTCTGTACGGGGTCGGTGCACTGGACGGTGCCGCCATTTTTGCACGTTTCTCTGTGTCCTGATGTCACGTTTTCTCCTTTCTTGTACGTGATACTTTACACCTAGAGACAGGTCAGAGCTGTCTCCTCGCATTACGCCCGTCCGACCTTTGTACAATTAGATTGTTTGTTGCAGGTCGGCCATAGGATGGCGCTTTAGTAGGACAAGGAGGCCCTGGTGCTCACAAACCCCCAGAATGATGGGACAGACAAGGACTGAGATCCACAGGATCCAGAAGTGCAGCCACAATCACCGATATCAGAGACCCCAGACGTGTGATAGACCATAGACAAGATCCCAAAATGCTGCACAGCACGGTGCTGTGCTCTGCTCCTCTGCCACTAGGGGGCACTGTTTAGTTAATTAAATTACATCGCTGCTATTAGGGCACCTTGTATTAACCTGTTGTGTCCCAGACGTCAGCACTGACCGGCACCGATGGCTGCGGATAGTCAGAGGGCGGATATCGATCATTATCAGTCGCAAGGGATGTAATAAGGTCTCATTATTACAGCGCAGGTCGCTGGTGCTGCATCATGGCGGTCCTGTCCTGAAATGTATCTACAGATCTGGTGTGCGGGGACTGGATTCCTCCATCAGTCACATTGCCCCCAGTATGCAACATCCGGCCCCCTCACCCCCCCCCCCCAGTGTATAAAACCTCCCCATACCGTCTGCCCTGTAACAATACCAAGAGGGGGCCGAGAGCTGAGGAATGGAGGGCAGAAAAATCACCACCGCTCTGCTGACCCCATAACTGCGTAGTCCAGACCTCCTCTGGTATCAGCACAAACACTGCGCCCCCCCACTGGGAGCTTCACGACTGAGCAGCTGCATGCAGCCGTACATCACCAAGCACAATGCTGAGCGTCGGATGTAGTGGTGTAAAGCCGCCACCACTGGACTCTGGAGGAGACGTGTTCTGTGCAGTGACGGATCGCACTTCTCTATCTGCGTCTGATGGAGGAGTCTGGGTTTGGTGATTCCAGGAGGACATTACCCCCCGACTGCATTGTGCCCCCTGTACAGATGGTGGAGGAGGATAATCCTATGGGCTGTTATCAGGGGGCGGCCGCGGATCCTCAGCTCCAGTAATGGGAAATCTTCATCTGCAGCAGAAGACATTGTGGATAATCGTAGCTTCAGCATTGTGGGAACAGTTGGGGGAAGACCCTTATCTGCCCCCACAAGATTCATACAGACATTGGGGGGGGGGCATGACCGGCCGCACAGTGCCCGGACCCCATCTCTTTCCTATAATAGAGGTTGTAAGCCTGGACCCCCCTGGTCTGACCCCCCAAATGCTCTGGATGACAGGGCAAAAATTCCCAGAAATGCCTCCAAAATCTTGTAGAAAACCTTCCAGAGGAGCAACTCCATATTAATGTCTATGGATGTAGATGAGGACGGAGAAGCCCCCGGAGGTGGATGTGGGGGGCACATACTTTCTCCATATTAATGTCTATGGATGTAGATGAGGACAGTGAAGTCCCCGGAGGTGGATGTGGGGGGCACATACTTTCCTCCATATTAATGTCTATGAATGTAGATGAGGACGGAGAAGCCCGCGGTGGTGGATGTGGGGGGCACATACTTTTCTCCATATTAATGTCTATGAATGTAGATGAGGACAGAGAAGCCCCCGGAGGTGGATGTGGGGGGCACATACTTTTCTCCATATTAATGTCTATGAATGTAGATGAGGACGGAGAAGCCCCCGGAGGTGGATGTGGGGGACACATACTTTCCTCCATATTAATGTCTATGAATGTAGATGAGGACGGAGAAGCCCGCGGTGGTGGATGTGGGGGGCACATACTTTTCTCCATATTAATGTCTATGAATGTAGATGAGGACAGAGAAGCCCACGGAGGTGGATGTGGGGGGCACATACTTTCCTCCATATTAATGTCTATGAATGTAGATGAGGACGGAGAAGCCCGCGGTGGTGGATGTGGGGGGCACATACTTTTCTCCATATTAATGTCTATGAATGTAGATGAGGACAGAGAAGCCCACGGAGGTGGATGTGGGGGGCACATACTTTCCTCCATATTAATGTCTATGAATGTAGATGAGGACAGAGAAGCCCCCGGAGGTGGATGTGGGGGGCACATACTTTTCTCCATATTAATGTCTATGAATGTAGATGAGGACAGAGAAGCCCCCGGAGGTGGATGTGGGGGGCACATACTTTTCTCCATATTAATGTCTATGAATGTAGATGAGGACAGAGAAGCCCCCGGAGGTGGATATGGGGGGCACATACTTTCCTCCATATTAATGTCTATGAATGTAGATGAGGACGGAGAAGCCCCCGGAGGTGGATGTGGGGGGCACATACTTTCCTCCATATTAATGTCTATGAATGTAGATGAGGATGGAGAAGCCCCCGGAGGTGGATGTGGGGGGCACATACTTTTCTCCATATTAATGTCTATGCATGTAGATGAGGACAGAGAAGCCCCCGGAGGTGGGCTTCCCTCCGCCGACAAGCTTTTTGGAAATAGAAATGTCATTCTCCAGCAGGACTTGGCCCCTGCCCACACTGCCAAAAGTACCAATACCTGGTGTAAGAACAACAGTATCACTGGGCTTGATTGGCAGCAAACTCACCTGACCTTAACCCCATAGAGAATCTATGGAGTATTGTCAAGAGGAAGATGAGAGACACCAGACCCAACAATGCAGACGAGCTGAAGGCTGCTATCAAAGCAACCTGGGCTTCCATAACCCCTCAGCAGTGCCACAGGCTGATCGCCTCCATGCCACGCCGCATTGATGCAGTAATTGATGCCAAAGGAGCCCGACCAAGTACTGAGGGAATTTTACTGACCGTACATTTCAGGAGGACAACATTTCAGATTTTACAATCATCTCTCAAGCTGGTGTTATAAAGTATTCTAATTTCCTGAGATAATGACTTTTGGGTTCTCATTGGCTATAAGCCGTAATCATCAACATTACCAGAAATAAACCCGTGACATAGATCACACTGTGTGTAATGACTCTATAGAATAGAGGAGAGTCACTTTTTATATTGAAGAACTGAAATAAATTCACTTTTTGATGATATTCTAATTTTGTGAGAAGCTCCTGTATTTGGTATTGCCACATCTAGAAGGACATATAAAACTGTCCCACTAGTTAACCCTCTTCGATAACACTAATGATTAGTGAGCACTGTGCATTTCCGGCATTACTCGGCGGGAACTTGGGTCTCCACCCAGCATTTTTGGCGGTCTTTAGAGACCCAATCACCATGCAGAGATTGCCTGCCACGCGCTGTAATTCCGCAGCCATCTTTGTTGTGGTCGTGCAGTGATTGGCTGGTCGCACTGCATCATCAGGGGTAAAAGATATCGGACGCCGCCCTGCTCGGTGCATTCAGCTCTGGATTGAGATAGTGTAGGGAGAGCTGCTGCAGAGATAGGGTCAGATTTGGGGGGGGGGGTAATTAGTCAGTGTCGGTCTACCATTGTTCAATCCACAAATCCAGCTAAACCAACAGTTCTTCCAAGGACTAATTGAGGGTTATATACAGTAGATTGCAGTGTTAGGCAGGCAGGGGATTGTACGTCACTCTATACATATCACTGCAAGGTCTTCATGCACTGTATGTGGGTATATACAGGGGTTGGGCAAAATAATGGAAACACCTGGAAACATCAACAAAAGTTAGTTTAATATGGTGTAGGTTCACCTTTTGCAGCGATAATTTTAGCCCATTCTTCAGGTAAAACACCCTCCTGTTCTTTGAGCGACGATGGCGGCGGAAATCGACGTCTAACTTGAATCTCTAAAATCGGCCATAAATGCTCAATAATGTTGAGGTCTGGGGATTGTCGGGGCCAGATGAGATGCTCAGCTTCATTACAATGTTCCTCGTGCCATGCTTTAACGATTCTAGCTGTATGAATTGGTGCATTATCATCCTGAAAGATGGCGTTCCCCTCCGGGAACAGTGCTTGAACCATAGGATGCACTTGGTCGCCCAAAATGCCTAAATAATCGCGGCTGTTAATTCTTCCATGAAGGGATATCATTGGCCCGGCGAATCTCCACGAAATAGCACCCCAGATCATCACAGAACCTCCGCCATGTTTTACGGTTTGGAGAAGGCAGTCTGGATGGAATGCTTCTTTCGGCTGTCTCCAAACGTACACTCGGCCGGAGGTCGGAAATAGGGTAAGCGATGATTCTTCTGAGAATGTCCCATGTTTCCACTGCTCGAGGGACCAATCCTGGAGGTTTCTACACCACTCTAAACTCTTGGAAACATTTTTCATTGAGAGCAGCGGTTTTCGAATTGCAGCTCTTCCGTGGAATCCAGATTTGTGCAGCTCCCGACGAACAGTTTTCGTGGAAACTGGTTTCTGTAGGTGTTCATTGAGCTCAGCAGTGATTTTCGGAGCCGTGGTCTTGCGATCCTCTCTCAGAATTTGCTTTAGAGTCCGACGGTCTCTCTCAGTCAACTTCGACTTTCGGCCGGACCTGTGCTTTGCTGCGGATGTTTTTCCTTCTCTTTCGAACGCAGTCATTACTTTGGAGACAGTACCTCTTGACACACCAAGCATTCGGGCACTTTCTGTTACACTAGCGCCTGCCATACCAGCACCAACAATTTGGCCTCTTTGAAAATCCGAGAGGTCTGCCATTGGTATCATGTTCTCATCAATGTTCTTACAATTCTGCAAAACAAACAGTTAATTTACATACACATATCACATAACACAAATAATCAACTACAAAACATTACCACATGTCACGGTTTGCATGTTTATAACATGTTCGATGATTATGATGCCAAAACGTTAGGTGCTTCCATTATTTTGGCCAACCCCTGTAGATATCATTGCCCGTACATATATTTAGCTCCAGATATCACTGGGCATCTTAATCCTGATTATTTTATTCCAAAGCAATCCAGAGCCCCTTTTTTTCTCCATTTGCTTGTTGACACTGCACACTACAGCCAGATCCTTTCCATAGTACTATACAGGGTGAAAATCCAGAAATTTTAAACGGGTTTGCGCGTTCCATCGATCACATCTGAGTGCGCAGAAAATCTGCCATTTTTGTGGTAACTGTAAACAATTTTTGGAGTTTCTTATACAATTTGTTGACACCATTTTGCTGGCCAAAAATATTTAGCTACAGGGCAGATATTTTACACTGGGTTCTGTCCGCCACACGGATAAAATATTATTGCGCTCAAAATTGTGCCATTTCAGACCTCCATATAATTGTTTTTGTTGCGTCTTAGCCTACTTATTGTAGTAAAATGAAAAGCGGTCACAGGAGCGCTAGGAAAGACCAAGACAAGGAAGTTTTTTCTTTAACCACAACGTGTTTCGATGGTACCCCGTCTTCATCAGGTAGAAGACTCCTGTGACCACTTTTCATTTTACTACTGCATTAATAATAATCTTTATATAGCGCTAACATTTTCCGCAGCACTTTACAGTTTGCACACATTATCACCACTGTCCCCGATGGGGCTCACAATCTACATTCCCTATCAGTATGTCTTTGGAATGTGGGAGGAAACCGGAGTAGCTGGAGGAAACTCATGAAATATGGGGAGAACATACAAACTCCTTGCAGATGTTGTCCTTGGTGGGATTCAAACCCAGGACTCCAGCGCTGAAAGGCTGCAGTGCTAACCACTGAGCCACCGTGCTGCATTCATCCTCCCTTGGAGGTAGACGGCTGGAGCTGCAGTAGGACCCGACCTTCCCCATTTTCTCTCAGGCTGCCTTCCCAGCGTTCCCCTGTGACCGCCATTTTTGGCTCTTAGCCTACTTATTGACACAATTTTAGTGGCCAAAAAAAAATCCAGGGCAGATACAGTGCCTTGCAATAGTATTCGGCCCCCTGGAACTTTTTAACCTTTTCCCACATATCATGCTTCAAACATAAAGACACCAAATGTAAATTTTTGGTGAAGAATCCACAACAAGTGGGACACAATTGTGAAGTTGAATGAAATTTATTGGTTATTTTACATTTTTTTTGGAAATTCAAAAACTGAAAAGTGCGGCGTGCAATATTATTTGGCCCCTGTAACTTAATACTTTGTTGCGCCACCTTTCGCTGCGATTACAGCTGCAGTCTCTTGGGGTTTGTCTCTATCTGTTTTGTACATCGAGAGACTGAAATTCTCGCCCATTCTTCCTTGGCAAACAGCTCGCGCTCAGTGAGGTTGGATGGAGATCGTTTGTGAACAGCAGTTTTCAGCTCTTTCCACAGATTCTCGATTGGATTCAGGTCTGGACTGTGACTTGGTCGTTCTAACACCTGGAGACGCGTATTTGTGAACTATTCCATTGTAGATTTGGCTTTATGTTTGGGATCAGTCTTGTTGAAAGACAAATCTCCGTCCCAGTCTCAGGTCTTTTGCAGACTCCAGCAGGTTTTCTTCAAGAATGGTCCTGTATTTGGCTCCATCCATCTTCCCATCAATTTTAACCATCTTCCCTGTCCCTGCTGAAGAAAAGCAGCCCCAAACCATGATGCTGCCACCACCATGTTTGACAGTGGGGATGGTGTGTTCAGGGTGATGAGCTGTGTTGCCTTTATGCCAAACATATCATTTGGCATTGTTGCCAAAAAGTTTGATTTTGGTTTCATCTGACCAGAGCACCTTCTTCCACATGTTTGGTGTCTCCTAGGTGGCTTGTTGCAAACTTTAAACAACACTTTTTATGGATATCTTTGAGAAATGGCTTTCTTCTTGCCACTCTTCCATAAAGGCCAGATTTGTGCAGTGTACAACTGATTGTTGTCCTATGGACAGACTGTCCCACCTCAGCTGTAGATCTCTGCAGTTCATCCAGAGTGATCATGGGCCTCTTGGATGCATCTCTGATCAGTCTTCTCCTTGTTTGAGATGAAAGTTTAGAGGGACGGCCGGGTCTTGGTAGATTTGCAGTGGTATGATACTCCTTCCATTTCAATATGATCGCTTGCACAGTGCTCCTTGGGATGTTTAAAGTTTTGGAAATCATATTGTATCCAAACTTCTCCACAACAGTATCACGGACCTGCCTGTTGTGTTCCTTGGTCTTCATGATGCGCTCTGTGCTTCCAGCAGAACCCTGAGACTATCACAGAGCAGGTGCATTTATACGGAGACTTGATTACACACAGGTGGATTATATTTATCACCATTAGTCATTTAGGACAACATTGGATCATTCAGAGATCCACAATGAACTTCTGGAGTGAGTTCCTGCACTGAAAGTAAAGGGGCCGAATAATATTGCACGCCCCACTTTTCAGCTTTTGAATTTCTACAAAAATTTAAAATAATCAATAAATTTCGTTCAACTTCACAATTGTGTCCCACTTGTTATTGATTCTTCACCAAAAATTTACATTGGTATCTTTATGTTTGAAGCATGATATGTGGGAAAAGGTTGAAAAGTTCCAGGGGGCCAAATACTTTCGCAAGGCACTGTATTTGAAAGTGAGTTATCTCCATCAGATGCTTCATCTATCTGTGGGCTACAAATTGTGGCATTTGAGGCTTCTATTTAACTGTTTTTGCTGTCTGTTACTCCAATTATTAATACTATTACAAACAGAGGAGACCCGCTCCTTTAAATTGGGAAAAGATTTTTAGTAGGCCCTCCTCCACATCTCTTCCAAGGGGTATAGGGGTGCATCCAAATTTGGAGCAGACCTTGCATTCACTTCATGGGCAAATATTATGGGAGCAGCAAATTAAGAAAAATGGGAACTTTTGTTTCCTGTGGCCATCCAGGACATCTGTTCAATGGGTTATTGGGGTGCGTCCAACTTTGGGGCAGGACTTGCATTGAATGCATAAGCAATAACAGTATAGGAGACCCACTGTTTAATAATGGGAACAACAAAGCATAGGCAGCTGATGGCTCTCTAAGAATAGTGAGGACCAACTGCTGTCCCTTTAAGAAGAATAAAGTCCGCCTGATGGCCCTCCTCCTTTAACAGTCCCTCCTTCATAAATGAAACAGGATGTGTCTGATGATGTGTCACACACCTCATGGCCAGCTAGGGTTGGTAAATGGTACAATGACATTTCCCAGTGAAGGCATTTGTATTGGTTGAAAGCAATGCTAAAAAGTCAAATGGCGCTCCTTCCCTTCTGAGTGCTGCCATGCGTCCAAGCAGTGGTTTAACCCCACATACACTGGGGAAAAAAGTATTTTGTCAGCCACCAATTGTGCAAGTTCTCCCACTTACAAAGATGAGAGAGGCCTGTAATTGACATCATAGGTAGACCACAACTATACGAGTCAAAATCAGAAAACAAATCTCTCATCTTTTTAAGTGGGAGAACTTGCACAATTGGTGGCTGACTCAATATTTTTTTCCCCAGTGTATGGGGTATCGGCCTGCTCAGGAGAAATTGCACATTAAATTTGGGGTTGAATTTTTCCTGTTACCCCTGTAAAAAAAATTGGGTCTGAAGTAACATTTTTGTGAAAAAAGTTAAATGTTCATTTTTTTTCCTCATTACAAAAATTCCTGTGAGGCACTTGAAGGGTTAATAAACTTCTTGAATGTGGTTTTGGGCACCTTGAGGGGTGCAGTTTTTAGAATGGTGTCACTTTTGGGTAGATTCTATGTTTCAAACATTGTGCTGATGTAAAGGAAACATGTGGGAAATGTTATTTATTAGGTATTTTACATGACATCACTTTCTGATTTAAATTCATAAAAATTCAAAGTTTGAAAATTGGAACATTTTCTCCAAATTTCCGTTTTTTCCACAAATAAACGCAAGTTATATGAATGAAATGTTACCACTAACAATATGTCACGAGAAAACAATGTCAGAATCACCGGGATCCATGGAAGCTCCAGAGTTATGACCTCATAAAGGGACAGTGGTCAGAATTGTAAAAATTGGCCCGGTCTGGAAGGTGAAAACAGACTCAGGGGTGAAGGGGTTAAAGGGGAAAAGTCCTGAAATGTTTCTTCTTGGTAGATTTGTATCAGGCTGCAGATATTGTGTATTTGTATCTGTGTCTTGTGCTGGGAATCTCAGGGGTGAGGACAGTTTCTGGGATAACAGATGCTGCGGCCCTTTGTGTAGGGTCCTCTTGGCTTGTTGCTAGCTGGACATGCTGGGTCTTGTAGTGTCACCGAAAGTTGGACGCTCCCAGGCACAAACAACACAGAGAGTCACCTGGATCTCAGTGAAAGGAGAGAAATCCTGCCGAAACCTGATTGCAGACACATCACAGGCCGAGGACACATCACCAAGCCGGATGAAGAGCAATCACCTCCTCAGTGTCTGCACCAATCACGAGCAACCGCTGAGCCCGACCCATTGTATCAGCGCTCAGATCACCGCCGCCGATCCGGGGAACATTCCTGCAGATAGATAGATAATAGATAGATAGATAATAACATTCTTTATTTATATAGTGCCAACATATTCCGCAGCGCTTTAGATAGATAATAGATAGATAGATAGATAGATAATAGATAACTGCTATCTATGACACAGGTGATAAACACTTCTTGCTCCTTGCAGTGGGTTCCTGTGTTTTGCAGATGGCAGTGTGATGTGAGAAGATGAAGGTTAATGTCCTGCACGGCTAATGCCCCTCTGGGGCGGGGGCCCCGGTGACCCTCCGCAGGGTTCAGGGAGCCCCCGTAGCGCTGGTGCTGGGCCGGGGTCTTTGCACTGGAGCAGGTTGTTAAACAAGTTAATTAGATCAAGGAGATGGGTCCTGTCTGCTGAATGAGAGGCCCCAACTGCCAGTGCGGCCCAGGGTCCCAGGAGCTGGCGC
Organism: Dendrobates tinctorius; assembly: GCF_039654945.1. Taxonomy (NCBI): domain Eukaryota; kingdom Metazoa; phylum Chordata; class Amphibia; order Anura; family Dendrobatidae; genus Dendrobates; species Dendrobates tinctorius. The sequence goes on from NW_027361824.1 coordinate 3,809,935, forward strand.
TTAATTCAATTACTCTGCCTCTCTTCTAACCTAATTAGCCCCCAATCTGCCAGGAGAAGATGAGAGGGGGAGGAGGGGAGGCAGCTGCAGCAGCACCTCCTCACTACATCTGGAGGACCACTAATGTGCTGCCTGAGATAATGCTCCAGTGATGGAGGAGGACCAGAGGACACAGAAGATCCAGAAAGAAAGAGGCAGCGACACCGGAAGGACAGAAAGCCGGAGAGGAGAATGGCGATTCGCCAGACGGAGGTCGATACGTTTTTTCTGCCTGGAAAACATAAACTCTGCGCGATGTCATTCTTTACACTCTTTGTAGCCTCAGTCAGTGGTTCTTTTGCTGCTCTCCCTCTGGAAGGTGAAAAAAGCGCAATAAAAACGCTGAAAGAAATGATAAAAACAAAGAAGACGCGGAACAGATCACAAACCACAGAGAAAGAGATCGGAGCCTGAAAAGACAAGAAACACAGGAACAGCGACGTGTGAACAAGCCCCAGGGAGAAAAAATATACAAGAAGTGAAAACGCTAAAAAAAACAAAAAAAAAAAACAGGATAAAACCAACGTAATAAAAAGGAAAGAATGAAAGGTAAAAACTAATAAAAGACAAATGTCACCTGGAGACAAAAACAAGGAATAAAAAAAGAAAGATGTTGATAAAGGAGAAAATATAGAAACAATCAAAAAAGGAAAAACAATAAAAAAGAAAGAACAAAGACAAAATAGACAAAAAAAATCAGCTTCAACGTATAATAAAGTGAGGTGGGAAAGACTCGTACAGAGATGGCGGAAAGTCGTGCAACGAGGAAAAGCGCAAACTGTTCCCACAAACTTATTCTGTTCCGCACCACTTTGGTAAATCTAGAAGTTCGCGCCATTTTTCTATGACGATAAATTCCGTATTGTTATTTCTCCAGTTGGGTTGATACAGTAATCGTTCTGTATCCATGGAAACCTAAAAAAATATATATATATAAATAACTGTCACTGCTGAGGAAGTGACGTCACTGCCTGAATCCGGAGGAAAATAACGGGGGCGGCAGGAGCAGATCTGCTGCTAAGAATTAAGCAGTCCCCAGAGCCGCCGCTATAACCTGGGCCAAGAACGTAATCAGATTGTAAGCTCAGCAGGACAGAAGCGCTGCATGTGCAGGAAATATTAACACTGAGTCCATCCGTCAGAAACCAGAGGATGTCCAGGTTATACCAGCTGTACATATATAATTATATACAGGAGATGCCCAGGTTATACCGGCTGTACATATATAATTATATACAGGAGATGCCCAGGTTATACCAGCTGTACATATATAATTATATACAGGAGATGCCCAGGTTATACCGGCTGTACATATATAATTATATACAGGAGATGCCCAGGTTATACCAGCTGTACATATATTATTATATACAGGAGATGCCCAGGTCATACCGGCTGTACATATATAATTATATACAGGAGATGCCCAGGTTATACCAGCTGTACATATATAATTATATACAGGAGATGCCCAGGTTATACCGGCTGTACATATATAATTATATACAGGAGATACCCAGGTTATACCAGCTGTACATATATAATTATATACAGGAGATGCCCAGGTTATACCAGCTGTACATATATTATTATATACAGGAGATGCCCAGGTCTTACCGGCTGTACATATATAATTATATACAGGAGATGCCCAGGTTATACCGGCTGTACATATATAACTATATACAGGAGATGCCCAGGTTATACCAGCTGTACATAAATAATTATATACAGGAGATGTCCAGGTTATACCAGCTGTACATATATAATTATATACAGGAGATGTCCAGGTTATACCAGCTGTACATATATAATTATATACAGGAGATGTCCAGGTTATACCAGCTGTACATATATAATTATATACAGGAGATACCCAGGTTATACCGGCTGTACATATATAATTATATACACGAGATGCTCAGGTTATACCAGTTGTACATATATAATTATATACAGGAGATGTCCAGGTTATACCAGCTGTATATATATAATTATATACAGGAGATACCCAGGTTATACCGGCTGTACATATATAATTATATACACGAGATGCTCAGGTTATACCAGCTGTACATATATAATTATATACAGGAGATGCCCAGGTTATACCGGCTGTACATATATAATTATATGCAGGAGATGCCCAGGTTATACCGGCTGTACATATATCATTATATACAGGAGATGTCCAGGTTACACCAGCTATACATATATAATTATATACAGGAGATGCCCAGGTTACACCAGGTGTACATATATAATTATATACAGGAGATGCCCAGGATATACCAGCTGTACATATATAATTATATACAGGAGATGCCCAGGATATACCAGCTGTACATATATAATTATATACAGTAGATGTCTAGGTTATGCTAGCTGTACATATACAATTATATACAGGAGATGCCCAGGCTATACCGGCTGTACATATATAATTATATACAGTAGATGTCTAGGTTATGCTAGCTGTACATATACAATTATATACAGGAGATGCCCAGGTTATACCGGCTGTACATATATAATTATATGCAGGAGATGCTCAGGTTATACCAGTTGTACATATATAATTATATACAGGAGATGCCCCGGTTATACCGGCTGTACATAAATAATTATATGCAGGAGATGCCCAGGTTATACCGGCTGTACATATATAATTATATGCAGGAGATGCCCAGGTTATACCGGCTGTACATATATCATTATATACAGGAGATGTCCAGGTTACACCAGCTATACATATATAATTATATACAGGAGATGCCCAGGTTACACCAGGTGTACATATATAATTATATACAGGAAATGCCCAGGTTATACTGGCTGTACATATATAATTATATACAGGAGATGCCCAGGTTATACCGGCTGTACATATATAATTATATACAGTAGATGTCTAGGTTATGCTAGCTGTACATATACAATTATATACAGGAGATGCCCAGGTTATACCAGCTGTATATATATAATTATATACAGGAGATGCCCAGGTTATACCAGCTGTAGATATATAATTATATACAGTAGATACCCAGGTTATACCAGCTGTACATATATAATTATATACAGGAGATACCCAGGTTATACAGGCTGTACATATATAATGATATACAGGAGATACCCAGGTTATACCGGCTGTACATATATAATTATATACAGGAGATGCCCAGGTTATACCAGCTATACATATATCATTATATACAGGAGATGCCCAGGTTATACCGGCTGTACATATATAATTATATACAGGAGATGACCAGGTTATACCAGCTCTACATATATAATGATAGACAGGAGACACCCAGGTTATACCAGCTGTACATATATAATTATATACAGGAGATGTCCAGGTTATATCAGCTGCACATATATAATTATATACAGGAGATGCCCAGGTTACACCAGCTATACATATATAATTATATACATGAGATGCCCAGGTTATACCGGCTGTACATATATAATTATATACAGGAGATGCCCAGGGTATACCGGCTGTACATATATAATTATATACAGGAGATGCCCAGGTTATACCGGCTGTACATATATAATTATATACAGGAGATGCCCAGGTTATACCGGCTGTACATATATAATTATATACAGGAGATGCGCAGGTTATACCGGCTGTACATATATTATTATTGTTAGCGCGGGTGGTCAGGAGCGGGAACTCCGAGAGTGGACCCTCTGGACCGTGGCACCGAGGGACCCCGGGCGAGCTGCCAGGTGGAACCGATCCCTATACAGGGACCGTTAGGAGCAGGCCCAGGGGTTCGAGTACCACGGTAGCCGGTACCGAGAGGGGTGGCTCAGGATGGACCGGAGTAAGACTGAGACTGGAGTTGGACGGCAGGAGCACTGAAGACAGGACTGGAGTAGGACGACAGGAACACTGAAGGCAGGACTGGAGTAGGACGGCAGGAACACAAGGCAGGACTGGAGTAGGATGGCAGGAACACTGAAGGCAGGACTGGAGTAGGACGGCAGGAACACTGAAGGCAGGACTGGAGTAGGACGGCAGGAACACTGAAGGCAGGACTGGAGTAGGACGGCAGGAACACTGAAGGCAGGACTGGAGTAGGTAACCAGGAACAGGGGTAGCAGGACTGAGAAGCTGCTGTGAGGAGCAGCCGAGACAGGAACTGCAGGAGCAGAGTGTGCACAATGGAGCGAGGCCAGAGTGTCAGGAAACACAACGATCAGGCGCCTCCCTCAGGGGGAAGCGGCCTGATATGGCCCCGTCTGGTCAGCCATTGGTCCAAAGGTGCTTCCGGGTCAGGGCACAGCCGGAGCATAAGAAGCAGGAAGGAGGCGCGGCCGCGGCCTATGGCGCATGCGCATAGCATGCAGGGAAGGCATCGGTCGCGGGTGGAGAGAGGCTGCGGCGTGGGAGCGGAGGGCGATTGCGGCGTGGGAGCGGAGGCCGGGTGAGTATGGCGGAGCGGTGTAACAGTACCCCCTCCCCTAAGCCGCCCCCCCCCCGGAGATTAACAAGAAACCTCTTGAGGATACGGGGAGCATTAATATTCTCCCGAGGCTCCCAGGATCTCTCCTCAGGACCAAAGCCCTTCCAATCAACGAGAAAGAAAGTCCTACCTCTAACCCTTTTCACAGCGAGGATGTCCTGCACTTCAAAAACATTGTCGGCACCCACCGGCTGAGGACCAAGATCAAGCGAGGAATGGAAACGATTCAGCACCACAGGCTTCAGGAGAGAGACGTGAAAGGTGTTCGGGATCCAGAGCGAAGCAGGCAACCTCAATTTGTAGGCAACTTCGTTAATACGTCCCAGAATTTCAAACGGACCGATATAGCGTGGACCCAACTTGTAGGAGGGCAGTTTTAGTTGGACGAATTTGGAGGAGAGCCAGACCTTGTCGCCAACACGATACGGAGGAGAATCCAACCTCTTTTTGTCTGCATAGTTCTTCATCTGATCAGCGGATCTCTTGAGTGATGTGTTGGTCTCAGCCCAAATCTTAGAAAACTCCGAGGACAAGGCATTGGCCGCGGGTACCTCAGAGGCAGGGGTTATCGGTAGAGGGACACCAGGATGTCTGCCAAAAACAATGAAAAATGGAGACTTGGCCGAAGACTCACCAGCATGGTTGTTATAAGCGAACTCTGCCCAGGGAAGTAAGTTGACCCAATCGTTCTGGTGGGCGTTAGAGAAGTGGCGTAAGTATCCCGTAAGCGTCTGGTTGGTACGCTCTACTTGTCCATTGGACTGTGGCTGGTAGGCCGAGGAGAAGTCGAGGGAAACGTTCATAAGCTTACAAAGCGAACGCCAGAACTTGGAGGTAAACTGAACCCCTCGGTCAGACACAATGCGTCGAGGTAGTCCATGAAGCCTGAAGACTTGATGAATGAAGATTTCGGCCAGCTCTGGCGCTGAGGGAAGACCGGGCAGAGGGATGAAGTGAGCCATCTTGGAAAAACGATCCACCACCACCAGAATGACTGAGCAGCCCGCAGAGCAGGGTAGGTCGGTGATGAAATCCATGGCGATGTTCTCCCAAGGAACCGTAGGGACAGGCAACGGAAGCAACAAGCCGGACGGAGATCTCCGTGGCACCTTGTTCTTTGCACAGGATGGACAAGAAGCCACAAAGTCGAGTACATCTTGGCGAAGTGAGGGCCACCAGTCGTGACGTTTGATAAGGTCAAGGGTCTTCTTAGTTCCGGCATGGCCGGCCAGTTTGGAGGCGTGCCCCCATAGAAGAACCTTTTGCTTGAGATTCTCTGGCACAAGCGTCTTGCCAGGCGGAGGGGTAAGCCAGTTCACTGGAGCCACGGTGATGATCCTAGTGGGATCAATGATATGTGACGGTTCCTCCGTGGATTCGTGTGGTTGGAAGACCCTGGACAGGGTGTCGGCTTTGGAATTCATGTTGCCGGGACGGAATCGGAGCTCGAAATCAAATTGGGCAAAAAATAAAGACCATCTGGCCTGGCGAGGGTTTAGTCTCTGGGCAGACTGGAGATAGGCCAGATTCTTGTGGTCCGAGAAGACGACAAAAGGATGGACAGCTCCTTCCAGGAGGTGGCGCCATTCCTCCAAGGCCAACTTGATGGCCAAAAGTTCCCGGTCACCAATCGAGTAGTTACACTCGGATGGAGAAAAGGCCTTCGAGAAGAAGCCACAAGGGTGCAGGCGACCGGAGGTGGTTCTCTGGGACAGCACCGCCCCGGCACCAGTCGAGGAAGCGTCCACCTCGAGTACAAAAGGTCGATCGCTCTCAGGGCGATGCAGGACCGGAGCCGTGGAGAAAGCCCGTTTTAGGGACAGAAAGGCCTCCTCTGCCTCAGGAGACCAATCCTTGGAAGTAGACCCTTTACGGGTGAGCACAGAAATGGGTCTTGTGATCGCGGAGAAGTGGGAGACAAATTGCCGGTAATAGTTGGCGAACCCGAGGAATCGTTGTATCGCCTTTAATCCGACGGGGCGAGGCCATTTGAGGATGGCAGACAACTTCTCGGGATCCATCCTTAGACCAGCGTCGGAGATAATGTATCCCAGAAATGGCAGAGAGGTCTGTTCGAAGAGACATTTCTCGATCTTTGCATACAGACGGTTCTCCCGAAGACCCTGAAGCACCAGGCGGACACTCTTTCTGTGGGACGAGAGGTCCGGCGAGAAGACGAGGATGTCGTCTAAGTACACGACCACACAGGAGTACAAGAGATCCCGGAAGATCTCATTGACGAACTCTTGAAAGACTGCAGGAGCATTGCAAAGACCGAAGGGCATGACCAGGTACTCGTAATGGCCATCTCGAGTGTTGAAAGCGGTCTTCCACTCGTCACCTGCACGGATACGGACCAGATTGTAGGCTCCTCTGAGGTCCAGCTTGGTAAAGACCCGAGCCCCTCTGAGACGGTCAAACAGTTCCGGAATGAGTGGAAGAGGGTACCTGTTCTTGATGGTAATCTCATTCAAGCCCCTATAGTCAATGCATGGCCGTAGAGTCCCGTCCTTCTTTTTGACGAAGAAGAACCCGGCTCCCGCGGGCGAAGAGGATTTCCGTATAAAGCCTTTGGCGAGGTTCTCTCGGACGTACTCGGACATGGCGGTGGTCTCCGCGGGAGACAGAGGGTAGATTCTGCCCCTTGGGGGGGTTGAACCAGAAACAAGTTCAATTGGGCAGTCAAACGGCCGGTGTGGAGGGAGGACCTCCGCTTCCTTCTTATCAAAAACATCGGCGTAGGAGCTGTAAGCTGGAGGAAGACCCGGGAGGTCTGGAGGTGACCGTGGAGCGGCCGCCAGGCGGACAGGAGTCAGACAGCGAGCTTGGCACGGGTGCCCCCAGCGGAGTATCTCCCCAGAAGACCAGTCGAGAACAGGCTGATGAGTCCTTAACCATGGAAGACCGAGTAGAATGGCATGAGAGAGCTGGCCGACTGAGTGAAAGGAGAAACTGACCTGGAGGAGCGCCTGTCTCTCACTGACTCCCGAGCGCGCTCCAGGAAGCGCAGGTCAATGCGGGTAGCCAGCGAGATAAGGTCCTCTAAGGTGGACGGGGTATCTCGACCTGCGAGTTCATCCTTTATTTTACTAGAAAGACCGCGCCAGAATGCCCCCACCAAAGCTGCGTTATTCCAGCCGAGCTCGGAGGAAATAGTGCGAAAGCGAATAGCGTACTGTCCGACCGTGAGAGAGCCCTGGTGTAAGTTAAAGAGTGACTCCGTGAGAGATGCTAACCGGCCCGGCTCATCGAAAACCTTACGAAACGTATCCAGGAAAACCGGGAGACTTGAAACGACCGGGTCGTCACGTTCCCAGAGCGGGTTTACCCAAGAAAGGGCCTCTCCCTCCAGATGGGACATGATGAAGGCCACTTTGGCCCGGTCCGAGGGATATTGCTGCGGCAGCCATTCAAAGTGGAGACTACACTGATTTAAGAACCCCCTACAGAGCTTGGGATCCCCGGTGAAACGAGGCGGCTTGGCGAGGCGGGGCGTCGGAGGAGCAGCAGACGCAGGGGGAGGAGTCGGCACTGCAGCGGCAGCCTGGAGGGCCGACAAGCGACTATCAAAGGAGGCCATGTAGGACAAAATGTGGGTTTGAGTATCTTGCTGCTGACCCAGCTCCTGTTGGAGACTGGCCAGCTGAGTGGCATTTCCAGGATCGGCCACCTGTAAGGCCGACAAACGGGTGTCCATCGACTTCATGATTGACATAATGTGCCCCTGATTCTCCCGTAGGAATAGCAACTCTTTCTGGGTAGCAGCCGTAGTACCGGCGGAGTCCATGGCCTGATCGTACTGTTAGCGCGGGTGGTCAGGAGTGGGAACTCCGAGAGTGGACCCTCTGGACCGTGGCACCGAGGGACCCCGGGCGAGCTGCCAGGTGGAACCGATCCCTATACAGGGACCGTTAGGAGCAGGCCCAGGGGTTCGAGTACCACGGTAGCCGGTACCGAGAGGGGCGGCAAAGGATGGACCGGAGTAAGACTGAGACTGGAGTTGGACGCAGGAGCACTGAAGACAGGACTGGAGTAGGACGACAGGAACACTGAAGGCAGGACTGGAGTAGGACGGCAGGAACACTGAAGGCAGGACTGGAGTAGGACGGCAGGAACACTGAAGGCAGGACTGGAGTAGGACGGCAGGAACACTGAAGGCAGGACTGGAGTAGGACGGCAGGAACACAAGGCAGGACTGGAGTAGGACGGCAGGAACACTGAAGGCAGGACTGGAGTAGGTAACCAGGAACAGGGGTAGCAGGACTGAGAAGCTGCTGTGAGGAGCAGCCGAGACAGGAACTGCAGGAGCAGAGTGTGCACGATGGAGCGAGGCCAGAGTGTCAGGAAACACAACGATCAGGCGCCTCCCTCAGGGGGAAGCGGCCTGATATGGCCCCGTCTGGTCAGCCATTGGTCCAAAGGTGCTTCCGGGTCAGGGCACAGCCGGAGCATAAGAAGCAGGAAGGAGGCGCGGCCGCGGCCTATGGCGCATGCGCATAGCATGCTGGGAAGGCATCGGTCGCGGGCCTGTCTCAGGTGACCGCCGCGGCCGTCGGGTGGAGAGAGGCTGCGGCGTGGGAGCGGAGGGCGACTGCGGCGTGGGAGCGGAGGCCGGGTGAGTATGGCGGAGCGGTGTAACAATTATATACAGGAGATGCCCAGGTTATACCGGCTGTACATATATAATTATATAAAGGAGATGCCCAGGTTATACCGGCTGTACATATATAATTATATACAGGAGATGTCCAGGTTATACCAGCTGTACATATATAATTATATACAGGAGATGTCCAGGTTATACCAGCTGTACATATATAATTATATACAGGAGATGCACAGGTTATACCAGCTGTACATATATAATTATATACAGGAGATGCCCAGGTTATACCGGCTGTACATATATAATTATATACAGGAGATGTCCAGGTTATACCAGCTGTACATATATTATTATATACAGGAGATGCCCAGGTTATAACGGCTGTACATATATAATTATATAAAGGAGATGCCCAGGTTATACCGGCTGTACATATATAATTATATACAGGAGATGCCCAGGTTACACCGGCTGTACATATATAATTATATACAGGAGATGCCCAGGTTATACCAGCTGTACATATATAATTATATACAGGAGATGCACAGGTTATACCAGCTGTACATATATAATTATATACAAAAGATGCCCAGGTTATACCAGCTGTACATATATAATTTTATACAGGAGATACCCAGGTTATACCCGCTGTGCATATATTATTATATACAGGAGATGCCCAGGTTATACCGGCTGTACATATATAATTATATACAGGAGATGCCCAGGTTATACCAGCTGTACATATATTATTATATACAGGAGATGCCCAGGTTATACCGGCTGTTCATATATAATTATTTACAGGAGATGCACAGGTTATACCGGCTGTACATATATAATTATATACAGGAGATGCACAGGTTATATCGGCTGTACATATATAATTATATACAGGAGATGCCCAGGTTATAGCAGCTGTACATATATAATTATATACAGGAGATGCCCAGGTTATAGCAGCTGTACATATATAATTATATACAGGAGATGCCCAGGTTATACCAGCTGTACATATATAATTATATACAGGAGATGCACAGGTTATACCGGCTGTACATATATAATTATATACAGGAGATGCCCAGGTTATACCGGCTGTACATATATAATTATATACAGGAGGTGCCCAGGTTTTACTAGCTGTACATGTATAATTATATACAGGAGATGTCCAGGTTATTCCAGCTCTACATATATAATTATATACAGGAAATGCCCAGGTTACACCAGCTGTACATATATAATTATATACAGGAGATGCCCAGGTTATACCAGCTGTACATATATAATTATATACAGGAGATACCCAGGTTATACCAGCTGTATATATATAATTATATACAGGAGATGCACAGGTTATACCAGGTGTACATATATAATTATATACAGGAGATGCCCAGGTTATACCGGCTGTACATATATAATTATATACAGGAGATGTCCAGGTTATATCAGCTGTACATATATAATTATATACAGGAGATGTCCAGGTTATATCAGCTGCACGTATATAATTATATACAGGAGATGCCCAGGTTACACCGGCTGTACATATATTATTATATACAGGAGATGCCCAGGTTATACCGGCTGTACATATATAATTATATACAGGAGATGCCCAGGTTATACCGGCTGTACATATATAATTATATACAGGAGATGTCCAGGTTATACCAGCTGTACATATATAATTTTATACAGGAGATGCCCAGGTTACACCGGCTGTACATATATAATTATATACAGGAGATGCTCAGGTTACACCGGCTGTACATATATAATTATATACAGGAGGTGCCCAGATTATACCGGCTGTACATATATAATTATATACAGGAGATGCCCAGGTTATACCGGAGGTACATATATAATTATATACAGGAGATGCCCAGGTTATACCAGCTGTACATATATTATTATATACAGGAGATGCCCAGGTCATACCGGCTGTACATATATAATTATATACAGCAGATGCCCAGGTTACACCGGCTGTACATATATAATTATATACAGGAGATGTCCAGGTTATACCAGCTGTACATATATAATTATATACAGGAGATGCCCAGGTTACACCGGCTCTACATATATAATTATATACAGGAGATGCCCAGGTTATACCAGCTGTACATATATAATTATATACAGGAGATGCACAGGTTATACCAGCTGTACATATATAATTATATACAGGAGATGCCCACGTTATACCGGCTGTACATATATAATTATATACAGTAGATGCCCAGGTTATACCGGCTGTACATATATAATTATATACAGGAGATGCCCAGGTTACACCGGCTGTACATATATAATTATATACAGGAGATGCCCAGGTTATACCAGCTGTACATATATTATTATATACAGGAGATCATAGAATCATAGAATCATAGAATCATAGAATCGTAGAGTTGGAAGGGACCTCCTGGGCCATCTGGTCCAACCCCCTGCTCAAAGCAGGATTCGCTAAATCATCCCAGTCAGATGTCTGTCCAGCCTCTGTTTGAAGACTTCCATTGAAGGAGAACTCACCACTTCTCGTGGCAGCCTGTTCCACTCATTGATCACTCTAACTGTCAAAAAGTTTTTTCTAATATCTAATCTGTGTCTCTTCCCATTCAGTTTCATCCCATTGCTTCTAGTCTTTCCTTGTGCAAATGAGAATAAAGTTGATCCTTCTACAATGTGACAGCCCTTTAGATATTTGTAGACAGCTATTACAGGAGATGCCCAGGTTATACCAGCTGTACATATATAATGATATACTGGAGATACCCAGGTTATACCGGCTGTACATATATAATTATATACAGGAGATGCCCATGTTATAGCATCTGTACATATATAATTATATACAGGAGATACCCAGGTTATACTGGCTGTACATATATAATCATATACAGGAGATGCCCAGGTTATTCCAGCTGTACATATATCATTATATACAGGAGATGCCCAGGTTATACCGGCTGTACATATATAGTTATATACAGGAGATGCCCAGGTTATACCAGCTGTACATATATAATTATATACTGGAGGTGCCCAGGTTATACCGGCTGTACATATATAATTATATACCGGAGATGCCCAGGTTATACCATCAATATTCCTTGTTTCTGGGCATCCTGTGCGTCGCTCGGCGCTCGGGGTCAGCGATGAGGTTTTCATTATCGGCTCATTAGCAGATTATATCTTTACATCTCTGACGTTAATTTTCATTAGTTCCTATGTTATAGCGGACAATGTAATTTCTTGTAGGAAACCCTAAAATATTAAAAATTCAATACAAACCTTATTACTGGGCTGGAGTGAGATGATAATGGGATTGGGGAACAGTCAGTGTCAGGGAGATGTCGGCCTCCGGGGACGGACACGAAGACAGTTCCGGATCAATAATATAGACGCTGCGGAAGTTTCCTGTAGATTGTCCGCTGCTGTATTCTGCCGGTGATTGATGGCAGGGAAGACACTGCTAACGCCACTTATAGGACATATCCCTTTATAAGAACTAAATAGAAGCCCCTGGTGAAGCTCGGTGACAACCATTATGGTCGCCATTAACAGAGGTTGTCAGAGTCCAGAGACCCAAACTTCACATGATGTGATGGAACGCCTGAGGCTGCACTACTGAGACAGTCTGCCTGCTCTCAAACCTTTTCCCTCCACTCAGGGTCAGTCACAGAGGGTATCAGCAGCAGGTTGGAGCTCTGTATCCTGTATCCCTGCTTTCCCTGTGCTCGGGTGTAGTAATCGCAGGTACGCAGGATGCAGTGACGAGATGGGAGCCAGAGTGAACTTAGAATGTAACTTTTATATATATATATATATTTACTAGCTGCTGGCCTGATTCTAAAGCATCGGGAAGTCTAGAATATGGCCAGCGGTAGATTAAAATAAAAAATAGTGATCTACTCACCTTCCGACGGCCCCCGGAATCTGTCCCTGCTCTCCACGCTGCCGGCATCTTCCGTTCCCAGTAATGCTTTGCATAAAAGACCGCTGCTGACGTCCTCTCGCGAGAGCGCAACGTCATCAGCGGTATTTCGCGCAAAGCAGTACTGGGAACAGAAGATGCCGGCAGTGTGGAGAGCAGGGACAGATTCCGGGGGCCGTCGGAAGGTGAGTAGATCACTATTTTTTATTGTAATTCTATTTTTTACCAGTTTATGGCACCGAGAGTCCGAAGGAGTCTCTTCTCCTCCGGACCCTGGGTACTGGCTAGCGCCGGCATCTCCGGCTGCGTCGCTGCTGATGCCCCCGTGCGCCCGGAGACGACCCACGGCAACCGTCAGGAGATCATCGGCTAGTGCTGCTGATCCCCAGATGGCACGGTAGTGGTGGCGTGCGTCCTGCTAATTGTGGACTGCGCCTGTTGCTGATTGGTTGCGGCCAGGCGGGAGCCTGGTGGCCGCGACCAATCAGCGCAGCGGGATTTCGGCGTTTATACATATAGATATCGAAAAGGGCTATCTCGAGTAACCGGCAAGCTGACAGCAGTTATCCTCGCAGGGAACAGAACAATAATACACAGGTAACACGATAACGACTACCCGGTCGGAACTGGTAACTATGAGGCCGCGGTATGGCCAACTACGGGTCCAGGAACTATGAGCTATCAACTATAACGTGTCACTTATCCTCCTCTGACATCCGGCAGAGTGGTGGTCGGTGTCTCTTCGGTGTCTCAGCCGCTGGGCCCAGCCGACGAGGAGTTGGCGCAAGCTTCTGGCGTTCCTATGCCCGGGTGGAGTGTGGGCACAACAGGCCCCTAAAGAGTTCCTCTGCGTTGCGCCTCCCGGCGGAGGCGGGATGGCGATAGCTGGAGCCCGAGGCTTATAGGCCGCAGCCACAGGCCGGGCAGCAGTGGCCGCAGGTGGCATTGGGCAGACCGCAACCGCGGGCTGGGGTCGGGCACTGGCGGCGGTGGGCAGGCCGCAACCGCGGGCTGGAGTCGGGCAGCGGTGGCCGCGGGTGGCAGTGGGCAGACCACAACCGCGGGCTGGGGTCGGGCACTGGCGGCCGCGGGCAGGCTGCAATCACGGGCTGGAGTCGGGCAGCGGTGGCCGCGGGCGGCGGCGGGCAGGCCGCAGCCGCAGGCTGGAGTCGGACAGTGGTGGCCGCGGGTGGCGGCAGACAGGCTGCCACCGCGGGCTGGAGTGACGGGCGCGGGAGCGCGGTCGTGGGGTCGGTGTCCCTCTGCTGTACGGCTCGGTGCTGTCTCTTCCTTGACCGTGGTGAGTTTTTCTCCAATCCCTCTGGTCGTCGCTCACTCCTTCTGGCTCTGGCTCTCTGGCGACCCCCTAGACTTCCTGCTCCTTCTCTCCCGCTCTGTCGAGTGCCCGCTGCTGGCGTTCTCAGCCCCTTTTATACCTGCTCCACCCCCTCTCCTTCTAGAACTGTCTCTGGTCCGTCTCCTCTAATTATGTCCCCCCGGAAACAGTCTCTCTAGGGACCTTGGTGATAGTCTCCTTGGTTCCGGTCTGGTTACACAGCGGGGACTCTCCCTCCTACACTCCCCCATCCTGTAAGCTCGCCAGTCCTCGGGCGAGGGCTTGGAGGGGTCTGGCTCTGCCTTTTGATGTACAAGTGGTGGAAGATGGTGGATTGATTAGGGTTGTTGGGGTATTGGTTTTTGAAGTGTCCGTTTGTAATGCCGGAAGGTCTTCCTCATCGTCCTCATTCCATACTGTTGGCAGAGGTTCTGAGGCCTGGGGAGGGGCCTCGGGTCGTTCAGGGTCTGTGGAAGTACAGGGTCGCCTCATATTACGGTGTAGGGTATCGGTAGGGTGATCCCCCTCTTTCAGATTGTATTTCATACACTGGCCCATCTGGGCTTACTCGTCGCAGTACTCGGTAGGGACTTTCTTCCCAGTGGTGTCCCAATTTGTTTTGGGGGGCACTGATCTCGTACGAGTACACGATCTCCTGCCTGGAATTCTGTGGGTTGGAACGGGGTCTTTCCCGAATGTTCCAGGTCCTGAAGTTTTGTATGAACAATTCGCTGCAGGGTTTGTAGCCGATACCGGTAATTCCGGACCCACCAGTAGACTCCCGTCCATGTTTGTTCCGCCTCCGGATTCAACTCCACCTCGGTGATCCCCTTGCCTTCCCGGCCGAACAGTAGCGAGTACGGGGTATAGCCGGTGACTCGCTGTACCCGGATGTTATAAACCCAGACCAGTTCGGAGATGTGTTTGGGCCAGCGGGCTTTTCGGTCGTCCTCCAGGGTACATAGCATTTGGATTAATGTCCGGTTAAATCGCTCGCAGGCACCAATCCCTTGGGGATGGTATGGTGTAGTTCGGGATTTATCGATACCGTATAAGCGATGTAATTCTTCCATTACTTTTGCCAGGAAGCACACACCTTGGTCTGAATGGATTCGCTGGGGGCAGCCGTATACTTGGATAAAGTTCTTGCATATCGCAAAGGTGGTCGATTCTGCTGTTTGATCTCGAGTAGGGGTCACCACGGCAAATTTGGTAAAATGGTCCACCATAACTAGACAATGCTCATACTCCTGGTGAGCAGGGCCGATGGTGAAATAGTCTGTCATCAGGAGTACGAGGGGTGCCGCCGTCACTATTGTTTGCACGGGAGCCTGTTGCTCAGGCGGTTTAGTTAGCTCACACAGGCGGCATGCGCAACAAACTCCCTCCACTTTGGCTTGTAAATGGGGGTGGTAGGCTATTTGTTGTAACCACTGAAAAGTCTTTTGTGCCCCAAAATGAGCCCCTTTTTCGTGAGCCTCGCGAGCAAGTTCAGTGAGCCGGGCTCCCGGTACTACCACCTGCCAGGCTGTCGTTGATGTTGTGCACAACACTGCCTTTCTGTACAATAGTCCTCCTTTGATTACCAGTTTCTCCCACTGGCGCAGCATTAGCAGAGTGTCTCGAGTCAATGTCTATCTTTGGGCGTCGTTGGGTAGCTGTCTCGCAGCTACCCATTGATGCAGAGGGCCAATCTCTCCATCTTCCTGCTGCTGTTGGATCCATTCATCCCGGGACTGTTCTAACATGCCCCTAGCGGGTCCTGTATGGGATTGCTCTCGGGTTACGGCTGTGATTCCGGCGGGGGCCAGAGAGAACGGCGTCTCTTCTCCTTCTAGCTCTTTGTCCCGGCTTTGCCCAGGGGCCGTACGTCGAATTCTAGCGAGGGCATCGGCATGCACATTCTCTGCTCCCCGTTTGTAGATGATTTTATATTTGAATTTGGCCATCCGGGCCACCCACTGTTGTTCTAGGGCACCCAATTTGGCATTGTCAAGGAGGGCCAGCGGGTTGTTGTCAGTCCGTACCACTACCTCAGAGCCTGCCAGGTACTCTGCGAACCGCTCCGTCATGGCCCACACTACCGCGAGAAGCTCGAGCTTAAAGGAGCTGTAATTGTCGGGATTGCGTTCGGAGTCATGGAGTGATCGGCTACCGTAAGCGATCACTCTTTCCCGGCCATCTTGGACTTGTGACAATACAGCTCCTAGCCCGTGTAAACTCCCGTCAGTGTGCAGTATGAACGGCTGTGAGAAATCCACGTAGGCCAACACTGGGGCTTCCGAAAGCGCGGTTTTGAGATCTTGGAAGGCCTCTTCCTGTGGTTCTTGCCACTGGATTTTCCAACCATTGGCCCCAGCAGGGGCCCCCTTCAACAGGTCCTGCAGGGCTCGGGCCTGGCGGGCGAAGTTTTTGACGAAGGTAATATACGGCCAACCCCAGAAAGGCTCGTACATATTTTACCATTTCGGGAGTAGGCCACCTCTGTATTGCGGCTATCTTCTCCATAGACTGCCTTACGCCGTTGGCGGAGACGGTATGCCCTAGGTTTTCGCTCTGCATACGGAACAGGTGGCATTTCTGGGGCTTTACCTTCAACCCGTACTTTTGCAGCCGACCGAGCACTTGCCCCAACCACTGCAGGTGGTCTTCAAACGTGGGAGCGTAGATGATGATGTCGTCCAGGTATATCAAAGTGGCCTCGAAGTTGAGATCTCCTAGACATCGCTCCATTAGCCGTTGGAAGGTCCCGGGGGCATTGGCTAGCCCGAACGGCATACGATTAAATTCGAACAGTCCTATGGGCAAGATGAACGCGGTCTTGGCACGGTCTTCCTCCGACATTGGCACCTGCCAGTACCCGCTGGCCAGATCCAGGGTAGAAAAGTACGTCGCCTTCCCCAGTGCTGATAGGGACTCCTCTATACGGGGCAGCGGGTATGAGTCTTTGATGGTACAGGCGTTCAACTTTCGGTAATCCATGCAGAACTGCAAGGTGCCGTCTTTCTTTCGGACCAACACAATGGGGGCCGCCCAAGGACTTTGGCTTTCCCGGATAACCGCTTTTTGCAGTATTTGGCCCAGTAGCGTTTTTACCTCTTGATATAGCTGCGGAGGAATTTGTCGGTATCGCTCCCTGATAGGGGCCGTTCCTTCGGTGGGAATGCCGTGCGTGATGGCCATGGTGCACCCAAAGTCATTTTCGTGATCGGCGAATACCTCTCGGTACTGGCCCAGGAGTGCTTCTACTTCACGTATTTGGGCCGAGGTTAGGCCAGAGAGTTCTGCCCACATTTTCTCTAGAATGGCTCGGCCCTTCTCTTCGGGCAAGGACCGGCGGTTTGGATGGAACGAATAGTCACCGCCCATGGGTCTCCCGCCTTCACTTTTAGCTGTAATGCCGGGGTCAGATGTACCTCCTCCAGAGGTTTCACCAGCTTCGCCAGTTCGGCACGTGGTTTTAGGATGATGTCTTGATCTTCTAGGTTGACACAGCGCACGAGAACTGTCCCCTTCCTCACGGTGGCCAAGGCGCTAGCCACTAGGACTTACAGAAAAACATAAAAATAGGTGAGGAGATTGTCCATTTGTTCATAGCAAAGCAACATGTATTCATCTTTTCCTGGAACTCTGGACTCTGAATGGTAAATGGCCTCTGTCTCTCTGTTAAGAGCTTCTGTCGAGGTCACATGGTGATTCAGTTACATACCAGCTGTCCGTAGTGGCTCGAGCAAAAATGTCCTAAAGTGTGTCTCATGGTGGTGAAGGAGCGAGCAAGCGACCCCTAGAGTGAGCCATGAATTATATACATTTCTAAAAGCACATGGTCTATATATATATGGAGTTGACCTTTACCATGAGTTAAACTTTCAAAAATAACACATGCAGTGTCAGTGGAAGGCACTGTTCAGTACAGAATTGTAATAAGAAATACATATCCAAATTATTAATATTTAACAGTTAGCAGCTAGTAGCCTTATCACGGACCCCCACTTGGGCCTCACAGCCTCGGGAAAGTGCTGTCGGAAATAGGTCTCCAGCAAGGTCGTGACTTGCGATCCCGTGTCCACCAGACAGCGCACCGCACGTCCTTCAAACTCTGCCCATATCAACAAACACATTGCAATCAGATCTTCGGGACTTCCACCACCCCGCGTCGTGGGTTCTGGCTCCGAGCAGCATCCACCCAGCTCAGAGCCCTTTAGTTTAATGGCCGCTGGGTGGGTATCTCCTAAAGTGGCCCAGTTTGCCACATTCAAAGCATTCCCGAGGCCGCAGGGACCGACCGTCCCTGGGAATACGAGGGCCCCAGGTTGCCGGGCCCGTCCCAGACTGACCACTTGTGATCTCGGCCCTTCTCTTCACGTCGGCCAGTTTGCCCCTGATACTCTTCAACTCTTGTTTAATTTCTTCCAGCCACTGGGGCTCCCCAATGACATTCATGGAGACTTCAGTGCTCCGGATCTTTCCCACGGGGACTGTCAGCCCTTGTTCTTTTCCCGCGCGCACTTGTAGCTTCCTACCTCGGAGAAAGCCATACACGGGTTTACCCGGACTCCCTCCCGCAATGCGGTCACTAAAAGGTCACGTAGGGTTATGTCAATGGGTCCTACGCCTACACTGTCCTTTCGCTCAATGGCCGTGTATAGCTCCTGAAGGACGTTCATGTATTGGGTGACCGTCTCCCCTTCCCCTTGCATACGACTGAACAACCGGGTTCTCAATTCTCCCACGTACGTTGGGTCCCCATGAGTCTCCTCCAGTATCTGTAAGACCCTGATAAAGGTGTTTCGCTGTCCCGGGGGCCTCAACATCACGGAATCCCGAGCCTCCCCATCCAACGCCATTAGGGCCACTTCTGCTTCTAGGTCAGGGGTCATCGGATGCATCGCAAACAGCCCTCGCATCCGTTCCGTCCATCTCCACAGCATAGTATTGCTGCCGGAGAACCTGGGCAGGTTACTCAGCATAGCCCCCAAGGATAAACTGGACCGGGGGCCGCCGTCGCCCCCCTGGTCCACGGCATCTCCGCTCGCGCTCGGAGACTGCATCCTGCCTACGCCAAATGTAGGTATCGCAGGTACGCAGGATGCAATGATGAGACAGGAGCCGGAGTGAACTTAGAATGTAACTTTTATATATATATTTGTATCGAAAAGGGCTATCTCGTGTAACCGGCAATCTAACAACCGTTATCCTCGCAGGGATCAGAACAATAATACACAGGTAACACAATAACGACTACCCGGTCGGAACCGGTAACTATGAGGCCGCGGTATGGCCGACTACGGGTCCAGGAACTATGAGCTATCAACTATAACGTGTCACTTATCCTCCTCTGACGTCCGGCAGAGTGGTGGTCGGTGTCTCCTTGGCGTGTCAGCCGCTGGGCTCAGCCGACGAGGAGTTGGCGTAAGCTTCTGGCGTTCCTACGCCCGGGTGGAGTGTGGGCACAACAGGCCCCTGAAGAGTTCCTCTGGCGGGATGGCGATAGCCGGGGCCCGAGGTGTATAGGCTGCAGCCGCAAGCTGGGGCCAGGCAGCGGTGGCCGTGGACAGCTGCGGCCGTGGACAGCGGCGGGCAGGCCGCAGCAGCGGGCTGGAGTCGAGCAGCAGTAGCGGCGGCCGCGGTTGGCGGCAGGCAGGCCACAACCGTGGGCTGGAGTGACAGGTGCGGGAGCGCGGTCGGTGTCCCTCTGCTGTGCGGCTCGTTGCTGTCTCCTCCTTGACCGTGGTGAGTCTTTCTCCAATCCCTCTGGTCGTCGCTCACCCCTTCTGGCTCTCTGGCGCCCCCTAGTCTTCCTGCTCCTTCTCTCCCGCTCTGTCGAGTGCCCCCTGCTGGCGTTCTCAGCCCCTTTTATTTCTGCTCCACCCCCTCTCCTTCTAGAACTGTCTCTGGTCCGTCCTCTAATTATGTCCCCCTGAAACAGTCTCTCTAGGAGTCTTGGTGACAGTCTCCTTGGTTCCGGTCCAGGTTACACAGCGGCGACTCTCCCTCCTACACGGGGTCAGTCACAGAAGGCATCCAAAGCAAATTGGAACTCTGTGTCCTGTTACTTTGTAAGTTTGGGACAGACACATCTGATACAGTGGCATGTAAACGTTTGGCCACCCCTGGTCAAAATGACTGTTATTATAAACAGCAAGTTGAAGATGAAATTATCTGCAAAAGGCCTAAAGTTAAAGAGAACACATTTCATTTGTATTTTAGACAAAACACGTTTTATATATAAAGTGGTGATGGCCAAGTCACGGAATGTAAGAAAGGAATGGAGGCTTTTCTTGTGAGTAACAGTATAGAAGGTTACGAATAACAGAATATTATAGGTAGATGGGTGACCCAGCTTAGGGGAAGGAATTTTTTTCCCTATGGAGAAAATTGGCTTCTACTCTGTGGGATTTTTTGCCTTCCCCAGGATCAACAATGCAGAACAGCTGCACTAAAAATAGGCTGAACTAGATGGACATAAGGTCTTCCTTCAGCCTTCAAAACTATGAAAGAAAGATAGCCCAATGGAGAAGTTTGTGCACCCTGCATGGATAGTACCTAGTAGCGCTCCTTTCTGCAAGTATCACAGCTTGTAAAGGCTTTTTGTAGCCAATCAAGAGTCTTTCAATTCTTCTCCGAGGGATTTTCCTCCATTCTTCCTTGGAGAATTCCTCCAGTTCTGTGAGATTCCTGGGGCGTCTCGCTTCCTCTGCTAGTTTGAGGTCTCGGCCACAGGTTTTCAATGATGTTCAGATCAGGGGACTGTGAGGGCCATTGTAAATCCTTCAGCTTGCGCCTTTTGAGGTCGTCTATTGTGGATTGTGACGTGTGTTTAGTATCATTACCCATTTGTAGCAGCCATCCTCGTCCTCTTTTCACTTTCAGCTTTTTTTACAAATGGTTTTATGTTTCCATCAAGAATTTGTTGAAATTTCATTCAATCCATTCTTCCCTTTAACCATGAAATGTTCCCCGTGTCATTAGCTGCAACACAACCCCAAAGCCTGATTGATCCACCCCCATGCTTAATGGTAGGTGAGATGTTCTTTTCCTGAAATTCTGTGCTCTATTTTTCTCCACCTTTGATCATTGTGGCCTGAGTTCTATTTTACCCTCATCGGTCCACGGGACTTGTTTCTAAAATGTATCAGGCTTGTTTAGATGTTCTTTTGCATACTTCTGATGCTGAGAGAGAGAGAATAAAACAGGAATGTGTCATCTGTAACTTGAGGCTATGTGCCCACATAGTTTTTAGGTTGTGCAGATTTTGTTGAGAAATCTGCAGGACTTATCTGTGGTTTTGCCCTGCGGTTTCACACCTCATAATGATAAGGTGTGAAACCGCACAAAGAATTGACATGCTGCGGATTGCAACCCGCAGCAAATCTGCGCGGAAAAATCCGCAGCATGTGCACTGCGTTTTTTTTCCATAGGAAATAAAGGTACTGTACAACGCAGCAGAATCCGCAGCGTGTGCGCACACCCTTAGGCCTGTCACAGATCATTTCATGTTCAACTTGCTTAACTGTTCAGAACAAGGCTGTGTGCACACGTTCCAGATTCTGCTGTGGAATTTTCCATGCAGATTTTGCTAAATCCGCAGGTAAAATGACCTGCGTTTTACCTGCAGATTTAGTGCAGTTTTTGTGCAGTTTTTGTGCGGATTTCCCCTGCAGTTTTACACCTGCGGATTTCTATAATGGAGCAGCTGTAAAACTGCAGCAGAACTGCACAAAAGAAGTGACATGCTGCAGTTTTAAATCCGCACCGAATCTGCGCGGAAAAATCCGCAGAATGTGCACAGCGGTTTTTGTTTTACATAGCCTTAAATGGTACTGTACATCACTTGCAGTTCTGCAGAAGAATCGGCACCGTGTGCACATACCCTTACAGTAATTTTGACCAGGGGTGCCTAAACTTTTGCATTCCATTGTAAATACAATCATAGGAAAAGTGTAATTTCAGCTCAACAATTGAGAATCCCTCCAATGATGAACGGACACCTCCATGTCGGTCTCCTCGAGTGAAGAATGAAAGGAGTTGAGGTTCAGCATCAATAAATTATTTTTTTATTGTAGTGCTTTAAAAAAAAAATAAAAAAATCCATGTATAAAATTGAAACTTAATACACTTATAAGCGTCTTGTGTGTTTCAAAATCTCAATAATTTAATAATTTTTAATCATCGGGGTGTTTTCTTTAACGTTCGAGTAGTACAACCTCCAGTGATGAATGAGCAAAGACTGTAAGTAGTGAGACCTGTATAGCTGGTGTATGAGCTCAGGGACAGACCGCTGTTCACACTGACCTTCTTGGCTGCACAGTTAATGCCCTTAGATAATAATTTTGATAAGACTTCATCTTGGTGTAAATAGTTATGTAAAAGGTTCATGTTGTTATAGTGGCCAGTGCTATAAGTTGTGGGAAATGTAAGGACTGGAGACCCGACGTTTGTGTTTGATTAGATTGGCAGTGTCGCCATCCAGGGAATTACCGTATAAAGAAATATCCCCCGAAAAGGTGCAGTATTAGCAAGTTCTACTTTAAACTATAAATTCAAATCATTATTATTCATTACCAAATAGAAGATGCAGGTGGTCAGAATCCAACCGCCCGATAACGAGACCGTCATCGATGTATCTACGGCAGCATCTGAAGTGGTGATAGAAAGGGTTAACAGCTGTAGAGTGAGGACTCTCATCTCACCACGATGTGTTAAAGTTTGGGTTTCGAGAAATTCTCCCGCAATGGACAATTTTGTATCTGAAGAAAAATTGGTCATCAAAAGAGAAAAAAAAATGTTCTCAATCAGAAACTAAGTAAACAGTAAATTGGCGCCTGGTCAATGAATAGTTACTGCATTTATACAAAATGTTAAAGAGCATGAAGAGGTAAATGGTGAGAGACAGAGGGAGGAGAGGACCTGTCACCGGTGACCCTCATGGAGTCAGGGGTGGATGGAAGCGCTTGTAAGATAGAACGTCGTTGTTTAGTTTCACATTTGTAACAACTGATCTGACCAAGTACAAAGGCAGAAGTTCTGGTAGGGAACCATCCCTGCTACAAGAGGACACAAGGGAGAAGGAAGATGTTCCTTAGGGGTGTTAGGGAAAGCATGAAAAATTTGACATGTAGGAAATCCTACCAAAAGATGTTAAGATAATTTATCATGTAATATCCCTATCAGAACGCCGTACTGCAGAAATGTGTCAAGCTGTGACTTCGCAGGTAAAGTAGGAGGTGCAATGCACGGTAAGCGCTGGAGCCTGACAAGACCATACTTTTCCACTTATATAGCATTTTATCAGGAATAATAACAGACCATTTATCAGAGGGTTGTATAATTAAATTATGATTATCAGAAATGAAACCCCTTTCTGATATCAGATGTAATATTCTGTTCTATCCATGTGACCTGGGCCAATTTGACCGTGGACGGATCATTACTTCATCGCGATCTCCCACAATCACGGCGTGGGTTCCCCTGTATTTTCTATAACCAGCCAGGCAAAACTCACAGCTGGGGGCTGCAACCCTCAGCTGTCAGCAAGGCTAGTTATCAAGAATAGAGGGGTCCCCACGCTGTTTGCTTTTTAAATCATTTAAATAAATAATTTAAAAAAAACGACATGGGATCCTCCCCATTTTTGACAACCAGCCTTGCTAAAGCAGACAGCTGGGGATTGGTATTCTCAGGCTGGTAAAGGGCCATTGATATTGACCCCCCCAGCCTAAAAATAGCAGCTCGCAGATGCCTAGAAAAGGAACATCTATTAGATACGCCAATTCTGCGCTTTGCCCAGCTCTTCTCACTTCTCTTCTCACTCAGAACGACAGACAGGTTTAGTATATTGTTTTTTTTTATTTTACCTTTATTAGAGAATGAGGGCTTCATTGGAATATGCGATAAGGGAGTATAGCTGTATTTGTTATTTTTAAATAAAAAAGTAAAACTGTGTTTTGTTTTATTTCTAATAAAAGACTTTATTCTGGCGGTGTCTTTACCATATAACTATAGGATTAGTAATGGATTGGTGTCTTATTGACGCCTCTCCATTACTAAGCCGTGGGCTTGATGTCACCTGATAATACAAAGGTGACATCAACCAAACAAATAAGAACCCCACATGCCACCGCTACAGGGCAAGTGGGAAGAGCCGGGCAAAGTGCTAGAATTGGTGCATCTACTAGATGTGCCTCTTCTGGGCAGCTGCGGTGACCCCTTACCAGCCTGAAAATACCAGCCCCCAGGTGTGAGCTTTAGCAAGGCTGGTTGTCATAAATGGGGGAGGATCCCACATTGTTTTTTTAAATTATTTATTTAAATAATTTAAAAAAAACAGCGTGGGGACTCCTCTAGTCTTGATAACCGGCCTTGCTGAAGCTGACAGCTGAGGGTTGCAGCCCCCAGCTGTGAGTTTTGCCTGGCTGGTTATACAAAATACAGGAGTACCCACGCCATTTTTTTCATTTATTTATTTATAACACAGGTGGCAGCTGATTAATACTCCCATCATCCGCTCCTGCGGTCACTGTTATTCTCCCAGCAGAGCAGGGGAGAATGATGGGAGCCGTGTTCAGCACCCGGCGCCTGGGAACAGTGCTTACTGTAACGCTTCATCCCCAGCACCGATGCGTGTTATGCGTATGCACGTGTGCGGGATGTTTTGTGGCCCATGCTGACATTAAAAAACAGACATGTCAGCGTGTTTTGCCCATGGACACACGGTCCGTGGAAACACTGATATGTGCACAGACCCATTCACTTGAATAGGCAAATAGCGCTCCGTCCCTCCCGAGTCTCTCCGCATGGCTAAGTAGCACTGTGCAGCCACATACGGGGTATGGCCACGTTCAGTAGAAATTGTGGGACAAATTTTGTTGCCATTTTTACCCACTTCTTGTGTGAAAATGTAAAATCTTTGGCTAAAACAAAATTTTGTGGTAAAAATGTAGTTATTTTGTCCTCACTGGCCAATGGTATAAAATTCTGTGACATTGGGTTCACTTATGGGGGGGGTTATGCTGTTTTGGCCCCTCATGGGCTCTCCCACTGGGTTATGGCACCTACAAACCATAACAGTAAAATCTGGTGCTCCATCCCTTCCGAGCTCTGCCGTGCGCCCAAACAGTGGTTTACCCCCACATGGGGTATCACCATACTCCGGACAAATTGCACAATAACTTTTAGGGTCCAGTTTCTTCCATTACCCTTGGTAATAGAAAAAATTGGGGGCGAAAAGATCATTTTGTGGAAAAAAATAAGATTTTTAATTTTCACGGCTCTACATTATAAACTTCTGTAAATCACCACACATCTAGATAAATTCTTTGGGGGGTCCAGTTTCCAAAATGGGGTCACTTGTGGGGGGTTTCCTACTGTTTGGGCACATCAGGGGCTCTCCAACCACGACAGGGCGTCTGATCTCAATTCCAGCCAATTTTGCATTGAAAAAGTCAAACGGCGCTTCTTCGCTTCCGAGCTCTGCTATGTGCCGAAACAGTGCTTCCCCCCTACATGAGGTATCACCATACTCCGGACAGATTGCACAATAACTTCTGGGGTCCAATTTCTCCTTTTACCCTTGGGAAAATAAAAAAATTGAATCTGAAGTAATTTTTTTTGTGAAAAAAAAGTTAAATGTTCATTTTTTTTAAACATTCCAAAAATTCCTGCAAAGCACCTGAAGGGTTAATAAACTTCTTGAATGTGGTTTTGAGCACCTTGAGGGGTGCAGTTTTTAGAATGGTGTCACTTTCGGGTATTTTCTATCATATAGACCCCTCAAATGTGATGTGGACCCTAAAAAAAATGGTGTTGTAAAAATGAGAAATCGCTGTTTAACTTTTAACCCTTATAACTTCCTAACAAACAAAAAAAATTTGGTTCCAAAATTGTGCTGATGTAAAGTAAACATGTGGGAAATGTTACTTATTAACTATGTTGTGTGCCGTATCTCTGTGATTTAAGGGCATGAAAATTCAAAGTTGGAAAATTGCCAAATTTTTGCCAAATTTCTGTTTTTTTCACAAATAAACGCAAGTTATATGAATGAAATTTTACCACTAACATGAAGTACAATATGTCACGAGAAAACAATGTCAGAATCACCGGGATCCATGGAAGCTCCAGAGTTATTACCTCAAAAAGGGACAGTGGTCAGAATTGTAAAAATTGGCCCGGCCATGAACGTGCAAACCACCCTCGGGGGTGAAGGGGTTAAGTGACAATTTCTCTGAAAGATGAAGGTTGCAGCCATTATGTCAGTATGATGATCCCTAAAGGATTATAATCATCCTTTTCATAACAATTTGAGAAGTGTTTATAATTTGGATAGAAATCTATATCACGTACTGCCCCCGAGGGGAGGGAAGAGAAGGCGGAAGGACAGAAAGGCTTCTTAGGATACATGACTGTGAGGATGGAAATAAGATAAACTTTTTTTTAGCTTTTATCCACTAGTGCCAGATCGCAGCTTATTTTCTGTCAGATACAGTGCAGCACCCCAGATCACACACTGAGGGTAACTGGCCTCTGACTGTCCCAGGCAATGAAGACCACCGGCCTGTAAGGGAGAGAGACCGCTGTGACTGACAGGGCAAAGAGCGGAAGAGCAGGAGAATCCACCACAGAGAGAAGATCTGGCTGAAAGGAGACTGCAGAAGAGACTGCCGGCCGAGTCACTAAGAGCAGAAGAGACCACCAGCCGAGTCACTAAAAGAGCAGTAGAGACTGTCAGCCGAGTCACTAAGATAGCAGGAGAGACCGCCGGCCGAGTCACTAAGAGCAGAAGAGACCACCAGCCGAGTCACTAAAAGAGCAGTAGAGACTGTCAGCCGAGTCACTAAGATAGCAGGAGAGACCGCCGGCCGAGTCACTAAGAGCAGAAGAGACCACCAGCTGAGTCACTAAAAGAGCAGTAGAGACTGTCAGCCGAGTCACTAAGATAGCAGAAGAGACCGCCGGCCAAGTCACTAAAACAGGAGAAGAGACCGCCAGGTGAGTCGATAAGAGAGCAGAAGAGACCGCCGGCCAAATCACTAAGAGCAGAAGAGACCACCAGGTGAGTCGATAAGAGAGCAGAAGAGATCACCAGCCGAGTCACTAAGAGCAGAAGAGACCGCCGGTCGCGCCGCAGAAGAGACCGCGGGCCGAGCTGCTAAGAGAGCAGAAGAGACCGCCGGCCGTGTCACCAAAAGAGTAGAAGAGACCACTAGGTGAGTCGTTAAGAGGGCAGAAGAGACCACCGGCTGAGCCGCAAAAAAGCAGAAGAGTCCACCGGCCGAACCGCAAAAAAGCAGAAGAGACTGCCGGCCGAGTCACTAAAAGAGAAGAGACCGCCAGGTGAGTCGATAAGAGAGCAGAAGAGACCGCTGGCCAAATCACTAAGAGCAGAAGAGACCACCGGCCGAGTCACTAAGAGAGCATAAAAGACTGCCGGCCGAGTCACTAAGAGAGCAGTAGAGACCGCGCGGCCGAGTCACTAAGCGGAAGAGACTGCCGTCCGAGTCACTAAAAGAGCAGAAGAGACCGCCGGCCAAGTCACTAAAAGAGCAGAAGAGACCACCGGCCGAGTCACTAAGAGAGCAGTAGAGACCACCGGCCAAGTCACTAAGACAGCAGAAGAGACTGCCGTCCGAGTCACTAAAAGAGCAGAAGAGACCGCCGGCCAAGTCACTAAAAGAGCAGTAGAGACCACCGGCCGAGTCACTAAGAGAGCAGTAGAGACCACCGGCCAAGTCACTAAGACAGCAGAAGAGACTGCCGTCCGAGTCACTAAAAGAGCAGAAGAGACCACTGGCCAAGTCACTAAAAGAGCAGAAGAGACCACCGCCGAGTCACTAAGAGAGCAGTAGAGACCACCGGCCGAGTCACTAAGAGAGCAGTAGAGACCACCGGCCGAGTCACTAAGAGAGCAGTAGAGACCACCGGCCGAGTCACTAAGAGAGCAGTAGAGACCACCGGATAATCGATGATTGATCGAGGGCTGCAGCATTGAGGCTGACAGAGGTGAATGAGTCTGCTGAGGCCAGATATGTGAGGACCTATGACATCCGTCAGGGCGACCACCCTCTGGGTGTGACACATCCTTTGTAAAAGAGCGGTCACTGAGAGACAGCAGGCGAGCGAGGTACGGAGCTGGAAGAGACGACAGTGCAAGTGATGAGAGGAGGGAGGTGAAACACTGAGGCACTGTGCAACTGCCTGTGCTGGAGGGAGTGCATGGAGCAGACAGCAGGTGGCGCTGTGGTCACCATATCTGACCTATGGGCACACGGCTGAGGAGCGTGATGCCGCGTGTCTCATGGATGATGGCGGCTTGTGGGGGAGAAATCTGCTCTTATCGCTTTATATAAATGAGCTCTTCCAGGCTATGGGCGGGTCGCTGTCCATAAGACAACTCCACCTCCAGTGTTACCAGTGTGAGGTGTGATGGTTACCAGTGAAAACCTCAAGCTGCCAGAACTTTCTATGGCGTCACCAGAGGCGTAGCTAGGGTTTTGGTTCGGAGGGGAGGCGAAACTTCTGAGTGGGCCCATAACCAGAGAACCTCAGCAGATGACCGTGCTGTTGCCAAAAATAATCTATATAATATATATATTCCATTATTGCGGCGTCAGCGCGGCCCCCCAGTGCGCACCGCAATAATGGAAGAGAGAGCGTCACATGGCGCTCCCTCTCCCATCAGTACCCTCTTCCTCTGACACACAGCGGGTGCGCGATGACGTCATTTCATCGCGTCCCCGCTGTGTGTCGGTCTGACTGCAGCGCAGCTCCTGACATCAGAGCAGAACCAATGCCGAAATCAGCGTGGGAGCGAGGAGGAGATGTGAGTATATATATTTTTTTATTATTTATATAGTGAGTCCTGGTTGCATGATTATGATACCCCGTATGGGGGGGGGGGACAGCATGATATCCGTATGAGGGGGCAGCATGATATACCCCGTATGATGGGGGGCAGCATGATACCCCATATAAGGGAGAACAGCATGATACCCCATGATGGGGGGGCTGCATTATATTCTGAAGGGGCTACATTATATTCTTTGGGGGGGCTGTAGTATACATATGAAGGGGGCTACATTATAGAGAGAGAAAGAACAGAGAGAGATAAAGAGAGGAAAGAAAGAAAGAACAGAGAGCGAGAGAAAGGAAGAACAGAGAGAGAAAGAAATAACAGAGAGAGAAAGAAAGAACACAGAGAAAGAAAGAAAGAACACAGAGAAAGAAAGAAAGAACACAGAGAGAGAAAGATTCTATAAAGATACTATAGCAGCCCGGCTCCCATTGTAGTGCCCACCTGAGCCTCCCGATGCAGAACATATCATGATCCGCTCACATGGCCGACCATCCCCGAGTCCAAGGCGATCCCGCTGTCTGCGCTATCGGAGGAGACACGGTGATGGATCTGAAGCATTCCCTGAATGAAGTGCCTCCACAGTTCCGTCACAATCTCCTCCGGAAATTACCTCATTTCCAGTCAGCTTCCTGCACGTCACTTCCGGTGGAACATCACGTGCGAATTTTAAAGTGCTCCTCGTGGCTCTGCCGTGTACTCCTGTGTCCGCGGGAAAAGTAAGCTCCCGACCGGGGCAGACTCTCTCTCAAAATTGAGACGATTGGGAGGTGTGACTGCTCTCCACCATACACCTTGTACACGCATGGCTCCGCACACCTCATACACACACAGTTTCGCTTTCTATGACTCGTACACACATGGCTCCACTCCATACACCTCGCACACACACCACTCCACTCAGTACACACATGGCTCCACTCAGTAAACCTCGTACACACGCGGCTCCGCTCCGTACACCCCGTACACACGCGGCTCCCGCTCTGTACACCTCGTACACACGCGGCTCCCGCTCCGTACACCTCGCACACACGCGGCTCCCGCTCCGTACACACGCGGCTCTGCTCCGTACACCTCGTACACACACGGCTCTGCTCCGTACACCTCGTACACACACGGCTCTGCTCCATACACCTCGTACACCACACGGCTCTGCTCCATACACCTCGTACACCACACGGCTCTGCTCCATACACCTCGTACACCACACGGCTCTGCTCCATACACCTCGTACACCACACGGCTCTGCTCCATACACCTCGTACACCACACGGCTCCGCTCCGTACACACACAGCTCCTCTCCGTACACATCATACACACGGCTCTGCTCACCTTGTACACACAGGGCTCCGCTCCGTACACCTCGTACACACACGGCTCCGCTCCGTACACCTCGTACACACATGGCTCCGCTCCGTACACCTCGTACACACACGGCTCCGCTCCGTACACCTCGTACACACACGGCTCCGCTCCGTACACACACAGCTCCTCTCCGTACACATCATACACACGGCTCTGCTCACCTCGTACACACACGGCTCTGCTCCGTACACCTCGTACACACACTGCTCCGCTCCGTACACACAGGGCTCCGCTCCGTACACCTCGTACACACACTGCTCCGCTCCGTACACCTTGTACACACGCGGCTCCGCTCCGTACACCTCGTACACGCGCGGCTCCGCTCCGTACACCTCGTACACGCGCGGCTCCGCTCCGTACACCTCGTACACGCGCGGCTCCGCTCCGTACACCTCGTACACGCGCGGCTCCGCTCCGTACACCTCGTACACGCGCGGCTCCGCTCCGTACACCTCGTACACGCGCGGCTCCGCTCCGTACACCTCGTACACGCGCGGCTCCGCTCCGTACACCTTGTACACGCGCGGCTCCGCTCCGTACACCCTGTAAACCCCTCCTGACCCCACACACAGAAACTTCCCCTCATCCAGCACCATGACAACCAGCACAGCAGAGTCCTACAGACACTGAGGCCCCTGATCATGTGACCTCTGACTCCTCCCCTCCTGTGACCTCATCACAGGTCCGGGGCGCACAGAAGAGAACAGGCCTGGAGCCACCGCCCCCTCTTCCCCCTCAGAGCGCAGGGCCTGGAGCCACCGCCCCCTCTTCCCCCTCAGAGCGCAGTGCCTGGAGCCACCGCCCCCTCTGCCCCCTCAGAGCGCAGGGCCTGGAGCCACCGCCCCCTCTGAGTGCAGGGCCTGGAGCCACCGCCCCCTCTTCCCCCTCAGAGCACAGGGCCTGGAGCCACCACCCCCTCTTCCCCCTCAGAGCGCAGGGCCTGGAGCCACCGCCCCCTCTTCCCCCTCAGAGCGCAGGGCCTGGAGCCACCGCCCCCTCTGCCCCCTCAGAGCGCAGGGCCTGGAGCCACCGCCCCCTCTGCCCCCTCAGAGCGCAGGGCCTGGAGCCACCGCCCCCTCTTCCCCCTCAGAGCGCAGGGCCTGGAGCTACCACCCCCTCTGCCCCCTCAGAGCGCAGGGCCTGGAGCCACCGCCCCCTCTTCCCCCTCAGAGCGCAGGGCCTGGAGCCACCGCCCCCTCTGCCCCCTCAGAGCGCAGGGCCTGGAGCCACCGCCCCCTCTGCCCCCTCAGAGCGCAGGGCCTGGAGCCACCGCCCCCTCTGAGTGCAGGGCCTGGAGCCACCGCCCCCTCTTCCCCCTCAGAGCACAGGGCCTGGAGCCACCGCCCCCTCTTCCTCCTCAGATCGCAGGGCCTGGAGCCACCGCCCCCTCTGCCCCCTCAGAGCGCAGGGCCTGGAGCCACCGCCCCCTCTGCCCCCTCAGAGCGCAGGGCCTGGAGCCACCGCCCCCTCTTCCCCCTCAGAGCGCAGGGCCTGGAGCCACCGCCCCCTCTGCCCCCTCAGAGCGCAGGGCCTGGAGCCACCTCCCCCTCTGCCCCCTCAGAGCGCAGGGCCTAGAGCCACCGCCCCCTCTGCCCCCTCAGAGCGCAGGGCCTGGAGCCACCGCCCCCTCTGCCCCCTCAGAGCGCAGGGCCTGGAGCCACCGCCCCCTCTTCCCCCTCAGAGCGCAGGGCCTGGAGCCACCGCCCCCTCTGCCCCCTCAGAGCGCAGGGCCTGGAGCCACCGCCCCCTCTTCCCCCTCAGAGCACAGGGCCTGGAGCCACCGCCCCCTCTTCCCCCTCAGAGCGCAGGGCCTGGAGCCACCGCCCCCTCTGCCCCCTCAGAGCGCAGGGCCTGGAGCCACCACCCCCTCTGAGTGCAGGGCCTGGAGCCATCGCCCCCTCTTCCCCCTCAGAGCACAGGGCCTGGAGTCACCGCCCCCTCTTCCTCCTCAGAGCGCAGGGCCTGGAGCCACCGCCCCCTCTGCCCCCTCAGAGCGCAGGGCCTGGAGCCACCGCCCCCTCTGCCCCCTCAGAGCGCAGGGCCTGGAGCCACCGCTCCCTCTTCCCCCTCAGAGCGCAGGGCCTGGAGCCACCGCCCCCTCTGCCCCCTCAGAGCGCAGGGCCTGGAGCCACCGCCCCCTCTGCCCCCTCAGAGCGCAGGGCCTAGAGCCACCGCCCCCTCTACCCCCCCTCCCCCCCGGTAGCTACACTACTGGGCGTCACTATACGACATCTGGCGTCTGTAAGGCCGTGGTCACACGGTGCAGAAATACTGTGGTTTTTCTTTTCTGCAGGATCCGCACCAAAATACACGATAACGATCTTCTGCCCCGTATTTGATGCGTTTCTGGTGCAGATGTGAAGCCGCGTCATTAATGAGTTTTTTGTAGGACAGAAAAGCTTTGATTCTGCTCTTAATAGTTTCTGCAGTTTTTTTACCTGAATCTTTAAGGCTGTGTGCACACGCTGTGGATTCTGCTGCGGATTAATCCGCAGGTCAAAAGACCTGCCGTTTATCTGCGGATTGCTCTGCGGTTTATCATCTCCACAATGGAGGAGATGGTAATCCGCTGCGGAATCCGCAGAAAGAATGGACATGTCAATTCTTTCTGTGGTTTAGAAACCGCGGAAAAATCCGCACCGTCTGCACTGTGGTTTTTGATTTCCTTAGGTTATAATGGTACAGTACACCGCAGCGTGTGCACACACCTAGACTCCACATAGGAGATGAGAGAGAAAAAAAGCCTCAAAACTGCAGAGTTCAGCGGCATCTTTAGACCACAGGGGGCGCCGTTCTCATGGCATCACACCCACTTTGCTTGGACAGTTAAACAGCAGAAATTCTGTGCAGAAAAGCAGCAGAAAACCCGCAGCATTTCCCCTACATGTGAACACGGTCTAAATCTGAAAGCAGAGTGGACGAGATTCCATGAGATCTCCGCCCTCGGTGCGTTTAAAGACTCCGCGGTTTTGGTGCATTTTTTCTCTATAGTCATCCTTTAAATAAAAAAAAAACATGAAAAAAAAAAAACGTTGTATTTTTAAACACAAAATCAAAGCTTTTCTGTACTATTAAAAAAGTGTTAAAAACTCTGCGTCACATCTGCCCTAAAGTCGCATCAGCTAAGAGTTAAAACGCATAAAAGTCTTAGTTACTCACCGGTTAACGGTATTTTTCGGAGTCCATGACAGCACCACCTGAGAGAGGGGATCCGCCCTTCAGGAACAGGAAACCTACAGATACAAAAGGGCGGCACCTCTCCCACGCATCAGTTGGATTACAGAGCACAAGAGGACCACAATGGTTAACAGCAAAATTTATACACAGTGTTTTTTATACAACTATTCCTTACTAGTGTACATATAAGAGAAAGAAGTGCATATCCAAATTTAACCTACAAAAGGGGGGGAATATACGGGTGCTGTCATGGACTCCGAAAAATACCGTTAACCGGTGAGTAACTAAGACTTTATTCGGTCGTCCATGACAGCACCACCTGAGAGATTTACAGAGAGTAATAACTATTTAGGGAGGGACTACAGCCTGCAGCACCCTTATACCAAAAGAGAGGTCTGTGGAAGCACCCAAGTCTAGCCTATAATGATTATAAAAGGTGCTCGGAGAGGACCAAGTAGCCGCCTTACATATCTGGTCAATGGAGACTTCTGATCTCTCGGCCCACGAGGACGCCATGGCTCTGGTGGAATGCGCCCTCAGTTTTGCAGGTGCCGGTCTGCCCTTTGAGGTGTATGCAATTGAAATAGCCTCTCTAATCCACCTAGCTAGTGTATTTTCTGACACTCTACAGCCTTTCCTGGGACCTTGATGGGAGATAAATAGGGCATTCTCCTTCTTCCAAGGGTCAGTAACCGCCAGATATTCTTTAAGGCATTCTCTAACATCTAAGGTGTGTAATTTCTCTTCCTTCTCATTAGCTGGATTAGGGAGGAAGGATGGAAGGACTATTTCCTGTGTTCTATGAAAGCTAGAAACTACCTTCGGTAAGTACGCCGGGTCAGGTCTGAGTATTACCCTATCGTCCTTGCACTGTATATAAGGAGGACGCCTAGATAATGCCTGGATGTCGCTTACTCTACGAGCTGAGGTTAGAGCTACCAGGAAGGCTACCTTGAGGGACAGGTTTTTTATAGAGGCTGATGAGATGGGTTCGAATGGAGCTTCTGTCATAGCTGTGAGGACTAGGTTCAAGTTCCATGGCATGAATCTATCCTTCACCACTGGCCTGGATCTACCTGCTGCCTTGATGAATCTACTGACCCAGTAATTACCCGCGATGTTGCAGCTAAAGAGGGCCCCCAAGGCTGAAACTTGTACTTTGAGGGTACTAGTGGAGAGCCCCATTTCTAGACCTTTCTGAAGAAATTCTAAGATTTGATTCATTGGAGCCGAACCCCCAGCGACTACTCTAGAGTTCTGTAGGAATCTCTTCCAAATTCTGACATAGATCTTGGTAGTAGTGATCTTTCTACTTTTAAGTAGAGTGTCAACCAGGTCTGGGGAGAAGCCTTTATCTTTCAGCAGTGTCCGTTCAAACTCCACGCCGTCAGATGTAGGCCAGCCACCTGAGGATGAAAGACTGGGCCCTGGGATAGGAGATCCGGGATCTCCGGCAGGACCCAAGGATCGGACACTGACATGGTCCTGAGGCATGAGAACCAAGCCCTCCTGGGCCAAAACGGAGCGATCACTATAACTTTCGCTCTGTCTCTCCTGATTTTCCTCACCACTAGAGGTAATAGCGATAGGGGAGGGAAGGCGTAGGCTAGCCCGAAATCCCACTTTATCAGCAAGGAGTCTACCGCCAGGGGGTCTTCTCTGGGATTTAGTGAGCAAAATTGCCTTACTTTCCTGTTTTCCTTGGTGGCGAAGAGATCTATCTCTGGCTGTCCCCACTTCTGTACAATCAGGTCGAAGATAGAGTTTTTTAGGGACCATTCTCCTTGCCTTAAGAGATTGTGGCTCAGGAAATCTGCCGTGGTGTTTTCTTTCCCCTTTATATGCAGAGCTGTTAATGATAGAAAATGCTGCTCTGCTAGCTGGAACAGCCGTTCTGCTACATTCATCAGGGATTTGGAACGGGTCCCGCCTTGGTGGTTGATATACGCTACGGTGACTAGATTGTCGGAAAACACTCGAACATGATGGCCCTGTAGATACACAAGCAGTTCTTTAGCTGCCAGCTCTACTGCTGTCAATTCTTTCAAGTTGGATGACATCTCTATCTGATGATGCTCCCATAGGCCCTGGACCAGAATTTCCCCCATATGAGCCCCCCAACCGGAAGGGCTAGCATCCGTGGTGATTATGCGGGATATGTCATATTCCCAGGGAACCCCTCTGGATAAATTATTCTCGTCTAGCCACCATTCTAGGGACTCCCTTGTGTTTCGGGACAAGGTTAGCTGGCCCTCTAAGTAACCCCCAAGCATTTTTTGATGCCTTAAGACCTCGCCCTGTAGAGTTCTTGAATGAAACTGGGCCCACTGGACCGCCGGGATACAGGAGGAAAGTGAACCTAGAAGGGACATGGCTTTCCTGAGGGACATGGTCGGGTTATTGGAAGCGTTCAGGACCTGATAGTGTAGGCGAACCAGCTTCTCCGGGGGCAGACGGCATTCCTGTTTCTCAGAATCTAGGATGAGGCCCAAGAATTGTTGGATTCTCATCGGCTGTAACCGAGATTTTTTAATGTTAAGCAGCCATCCTAACCGTTCTAGGGCAGACCTTGCCCTTTGTAGCTGTTGCAAACAATGGTTAGCCGTTTTCCCTACAATCAAAAAGTCATCTAAGTAGGGGACTACTAAAATGTCTGATTCACGTAGATGGGCCATAACTTCCGCTACTACTTTAGTAAACACACGGGGAGCGACTGCCACCCTAAAGGGGAGGGCCGCATACTGGAAATGTTGAACTGACCCATCTAACTGCACCGCTACTCTGAGAAAACTCTGATGATCTGCATGAATGGGTATATGGTAGTAGGCATCTTTCAAATCTAACACCACCATAAAGCAGTTTTGAAACAGTAATTTTATTGTTGAATTGTTTCCATCTTAAATGGGCGTATGACCAGGAATTCATTGAGGGATTTAAGATTTATTATGGTCCTAAAGGAGCTGTCTGGCTTGCGGACCAGGAACAAAGGGGAGTAGAAACCTTTCCCCCTTTCTCCCTCTGGAACTTTAGTTAGGACCTTTTTATGGCAAAGATCCCGAACTTCAACTTCCAGGGCAGACTGTTCTGATGAGGATGACCTAAGAGGAGTGACCTTAAAACGATCTTGGGGAACCCGGGAGAATTCTAGTCGTAGACCCGCAGCTACCACCCCCAGTATCCAGTTGCTATTAGAGATTAATGCCCAGGCCGGGTAGAAGGCAGCTAGTCTCCCCCCTACCGGAGCAACTAGTCATTGGGGCGGCTTTTTAGTGTCCCGTGCTGGACCTTCCTGGCGCCCCCCTCCTCCGAACATGAATCCTGTACCTCTCCTTCTTTTGTCGTCCCATCTGCCCTGATCCCTGGACGGCCTCCTACGGAAATATCCTTTCCTGGTAAAGGGGCGTCTATAAGAGGGGTTCGGCAGACTGGGGAACTTCTTTTTATCGTCCCCGGCCTTCTCTAAAAGTTCATCCAGGACGGGGCCAAACAGGTATTCGCCCTCACAAGGAATGGAACAGAGTCGAGATCTGGCCTGGATGTCTCCTGGCCAGCATTTTAACCAGAGAGCCCTTCGAGCTGCGTTGGATAAACCTGCGGTCCTAGCCGCCATCCTCGCAGAGTCTGCTGACGCATCAGCCAGAAAAGCAGCAGCACTTTGGATAACTGGTAAAGCTTTTCGAATGGATGCTCTTGAGGTTCCATCCTTCAATTGGGAATCCAGCTGATCCAGCCAGACCATCAAGGATCTGGCCGTACATGTGGCCGCTACCGCTGGTCTCAAGGCACCCGCTGACATCTCCCACGTTCCTTTCAGAAAAGAATCCGCTTTTTTATCTAGCGGGTCTTTTAAGGAGGCCATGTCATCGAAAGGTATGGAGGACTTTTTGGAGGCTTTGGCCACTGCCGCGTCCAGCTTAGGGGCCTTGTCCCGTTTAGTTACCACTGGGTCATCAAACGGGTACCTTCGTTTGAAGGCAGGTGGCAAAGAACCTCTTTTTTCTGGCCTTTTCCATTCCCTATTAGGTTCTGGACTTTATCATTCAACGGGAAGGATCTGCGCTTTCTGGGATCTAGACCTCCGAACATCACGTCCTGTGCCGAAAGTTCCGGCTTTGTGTCTGCTACCCCCATGGTGGACCTTACTGCTTTAACTAACTTATCCATTTGGTCTAAGGGAAAGCAGAAACGGCTCGAGTCTTCCTCTGAAGAAGATGAAGTGGAGGCCGGGGAATCTGAGGAGATATCGATTCCAGGTGCGGCCGAGGACTCTGAACCAGAGAGGCTAACTTCTCTTCCCCTAGAGGAGTCTTTTTTAGATAGGACCTTCATTTCTGTCCTGATTATCTCCCTCAGGCTTGTGGTGAAGTCCGGTGTTTCTTCCGCCACCTGTATGGACGGGGGAGAGTGTAAGGGCCTGTCAATCTACCCCTAGGGCACCGTCCCCATCCAACCCCTACCGTTTGTCGCACACATGGCTGACACAACTTTTTAGGGTGGCCGTCTGGCAAAGGGCAATTACAGAGGGCACATTCCCTGTGCTTCTGCTTCCCTGTAGCTTTCCTTGCCTGCGAAAGAACAAAATAAAACACTGCATCAGGGTACATTCACGGAGATCTCTTACCCATGCAGATGAGGCAGGTACCGGCTCACGGAGGGAGGCAGGAGGGTCTTTTATTCTGGAGGAACTCCTGTGGCTTTGTTCACTCGTCCGTTTCTGTTTCTTCTGCTGGCCACTCGCATGAGGTTTTATCATGGCCTGTTTCTCTGGGCGCTCCTGCGCCTCGTCCTGCTGCTCTGTGGGGGCTTCTGTCGAATCCATTGCTGGGCCTTCAGAAGCACCCCAGCAGCGTCACCTCCTGTGCTTTTAATGCCTCCCACAGTGTCCGGGTCAGCAGGGCTCTGGCGCGGCACCTCCCACCCGGGTCCCCCCCCGGGCACCGCGCGCCACCCCAGACCGTCGTGCACCGGCGGCGCATCCCGGAAGGCCGGCCGGCATCCGACTTCCGGTTTCGGCGTTCCCGACCCCGCCCCTTCCGCTGCGTCACTTCCGCCGCGCGATCGAGACCGCGGGAGCGCGCGGAAAGGAGCCGGCACGGCGCCCCCGGCTCCGGAATGCCCGCCGCTCCCACATGCGCCGACCTGCGCCCGCCGAACGGGCGCGACCGCCAGCCCCCGGCTAGAGAGAGAGAGAGAGGAGCAAGCGGAGACCGGGTGAATGCAACAGGAGGGGTCCCGGGGGTCATACATACCTTGTGCCGGCCCTATGGAGACGGCTGTCCACCGGACCCTCTGCTCCGCCTGCTCCAACCACTGCCGTGGTGACCTACCCGGCCCCACCGTGGCGCATCCAGGGACCCGAGCTTGACCGAGGTAGGAGACCCCCCCGCTACCTGGGTCGGTCAGCCGGCCTGGGAATCCCTCGACGACTCCATGATGGACCATCTGTAGGAAGTCCCGTCCTATAGGAACAGGAAACCAACTGATGCGTGGGAGAGGTGCCGCCCTTTTGTATCTGTAGGTTTCCTGTTCCTGAAGGGCGGATCCCCTCTCTCAGGTGGTGCTGTCATGGACGACCGAATAAAGAAACGCAGCAAACACATAAGGCTCTGTGCATACGGTGCGGATTCTGCTGCGGATCCGCAGAACTGCAGGTGATGTACAGTACCATTCTAGCCTATGGAAAATTGAAACCGCTGTGCAGATGCTGCGGAATTTTCCGCGTGGTTTTGCCTGCGGTTTCAAATCCGCAGAAATAATTGACGTCATTTATTTCTGCGGATTCTGCTGCAGTTTGCCATCTCCTCCATTGTGGAGGTGATAAACCGCAGGGTAAGCTGCAGGTCTTTTGACCTGCGGATTTACCTGCAGATTGTGCAAAATCCGCGAGGAAAAATCAGCAGGTGAATCAGCACCGTGTGCACATAGCCTAATAATCAGAGATTGTTACTGCGTCATCTGTGCAGACACCTGAAGAAAAAAGCAGCAGGAAGAACGCAGCATCTACACCACGTGTGAACACGGCCTCAGCACTACAGTTTTATTACATTTTTATGGGTTTAATAGAGAATAAATATCAATAACGCCATTTTTTTAATGTCATTTACCGATCCCGTTAATAATTTGATGGCTGTGTTGTGTGGGTCGTTACCATGATAGGGACACCAAATATGTCTGTTACCTGCTGATTTGTGATGTTTATTACTTAAAAAAAAACAATTAAAAATTACAATATTTTTTCCATTATCAAGTGTTTTTAACTTTTATAGGATGAAAAAATTTCTTATTCTCCCTCTAGGATACAAATACATAGATATACACTGCTATGTACAGATGTTTGTCTATGAAATCTGCCTGTGGAGTCAGAGCCTGCAATACAGACCGAGTACACAAAATTCTCGTTCCATCACCAGAGCCTGTGGCTCCGCAGCTCTAGCTCCTGCCTGCAATGTAAAGGTTGTGGGTTTGAGACCTGGGAAGACTAAAAAAAGCCTTTTTGACTGTGAGGATGATCAACGAGTGGGGCAGGAGGCCACGAGAGGTGGTGAGTAGAGTTGAGTGAATCTGTTCCTGGTTCACTGATCCCTATTAGACAAGTAATATTGTTACAATACAGCAGAGCTCAGAGAGCTGAAAACACTGTAATAAAAGAATGTTCATGTCATGTGTTCTGTGTTAGTTACTTGTCTCACTGGTATCACTGGAGGCGGCAGCGTCCTGCTACATCATGTCTTATCCTCCAGAGCTGCACTCACTATTCCACTGTTACATCGTGTCTTATCCTCCAGAGCTGCACTCACTATTCTGCTGTTACATCGTGTCTTATCCTCCAGTCACCTCCAGAGCTGCAGTCACTATTCTGCTGTTACATTGTGTCTTATCCTCCAGTCACCACCAGAGCTGCAGTCACTATTCTGCTGTTACATCGTGTCTTATCTTCTAGTCACCTACAGAGCTACACTCACTATTCTGCTGTTACATTGGGTCTTATCCTCCAGTCACCTCCAGAGCTGCACTCACTATTCTGCTGTTATAACGTGTCTTATCCGAGTCTCCTCCAGAGCTACAGTCCCTATTCTGCTGTTACATTGTGTCTTATCCTCCAGTCACCTCCAGAGCTGCAGTTACTATTCTGCTGTTACATCATGTCATATCCTCCAGTCACTTCCAGAGCTGCAGTCACTATTCTGCTGTTACATCATGTCTTACCCTCCAGTCACCTCCAGAGCTGCAGTCACTATTCTGCTGTTACATCGTGTCTTATCCTCCAGAGCTGCAGTCACTATTCTGCTGTTACATCATGTCTTATCCTCCAGAGCTGCAGTCACTATTCTGCTGTTACATCGTGTCTTATCATCCAGTCACCACCAGAGCTGTACTCACTATTCTGCTGTTACACTGTTTTATCCTCCAGAGATACACTCACTATTCTGCTATTACATTGGGTTTTATCCTCCAGTCACCTCCAGAGCTGCAGTCACTATTCTGCTGTAATAACGTGTCTTATCCGACAGTCTCCTCCAGAGCTATAGTCACTATTCTGCTGTTACATTGTGTCTTATCTTCCAGTCTCCTCCAGAGCTGCAGTCACTATTCTGCTGGTACGTCGTGTCTTATCCTCCAGTCACCTCCAGAGCTGCAGTCACTTTTCTGCTGGCAGACACCAATCATACTGGCAAAGATATTTGTTTCCTCATCAGATCTGCCATATTCCCCAGCAGAGGTGTGATTGCAGCTCTGGGTGTGAGTGGAGAATAGGACTGAACTCGAGGCGACACTGTCTCCCCGGCCTCCGCTTGTCCCATGACAGAAAACTCTGTAAAATGAAAGCCAATAAATAAGGTTCTTGTGTATTTTGTTGCCGGAGGCGTCAGATGCGGCTGCGAGTCACCGGCACAAGGACAGATCTGTGCCGACACCGAGATGGATGATCCCGACACCCGGAATATTCCACAGAAGAAACAGGATGAATTATTAACCAGAAAATAGTGACGGCGTCCAAACAGCCCACCCCGTTATATCACACCCGTACATTATACACAGGAGGAAGGAAGAACATGACCAATATCACATCTTATTACACTACAGGGGGATATAAGAGGAGCGGTGATATCACATCTTATTACAGTACAGTGGAATATAAGAGGAGCGGTGATATCACATCTTATTACAATACAGGGTGATATAAGAGGAGCGGTGATATCACATCTTATTACAGTACAGGGGGATATAAGAGGAGCGGTGATATCACATCTTATTACAGTACAGGGGGATATAAGAGGAGCGGTGATATCACATCTTATTACAGTACGGGGGGATATAAGAGGAGCGGTGATATCACATCTTATTACAGTACAGGGTGATATAAGAGGAGCGGTGATATCACATCTTATTACAGTACAGGGTGATATAAGAGGAGCGGTGATATCACATCTTATTACAGTACAGGGTGATATAAGAGGAGCGGTGATATCACATCTTATTACAGTGCAGGGGGATATGAGGAGCGGTGATATCACATCTTATTACAGTACAGGGTGATATAAGAGGAGCGGTGATGTCACATCTTATTACAATACAGGGTGATATAAGAGGAGCGGTGATATCACATCTTATTACAGTACAGGGGGATATAAGAGGAGCGGTGATATCACATCTTATTACAGTACAGGGGGATATAAGAGGAGCGGTGATATCACATCTTATTACAGTACGGGGGGATATAAGAGGAGCGGTGATATCACATCTTATTACAGTACAGGGTGATATAAGAGGAGCGGTGATATCACATCTTATTACAGTACAGGGTGATATAAGAGGAGCGGTGATATCACATCTTATTACAGTACAGGGTGATATAAGAGGAGCGGTGATATCACATCTTATTACAGTGCAGGGGGATATGAGGAGCGGTGATATCACATCTTATTACAATACAGGGTGATATAAGAGGAGCGGTGATGTCACATCTTATTACAATACAGGGTGATATAAGAGGAGCGGTGATATCACATCTTATTACAGTACAGGGTGATATAAGAAGAGCGGTGA
Source organism: Dendrobates tinctorius (assembly GCF_039654945.1). NCBI lineage: Eukaryota > Metazoa > Chordata > Amphibia > Anura > Dendrobatidae > Dendrobates > Dendrobates tinctorius. The sequence continues at coordinate 3,852,797 of NW_027361824.1, forward strand.
TATCACATCTTATTACAGTACAGGATGATATAAGAGGAGCGGTGATGTCACACCTTATTACAATACAGGGTGATCTAAAAGGAGCGGTGATATCACATCTTATTACAGTACAGGGGGATATAAGAGGAGCGGTGCTGTCACACCTTATTACAATACAGGGTGATCTAAAAGGAGCGGTGATATCACATCTTATTACAGTGCAGAGGGATATAAGAGGAACGGTGATATCGCATCTTATTACAGTACAGGATGATATAAGAGGAGCGGTGATATCACATCTTATTACAGTACAGGGGGATATAAGAGGAGCGGTGATATCACATCTTATTACAGTACAGGGTGATATAAGAGGAGCGGTGATATCACATCTTATTACAGTACAGGGTGATATAAGAGGAGCAGTGATATCACATCTTATTACAGTACAGGGCGATATAAGAGGAGCGGTGATATCACATCTTATTACAGTACAGGGTGATATAAGAGGAGCAGTGATATCACATCTTATTACAGTACAGGGTGATAGAAGAGGAGCGGTGATATCACATCTTATTACAGTACAGGGTGATCTAAAAGGAGCGGTGATATCACATCTTATTACAGTACAGGGGGATATAAGAGGAGCGGTGATATCACATCTTATTACAGTACAGGGTGATATAAGAGGAGCGGTGATATAGCATCTTATTACAGTACAAGGGGATATACGAGGAGCGGTGATATCACATCTTATTACAGTACAGGTGGATATAAGAGGAGCGGTGATATCACATCTTATTACAGTACAGGGGGATATAAGAGGAGCAGTGATATCACATCTTATTACAGTACAGGGGGATATAAGAGGAGCGGTGATATCACATCTTATTACAGTACAGGGAGATATAAGAGGAGCAGTGATATCACATCTTATTACAGTACAGGGGGATATAAGAGGAGCGGTGATATCGCATCTTATTACAGTACAGGGGGATATACGAGGAGCGGTGATATCACATCTTATTACAGTACAGGGTGATCTAAAAGGAGCGGTGATATCACATCTTATGACAGTACAGGGGGATATAAGAGGAGCGGTGATATCACATCTTATTACAGTACAGGGTGATATAAGAGGAGCGGTGATATCACATCTTATTACAGTACAGGGGGATATAAGAGGAGCGGTGATATCACATCTTATTACAGTACAGGGGGATATAAGAGGAGCGGTGATATCGCATCTTATTACAGTACAGGGGGATATACGAGGAGCGGTGATATCGCATCTTATTACAGTACAGGGCGATATAAGAGGAGCGGTGATATCACATCTTATTACAGTACAGGGGGATATAAGAGGAGCGGTGATATCACATCTTATTTCAGTACAGGGGGATATAAGAGGAGCAGTGATATCACATCTTATTACAGTACAGGGGGATATAAGAGGAGCGGTGATATCGCATCTTATTACAGTACAGGGGGATATACGAGGAGCGGTGATATCACATCTTATTACAGTACAGGGGGGATATAAGAGGAGCAGTGATATCACATCTTATTACAGCACAGGGTGATATAAGAGAAGCGGTGATATCACATCTTATTACAGTACAGGGTGATATAAGAGGAGCGGTGATATCACACCTTATTACAGTACAGGGTGATATAAGAGGAGCGGTAATATCACATCTTCTTACAGTACAGGGTGATATAAGAGGAGCGGTGATATCACATCTTATTACAGTACAGGGTGATATAAGAGGAGCGGTGATATCGCATCTTATTACAGTACAGGATGATATAAGAGGAGCGGTGATATCACATCTTATTACACTACAGGGGGATATAAGAGGAGCGGTGATATCGCATCTTTTTACACTACAGGTGGATATAAGAGGAGCGGTGATATCACATCTTATTACAGTACAGGGTGATATAAGAGGAGCGGTGATATCACATCTTATTACAGTACAGGGTGATCTAAAAGGAGCGGTGATATCACATCTTTTTACACTACAGGTGGATATAAGAGGAGCAGTGATATCACATCTTATGACAGTACAGGGTGATATAAGAGGAGCGGTGATATCACATCTTATTACAGTACAGGGGGATATAAGAGGAGCGGTGATATCGCATCTTATTACAGTACAGGATGATATAAGAGGAGCGGTGATATCACATCTTATTACAGTACAGGGGGATATAAGAGGAGCGGTGATATCACATCTTATTACAGTACAGGGTGATCTAAAATGAGCGGTGATATCACATCTTATGACAGTACAGGGGGATATAAGAGGAGCAGTGATATCACATCTTATTACAGTACAGGGGGATATAAGAGGAGCAGTGATATCACATCTTATTACAGTACAGGGTGATATAAGAGGAGCGGTGATATCACATCTTATTACAGTACAGGGTGATATAAGAGGAGCGGTGATATCACATCTTATTACAGTACAGGGGGATATAAGAGGAGCGGTGATATCACATCTTATTACAGTACAGGGTGATATAAGAGGAGCGGTGATATCACATCTTATTACAGTACAGGGTGATCTAAAATGAGCGGTGATATCACATCTTATGACAGTACAGGGGGATATAAGAGGAGCAGTGATATCACATCTTATTACAGTACAGGGTGATATAAGAGGAGCGGTGATATCACATCTTATTACAGTACAGGGAGATATAAGAGGAGCAGTGATATCACATCTTATGACAGTACAGGGGGATATAAGAGGAGCAGTGATATCACATCTTATTACAGTACAGGGTGATATAAGAGGAGCGGTGATATCACATCTTATTACAGTACAGGGAGATATAAGAGGAGCAGTGATATCACATCTTATTACAGTACAGGGGGATAGAAGAGGAGCGGTGATATCGCATCTTATTACAGTACAGGGTGATATAAGAGGAGCAGTGATATCACATCTTATTACAGTACAGGGGGATATAAGAGGAGCGGTGATATCACCTCTTATTACAGTACAGGGTGATATAAGAGGAGCAGTGATATCACATCTTATTACAGTACAGGGGGATATAAGAGGAGCAGTGATATCACATCTTATTACAGTACAGGGGGATATAAGAGGAGCAGTGATATCACATCTTATTACAGTACAGGGTGATATAAGAGGAGCGGTGATATCACATCTTATTACAGTACAGGGAGATATAAGAGGAGCAGTGATATCACATCTTATTACAGTACAGGGGGATATAAGAGGAGCGGTGATATCGCATCTTATTACAGTACAGGGTGATATAAGAGGAGCAGTGATATCACATCTTATTACAGTACAGGGGGATATAAGAGGAGCGATGATATCACCTCTTATTACAGTACAGGGTGATATAAGAGGAGCAGTGATATCACATCTTATTACAGTACAGGGGGATATAAGAGGAGCGGTGATATCGCATCTTATTACAGTACAGGGGGATATACGAGGAGCGGTGATATCACATCTTATTACAGTACAGGGTGATCTAAAAGGAGCGGTGATATCACATCTTATGACAGTACAGGGGGATATAAGAGGAGCGGTGATATCACATCTTATTACAGTACAGGGTGATATAAGAGGAGCGGTGATATCACATCTTATTACAGTACAGGGGGATATAAGAGGAGCGGTGATATCACATCTTATTACAGTACAGGGGGATATAAGAGGAGCGGTGATATCGCATCTTATTACAGTACAGGGGGATATACGAGGAGCGGTGATATCGCATCTTATTACAGTACAGGGCGATATAAGAGGAGCGGTGATATCACATCTTATTACAGTACAGGGGGATATAAGAGGAGCAGTGATATCACATCTTATTTCAGTACAGGGGGATATAAGAGGAGCAGTGATATCACATCTTATTACAGTACAGGGGGATATAAGAGGAGCGGTGATATCGCATCTTATTACAGTACAGGGGGATATACGAGGAGCGGTGATATCACATCTTATTACAGTACAGGGGGGATATAAGAGGAGCAGTGATATCACATCTTATTACAGCACAGGGTGATATAAGAGAAGCGGTGATATCACATCTTATTACAGTACAGGGTGATATAAGAGGAGCGGTGATATCACACCTTATTACAGTACAGGGTGATATAAGAGGAGCGGTGATATCACATCTTATTACAGTACAGGGGGATATAAGAGGAGCGGTGATATCGCATCTTATTACAGTACAGGATGATATAAGAGGAGCGGTGATATCACATCTTATTACACTACAGGGGGATATAAGAGGAGCGGTGATATCGCATCTTTTTACACTACAGGTGGATATAAGAGGAGCGGTGATATCACATCTTATTACAGTACAGGGTGATATAAGAGGAGCGGTGATATCACATCTTATTACAGTACAGGGTGATCTAAAAGGAGCGGTGATATCACATCTTTTTACACTACAGGTGGATATAAGAGGAGCAGTGATATCACATCTTATGACAGTACAGGGTGATATAAGAGGAGCGGTGATATCACATCTTATTACAGTACAGGGGGATATAAGAGGAGCGGTGATATCGCATCTTATTACAGTACAGGATGATATAAGAGGAGCGGTGATATCACATCTTATTACAGTACAGGGTGATATAAGAGGAGCGGTGATATCACATCTTATTACAGTACAGGGGGATATAAGAGGAGCGGTGATATCACATCTTATTACAGTACAGGGTGATATAAGAGGAGCGGTGATATCACATCTTATGACAGTACAGGGGGATATAAGAGGAGCAGTGATATCACATCTTATTACAGTACAGGGGGATATAAGAGGAGCAGTGATATCACATCTTATTACAGTACAGGGGGATATAAGAGGAGCAGTGATATCACATCTTATTACAGTACAGGGTGATATAAGAGGAGCGGTGATATCACATCTTATTACAGTACAGGGTGATATAAGAGGAGCGGTGATATCACATCTTATTACAGTACAGGGTGATATAAGAGGAGCGGTGATATCACATCTTATTACAGTACAGGGGGATATAAGAGGAGCGGTGATATCACATCTTATTACAGTACAGGGTGATATAAGAGGAGCGGTGATATCACATCTTATTACAGTACAGGGTGATCTAAAATGAGCGGTGATATCACATCTTATGACAGTACAGGGGGATATAAGAGGAGCAGTGATATCACATCTTATTACAGTACAGGGGGATATAAGAGGAGCAGTGATATCACATCTTATTACAGTACAGGGTGATATAAGAGGAGCGGTGATATCACATCTTATTACAGTACAGGGTGATATAAGAGGAGCGGTGATATCACATCTTATTACAGTACAGGGTGATATAAGAGGAGCGGTGATATCACATCTTATTACAGTACAGGGGGATATAAGAGGAGCGGTGATATCACATCTTATTACAGTACAGGGTGATATAAGAGGAGCGGTGATATCACATCTTATTACAGTACAGCGGGATATAAGAGGAGCGGTGATATCACATCTTATTACAGTACAGGGGGATAAAAGAGGAGCGGTGATATCACATCTTATTACAGTACAGGGAGATATAAGAGGAGCGGTGATATCACATCTTATTACAGTACAGGGTGATATAAGAGGAGCGGTGATATCACATCTTATTACAGTGCAGGGAGATATAATATTCATGAATCTCATGTGTAATTTTGAAAAGTCAATGAATAATCACAATATGGAAAAAAAACTGACTTAGAACAAAGTACAGATGATACATCGGCCTAGAGGATACAGAAAGGAGCAAAAGTTTCCTTCTACTCTGGTGCTGACTGTCCCTTTAATTCCAGCCCCCCGCCTGTCTGACCACGAGGGGGCACACAATGTGGGTGATTTCGCCCCGCTCTCTGCTCACAGGTCCCCGCCGGCAGCTCTGCAATAATATCCTAATAAATTCGGCCTCTATATCATTGGCGTCAGTCACACGGTGCGTACAGTTCAGCCTCATCAATAGCGGCCAATTAGGGGCGGGGGAGGGGGGGCTGCATCTGCACGATATTAATGTCCTTCCCTCCTCTCCATGATCTGCACCCGCTGCAGCAATCACCACGATCAATCCTGCTGGTTACTGCCATTTTCCATAGTTCCACTTCCCGCTCTGCTCATCCTGAGACTCCTGGTTCATGAGCATAATGCAGGAGCTGCATTTCAGACTGACACTGTCGCGGTGAGATGCCGCAGAGATGAGATGTGGATCTGTAAGCCCAGAACAGGCTGAAATCCTCTGTGCTGCTTCACCCTGACTCCTGAAGATGCTGATATTATTATACTGCTGTGGAAAGAGAAGCGGCGACAAGAAGCCGCTGATCAGTGACCGCAGGAAAGATGACGTCTCTCCTTATGCTGCATCTTACAGCGCTCCAAAAGATGGGAGAAACTAGGAGTATGAAATAATCATGGGAAAAATGACGTAGGTTTCATTAAAGTATTCTTATAAAATATGACAATCAAATCAGATGACGAAGTACAAAGACAGAGACATACAACAGGGCGCAATAAATATCTATATATATATAAAAAATGAGTGTGTGTGTATCAAGCCACACCCACTCCACATAGCCCCGCCCACTCCACACGTGTGTCTAATAGACACACATATATATACTGTATATCTATCTATTTCATAGACACATCTTCTTGACCACAACAGGCTAAACTGCCAGTGTTGCCCATAGCAACCAATCACTAAGCATCTTTCATTTAACCAGAGCTGATTAAAAGATGAAAGCTGAGCTGTGATTGGTTGCTATGAGCAACAGTTTTCCCACTCCACAACACCTCAGCAGACACTGACCGGGTGGGAAGAACCTAGTATCCCCGGGAACATAAGCTCCCAGCCATTGTCTGCCCCCCAGAAAGAAGCAGAGAGCACAGGACAGAAATGAATCCCCCCCCCTCCTGTATTACTGCCGCGCTCTATAGTTACCGGCGTAGAAAATTACATCATCAGCGGCCGCACTGCCAGGTCACATAACAGCACATCTCCAGGAACTCCCTGCTCAGTGCTACCCGGCTCTGGACTATGGGATGGCGGATATGTATGATGGGTATATGGGCTCTGGACTATGGGATGGAGGATATGTATGATGGGTATATGGGCACGGGACTATGGGATGGAGGATATGTGTGATGGGTATATGGGCACGGGACTATGGGATGGAGGATATGTGTGATGGGTATATGGGCACGGGACTATGGGATGGAGGATATGTATGATGGGTATATGGGCACGGGACTATGGGATGGAGGATATGTATGATGGGTATATGGGCACGGGACTATGGGATGGCGAATATGTATGATGGGTATATGGGCACGGGACTATGGGATGGAGGATATGTATGATGGGTATATGGGCACGGGACTATGGGATGGAGGATATGTATGATGGGTATATGGGCACGGGACTATGGGATGGAGGATATGTATGATGGGTATATGGGCACGGGACTATGGGATGGAGGATATGTATGATGTGTATATGGGCACGGGACTATGGGATGGAGGATGTGTGTGATGGGTATATGGGCACGGGACTATGGGATGGAGGATATGTATGATGGGTATATGGGCACGGGACTATGGGATGGAGGATATGTATGATGGGTATATGGGCACGGGACTATGGGATGGAGGATATGTATGATGGGTATATGGGCACGGGACTATGGGATGGAGGATATGTATGATGGGTATATGGGCACTGGGACTATGGGATGGAGGATGTGTGTGATGGGTATATGGGCACGGGACTATGGGATGGAGGATGTGTGATGGGTATATGGGCACTGGATTATGGGATGGAGGATATGTATGATGGATATATGGGCACTGGACTATGGGATGGTGGATATGTATGATGGGTATATGGGCACTCGACTATGGGATGGAGGATATGTTTGATGGGTATATGGGCACGGGACTATGGGATGGAGGATGTGTATGATGGGTATATGGGCACGGGACTATGGGATGGAGGATGTGTATGATGGGTATATGGGCACGGGACTATGGGATGGAGGATGTGTATGATGGGTATATGGGCACGGGACTATGGGATGGAAGATATGTATGATGGGTATATGGGCACGGGACTATGGGATGGAGGATATGTATGATGGGTATATGGGCACCGGACTATGGGATGGAGGATATGTATGATGGGTATATGGGCACCGGACTATGGGATGGAGGATATGTATGATGGGTATATGGGCACAGGACTATGGGATGGAGGATATGTATGATGGGTGTATGGGCAGGGGACTATGGGATGGAGGATATGTATGATGGGTATATGGGCACTGGACTATGGGATGGAGGATATGTATGATGGGTATATGGGCACAGGACTATGGGATGGAGGATATGTATGATGGGTATATGGGCACGGGACTATGGGATGGAGGATGTGTATGATGCGTATATGGGCACGGGACTATGGGATGGAGGATATGTATGATGGGTATATGGGCACGGGACTATGGGATGGAGGATATGTATGATGGGTATATGGGCACGGGACTATGGGATGGAAGATATGTATGATGGGTTTTTTAAGCACAGGACTATGGGATGGAAGATATGTATGATGGGTATATGGGCACTGGACTATGGGATGGAGGATATGTATGATGGGTATATGGGCACTGGACTATGGGATGGAAGATATGTATGATGGGTATATGGGCACGGGACTATGGGATGGAGGATGTGTATGATGGGTATATGGGCACTGGACTATGGGATGGAAGATATGTATGATGGGTATATGGGCACGGGACTATGGGATGGAGGATATGTATGATGGGTATATGGGCACGGGACTATGGGATGGAGGATATGTATGATGGGTATATGGGCACGGGACTATGGGATGGAGGATGTGTATGATGGGTATATGGGCACGGGACTATGGGATGGAGGATGTGTATGATGGGTATATGGGCACGGGACTATGGGATGGAGGATATGTATGATGGGTATATGGGCACGGGACTATGGGATGGAGGATATGTATGATGGGTATATGGGCACGGGACTATGGGATGGAGGATGTATGATGGGTATATGGGCACGGGACTATGAGATGGAGGATATGTATGATGGGTATATGGGCACGGGACTATGGGATGGAGGATATGTATGATGGGTATATGGGCACGGGACTATGGGATGGAGGATATGTATGATGGGTATATGGGCACGGGCCTATGGGATGGAGGATATATGATGGGTATATGGGCACAGGCCTATGGGATGGAGGATATGTATAATGGGTATATGGGCATGGGACTATGGGATGGAGGGTGTGTGATGGGTATATGGGCACGGGCCTATGGGATGGAGGATATGTATGATGGGTATATGGGCACGGGACTATGGGATGGAGGGTGTGTGATGGGTATATGGGCACGGGACTATGGGATGGAGGATATGTGTGATGGGTATATGGGCACGGGCCTATGGGATGGAGGATATGTATGATGGGTATATGGGCACGGGACTATGGGATGGAGGATATGTATGATGGGTATATGATCACTGGACTATGGGATGGAGGATATGTATGATGGGTATATGGGCACGGGACTATGGGATGGAGGCTATGTATGATGGGTATATGGGCACGGAACTATGGGATGGAGGATGTGTGATGGGTATATAGGCATTGGACTATGGGATGGAGGATATGTATGATAGGTATATGGCCACGGGACTATGGGATGGAGGATATGTATGATGGGTATATGGGCACGGGACTATGGGATGGAGGATGTGTGATGGGCATAAGGCCACGGGACAATGGGATAGAGGATATGTATGATGGGTATATGGGCACGGGATTATGGGATGGAGGATATGTATGATGGGTATATGGGCACTGGATTAAGGGATGGAGGATAATCATTACAATTTGTTATAACTAACCACAGTTACTATGCCCGGGCAGCGCTGGGCTCTTCAGCTAGTTAAACATAAAGACATTGCCCGTATGCTACAAAGGTATAGCAAAGAGGAAAACACAGTCTATCACACAGAGCGTATATCTGGCCTAGTGCAGGACGCGGCGGGCAGCAGTGCGCACGGCCGCAATGGCAACATGTAAGCAACAACCCGTATGGGAGGCCGAACAAAGAGTACAAGCCAGCACAAGAATATGGTGCACAATAGAGTGAACACCAATACAGTCAAAGTATTACAATGTCTAACATAACATTGATATTATTATATTGGCGTGCCCTTATAATTGATGCTTGTGGAGAAGAGTCGCTGCAGATGGTCACCTGTCAACACCATGGCCCACAAATGGCTCTGGATGGTGTAAGAAACAAAAAAAAATGAGAACACATAAAACAAATATTAAAAACGTGAACATTCGGAATAGAGGGTATAGAGATGGACACAAAGAACTACGGAAGAATACAAAATAGGAAGGTTTATCAATCTTTACAGAAAACAGGCAAAGCTCAGGGACTCATTTAAGCCCTTGGGGGCCATGGTGTACACAGTGACAATCCATTTAGTTTCTCTTTGGGCAAGAAGCTTCTTATTGTTACCCCTCTGATCCCCATATGGATAATATAAAACCCCTCAACATAAGTGATTTGGCGTCACAATTGTGATATTATATCTGGAGAGCAGCGATGTCACCGGTGTCTTTATCAACGATTTAGATGAAGGAATTGAGGGTAAACTATTTGCTGATGACAAAAAGCTAGGAGGGATAGCTAATACTAGAGAAGAGAGAGGATTCAAAAAGGTATAAACTGGAGCAGTGGGCAGCAACTAACAGAATGGTTTTTAACAGGGAAAAATGCAAAGTACTACATCTGGACAATAAAAATGAAAAAAGCATATACAGAATGGGAGGTATAGGGCTAAGCAACAGCACATGTGAAAAAGACTTGGGTATACTAATAGATCACAGACTGAACATGAGTCAACAGTGTGATGCAGCAGCAAAAAAGGCAAATGCAATTCTAGGATGTATTAACAGAAGCATACAGTCTAGATCACCTGAAGTCATTATTGCCCTCTACTCCTCTTTGGTCAGACCTCATCTGGAATACTGTGTCCAGTTTTGAGCGCCACATTTTAAAAAAGACATCAACAAACTGGAGCAAGTACAGAAAAGAGCGACCAGAATGGTGACCGGTCTGCAAACCCTGTCTTATGAGGAAAGGTTGCAGGATTTGGGATTGTTTAGTTTGCAAAAGAGAAGACTGAGAGGAGACTTAATAGCTGTCTACAAATATCTAAAGGGCTGTCACATTGTAGAAAGATCATCTTTATTCTCATTTGCAGAAGGAAAGACTAGAAGCAATGGGATGAAACTGAATGGGAGGAGTCACAGATTAGATATTAGAAAAGACTTTTTGACAGTTAGAGTGATCAATGAGTGGAACAAGCTGCCACGAGAAGAGGTGAGTTCTCCTTCAATGGAAGTCTTCAGAGGCTGGGCAGACATCTGACTGGGATGATTTAGTGAATCCTGCTTTGAGCAGGGGGTTGGACCAGATGACCCAGGAGGGACGCCCTGATGTCCAGAGTCTGTGCCGCACGCAGCTGTAGTCAGGACGCCCTAGGTCCGGACTCTGTGTCGCACACGGCTGCAGTCGGGAAGCCCTGACATCCAGAGTCTGTGCTGCACACGTCTGTAATTGGGATACCCTGATTTCCGTAGACTGTGCTGCGCACGGCTGTAGTCGGGACGCCCTGACGTCCAGAGTATGTGCCGCACACCTCTGAAGTCGGGACCCCATAAAGTTCGGAGTCTGTTCCGCACACGGCTGTAGTCGGGACGCCCTTTTGTCCGGAGTTTGTGTTGCACATGGCTGTAGTCGGGACGCCGAGGTCCGTACTCTGCGGCTTTCCTATGGTCTCTGCTGCACTCGCTGTTTGCACTCTGTTTTAATCTGATGATCGTCCCCGGGTGGCTCAGCGCTGTGCTAATTGAATTGCTTTGGTCTCAGTCTCTCCTTTTATTGTTTCTGGGGGGCAGGCGGACATACTTATTTGATCAGTCTCAGGGAGCCCTCTAACCCCCTGCTGTTTGCTTAAAGGCACAGCGCCGCACAATTAAAAACCAATCAAACAATCTCAGAGACTTGCGCTCTGCCCCATCTGTGCCGTGTCCAAGGCCAAGAAGACAAGAACAGAAACTCAGGAAAAGCCGGAGATCAGCAGTGTCCAACAGATCACACGACACTACTCATACTGTCTGCTGAGCCGTGTATCTAATCCTCTCCTGTGATACTGACTGCTGAGCCGTGTATCTAATCCTATGCTGTGTGATATTGACTGCTGAGCCGTGTATCTAATCCTCCCGTGTGATACTGCTTGCTGAGCTGTGTATCTATTCCTATCCTGTGTGATACTGACTGCTGAGCCGTGTATCTAATCCTATCCTGTGTGATAGACCACTGAGCCGCGTATCTAATCCTCTCCTGTATGATACTGACTGCTAAGCCGTGTATGTAATCCTATACTGTGTGATACTGACTGATGAGCCGCGTATCTAATCCTCTCCTGTGTGATACTGGCTGCTGAGCAGTGTATCTAATCCTATCCTGTGTGATACTGGCTGCTGAGCCGTGTATCTAATCCTATCCGGTGTGATACTGACTGATGAGCCGTGTATCTAATCCTCTCCTGTGTGATACTGGCTGCTGAGCCGTGTATGTAATCCTCTCATGTGTGATACTGACTGCTGAGCCGTGTATCTAATCCTATCCTGTGTGATAGACCACTGAGCCGCGTATCTAATCCTCTCCTGTATGATACTGACTGCTAAGCCGTGTATGTAATCCTATACTGTGTGATACTGACTGCTGAGCAATGTATCTAATCCTATCCTGTGTGATACTGACTGCTGAGCTGTGTATCTAATCCTCTCCTGTGTGATACTGGCTGCTGAGCCGCGTATCTAATCCTATCCTGTGTGATACTGACTGCTGAGCCGCGTATCTAATCCTATCCTGTGTGATGACTGCTCAGCCATGTACCTAATCCTCTCCTCTGTGATACTGACTGCTGAGCCGCGTATCTAATCCTCTCCTGTGTGATACTGACTGCTGAGCAATGTATCTAATCCTATCCTGTGTGATACTGACTGCTGAGCTGTGTATCTAATCCTCTCCTGCGTGATACTGGCTGCTGAGCCGCGTATCTAATCCTATCCTGTGTGATACTGACTGCTGAGCCGCGTATCTAATCCTATCCTGTGTGATGACTGCTCAGCCATGTATCTAATCCTATCCTGTGTGATACTGGCTGCTGAGCCGCATATCTAATCCCATCCTGTGTGATACTGACTGCTGAGCCGTGTATCTAATCCTCTCCTGTGTGATACTGACTGCTGAGCCGTGTATCTAATCCTCTCCTGTGTGATACTGACTGCTGAGCTGTGTATCTAATCCTATCCTGTGTGATACTGACTGATGAGCCGTGTATCTAATCCTCTCCTGTGTGATACTGACTGCTGAGCTGTGTATGTAATCCTCTCATGTGTGATACTGACTGCTGAGCAATGTATCTAATCCTATCCTGTGTGATACTGACTGCTGAGCTGTGTATCTAATCCTCTCCTGCGTGATACTGGCTGCTGAGCCGCGTATCTAATCCTATCCTGTGTGATACTGACTGCTGAGCCGCGTTTCTAATCCTATCCTGTGTGATGACTGCTCAGCCATGTATCTAATCCTATCCTGTGTGATACTGGCTGCTGAGCCGCGTATCTAATCCCATCCTGTGTGATACTGACTGCTGAGCAATGTATCTAATCTTATCCTGTGTGATACTGACTGCTGAGCCGTGTATCTAAAGGGGGTTTTACACATAGCGATATCGCTAGCAATATCGCTAAAACGTCACTGATTTTGTGACGTCCTAGCGATATCGCTATGTGTGATACTTACCTCCGACCGGCTCCCCCGCTGTCCATCGCTGATCGCGCCAGATCAGGCAGCTCCATTTCTCGTCGTCTGCTTCCTGCAGCGACGTGTGGAGGTGGGCGGGAGGACGTCAGGATCGCTGTGTGTGAAAGGCGAGTATCGTGCGCTGCGTCGCTGCTGCATCGCTGTGAGATCTGCCTGTGTGACAGCTCACTAGCGATCATTTAGCGATGCACCAGCGATCCTGATTGGGTCGTATCGCTGATCGGATCGCTGGTGCATCGCTAAATGTAAAAGGGCCTTAACCCTATCCTGTGTGATACTGGTTGCTGAGCCGCGTATCTAATCCTATCCTGTGTGATACTGACTGCTAAGCCGTGTATGTAATCCTCTCCTGTGTGATACTGTCTGCTGAGCCGTGTATCTAATCCTATCCTGTGTGATACTGACTGCTGAGCCGTGTATCTAATCCCATCCTGTGTGATACTGACTGCTGAGCCGTGTATCTAATCCTCTCCTGTGTGATACTTACTGCTGAGCCGTGTATCTAATCCTATCCTGTGTGATACTGGCTGCTGAGCCGTGTATCTAATCCTATCCTGTGTGATACTGACTGCTGAGCCGTGTATCTAATCCCATCCTGTGTGATACTGACTGCTGAGCCGCGTATCTAATTCTCTCTCCCTTCGCTGTCGGCAACGCAAGGCACCGCTCCCCTCGCATTTTGCGACACATGGCACCAACCCCACGCAGTCGGGGCCGACTGCGCGGGGGTCGGTGCTGCACGGCACTCACCCCCTCGCTGTTGTCGATGCTCAGTACCACCCCCTCGCCGTCAGCGACGTACGGCACTCACCCCTTCGCCGTCAGCGACGTACGGCACTCACCCCCTCGCCGTCAGCGACGCATGGTACCACTTCTCTCAGTGGTGTTATCAGTAACACACACCCGCTGTACATTGCTCTGAGTTTATTGCCGTGTGTTGTACATCAGAGCCCCCTTCAGGCTGAGTCACGTCCATCATGAGGCGCCCGGTTCCTTATATGAAGCCGCTGTTGTCGCTTCGCCCACCATGACCGCGGTAAAGTCCTCCCTGTGGCGGCTTCAGGAGAACGATGCGTCCTCCCGAGACAGCGGCTCCATGATGTTCAGTCTGCGGCCCGTGCTGCCCGGCTCCACCACCTCCAGACGCAGTCGGGGCGGCTTCCTCCTCTGCAGCCCCTCGTCCTCCTCAGTTGTCCCTTTACCTTTGAGTACGTGTTTATCGGAGTCATCCACTGTGATCCTCAACGTACAGCCACGGGGAAGCAGGTCCTGCTCATAGGCCGCCGCCAGCTGGTTCACCACCCGCCGGTCCACCTGATGGACAGAAACAAGGTGTGAGTAAACCTGGGAGATACCTGGGGTCGGGGGCACTGGCCGTCACCCAGCGTTCCCAGGATCCTCTTCCTCAGTTCCCACAGTCTACCCGAGCGCTGGGGGCGCGGGTGTACCGGAGCACTGGGGAGAGCCACCATCACTCAGTGATGGATCGGTACCTCATGTTTGATGGAGCGGGCGCCGTAGTGCACATTGTATCCATCGGCCAAGACGTCCATCACTTCCCGGTCCCAGATCAGTGTGATGTCGTGCCGCTGTTTGGCCTGAGGAGGAGAAACACAGTAAATGATCGGCACCTGCAGTGGGTGATGGCGGGAGATGGCACACCGGGGATGTGAGAAGACAAGGTGGGCAATGGAGGCAGATGGCACACCGGGGATGTGATGAGACCAGGTGGGCGATGGCGAGAGATGGCACACCGGGGATGTGATGAGATGCAGCAGATGATGGCAGGAGTTGGCACCCCGGGGAGGGGATGAGATGTAGCAGATGATGGCACCCCAGGAAGGGGATGAGACGGAGCAGATGATGGAGGAAGATGGCACCCCGGGGAGGGGATGAGACGGAGCAGATGATGGAGGAAGATGGCACCCCGGGGAGGGGATGAGACGGAGCAGATGATGGAGGAAGATGGCACCCCGGGGAGGGGATGAGACGGAGCAGATAATGGTGGGAGATGGCACCCCGGGGAGGGGATGAGACGGAGCAGATGATGGAGGAAGATGGCACCCCAGGGAGGGGATGAGACGCAGCAGATGATGGCGGGAGATGGCACCCCGGGCAGGGGATGAGATACAGCAGATGATGGTGGGAGATGGCACCCCGGGGAGGGGATGAGAAGCAGCAGATGATGGTGAGAGATGGCACCCCGGGGAGGGGATGAGAAGCAGCAGATGATGGTGAGAGATGGCACCACGGGCATGAGATGACAAGCAGCAGATGATGGCATGAGATGGCACCCCAGGGAAGGGATGAGATGCAGCAGATGATGGAGGAAGATGGCACCCCGGGGAGGGGATGAGACGGAGCAGATAATGGTGGGAGATGGCACCCCGGGGAGGGGATGAGACGGAGCAGATGATGGAGGAAGATGGCACCCCAGGGAGGGGATGAGACGCAGCAGATGATGGCGGGAGATGGCACCCCGGGCAGGGGATGAGATACAGCAGATGATGGTGGGAGATGGCACCCCGGGGAGGGGATGAGAAGCAGCAGATGATGGTGGGAGATGGCACCCCGGGGAGGGGATGAGAAGCAGCAGATGATGGTGAGAGATGGCACCACGGGCATGAGATGACAAGCAGCAGATGATGGCATGAGATGGCACCCCAGGGAAGGGATGAGATGCAGCAGATGATGGCTGCATTGGGGTGCTCTGATGCGGCACCAGTAGAGAAAACTCCCCTGTAACAGGTGTCAATCACGTTTGCTGCCATAATTTCTACTATACCAATCCCATCACCCACGTCACTGCACAGGAGACAGTCGCCCACAGGCGGAGCCTCGTGCCTCCATTTGTCTGTGAATGGCGCCACTGTTCAGCGTCCAGAACGCTACATTCTCTACTCGTATCCAGTGACAACGCCGGGGCCAGAGAAACCGCGTAGGACCGCTGCAAATTACTGGACCCCAGCCCCCAGCAAAAAAAAAAGGGGGATCACTGCTTCTCATCTGAGAGGGTAAAGAAATGTATCAGAACAGAGAATGCAGCTCTGGAGGTGAACAGAGACACAATGTGACCTGATCATATCATATAATGTTATAAGACTGCAGCTCTGGAGGTGAACAGAGACACAATGTGACCTGATCATATGATATAATGTTATACAACTGCAGCTCTGGAGGTGAGTGGAGGATAAGACACAATGTAACAGCAGAATAGTGACTACAGCTCTGGAGGTGACTGGAGGATAAAACATGATGTAACAGCAGAATAGTGACTGCAGCTCTGGAGGTGACTGGAGGACAAGACATGATGTAACAGCTGAATAGTGAGTGCAGCTCTGGAGGTGACTGGAGGATAAGATAATATAACAGCAGAATAGTGAGTGCAGCTCTGGAGGTGACTGGAGGATAAGACATGGTGTAACAGCAGAATAGTGAGTGCAGCTCTGGAAGTGACTGAAGGATAAGACACGATGTAACAGCAGAATAGTGACTGCAGCTCTGGAGATGACTGGAGGATAAGACATGATGTAACTGCAGAATAGTGACTGCAGCTCTGGAGGTGACAGGAGGACGAGACCTGAGACTACTGCTCTTGATGTACATAGAGGATAAAATGTGACCAGATTACAAGATATGATGTAATGTAACTGCAGCTTTGGATGTGAGTATTTTACTCTGGTCTCATCCAAAGCTGCAATCTGAATTCAAAGTTATTAGAGATAATGTAGACGTCTTGTTCTTGCAGCTTTGGATGTGTGCAGAGGATGCGGTGGGACTTGTAGGCCTTGCTTCGGCTGGTGACGGGTGATGTGCATTTAGGACCAGTCTCGTGTCTTACAGACGCTCCATTATTTAGTGAGGGGCGCACGCTCCTGCCTGCGGCCGTCCTCTGACCCGTCCCCATTATCTTGTGGCCCTCGGGGGTCGCTCCAGCTCCCTGGTTGTCGTAGAAACACAAAATAATATTTCTAGGGTCGGATTTGGTATAATTAACAAGGAAAAAGGAAGAAGTGAGGGCAGACTGCTGTGACCTGGGGAGTCTTGGGGTCACCGTCCCCCGGTCTCTCGCAGCTTATAACCTTCTATCCTTGCTGTTCTGCTGTCTATCAGGACGAGCAGACCTTCAGTGTAAAGCATGGGGAGGCACAGAGCATCTAGAGTTCACACTGTCTGGAAGTCACAGACGGTACAGCAAATATGGAATCATCAATCATATCTGATGGAGCAGAGCTGCAGTGTAAAGCATGGGGGACGAAGCGTCAGCCTGGCCTCTGGTCACGTTACCTTTTTGGCCCACATGTTCAGCTCCTTCAGGACCAGCTGCGACAGCTCCGAGCGGCAGAAGGGCAGGAAATACACAATCTCGTTGATCCTCCCGAGGAATTCATCTCTGCGGAAGTGCGCCTGCGAACAAGAGAGCAAAAAGCTTAAAATGGGGTCACCGAGACCCCCCGAAGAACCGTGCACCTCTAGTCACATCCAGAGCTGCACTCACACTCTGCTGTGAATCTGTTAACTCAATGCTGACAGTGCAGATGGGGCTGCAAACTGAGTGCAGCTCCGGAGGTGACTAGAGCATAAATAGAAGTGACTGATAACAGGGAGTACTAGCTTGCACGCACTAGCCCTT
This sequence comes from Dendrobates tinctorius, assembly GCF_039654945.1. Taxonomy (NCBI): domain Eukaryota; kingdom Metazoa; phylum Chordata; class Amphibia; order Anura; family Dendrobatidae; genus Dendrobates; species Dendrobates tinctorius. Next base: position 3,871,403 of record NW_027361824.1, read on the forward strand.
CCCGTGCAGCAGAGCCGGGTGTGCCAACAGTCAGGTGGGCTTCTTTATCATCCTGTAATTCCATCAAGGCCTCGGTCTGCGGACCCCCGCTTCCCGCCCCGGGGGGATGACATCAGCAGCAGATACACGGAAACTGAATTATCCTGCAGATCTGGATATGCTCACAGAGATCCGCTCCTCCCAGCCGGCGTCACCCTGCAGCGATCACAGGGGGTGCGGAGGCTGCCAGGAAGCAGCACCCCCCAATAACCGGGGCTCATGCCAACCACAGAGCGGACAGCACAGGGTTAACACACAGAAATCCGGTAACCAACCAGAAAACAGCAGCACAGAGGATTTCAGGAGCTCTTACGTTGGGAAAAATCACTGACTGACCGATAAATAGGGCGAGGAGCAGGATTCCCAGCAGCACAGAGTATTACAGGAACACATTGTAACACTGACACGTAATGCTGCATCTAGTGGGGGCTGCCGCCCAGCGGATCAGCCCGGAGCGCCCCCATAACACCCGACCTCCTGCCTCATCTCTGACTGCGCAGGGTTAATGTGAGCGCTGCTCGCGGTCCTGGAATCAGGAGCAGAAATCATCTGTAATGAAGCCTCTGATCAGTCTGGGGTTTATGAGACGCCCATTAATTGTGCCGCCATTAGGAGCAGAGACCGACCCAGAAATTCTAGGAACAGCTCCTGCCTCCAGCAATCAGATTTTGGTCAGAAGCGCTGGGAAGAGTCCAAACCAGAGACCGAAAGCAGCAGGAGGCGCCGAGATCCTCCATCACCTCATATCATCTGCGGAGCCATGACACATGTGACTGTGAGCAAATGTACGCTACATCAGGACAGCAGAGATGTCACCAACCTACTGCATGACATCACCACCTCCATGTGGGGCATCACCTGTGGTCTTCCTGTATTATACCCCAGAGCTGTACTCCCTATTCTGCTGGTGCAGTCACTGTATACATACATTACATTACTGATCCTGAGTTATATCCTGTATTATACTCCAGAGCTGCACTTACTATTCTGCTGGTGCAGTCACTGTGTACATACATTACATTACGGACCCTGAGTTACATCCTGTATTATACTCCAGAGCTGCACTCACTATTCTGCTGGTGCATTCACTGTATACATACATTACATTACTGATCCTGAGTTACATACTGTATTATACCCCAGAGCTGCACTCACTATTCTGCTGGTGCAGTCACTGTGTACATACATTACATTACGGACCCTGAGTTACATCCTGTATTATACTCCAGAGCTGCACTCACTATTCTGCTGGTGCATTCACTGTATACATACATTACATTACTGATCCTGAGTTACATACTGTATTATACCCCAGAGCTGCACTCACTATTCTGCTGGTGCAGTCACTGTGTACATACATAACTGATCCTGAGTTACATCCTGTATTATACTCCAGAGCTGCACTCACTATTCTGCTGGTACATTCAATGTATACATATATTACATTACTGATCCAGAGTTACATCCTGTATTATACTCCAGAGCTGCACTCACTATTCTGCTGGTGCAGTCACTGTGTACATATATTACATTACTGAGCCTGAGTTACATTCTGTATTATACTCAAGAACTCAGGATCAGTAATGTAATGTATGTACACAGTGACTGCAACGCAGAAAAGTGAGTGCAGCTCTGGGGTATAATACAGGATGTAACTCAGGATCAGTAATGTATGTACACAGTGACTGCACCAGCAGAATAGTGAGTGCAGCTCTGGAGTATAATACAGGAGGTAACTCAGGATCAGTAATGTAATGTATGTACACAGTGACTGCACCAGCAGAATAGTGAGTGCAGCTCTGGAGTATAATACAGGATGTAACTCAGGATCAATAATGTAATGTATGTACACAGTGACTGCACCAGCAGAATAGTGAGTGCAGCTCTGAGGTATAATACAGGATGTAACTCAGGATCAGTAATGTAATGTATGTACACAGTGACTGCACCAGCAGAATAGTAAGTGCAGCTCTGGAGTATAATACAGGAGGTAACTCAGGATCAGTAATGTAATGTATGTACACAGTGACTGCACCAGCAGAATAGTGAGTGCAGCTCTGGAGTATAATACAGGATGTAACTCAGGATCAGTAATGTAATGTATGTACACAGTGACTGCACCAGCAGAATAGTGAGTGCAGCTCTGGAGTATAATACAGGATGTAACTCAGGATCAATAATGTAATGTATGTACACAGTGACTGCACCAGCAGAATAGTGAGTGCAGCTCTGGGGTATAATACAGGATGTAACTCAGGATCAGTAATGTATGTACACAGTGACTGCACCAGCAGAATAGTGAGTGCAGCTCTGGAGTATAATACAGGATGTAACTCAGGATCAGTAATGTAATGTATGTACACAGTGACTGCACCAGCAGAATAGTGAGTGCAGCTCTGGAGTATAATACAGGATGTAACTCAGGATCAATAATGTAATGTATGTACACAGTGACTGCACCAGCAGAATAGTGAGTGCAGCTCTGAGGTATAATACAGGATGTAACTCAGGATCAGTAATGTAATGTAATGTACACAGTGACTGCACCAGCAGAATAGTAAGTGCAGCTCTGGAGTATAATACAGGAGGTAACTCAGGATCAGTAATGTAATGTATGTACACAGTGACTGCACCAGCAGAATAGTGAGTGCAGCTCTGGAGTATAATACAGGATGTAACTCAGGATCAGTAATGTAATGTATGTACACAGTGACTGCACCAGCAGAATAGTGAGTGCAGCTCTGGAGTATAATACAGGATGTAACTCAGGATCAGTAATGTAATGTATGTACACAGTGACTGCACCAGCAGAATAGTGAGTGCAGCTCTGGGGTATAATACAGGATGTAACTCAGGATCAGTAATGTAATGTATGTACACAGTGACTGCACCAGCAGAATAGTGAGTGCAGCTCTGGAGTATAATACAGGATGTAACTCAGGATCAATAATGTAATGTATGTACACAGTGACTGCACCAGCAGAATAGTGAGTGCAGCTCTGGGGTATAATACAGGCTGTAACTCAGGATCAGTAATTTAATGTATGTACACAGTGACTTCACCAGCAGAATAGTGAGTGCAGCTCTGGGGTATAATACAGGATGTAATACAGGATCAGTAATGTAATGTATGTACACAGTGACTGCACCAGCAGAATAGTGAGTGCAGCTCTGGGGTATAATACAGGATGTAACACAGGATCAGTAATGTAATGTATGTACACAGTGACTGCACCAGCAGAATAGTGAGTGCAGCTCTGGATTATAATACAGGATGTAACTCAGGATCAGTAATGTAATTTATGTACACAGTGACTGCACCAGCAGAATAGTGAGTGCAGCTCTGGGGTATAATACAGGCTGTAACTCAGGATCAGTAATTTAATGTATGTACACAGTGACTTCACCAGCAGAATAGTGAGTGCAGCTCTGGAGTATAATACAGGATGTAACACAGGATCAGTAATGTAATGTATGTACACAGTGACTGCTCCAGCAGAATAGTGAGTGCAGCTCTGGGGTATAATGCAGGAGGTACACAATGCTGGAGCTGTATTCTGTGTGGTCACGGATGATGATGGCTCTCACCTTCAGGATGGGCCGAATGACGTTCTCCTTGAATTGTTTGGAGATGGTGATTTTTTCGGTCTGGATGTCGTCTGCAGGGGGAAGACAGTGCGGTGTCAGCATGTACCCCACCTCTGTGGATTAGGGAAGACTACTCCAGACTAGCAGACGTTACAGACTATCAGACATGGGATGCTCAGTCAGTGCCCCCCTTTATGGACCGTGCGCCGTCGCCGCTCACCCAGGTTGCCGGCCAGTCTGTTCTTGTTCATCTCTTGTGCCTCCTGTCGCAGCTGCAGGGCGTGATGGGCGATCTCATCGCTCCCGGCATTGCAGGTCATGATGAAGATGGCGTCCTTACATTCTATGGTCTTTCCCTTCCCGTCTGTCAGACGACCCTATAAGGATAAAAGGGTCACCAATGGAGAGAGGGGAGATACAGCACTGCCTCAAATACCAGCCTCACCGGGGGGTGGGCATGGTGCCATTACACTGTATACAGGGTGCCGGGCCCCGGTTATTATAGGGGCCGTGGCTGCGCTCGCTGACAGAGCCAGCGCAGGGTCCTGGGTGCCATTATTCTGTATACAGGGTGCGGGGTCCCGGTTATTATAGGGGCCGTGGCTGAGCTCGCTGACAGAGCCGGCGCAGGGTCCTCGGTGCCATTATACTGTATACAGGGTGCGGGGTCCCGGTTATTATAGGGGCCGTGGCTGAGCTCGATGACAGAGCCGGCGCAGGGTCCTGGGTGCCATTATTCTGTATACGGGGTGCAGGGCCGTGGCTGCACTCGCTGACAGAGCTGGCGCAGGGTACCATTATTCTGTATACAGGGTGCGGCGCCCCGGTTATTATAGGGGCCGTGGCTGCGCTCGCTGACAGAGCCAGCGCAGGGTCCTGGGTGCCATTATTCTGTATACAGGGTGCGGGGTCCCGGTTATTATAGGGGCCGTGGCTGAGCTCGCTGACAGAGCCAGCGCAGGGTCCTGGGTGCCATTATTCTGTATACAGGGTGCGGGGTCCCGGTTATTATAGGGGCCGTGGCTGAGCTCGCTGACAGAGCCAGCGCAGGGTCCTGGGTGCCATTATTCTGTATACAGGGTGCGGGGTCCCGGTTATTATAGGGGCCGTGGCTGCGCTCGCTGACAGAGCCAGCGCAGGGTCCTGGGTGCCATTATTCTGTATACAGGGTGCGGGGTCCCGGTTATTATAGGGGCCGTGGCTGCGCTCGCTGACAGAGCCAGCGCAGGGTCCTGGGTGCCATTATTCTGTATACAGGGTGCGGGGTCCCGGTTATTATAGGGGCCGTGGCTGAGCTCGCTGACAGAGCCGGCGCAGGGTCCTCGGTGCCATTATACTGTATACAGGGTGCGGGGTCCCGGTTATTATAGGGGCCGTGGCTGAGCTCGATGACAGAGCCGGCGCAGGGTCCTGGGTGCCATTATTCTGTATACGGGGTGCAGGGCCGTGGCTGCACTCGCTGACAGAGCTGGCGCAGGGTACCATTATTCTGTATACAGGGTGCGGCGCCCCGGTTATTATAGGGGCCGTGGCTGCGCTCGCTGACAGAGCCAGCGCAGGGTCCTGGGTGCCATTATTCTGTATACAGGGTGCGGGGTCCCGGTTATTATAGGGGCCGTGGCTGAGCTCGCTGACAGAGCCGGCGCAGGGTCCTGGGTGCCATTATACTCTATACAGGGTGCGGGGTCCCGGTTATTATAGGGGCCGTGGCTGAGCTCGCTGACAGAGCCGGCGCAGGGTCCTGGGTGCCATTATACTGTATACAGGGTGCGAGGCCCCGGTTATTATAGGGGCCGCGGCTGAGCTCGCTGACAGAGCCGGCGCAGGGTCCCGGGTGCCATTATTCTGTATACGGGGTGCAGGGCCGTGGCTGCACTCGCTGACAGAGCTGGCGCAGGGTACCATTATTCTGTATACAGGGTGCGGGGCCCCGGTTATTATAGGGGCCGCAGCGGCGCTCGCTGACAGAGCCGGCGCAGGGTTCTGAACATTAACATGCCATTTATTGCTGTGTGCGGCGCGTGGAATTGATTTTCCATTTGGCGGCTGCGGCGATGATCTATGCAGGGACGATTACTATATTAATCCTGGAGATGGGAAGACGAGGGGAGAGGACAAGAATAAAGTTTTATTAGTAGGAGGGGGAGCGCGTCCTCGGAGGAGACATCCTGAAAACTCATATGCTGCTCGCAGTCTCCAGCGCCGGCGGAGTAATGACATCCGGGGACCTCGTGTGTGACAGCCACAAGCACATGAAAGTGACAGCGTGAGAGAGGGGGAGACGCAACACCGGTCCAACATGTCCAGCAGAGCACAGTCCTGGCCGAGGTGACGGGAGCAGCCATCGCTCCGCATCTCACAGATCAGATCTCACAGACTGTGGTCAGTGATAAACACCAACATCACATCCAGAGGCAGGAAACCTGTCCTGAACGAATATTCTCATGGCCAAGTGCCTCTCCCTCAATATGCCCTCCTCCTCTCTCTGGACCCTCTCTGTCCTCCTCCTCCTCCCTCTGGACCCTCTCTGTCCTCCTCCTCCCACCGTCAGGTCTCTCTGTCCTCCTCCCTCCGGACACCTCTGTTCTCCTCCTCCCACAGTCAGGTCTCTCCATCCTCCTCCCTCCGGACCCCTCTGTCCTCCTCCCATCGTCAGGCCTTTCTGTCCTCCTCCTCTTCCCTCCAGACCCCTCTGTCCTCCTCCTCGCCCCTCCAGCCGGGAGGACTCTGGGGGCCGACAGAGTATAAGTATATCCAGATTTTTTATTTTTATTCTATTTTTCACAGGGATGTGGTACCCAGGGCCTGGGGGACAGTCTCCTCTCCTCTGGACCCTGGGTACCATCCGCACATGAAGTGCTCACTTTACGCATGGTGGGCACAGCCACATGCGTAAAGTGAGCGTTTCAGTGCAATCCTATGGCGGAGGAATCGCTGCGATTCCGCAGAATGGACATGCTGCGGATTTTACCGCTATGTGATTCCGCAGCGGTAAAATCCGCAGCATTAGCACAGCAACTGCGGAATCCCACAGGATTGCATGGGAATGCGTTTTGTTAGCGTTTTTTTTAAGCGTTTCCGCTGCAGTAACAAAAACGGCAAAAACTCTTAAAAAACACAACGTGGGCACCCACCCTTACAGTATGGCAGATCCTGAGGTTGTGCCACCATCTCCTGTCGTTGTGCGATGGAGCCCGTGGAGTAGTGCGGCCCCTCTGCGGTCCACACATATAAGCCCCTTTAGCTTTCTACTACACCCCACATCCGTTTACCTCGTCAAACAGCTGCAGCATTATGGTGAGCACGTCAAGGTGGGCCTTATCCACCTCGTCAAACAGGACCACCGCGTTGGGGCAGGCCTTCAGCTTCTTGGTCAGCTGGCCACCTTCCTCGTGTCCGACGTATCCCGGCGGAGATCCAATGAACTTGGCCACCTGCAGAAAGGCATCGGGCGGAGCAGGGGGGGCGTTATTACCGTCTGTCGCCCCCAATTTTATGGCAGTACCCCGCAGCCATCGTGCCCAATATCCCAGCAGGCTATGCTGGACTACAACTCCCATCAGGCCGTACCTCGTGCTTCTCCTGGAATTCGGACATATCCATCCTGATGAAGCCCTGCGAGGACAGAACGGTACGTCAGAGATCTGCGACTCCGCACGCGCTCACAGCAAATCACCAAGGCAGCATCCAAAAATTGGGCAAAAAAAGCTAAAATTTCTCTTTCTGCTCAAAAATTGGGAAAGTGGCCGTGGTTCACCTGTAAGCGAGTGGGCAAGAAAACTTAGGATTAACCTCCCACCCTCGACTTAGGAGCGAGGCCGGCGCCCCCAAGGCTTGGTGAATGGAGACCCTGGCCACGTTATATTGGGGGCACATTGCACTCCGGCCTCTTGTTCTGTCCATTACTTTGATTTTCCTCCAGACTCTCTGGACTATTGGTTTCCAGATTATCAGACTTCCACCATAATATACCCATATGTGTAATGCGCGGGGGCCGCCGTCACCTTCTTGATGTCCTTGTGCAGGTAGCGCGCCGTCTGTTTGGCCAGTTCTGTTTTACCTATCGGAAAAAAAAAATATCGCGTTACAGGGTGACGTCCACACCGATTCCGGATATCCCACCAGTATATGATCTGCAGGGCGCCGGGGGTCGCTGCCCCATCATGGGACCCTCTCGTCCTATCTTGTCCTGGCACAGAGACCCCCCCGACCGATGGTGATAAATCTGGCGTCCGCCGGGGACCGCCTTCTCCTAATGTTCTCATAGAGCGGCGGTGACAGTGATGGATGTGATCGGAGGACTGTAATATCACATATTGAGCTGCGTACAAGGGGGAGATCACGGGACCCCCTAATAACGGTAGAATGATGCAGCGGATGCGCGCATGTCGGTAATTAAAGGGTTACAATATTACACGTACTCCTATAATACCAATACACAGAATGGCAGGGTGGGGGTCCACACCAGCCCCCCGGTCCGTACCTTGTCCTCCATCCTGACAGGTTAATCGGCTGCTGCTAAATCCTGAGCCATGCGAGGCCGTAATACAGAGAAATTAGATTACGCGATTCAGCGGGGAGCGCGGCGCACACCGACACCGAGGACACGGCCACAATCCACGGGACAGGATGACTCCCATACAACCAGCCGCCATGAACGGCTCGCTCCCCAGCCATTATTTATACACTCGCTCAGCATTTCTGGCTTTTACTGTTTTACAATATTATTCTCATTCTTTTCTATTTATAATGACATTTTTAATATTTTCATGTAACTTTGCATGAAATCTATAAACATAAAATAAATAATTTGTTCTCCTTATACTTTTTGCGTTCATTACTGGTCTTTATAGAATTCTTAATTTATTATCTAATTGATTTTATATATATATCTATTTTGTATTTTCAGTTATTTATTAATTAGATAATGATTGATTATTTCGTTATTTTATTTATCCTATCTCCATTCTTTTTTGCATTCATACATTTCTGTTCTTTTCATCGTGTACACGTTCTTCATCTTCGCTGCTCTTTATACACCTGCGGGTTTTTTCTTCTATACATTTATTTTATGTTCTATTTTAAGCTATTTTATGACGTATCAGGTCGCGCTCACTATTTTTTATTACTCATAGTTTTTTCACTTGCTTTTTTTTAGCTGAAATTATAAATACAGAAAATGCAACAAATTAAAAACACAAACAGAGACAAAAAAAAGAAAGAAAATGAAGTCACCTATCCCCGAGGATCCCAGGAATAAGAAGACCAGGGGGTGCTCGTCGTCGGACCAGCCGTTCTCCTTCCTGCGGATGGCTGCAGACATGGAGAACACATATATAAATCAGTGCCAGAGCCGGGAGTGTAATTATCAGTAAGTATCCCGCGTTTCGCCGCTCTGCTCCCTCTCCGTCCTCGGGCCCATTAGTCGGGTAATGTGATTAGCGGGCAGAGCCCCCCAGGACGGTAATCGGGTTAGTATGGATATGGAGCGCGGCCACAGCCCGGCTCACACACGCTTTCCTGGATGTGCACTCAGGGTTGTCAGGGAGACGAGCGAGCGGGAGGAACGCGGAGGAGACGGGGAGGAGAGCGCAGAAGGGGTGCGGGGGTCCGGCGGGAGGGAGGGAAGGGCGCAGTGTCCTTCACCCAGAAGCCTTCAAATATGGTCACTGGCATATAGAAGGTGGAGACCACCAAACATTTACAGGGGTCTGCCAGAGACAACCAAACAAATACAGGGGAGACCACTAAACATATACAGGGCTCCTCCGGAGACTACCAAACATATGCAGGGCTCCTCCGGAGACCACCAAACATATACAGGGCTCCTCCGGAGACCACCAAACATATACAGGGCTCCTCCGGAGACCACCAAACAGATACAGGGCTCCTCCGGAGACCACCAAACACATACAGGGCTCCTCCGGAGACCACCAAACACATACAGGGCTCCTCCGGAGACCACCAAACACATACAGGGCTCCTCCGGAGACCACCAAACACATACAGGGCTCCTCCGGAGACCACCAAACATATGCAGGGCTCCTCCGGAGACCACCAAACATATACAGGGCTCCTCCGGAGACCACCAAACATATACAGGGCTCCTCCGGAGACCACCAAACACATACAGGGCTCCTCCGGAGACCACCAAACACATACAGGGCTCCTCCGGAGACCACCAAACACATACAGGGCTCCTCCGGAGACCACCAAACACATACAGGGCTCCTCCGGAGACCACCAAACACATACAGGGCTCCTCCGGAGACCACCAAACACATACAGGGCTCCTCCGGAGACCACCAAACACATACAGGGCTACTCCTGAGACCACCAAACATATACAGGGCTCCTCCGGAGACCACCAAACATATACAGGGCTCCTCCGGAGACCACCAAACATATACAGGGCTCCTCCGGAGACCACCAAACATATGCAGGGCTCCTCCGGACACCACCAAACATATACAGGGCTCCTCCGGAGACTACCAAACATATGCAGGGCTCCTCCGGAGACCACCAAACATATACAGGGCTCCTCCGGAGACCACCAAACATATACAGGGCTCCTCCGGAGACTACCAAACATATGCAGGGCTCCTCCGGAGACCACCAAACATATGCAGGGCTCCTCCGGAGACCACCAAACATATACAGGGCTCCTCCTGAGACCACCAAACATATACAGGGCTCCTCCGGAGACCACCAAACATATACAGGGCTCCTCCGGAGACTACCAAACATATGCAGGGCTCCTCTGGAGACCACCAAACACATACAGGGCTCCTCCGGAGACCACCAAACACATACAGGGCTCCTCCGGAGACCACCAAACATATACAGGGCTCCTCCGGAGACCACCAAACATATACAGGGCTCCTCCGGAGACCACCAAACATATACAGGGCTCCTCCGGAGACTACCAAACATATGCAGGGCTCCTCCGGAGACCACCAAACATATGCAGGGCTCCTCCGGAGACCACCAAACATATACAGGGCTCCTCCGGAGACCACCAAACATATACAGGGCTCCTCCGGAGACCAAACATATGTAGGGCTCCTCCGGAGACCACCAAACATATGCAGGGCTCCTCCTGAGACCACCAAACATATACAGGGCTCCTCCTGAGACCACCAAACATATACAGGGCTCCTCCTGAGACCACCAAACATATGCAGGGCTCCTCCGGAGACTACCAAACATATGCAGGGCTCCTCCTGAGACCACCAAACATATACAGGGCTCCTCCTGAGACCACCAAACATATGCAGGGCTCCTCCTGAGACCACCAAACATATGCAGGGCTCCTCCGGAGACCAAACATATGTAGGGCTCCTCCGGAGACCACCAAACATATGCAGGGCTCCTCCACAGAGTCCGCTCCTCAAACATACAGGATTCCTCCAGAGAGAAGACAAGTCACATATACTGGGGTCCTCCGGAGACACTGCCCCTACACTCTCAA